>NW_028324162.1:664166-1328333 GCF_054372755.1 Phalangium opilio | reverse complement strand
GACGAATGTTTTCAGAAAAATATCTCATGATCCTTTTCTCATTGTAAATCGCAGTTATATAATTTATCAACGTAAGTATTTAATCATATATTGTACAGTAGTTTTTCCCTGTTCTACATGCAGTATCCACGTAAACATAATGGAAATGACCTCTAAGTACCTATGTCTGCCTACACTCCATTTCACCCCAAAACCTGCAGCCGTATTCAGCTGAAAACTCACTAATACGACCACGCCCCCTCGGCGTATTAGTGGGTCACATGATATCCTGGCAATGTTAATCCAACGGCAATGATTGGAGACCTGCTCTAGTCGCCGCCAGGCGCCGCACGAGGTGGTGCGAAGTGCGCATGCGTAGTACTCAAGATTAGTGTTGACGATAATGTAATTTTTTTCCTAAACCCGTCACGTGTTGTGCACGTAGACGAACACTGATAACAAGGAAGATGTTATTGGTGGATTTTGTAAACCTCTCTTCAGCAACGGCAGTGCCAACAGCGGGGAGGTTAAGAGCACCATACGCCGGAATATGACGAATTTGGAGGTAAAATATATGAGAAATGGTGCCGTTGGCCTCTCCGTCGTGGCAACATCTCCACAAGCGTCTGCTCTTAACATTCTCATATTAGTGAGTCGTGAGTTCGTTTAAGCACGTGGTTTAAGCGCGGTTAATCGGATTTCGGTAATAAAATAAAATTGAAACAAATTCATAATAACAACGAATGCTTTTTATTGAATTATATCCCTTTAAAGTCAACTTAAATTGTACAACTCGTGTAATGACATTACTATGGGTTACCACTACAGTATGGCTACTAAGGGCTTGCTTTGTGCAAAGGAACAAAAGCTCGAGGCAGATAAGAACTATTTTATGAACCTTGATCAGAAACGACGTATAATGAGAATAACAATATTTAATTCGCAACAACATTCTCCGGTAAGCACAGATGCGATCAAACTCGGGGAACTGATATATTAAATAGTGTTACGCCACTGAACCCCTTCACATCGTCACGTTTCAACAAATGAGGAAGGGTCATAGAGTGCCATGGTTTGTGATGACAGCGGTTATGTTCGTAAGCCGAACTCGATGAAGTGTGGTCCGTGGCGAAACAAATACAAGTAGAAGCATTGCATGGCCAAACTGTGCAATTGCTACTCTATCGAGAAACATTTATCAGCCAAACACAAGTACATATACACATGTCAAAAGCATGTCCGTAAGATAAGTGTAGTTACCATCTTTGCGTCCTCTGCTGACACCAGTTATGGACATACGTTGAATATGTCGCTAATTGCGTTACTACAATGGGAAGCTAAAATATATTTTGTGAAGAAGGCGTGAAATGTGTTGGTTTCTTGTTATTACAATGTCTAACCATAATGAGAGCGTCATACCGATTTGTCTCAGGAGTAGCAGTACACGCCATGTGTGGCACTTAGCGTCACCCGAGAAACACCACTTGGAGGTGGCCACACGTTGTTTCCCATGGGGAGTTTTGTTGATGCAGGTCCCCTTGCCTATTGCAGTCGCTGATTGAGTAGGAGAGTTTTGATGACGCACTTCCCTTTGCCTACTGCGGTCGCAATCGGGTCGGGGAGTTCTGATGACGCAGGTCCCGTTGCCTACTGCGGTCGCAATCAGGTCGGGGAGTTTTGATGACGCAGGTCCCGTTACCTACTGCGGTCGCAATCGAGTCGGGGAGTTTTGATGGCAGGCCCCCTTTCCTACTGCACAGCTCAATGCCTACAAAATATGGGTGTCAGTATCTTACAAACACATCCATTTAATTTAATTAGACGTAGATAAAGCTTCACGTTGAAACACACCTTCCTGTTAAAATGAATTATAACTGGTTTTCGCAGATGTTTATGAGGTGTTGCCGGACACGATAACCAGCCGCTGCAGCCTGCCCATTCGCAGGGGCATCATCGTCGACCTGCATTTCGACAACTGCGTCATTCTCGACAGCACCATCTTCTACGAAAGAGGTACATATTGTTGTACTGATGAGGAGTATGCAAAGAAAGTAACAAGCAATCTCACATACCATTATCCTCAGGCAAGGGTATCTTATTTGCCAAACACATGTTGTGAAGAATGCAACAAGCTGTTATAATGCGGCACACTTTGTCCGGATGGTAGCATAATTTGCCTCCTGAGCCAGCAAGGCAACGAAACCGTGACTTGAGGACGCCGTTAAGGCGCTCGATGACGTTTCGTCCTACATAAACAAACATAAATTTCACAGAAAAAACTATTACCGGCCACACAAGGAAATAATGCACAACCTACCACGAATATGCCGGGTGTTAAATTCCACCTCTGCCGGCGTTTGTGGGCGGTATACTGGCACCATGAGCCACGGTTGTAAGGGGTAGCCTCCATCACCAAGAAGGTAACCATGGGACATGTCCCCTTCAACAAATGCCTCAAACAGCCTGCTATTTCGCCAGATGAACGAGTCATGACCGCTACCAGGCCACCGAGCTGCCACATTCATGATGCGCAATTCGTTGTCGCTGACCTATTGTAAACGAAACATTTTAATGAAAACGGATTTGTTATGAATAAAGCAAAATGTCTCACAAGTTGAACGTTAATGGAGAATTTCCCCTTTCTGTTCTTGTACGCATTACTGTTTGGTGAAAGGCCTTTGATTGGAACATGCGTACAATCAATTGCTCCAATAACGTTTGGTAAGCTGCAGGTGGCCATAAAAGACGCCTATGATCGTAACAATTACAATAAATAAACGTTCCTTGGGAAAGCTAATATCTGAGTAAATTCATACCTTCATAGACCTTACTGACGCCTCATCTGTTGGAAACGATATCAAATCACTTTTGACATTAATTATGGCATTTGTGACCCGTTCAATGCTACGACTGACTGACGCCTGACTCATGCCGTGTTCGTAGTTGCTGGCCAGAGCGTGCTGAAAGGTCCCCGAGCCATAAAACAGCAGTGTTACGAGCACTTTATCCTCCACCCCAATAACATCCACACCACGGTCATGGTCTTTTTCCAATTGCGGCCTAAGAGCTAGGCATAAGGCGCGCACACTTAAAATATCCAAACGATACTGTGAAAGAAATAACTCCTCTGGTAACAAGAACGCATTACGCCGCTGTCGGAGATATTGCTCGTCATCGAAAACGACAGCAATCGCTATGTAGTTAGCTATCTGCGCCATAATTAATACTCTTAACTGATATGAAAGAGTGTACTATTAATATGTATGTGCGACAAAAAATAAATCTTACTGTTCCCGCTGTAAACTCAATGTAATATGCTTCCCAGAGCTAAGATGAAACCTATATTTTTTTTTGGAGGTTTCATTGCGAGTGGGTCAGTGGACCGCGGCAAGGATGTGATTATTCAGGTATCAGGATGTGTATAAGCAGGTGAAGGAAATGAGGTTTACTTGGGAGGTGACGGACGGGGTCTGGGGGTCAAATCACCTCCGGCGGACACGGGGCAGTCGGCACCTATAGGGTAGGATCGCCGACATGTGTCTTATTCCCTCAAACTTTGCCGCCCAGACGCTTGGCTTACAGGAGTGCGCCACACTCCCGGCTCCAGATGAAACCTATAGCGCCACAAGCGTCAAGTTTTCACTGTTTTCAAAATTCCCGCCATTTAGGGTGCTGCTATCCTCACCGCTTGTGGCGCTGCGATTGCTCAAGGTTGAGTTCAAAACTTCAAATATCCCGCCATTTATGGTGCTGTTCTACTCTCCGTTTTGGCGCTAGTGAGCCTAACATGATAGCCGGATATCACGTGACCCACTAATACGCCGAGGGGGCGTGGTCGTATTAGTGAGTTTTCAGCTGAATACGGCTGCTGGAATTGAATTATAAGAGACTTTTATTGCACTTTAGTTTAGCGTACTTTAATTACGAAATTCGAGTTGAATAAAGAAATACTCCTGATAGGGTCGTTCCGTAATTTTCTGTCACATAATTGTCTATACAAGATCGCGTGTCTGATTTGATGGCCCTTAGACGCTGTTAGGGTTATTGCATGCTATCTTAAAAAGTATTTTTAAACCTGTAAGTGCTTCGCCGTGTTTGTCTATCGAAACGAAAAACATCGGTAGAGCAAGGAATGGGAAATTAACGCGTGATCTTAGAAAAAATACAGCTCGGAGCTAGTGGGAGGAAAACACTAGTATGAAAATTCCACAAAAGGTTGTAAGGCCACGCCCACTTATATTTATTTATTAATAACAAATTAACAAGCGACGAGATTTGGTGAATAAAAATCTCTCATTCGCCTGTCCTCTTGTAAGCGCTGACTTTAAAGGAAACAAGGAATAATGATCTACCTAACAGCCACTGATGGGTTCATGGAGCGTATGTATTTTACGATACATTCACTAGTGTAGCTTTTAGATTTAAACAGTCAATATTATTATTTTTACTGGCTTGGTCAGATAACTGTACCGTATAATTTCATAGAGTATACTCTAGGTGGCGGTGCCACAACCTTATATCGAAATTTAACAACAATTACACTGCAATAAAATCTACGTTTCTATGTAAAGATGTTGAAAAATCTTCGAATATGTCTTGTTCTAATAAGCTTCGATGCTTTATATATTTTTAGCTCGTTGATTTTCTAATTGATGCCTTATAATATCGGATTATGAGAAAAACAACTTTGGCCGCTATAAAGAGAACTTTAATTAAATTAAATCGACCTTGTTGAAATCTTCCTCATCAACTTCGCTTTTTTACGAGGGCCACGTATTTCTGAATTTTCATCATCGTCAATTGGTGAACGACAATTACTCACGATCAAGAAATTACGGCTTTTCGTTCAAAACGTTTCTATATTCTGACAAAAGGTGACACTGGCAGTAAAAAATAACTCATTTCCCTTGGTCTTAAAATGCCACAGCTTGCTGTTCCTTTGTCTACACACTCAAAAATGGATATGTTTTAACACCTTTAAAGAAGTTTTAATGGGTCCAAATTTGAGACAGTTTCAAGTGTCTGAAAGCATTTAATCACACTTATTTGAACTATGCGTTTCAAAAATAAGAAAAGAAATTGTGCAAATGAGGTGCAGTTTATCACCTTTTTAAGTCTTATTTTGCAGTAAAAGTTAATTGTTACTATTTTGTGAGTGTTGTTCAATTCCTTACGGGGTGAGGCATAGCACCTTTGCGAGTTTAAAATAACACTTTAAGAGAGTGCCATATCACTGTTAAGAGTGTCTCATAACACCTTTAAGACTGTCTCATAACACCTTTAGCAATGTTTTAAAAAGGTACCTTACCACCTTTTGGCCAATTTCTTAGTTTTATTCAAGGGATAAAAATATTTTATTTCATGAATACCATAAATAAAATAGGTTTTAATTTTCATTTAATTGAAACAATTAAGTTTTTTCATTGATTTTTTTATTGTGTGGATTGACTTTAATACTAAATCAATTAATATTATAACAAGTTGGGAAAGCCAAAATATTACCTCTCCGAGTGGTGATGACTATCACTACCCCTTAAACAACCTAAATATATGCATCTATCGCTTTTTTTAATTCTTTGCAAGTGCAGGAATTCAATTTTAAAATAGTCAATTGTTGAAGCCTTTTCAATATCTCTCAACTGCTGTGGAAACTCTACTCTCTCGCTATACCTCAACCGTATTCTTAGTCTACCAGTATGATTTGTAACATTTGTCCATATCAAAGCTGAATCATACCTCGCCACACAAAAAGCAAATGTCCCCAAAACATGGAAGCCACAACCCAATCACACATAAGCTAGGCTCGTACTTGTTCATCGCTTTCGATGATTTCACTAATATTAGCATTTAACATTTTGTACATTATTGGGTTCCTTATTAATAGATATGCCTACGCCTACAGTACTTTCAATAGAACATTTATTTAATGCATTATCTTTCGTACGATCATGGCCAACTGGCCTCGTGGTAGGACCAACATTTTGCGTGCTAGAACCTGTTCCAGAAACAGCCTTTTTTTCCGCGGCTAACGCTCTTCTCCTTTCATTTTCGCGTTTCCTAAATTCGGGATCTGACCTTTTTGCCCTCATTCTTTCCCTTGCCTTTCGTTTTCTGATTTGCTCTTTACTTGAATTATTATCTTCCTCCATTTTATTATTCAGTTAAATACTCACAAAGGTTGGCAAAATCAATCTCCTTAAATACTCACACAGGATGGCAAAATCAATCTCCTTCAGTAATACGTAAGGCTTAATTATATTATTTGCCGAACAAAATTAGTCGAGCAAATCTAACACTTAACTTCTTCCTTCGAAATTCTATCAAAGAATGAATCAACTGTTTAAAAAAAGGTTTTTTTAGCATATAGGGCGCTATCATACCAACAGCAATTCCGTCATTTTTAAAAAATATACATTGCCAACACTTTTTTCAAATAAAGAATGATAAAAGTGCGTAAAAAAGGTCTTTCACAAATAGGCCTAGGGGGCGTATAAACTAAACAGCAACAACGCTCTACAGCTACACTAATCTTACACAAACAAGGAGTACTATAAACCCACTACTGGAAGCGGTATTTTTATTCAAACGTAAAACAATTTCGCTTAAGCTTAACATCTCTAGACATCGGTAAAAATGTCTCTTTCACTCCTAGGTAACTGTATGCACAGGATTTTACGACATTATAACTCAAATTCATCTGATTATGTTTTAACAAGGTTAAATCTAACTGGGAGTAAGATGAAAGGAGTAGAAGCGTATCTGTCTTAGGAAATATGAAATTTTATCTTAACAGTTCGTTAAATCATAAGTTTATAACGAAAAAACGCGGAAGGGGAAAACGAGCAGACAACAGCGATTTTTGGGGGTAGAAGGTTAAGAGCGCCATCTGTCGTCCGTGCCAAAGTTGAACTTCCACTCGAAACGCAATGAGAAAGTGGATAAAATAATGCCATCAGCTATTTAACTGCGTCGATATATTTAACGACTTGGCCCATGACTTGCCCATAACACTGGCTTCTGTGAATCCTATTTATTCTTGGATGCTAGGAAACTTGGTAGACGTAACAGTCTGTACCAAGTACCCAAGCATCCTTCAATAAACGCCTGGCAACATTGTGGTACGCATGGTACAACTAAAAAATAGGATGTGTATCTATCTTTCCAGTCACTCCAAGTCGTTAAGCCCTCATTACAGAGGATTTGAAACACTATCGTAATTCCAAGTGTCTCGAATCTCTACGTTCCTGTCCATTATGAACAGTACTGAGAGAATGATACATCAGAAAGAGCCATTCAAATCGAATTGCCGAAAATATTATCCATATTTTCATTTCATATAACAGAGAAAACAAATTATTATGGTTCTGAGAGGAGCTTCCCATTTTGGTTGTTGTTCTCAAAAATATATCGCAATGCACGGGCCTAGATAGATACAGGAGGCAATGTAGGAAATATAACGCAATGCACGGGCCTAAAAAGATATAAGAGACAATGTACGAAATATAACGCAATGCACGGGCCTTGATAGATATAGGAGGCAATGATTTAACGACTTCGGTACTTGGGTTTATCTTTAATATTTAAATAAATATAATTATTTTTAATTATTTTAATCGCCAGTAAATAACTTTAAAAATAGTTAAATCGTTTAAAATAAAGTTGTTCCTATTATCTTTCGAAACTTTGCTAATATTGACGTTTAAAGTGAAGGGTACCCCTCTTGCCCGCTTTTTTCAAATTTTGGTGTATATATACGTTTCGATTCCATTATAATAATAGATAAAAACGCATTCGCGTGAACCTTTGGTGGAAGCCCTGCCATTGGGAGGCTAGACGTTTCTCGTAACCCTAGCCGATCGCCGCGTATATCTTAAAACCAAATAATAGATAAAAACGCATTTGCGTGAACCGATGGTGGAAGCCCTGCCATTGGGAGGCTAGACGTTTCTCGTAACCCTAGCCGATCGCCGCGTATATCTTGAAACCAAACGATGACGGAGGAAAAGAAGCCAGAATGTACTGACTGGCGTCCATGTGGAATGGACAAAAGACCTGAAGATGGTGGTGCATTGAAGCTGGTGTCAATGTGGAATTGACGAAGAACAGAAGATGGTGGTGCATAGAAGCTGGTGTCAATGTGGAATTGACGAAGAACAGAAGATGGTAGTGTATAGAAGCTGGTGTCAATGTGGAATTGACGAAGAACAGAAGATGGTGGTGCATAGAAGCTGGAGTCAAGGTGAAATTGACGAAGAACAGAAGTTGGTGGTGCTTGGAAGCAAGCACGTACAGACTAGTGTCCATGTGGGATGGACAAAGACTAGCAGATTGTGGTCCTTAGAAGCCAGTTAGTAAAGACTGGTGTTGGTAGATGAATGACCAAATTTCCGTGAACCGCGAACGCGTTCCGGAAATCGGGTATTTGTTTGCTCCTATTTGTAAACTGCGAACGCGGTCACGTGGGGTCTGACAGACAGACAGACAGACACACACAGACACACAGACACACACATATACGGGCACACGATTGACACTTGGGGACCGGTAAGGAGTGATTGACATCTGAGGACCCAATTAACTATAGTTCATTAAAAAGAGGATTTCATAATTAGTTGAGCGCCGTAAAGCATATAATTAAACACTCGCTGTGGAAAAAGAACCCAAGACATTTATATGTAGGGACCTGAAAACACACGATATTTTCACCGCATAAATGGGGACCTTAATTCCAGATTACTTTCACATTTCAGATATAGATGTCGCTAGGTGAAAGTCCCCACTTGTCAATGAAGTCACTGCGTGGACCTTGAAAGTGTATAATCAAAAAATGTCCCCAGATATAAGGTAGGAAGACGGTTTAGGTCCCCACATGTAAACCTGAAATAAGCTCAAAACTTAAGTGTTAAGCCTTTAATAGGTCCGATTACCTAAATTTCATTATAATAATCAATATTTAAACTATAAAATTAAAAAATACATGAAATTAGAAAATGTGTGTTTAAAAGACCCCACTTGTCTGTTGAAATGACTGTGAAGGTCCC
Source organism: Phalangium opilio (assembly GCF_054372755.1). Lineage (NCBI taxonomy): Eukaryota > Metazoa > Arthropoda > Arachnida > Opiliones > Phalangiidae > Phalangium > Phalangium opilio. The sequence continues at coordinate 1,319,313 of NW_028324162.1, read as the reverse complement.
CACTTGTAAATTTATCGAGTGTGAAAAATGAAATTGAAATACCTGATGGAACCATATAGGCTTCGACACTAATACAAAATCTAATAATTTATACACAAATGCCCCCAGATATAAGGTTGGAAGACTGTTTAGGTCCCCACTTGTAAACCTGAAATCAGCTCAAAACTTACGTGTTAAGCCTTTAAAAGGACCGATTACCTAAATTTCATTATAATAATCAATATTTAAACTATAAAATTAAAATATACATGAAATTAGAAAATGTGTGTTTAAAAGACCCTACTTGTCTGTTGAAATGACTGTGAAGGTCCCCACTTGTAAATTTATCGAGTGTGAAAAATCAAATTGAAATACCTGATGAAACCATATAGGCTTCGACACTAGTAATAAATCTAATAATTTATACACAAATGTCCCCAGATATAAGGTTGGAAGACTGTTTAGGTCCCCACTTGTAAACCTGAAATTAGCTCAAAACTTACGTGTTAAGCCTTTAAAAGGTCCGATTACCTAAATTTCATTATAATAATCAATATTTAAACTATAAAATTAAAATATACATGAAATTAGAAAATGTGTGTTTAAAAGACCCCACTTGTCTGTTGAAATGACGGTGAAGGTCCCCACTTGTAAATTTATCGAGTGTGAAAAATGAAATTGAAATACTTGATTGAACCATATAGGCTTTGACACTAATTCAAAATCTAATAATTTATACACAAATGTCCCCAGATATAAGGTTGGAAGACTGTTTAGGTCCCCACTTGTAAACCAGAAATCAGCTCAAAACTTAAGTGTTAAGCCTTTAAAAGGTCCGATTACCTCAATTTCATTATAATAATCAATATTTAAACTATAAAATTAAAATATACATGAAATTAGAAAATGTGTGTTTAAAAGACCCCACTTGTCTGTTGAAATGACGGTGAAGGTCCCCACTTGTAAATTTATCGAGTGTGAAAAATGAAATTGAAATACTTGATTGAACCATATAGGCTTCGACACTAGTAATAAATCTAATAATTTATACACAAATGTCCCCAGATATAAGGTTGGAAGACTGTTTAGGTCCCCACTTGTAAACCTGAAATTAGCTCAAAACTTAAGTGTTAAGCCTTTAAAAGGTCCGATTACCTAAATTTCATTATAATAATCAATATTTAAACTATAAAATTAAAATATACATGAAATTAGAAAATGTGTGTTTAAAAGACCCCACTTGTCTGTTGAAATGACGGTGAAGGTCCCCACTTGTAAATTTATCGAGTGTGAAAAATGAAATTGAAATACTTGATTGAACCATATAGGCTTTGACACTAATTCAAAATCTAATAATTTATACACAAATGTCCCCAGATATAAGGTTGGAAGACTGTTTAGGTCCCCACTTGTAAATTTATGGAGTGTGAAAAATAAAATTGAAATACTTGATTGAACCATATAGGCTTTGACACTAATTCAAAATCTAATAATTTATACACAAATGTCCCCAGATATAAGGTTGGAAGACTGTTTAGGTCCCCACTTGTAAACCTGAAATTAGCTCAAAACTTAAGTGTTAAGCCATTAAAGGTCCGATTACCTAAATTTCATTATAATAATCAATATTTAAACTATAAAATTAAAATATACATGAAATTAGAAAATGTGTGTTTAAAAGACCCCACTTGTCTGTTGAAATGACTGTGAAGGTCCCCACTTGTAAATTTATCGAGTGTGAAAAATGAAATTGAAATACCTGATGTAACCATATAGGCTTCGACAATAGTAATAAATCTAATAATTTATACACAAATGTCCCCAGATATAAGGTTGGAAGACTGTTTAGGTCCCCACTTGTAAACCTGAAATTAGCTCAAAACTTAAGTGTTAAGCCTTTAAAAGGTCCGATTACCTAAATTTCATTATAATAATCAATATTTAAACTATAAAATTAAAATATACATGAAATTAGAAAATGTGTGTTTAAAAGACCCCACTTGTCTGTTGAAATGACGGTGAAGGTCCCCACTTGTAAATTTATCGAGTGTGAAAAATGAAATTGAAATACTTGATTGAACCATATAGGCTTTGACACTAATTCAAAATCTAATAATTTATACACAAATGTCCCCAGATATAAGGTTGGAAGACTGTTTAGGTCCCCACTTGTAAACCAGAAATCAGCTCAAAACTTAAGTGTTAAGCCTTTAAAAGGTCCGATTACCTCAATTTCATTATAATAATCAATATTTAAACTATAAAATTAAAATATACATGAAATTAGTAAATGTGTGTTTAAAAGACCCCACTTGTCTGTTGAAATGACGGTGAAGGTCCCCACTTGTAAATTTATCGAGTGTGAAAAATGAAATTGAAATACTTGATTGAACCATATAGGCTTTGACACTAATTCAAAATCTAATAATTTATACACAAATGTTCCCAGATATAAGGTTGGAAGACTGTTTAGGTCCCCACTTGTAAACCTGAAATTAGCTCAAAACTTAAGTGTTAAGCCTTTAAAAGGTCCGATTACCTAAATTTCATTATAATAATCAATATTTAAACTATAAAATTAAAATATACATGAAATTAGAAAATGTGTGTTTAAAAGACCCCACTTGTCTGTTGAAATGACGGTGAAGGTCCCCACTTGTAAATTTATCGAGTGTGAAAAATGAAATTGAAATACTTGATTGAACCATATAGGCTTTGACACTAATTCAAAATCTAATAATTTATACACAAATGTCCCCAGATATAAGGTTGGAAGACTGTTTAGGTCCCCACTTGTAAACCAGAAATCAGCTCAAAACTTAAGTGTTAAGCCTTTAAAAGGTCCGATTACCCCAATTTCATTATAATAATCAATATTTAAACTATAAAATTAAAATATACATGAAATTAGAAAATGTGTGTTTAAAAGACCCCACTTGTCTGTTGAAATGACGGTGAAGGTCCCCACTTGTAAATTTATCGAGTGTGAAAAATGAAATTGAAATACTTGATTGAACCATATAGGCTTTGACACTAATTCAAAATCTAATAATTTATACACAAATGTCCCCAGATATAAGGTTGGAAGACTGTTTAGGTCCCCACTTGTAAATTTATCGAGTGTGAAAAATAAAATTGAAATACTTGATTGAACCATATAGGCTTTGACACTAATTCAAAATCTAATAATTTATACACAAATGTCCCCAGATATAAGGTTGGAAGACTGTTTAGGTCCCCACTTGTAAACCTGAAATTAGCTCAAAACTTAAGTGTTAAGCCATTAAAGGTCCGATTACCTAAATTTCATTATAATAATCAATATTTAAACTATAAAATTAAAATATACATGAAATTAGAAAATGTGTGTTTAAAAGACCCCACTTGTCTGTTGAAATGACTGTGAAGGTCCCCACTTGTAAATTTATCGAGTGTGAAAAATGAAATTGAAATACCTGATGTAACCATATAGGCTTCGACAATAGTAATAAATCTAATAATTTATACACAAATGTCCCCAGATATAAGGTTGGAAGACTGTTTAGGTCCCCACTTGTAAACCTGAAATTAGCTCAAAACTTAAGTGTTAAGCCTTTAAAAGGTCCGATTACCTAAATTTCATTATAATAATCAATATTTAAACTATAAAATTAAAATATACATGAAATTAGAAAATGTGTGTTTAAAAGACCCCACTTGTCTGTTGAAATGACGGTGAAGGTCCCCACTTGTAAATTTATCGAGTGTGAAAAATGAAATTGAAATACTTGATTGAACCATATAGGCTTTGACACTAATTCAAAATCTAATAATTTATACACAAATGTCCCCAGATATAAGGTTGGAAGACTGTTTAGGTCCCCACTTGTAAACCAGAAATCAGCTCAAAACTTAAGTGTTAAGCCTTTAAAAGGTCCGATTACCTCAATTTCATTATAATAATCAATATTTAAACTATAAAATTAAAATATACATGAAATTAGTAAATGTGTGTTTAAAAGACCCCACTTGTCTGTTGAAATGACGGTGAAGGTCCCCACTTGTAAATTTATCGAGTGTGAAAAATGAAATTGAAATACTTGATTGAACCATATAGGCTTTGACACTAATTCAAAATCTAATAATTTATACACAAATGTTCCCAGATATAAGGTTGGAAGACTGTTTAGGTCCCCACTTGTAAACCTGAAATTAGCTCAAAACTTAAGTGTTAAGCCTTTAAAAGGTCCGATTACCTAAATTTCATTATAATAATCAATATTTAAACTATAAAATTAAAATATACATGAAATTAGAAAATGTGTGTTTAAAAGACCCCACTTGTCTGTTGAAATGACGGTGAAGGTCCCCACTTGTAAATTTATCGAGTGTGAAAAATGAAATTGAAATACTTGATTGAACCATATAGGCTTTGACACTAATTCAAAATCTAATAATTTATACACAAATGTCCCCAGATATAAGGTTGGAAGACTGTTTAGGTCCCCACTTGTAAACCAGAAATCAGCTCAAAACTTAAGTGTTAAGCCTTTAAAAGGTCCGATTACCCCAATTTCATTATAATAATCAATATTTAAACTATAAAATTAAAATATACATGAAATTAGAAAATGTGTGTTTAAAAGACCCCACTTGTCTGTTGAAATGACGGTGAAGGTCCCCACTTGTAAATTTATCGAGTGTGAAAAATGAAATTGAAATACTTGATTGAACCATATAGGCTTTGACACTAATTCAAAATCTAATAATTTATACACAAATGTCCCCAGATATAAGGTTGGAAGACTGTTTAGGTCCCCACTTGTAAATTTATCGAGTGTGAAAAATAAAATTGAAATACTTGATTGAACCATATAGGCTTTGACACTAATTCAAAATCTAATAATTTATACACAAATGTCCCCAGATATAAGGTTGGAAGACTGTTTAGGTCCCCACTTGTAAACCTGAAATTAGCTCAAAACTTAAGTGTTAAGCCATTAAAGGTCCGATTACCTAAATTTCATTATAATAATCAATATTTAAACTATAAAATTAAAATATACATGAAATTAGAAAATGTGTGTTTAAAAGACCCCACTTGTCTGTTGAAATGACTGTGAAGGTCCCCACTTGTAAATTTATCGAGTGTGAAAAATGAAATTGAAATACCTGATGTAACCATATAGGCTTCGACACTAGTAATAAATCTAATAATTTATACACAAATGTCCCCAGATATAAGGTTGGAAGACTGTTTAGGTCCCCACTTGTAAACCTGAAATTAGCTCAAAACTTAAGTGTTAAGCCTTTAAAAGGTCCGATTACCTAAATTTCATTATAATAATCAATATTTAAACTATAAAATTAAAATATACATGAAATTAGAAAATGTGTGTTTAAAATACCCCACTTGTCTGTTGAAATGACGGTGAAGGTCCCCACTTGTAAATTTATCGAGTGTGAAAAATGAAATTGAAATACCTGATGAAACCATACAGGCTTCGACACTAGTAATAAATCTAATAATTTATACACAAATGTCCCCAGATATAAGGTTGGAAGACTGTTTAGGCCCCCACTTGTAAATTTATCGAGTGTGAAAAATAAAATTGAAATACTTGATTGAACCATATAGGCTTTGACACTAATTCAAAATCTAATAATTTATACACAAATGTCCCCAGATATAAGGTTGGAAGACTGTTTAGGTCCCCACTTGTAAACCTGAAATTAGCTCAAAACTTAAGTGTTAAGCCATTTAAGGTCCGATTACCTAAATTTCATTATAATAATCAATATTTAAACTATAAAATTAAAATATACATGAAATTAGAAAATGTGTGTTTAAAAGACCCCACTTGTCTGTTGAAATGACTGTGAAGGTCCCCACTTGTAAATTTATCGAGTGTGAAAAATGAAATTGAAATACCTGATGTAACCATATAGGCTTCGACACTAGTAATAAATCTAATAATTTATACACAAATGTCCCCAGATATAAGGTTGGAAGACTGTTTAGGTCCCCACTTGTAAACCTGAAATTAGCTCAAAACTTAAGTGTTAAGCCTTTAAAAGGTCCGATTACCTAAATTTCATTATAATAATCAATATTTAAACTATAAAATTAAAATATACATGAAATTAGAAAATGTGTGTTTAAAAGACCCCACTTGTCTGTTGAAATGACTGTGAAGGTCCCCACTTGTAAATTTATCGAGTGTGAAAAATGAAATTGAAATACCTGATGTAACCATATAGGCTTCGACACTAGTAATAAATCTAATAATTTATACACAAATGTCCCCAGATATAAGGTTGGAAGACTGTTTAGGTCCCCACTTGTAAACCAGAAATCAGCTCAAAACTTATGTGTTAAGCCTTTAAAAGGTCCGATTACCTCAATTTCATTATAATAATCAATATTTAAACTATAAAATTAAAATATACATGAAATTAGAAAATGTGTGTTTAAAATACCCCACTTGTCTGTTGAAATGACGGTGAAGGTCCCCACTTGTAAATTTATCGAGTGTGAAAAATGAAATTGAAATACCTGATGAAACCATATAGGCTTCGACACTAGTAATAAATCTAATAATTTATACACAAATGTCCCCAGATATAAGGTTGGAAGACTGTTTAGGCCCCCACTTGTAAATTTATCGAGTGTGAAAAATAAAATTGAAATACTTGATTGAACCATATAGGCTTTGACACTAATTCAAAATCTAATAATTTATACACAAATGTCCCCAGATATAAGGTTGGAAGACTGTTTAGGTCCCCACTTGTAAACCTGAAATTAGCTCAAAACTTACGTGTTAAGCCTTTAAAAGGTCCGATTACCTAAATTTCATTATAATAATCAATATTTAAACTATAAAATTAAAATATACATGAAATTAGAAAATGTGTGTTTAAAAGACCCCACTTGTCTGTTGAAATGACTGTGAAGGTCCCCACTTGTAAATTTATCGAGTGTGAAAAATGAAATTGAAATACCTGATGTAACCATATAGGCTTCGACACTAGTAATAAATCTAATAATTTATACACAAATGTCCCCAGATATAAGGTTGGAAGACTGTTTAGGTCCCCACTTGTAAACCTGAAATTAGCTCAAAACTTAAGTGTTAAGCCTTTAAAAGGTCCGATTACCTAAATTTCATTATAATAATCAATATTTAAACTATAAAATTAAAATATACATGAAATTAGAAAATGTGTGTTTAAAAGACCCCACTTGTCTGTTGAAATGACGGTGAAGGTCCCCACTTGTAAATTTATCGAGTGTGAAAAATGAAATTGAAATACTTGATTGAACCATATAGGCTTTGACACTAATTCAAAATCTAATAATTTATACACAAATGTCCCCAGATATAAGGTTGGAAGACTGTTTAGGTCCCCACTTGTAAATTTATCGAGTTTGAAAAATAAAATTGAAATACTTGATTGAACCATATAGGCTTTGACACTAATTCAAAATCTAATAATTTATACACAAATGTCCCCAGATATAAGGTTGGAAGACTGTTTAGGTCCCCACTTGTAAACCTGAAATTAGCTCAAAACTTAAGTGTTAAGCCATTAAAGGTCCGATTACCTAAATTTCATTATAATAATCAATATTTAAACTATAAAATTAAAATATACATGAAATTAGAAAATGTGTGTTTAAAAGACCCCACTTTTCTGTTGAAATGACTGTGAAGGTCCCCACTTGTAAATTTATCGAGTGTGAAAAATGAAATTGAAATACCTGATGTAACCATATAGGCTTCGACACTAGTAATAAATCTAATAATTTATACACAAATGTCCCCAGATATAAGGTTGGAAGACTGTTTAGGTCCCCACTTGTAAACCTGAAATTAGCTCAAAACTTAAGTGTTAAGCCTTTAAAAGGTCCGATTACCTAAATTTCATTATAATAATCAATATTTAAACTATAAAATTAAAATATACATGAAATTAGAAAATGTGTGTTTAAAATACCCCACTTGTCTGTTGAAATGACGGTGAAGGTCCCCACTTGTAAATTTATCGAGTGTGAAAAATGAAATTGAAATACCTGATGAAACCATACAGGCTTCGACACTAGTAATAAATCTAATAATTTATACACAAATGTCCCCAGATATAAGGTTGGAAGACTGTTTAGGCCCCCACTTGTAAATTTATCGAGTGTGAAAAATAAAATTGAAATACTTGATTGAACCATATAGGCTTTGACACTAATTCAAAATCTAATAATTTATACACAAATGTCCCCAGATATAAGGTTGGAAGACTGTTTAGGTCCCCACTTGTAAACCTGAAATTAGCTCAAAACTTAAGTGTTAAGCCATTTAAGGTCCGATTACCTAAATTTCATTATAATAATCAATATTTAAACTATAAAATTAAAATATACATGAAATTAGAAAATGTGTGTTTAAAAGACCCCACTTGTCTGTTGAAATGACTGTGAAGGTCCCCACTTGTAAATTTATCGAGTGTGAAAAATGAAATTGAAATACCTGATGTAACCATATAGGCTTCGACACTAGTAATAAATCTAATAATTTATACACAAATGTCCCCAGATATAAGGTTGGAAGACTGTTTAGGTCCCCACTTGTAAACCTGAAATTAGCTCAAAACTTAAGTGTTAAGCCTTTAAAAGGTCCGATTACCTAAATTTCATTATAATAATCAATATTTAAACTATAAAATTAAAATATACATGAAATTAGAAAATGTGTGTTTAAAAGACCCCACTTGTCTGTTGAAATGACTGTGAAGGTCCCCACTTGTAAATTTATCGTGTGTGAAAAATGAAATTGAAATACCTGATGTAACCATATAGGCTTCGACACTAGTAATAAATCTAATAATTTATACACAAATGTCCCCAGATATAAGGTTGGAAGACTGTTTAGGTCCCCACTTGTAAACCAGAAATCAGCTCAAAACTTAAGTGTTAAGCCTTTAAAAGGTCCGATTACCTCAATTTCATTATAATAATCAATATTTAAACTATAAAATTAAAATATACATGAAATTAGAAAATGTGTGTTTAAAAGACCCCACTTGTCTGTTGAAATGACTGTGAAGGTCCCCACTTGTACATTTATCGAGTGTGAAAAATGAAATTGAAATACCTGATGAAACCATATAGGCTTCGACACTAGTAATAAATCTAATAATTTATACACAAATGTCCCCAGATATAAGGTTGGAAGACTGTTTAGGTCCCCACTTGTAAACCTGAAATTAGCTCAAAACTTAAGTGTTAAGCCTTTAAAAGGTCCGATTACCTAAATTTCATTATAATAATCAATATTTAAACTATAAAATTAAAATATACATGAAATAAGAAAATGTGTGTTTAAAATACCCCACTTGTCTGTTGAAATGACGGTGAAGGTCCCCACTTGTAAATTTATCGAGTGTGAAAAATGAAATTGAAATACCTGATGAAACCATACAGGCTTCGACACTAGTAATAAATCTAATAATTTATACACAAATGTCCCCAGATATAAGGTTGGAAGACTGTTTAGGCCCCCACTTGTAAATTTATCGAGTGTGAAAAATAAAATTGAAATACTTGATTGAACCATATAGGCTTTGACACTAATTCAAAATCTAATAATTTATACACAAATGTCCCCAGATATAAGGTTGGAAGACTGTTTAGGTCCCCACTTGTAAACCTGAAATTAGCTCAAAACTTAAGTGTTAAGCCATTTAAGGTCCGATTACCTAAATTTCATTATAATAATCAATATTTAAACTATAAAATTAAAATATACATGAAATTAGAAAATGTGTGTTTAAAAGACCCCACTTGTCTGTTGAAATGACTGTGAAGGTCCCCACTTGTAAATTTATCGAGTGTGAAAAATGAAATTGAAATACCTGATGTAACCATATAGGCTTCGACACTAGTAATAAATCTAATAATTTATACACAAATGTCCCCAGATATAAGGTTGGAAGACTGTTTAGGTCCCCACTTGTAAACCTGAAATTAGCTCAAAACTTAAGTGTTAAGCCTTTAAAAGGTCCGATTACCTAAATTTCATTATAATAATCAATATTTAAACTATAAAATTAAAATATACATGAAATTAGAAAATGTGTGTTTAAAAGACCCCACTTGTCTGTTGAAATGACTGTGAAGGTCCCCACTTGTAAATTTATCGAGTGTGAAAAATGAAATTGAAATACCTGATGTAACCATATAGGCTTCGACACTAGTAATAAATCTAATAATTTATACACAAATGTCCCCAGATATAAGGTTGGAAGACTGTTTAGGTCCCCACTTGTAAACCAGAAATCAGCTCAAAACTTATGTGTTAAGCCTTTAAAAGGTCCGATTACCTCAATTTCATTATAATAATCAATATTTAAACTATAAAATTAAAATATACATGAAATTAGAAAATGTGTGTTTAAAATACCCCACTTGTCTGTTGAAATGACGGTGAAGGTCCCCACTTGTAAATTTATCGAGTGTGAAAAATGAAATTGAAATACCTGATGAAACCATATAGGCTTCGACACTAGTAATAAATCTAATAATTTATACACAAATGTCCCCAGATATAAGGTTGGAAGACTGTTTAGGCCCCCACTTGTAAATTTATCGAGTGTGAAAAATAAAATTGAAATACTTGATTGAACCATATAGGCTTTGACACTAATTCAAAATCTAATAATTTATACACAAATGTCCCCAGATATAAGGTTGGAAGACTGTTTAGGTCCCCACTTGTAAACCTGAAATTAGCTCAAAACTTACGTGTTAAGCCTTTAAAAGGTCCGATTACCTAAATTTCATTATAATAATCAATATTTAAACTATAAAATTAAAATATACATGAAATTAGAAAATGTGTGTTTAAAAGACCCCACTTGTCTGTTGAAATGACTGTGAAGGTCCCCACTTGTAAATTTATCGAGTGTGAAAAATGAAATTGAAATACCTGATGTAACCATATAGGCTTCGACACTAGTAATAAATCTAATAATTTATACACAAATGTCCCCAGATATAAGGTTGGAAGACTGTTTAGGTCCCCACTTGTAAACCTGAAATTAGCTCAAAACTTAAGTGTTAAGCCTTTAAAAGGTCCGATTACCTAAATTTCATTATAATAATCAATATTTAAACTATAAAATTAAAATATACATGAAATTAGAAAATGTGTGTTTAAAAGACCCCACTTGTCTGTTTAAATGACTGTGAAGGTCCCCACTTGTAAATTTATCGAGTGTGAAAAATGAAATTGAAATACCTGATGAAACCATATAGGCTTCGACACTAGTAATAAATCTAATAATTTATACACAAATGTCCCCAGATATAAGGTTGGAAGACTGTTTAGGTCCCCACTTGTAAACCTGAAATTAGCTCAAAACTTAAGTGTTAAGCCTTTAAAAGGTCCGATTACCTAAATTTCATTATAATAATCAATATTTAAACTATAAAATTAAAATATACATGAAATTAGAAAATGTGTGTTTAAAATACCCCACTTGTCTGTTGAAATGACGGTGAAGGTCCCCACTTGTAAATTTATCGAGTGTGAAAAATGAAATTGAAATACCTGATGAAACCATACAGGCTTCGACACTAGTAATAAATCTAATAATTTATACACAAATGTCCCCAGATATAAGGTTGGAAGACTGTTTAGGTCCCCACTTGTAAATTTATCGAGTGTGAAAAATAAAATTGAAATACTTGATTGAACCATATAGGCTTTGACACTAATTCAAAATCTAATAATTTATACACAAATGTCCCCAGATATAAGGTTGGAAGACTGTTTAGGTCCCCACTTGTAAACCTGAAATTAGCTCAAAACTTAAGTGTTAAGCCATTTAAGGTCCGATTACCTAAATTTCATTATAATAATCAATATTTAAACTATAAAATTAAAATATACATGAAATTAGAAAATGTGTGTTTAAAAGACCCCACTTGTCTGTTGAAATGACGGTGAAGGTCCCCACTTGTAAATTTATCGAGTGTGAAAAATGAAATTGAAATACTTGATTGAACCATATAGGCTTTGACACTAATTCAAAATCTAATAATTTATACACAAATGTCCCCAGATATAAGGTTGGAAGACTGTTTAGGTCCCCACTTGTAAATTTATCGAGTTTGAAAAATAAAATTGAAATACTTGATTGAACCATATAGGCTTTGACACTAATTCAAAATCTAATAATTTATACACAAATGTCCCCAGATATAAGGTTGGAAGACTGTTTAGGTCCCCACTTGTAAACCTGAAATTAGCTCAAAACTTAAGTGTTAAGCCATTAAAGGTCCGATTACCTAAATTTCATTATAATAATCAATATTTAAACTATAAAATTAAAATATACATGAAATTAGAAAATGTGTGTTTAAAAGACCCCACTTTTCTGTTGAAATGACTGTGAAGGTCCCCACTTGTAAATTTATCGAGTGTGAAAAATGAAATTGAAATACCTGATGTAACCATATAGGCTTCGACACTAGTAATAAATCTAATAATTTATACACAAATGTCCCCAGATATAAGGTTGGAAGACTGTTTAGGTCCCCACTTGTAAACCTGAAATTAGCTCAAAACTTAAGTGTTAAGCCTTTAAAAGGTCCGATTACCTAAATTTCATTATAATAATCAATATTTAAACTATAAAATTAAAATATACATGAAATTAGAAAATGTGTGTTTAAAATACCCCACTTGTCTGTTGAAATGACGGTGAAGGTCCCCACTTGTAAATTTATCGAGTGTGAAAAATGAAATTGAAATACCTGATGAAACCATACAGGCTTCGACACTAGTAATAAATCTAATAATTTATACACAAATGTCCCCAGATATAAGGTTGGAAGACTGTTTAGGCCCCCACTTGTAAATTTATCGAGTGTGAAAAATAAAATTGAAATACTTGATTGAACCATATAGGCTTTGACACTAATTCAAAATCTAATAATTTATACACAAATGTCCCCAGATATAAGGTTGGAAGACTGTTTAGGTCCCCACTTGTAAACCTGAAATTAGCTCAAAACTTAAGTGTTAAGCCATTTAAGGTCCGATTACCTAAATTTCATTATAATAATCAATATTTAAACTATAAAATTAAAATATACATGAAATTAGAAAATGTGTGTTTAAAAGACCCCACTTGTCTGTTGAAATGACTGTGAAGGTCCCCACTTGTAAATTTATCGAGTGTGAAAAATGAAATTGAAATACCTGATGTAACCATATAGGCTTCGACACTAGTAATAAATCTAATAATTTATACACAAATGTCCCCAGATATAAGGTTGGAAGACTGTTTAGGTCCCCACTTGTAAACCTGAAATTAGCTCAAAACTTAAGTGTTAAGCCTTTAAAAGGTCCGATTACCTAAATTTCATTATAATAATCAATATTTAAACTATAAAATTAAAATATACATGAAATTAGAAAATGTGTGTTTAAAAGACCCCACTTGTCTGTTGAAATGACTGTGAAGGTCCCCACTTGTAAATTTATCGTGTGTGAAAAATGAAATTGAAATACCTGATGTAACCATATAGGCTTCGACACTAGTAATAAATCTAATAATTTATACACAAATGTCCCCAGATATAAGGTTGGAAGACTGTTTAGGTCCCCACTTGTAAACCAGAAATCAGCTCAAAACTTAAGTGTTAAGCCTTTAAAAGGTCCGATTACCTCAATTTCATTATAATAATCAATATTTAAACTATAAAATTAAAATATACATGAAATTAGAAAATGTGTGTTTAAAATACCCCACTTGTCTGTTGAAATGACGGTGAAGGTCCCCACTTGTAAATTTATCGAGTGTGAAAAATGAAATTGAAATACCTGATGAAACCATATAGGCTTCGACACTAGTAATAAATCTAATAATTTATACACAAATGTCCCCAGATATAAGGTTGGAAGACTGTTTAGGCCCCCACTTGTAAATTTATCGAGTGTGAAAAATAAAATTGAAATACTTGATTGAACCATATAGGCTTTGACACTAATTCAAAATCTAATAATTTATACACAAATGTCCCCAGATATAAGGTTGGAAGACTGTTTAGGTCCCCACTTGTAAACCTGAAATTAGCTCAAAACTTACGTGTTAAGCCTTTAAAAGGTCCGATTACCTAAATTTCATTATAATAATCAATATTTAAACTATAAAATTAAAATATACATGAAATTAGAAAATGTGTGTTTAAAAGACCCCACTTGTCTGTTGAAATGACTGTGAAGGTCCCCACTTGTAAATTTATCGAGTGTGAAAAATGAAATTGAAATACCTGATGTAACCATATAGGCTTCGACACTAGTAATAAATCTAATAATTTATACACAAATGTCCCCAGATATAAGGTTGGAAGACTGTTTAGGTCCCCACTTGTAAACCTGAAATTAGCTCAAAACTTAAGTGTTAAGCCTTTAAAAGGTCCGATTACCTAAATTTCATTATAATAATCAATATTTAAACTATAAAATTAAAATATACATGAAATTAGAAAATGTGTGTTTAAAAGACCCCACTTGTCTGTTTAAATGACTGTGAAGGTCCCCACTTGTAAATTTATCGAGTGTGAAAAATGAAATTGAAATACCTGATGAAACCATATAGGCTTCGACACTAGTAATAAATCTAATAATTTATACACAAATGTCCCCAGATATAAGGTTGGAAGACTGTTTAGGTCCCCACTTGTAAACCTGAAATTAGCTCAAAACTTAAGTGTTAAGCCTTTAAAAGGTCCGATTACCTAAATTTCATTATAATAATCAATATTTAAACTATAAAATTAAAATATACATGAAATTAGAAAATGTGTGTTTAAAATACCCCACTTGTCTGTTGAAATGACGGTGAAGGTCCCCACTTGTAAATTTATCGAGTGTGAAAAATGAAATTGAAATACCTGATGAAACCATACAGGCTTCGACACTAGTAATAAATCTAATAATTTATACACAAATGTCCCCAGATATAAGGTTGGAAGACTGTTTAGGTCCCCACTTGTAAATTTATCGAGTGTGAAAAATAAAATTGAAATACTTGATTGAACCATATAGGCTTTGACACTAATTCAAAATCTAATAATTTATACACAAATGTCCCCAGATATAAGGTTGGAAGACTGTTTAGGTCCCCACTTGTAAACCTGAAATTAGCTCAAAACTTAAGTGTTAAGCCATTTAAGGTCCGATTACCTAAATTTCATTATAATAATCAATATTTAAACTATAAAATTAAAATATACATGAAATTAGAAAATGTGTGTTTAAAAGACCCCACTTGTCTGTTGAAATGACGGTGAAGGTCCCCACTTGTAAATTTATCGAGTGTGAAAAATGAAATTGAAATACTTGATTGAACCATATAGGCTTTGACACTAATTCAAAATCTAATAATTTATACACAAATGTCCCCAGATATAAGGTTGGAAGACTGTTTAGGTCCCCACTTGTAAACCTGAAATTAGCTCAAAACTTAAGTGTTAAGCCTTTAAAAGGTCCGATTACCTAAATTTCATTATAATAATCAATATTTAAACTATAAAATTAAAATATACATGAAATTAGAAAATGTGTGTTTAAAAGACCCCACTTGTCTGTTGAAATGACTGTGAAGGTCCCCACTTGTAAATTTATCGAGTGTGAAAAATGAAATTGAAATACCTGATGTAACCATATAGGCTTCGACACTAGTAATAAATCTAATAATTTATACACAAATGTCCCCAGATATAAGGTTGGAAGACTGTTTAGGTCCCCACTTGTAAACCAGAAATCAGCTCAAAACTTAAGTGTTAAGCCTTTAAAAGGTCCGATTACCTCAATTTCATTATAATAATCAATATTTAAACTATAAAATTAAAATATACATGAAATTAGAAAATGTGTGTTTAAAATACCCCACTTGTCTGTTGAAATGACGGTGAAGGTCCCCACTTGTAAATTTATCGAGTGTGAAAAATGAAATTGAAATACCTGATGAAACCATATAGGCTTCGACACTAGTAATAAATCTAATAATTTATACACAAATGTCCCCAGATATAAGGTTGGAAGACTGTTTAGGCCCCCACTTGTAAATTTATCGAGTGTGAAAAATAAAATTGAAATACTTGATTGAACCATATAGGCTTTGACACTAATTCAAAATCTAATAATTTATACACAAATGTCCCCAGATATAAGGTTGGAAGACTGTTTAGGTCCCCACTTGTAAACCTGAAATTAGCTCAAAACTTAAGTGTTAAGCCATTTAAGGTCCGATTACCTAAATTTCATTATAATAATCAATATTTAAACTATAAAATTAAAATATACATGAAATTAGAAAATGTGTGTTTAAAAGACCCCACTTGTCTGTTGAAATGACTGTGAAGGTCCCCACTTGTAAATTTATCGAGTGTGAAAAATGAAATTGAAATACCTGATGTAACCATATAGGCTTCGACACTAGTAATAAATCTAATAATTTATACACAAATGTCCCCAGATATAAGGTTGGAAGACTGTTTAGGTCCCCACTTGTAAACCAGAAATCAGCTCAAAACTTAAGTGTTAAGCCTTTAAAAGGTCCGATTACCTCAATTTCATTATAATAATCAATATTTAAACTATAAAATTAAAATATACATGAAATTAGAAAATGTGTGTTTAAAATACCCCACTTGTCTGTTGAAATGACGGTGAAGGTCCCCACTTGTAAATTTATCGAGTGTGAAAAATGAAATTGAAATACCTGATGAAACCATATAGGCTTCGACACTAGTAATAAATCTAATAATTTATACACAAATGTCCCCAGATATAAGGTTGGAAGACTGTTTAGGCCCCCACTTGTAAATTTATCGAGTGTGAAAAATAAAATTGAAATACTTGATTGAACCATATAGGCTTTGACACTAATTCAAAATCTAATAATTTATACACAAATGTCCCCAGATATAAGGTTGGAAGACTGTTTAGGTCCCCACTTGTAAACCTGAAATTAGCTCAAAACTTAAGTGTTAAGCCATTTAAGGTCCGATTACCTAAATTTCATTATAATAATCAATATTTAAACTATAAAATTAAAATATACATGAAATTAGAAAATGTGTGTTTAAAAGACCCCACTTGTCTGTTGAAATGACTGTGAAGGTCCCCACTTGTAAATTTATCGAGTGTGAAAAATGAAATTGAAATACCTGATGTAACCATATAGGCTTCGACACTAGTAATAAATCTAATAATTTATACACAAATGTCCCCAGATATAAGGTTGGAAGACTGTTTAGGTCCCCACTTGTAAACCTGAAATTAGCTCAAAACTTAAGTGTTAAGCCTTTAAAAGGTCCGATTACCTAAATTTCATTATAATAATCAATATTTCAACTATAAAATTAAAATATACATGAAATTAGAAAATGTGTGTTTAAAAGACCCCACTTGTCTGTTGAAATGACGGTGAAGGTCCCCACTTGTAAATTTATCGAGTGTGAAAAATGAAATTGAAATACTTGATTGAACCATATAGGCTTTGACACTAATTCAAAATCTAATAATTTATACACAAATGTCCCCAGATATAAGGTTGGAAGACTGTTTAGGTCCCCACTTGTAAACCTGAAATTAGCTCAAAACTTAAGTGTTAAGCCTTTAAAAGGTCCGATTACCTAAATTTCATTATAATAATCAATATTTAAACTATAAAATTAAAATATACATGAAATTAGAAAATGTGTGTTTAAAAGACCCCACTTGTCTGTTGAAATGACTGTGAAGGTCCCCACTTGTAAATTTATCGAGTGTGAAAAATGAAATTGAAATACCTGATGTAACCATATAGGCTTCGACACTAGTAATAAATCTAATAATTTATACACAAATGTCCCCAGATATAAGGTTGGAAGACTGTTTAGGTCCCCACTTGTAAACCAGAAATCAGCTCAAAACTTAAGTGTTAAGCCTTTAAAAGGTCCGATTACCTCAATTTCATTATAATAATCAATATTTAAACTATAAAATTAAAATATACATGAAATTAGAAAATGTGTGTTTAAAAGACCCCACTTGTCTGTTGAAATGACGGTGAAGGTCCCCACTTGTAAATTTATCGAGTGTGAAAAATGAAATTGAAATACCTGATGAAACCATATAGGCTTCGACACTAGTAATAAATCTAATAATTTATACACAAATGTCCCCAGATATAAGGTTGGAAGACTGTTTAGGCCCCCACTTGTAAATTTATCGAGTGTGAAAAATAAAATTGAAATACTTGATTGAACCATATAGGCTTTGACACTAATTCAAAATCTAATAATTTATACACAAATGTCCCCAGATATAAGGTTGGAAGACTGTTTAGGTCCCCACTTGTAAACCTGAAATTAGCTCAAAACTTACGTGTTAAGCCTTTAAAAGGTCCGATTACCTAAATTTCATTATAATAATCAATATTTAAACTATAAAATTAAAATATACATGAAATTAGAAAATGTGTGTTTAAAAGACCCCACTTGTCTGTTGAAATGACGGTGAAGGTCCCCACTTGTAAATTTATCGAGTGTGAAAAATGAAATTGAAATACTTGATTGAACCATATAGGCTTTGACACTAATTCAAAATCTAATAATTTATACACAAATGTCCCCAGATATAAGGTTGGAAGACTGTTTAGGTCCCCACTTGTAAACCAGAAATCAGCTCAAAACTTAAGTGTTAAGCCTTTAAAAGGTCCGATTACCTCAATTTCATTATAATAATCAATATTTAAACTATAAAATTAAAATATACATGAAATTAGAAAATGTGTGTTTAAAAGACCCCACTTGTCTGTTGAAATGACGGTGAAGGTCCCCACTTGTAAATTTATCGAGTGTGAAAAATGAAATTGAAATACTTGATTGAACCATATAGGCTTTGACACTAATTCAAAATCTAATAATTTATACACAAATGTTCCCAGATATAAGGTTGGAAGACTGTTTAGGTCCCCACTTTTAAAACTGAAATTAGCTCAAAACTTAAGTGTTAAGCCTTTAAAAGGTCCGATTACCTATTTTCATTATAATAATCAATATTTAAACTATAAAATTAAAATATACATGAAATTAGAAAATGTGTGTTTAAAAGACCCCACTTGTCTGTTGAAATGACGGTGAAGGTCCCCACTTGTAAATTTATCGAGTGTGAAAAATGAAATTGAAATACTTGATTGAACCATATAGGCTTTGACACTAATTCAAAATCTAATAATTTATACACAAATGTCCCCAGATATAAGGTTGGAAGACTGTTTAGGTCCCCACTTGTAAACCAGAAATCAGCTCAAAACTTAAGTGTTAAGCCTTTAAAAGGTCCGATTACCTCAATTTCATTATAATAATCAATATTTAAACTATAAAATTAAAATATACATGAAATTAGAAAATGTGTGTTTAAAAGACCCCACTTGTCTGTTGAAATGACGGTGAAGGTCCCCACTTGTAAATTTATCGAGTGTGAAAAATGAAATTGAAATACTTGATTGAACCATATAGGCTTTGACACTAATTCAAAATCTAATAATTTATACACAAATGTCCCCAGATATAAGGTTGGAAGACTGTTTAGGTCCCCACTTGTAAACCTGAAATTAGCTCAAAACTTAAGTGTTAAGCCTTTAAAAGGTCCGATTACCTAAATTTCATTATAATAATCAATATTTAAACTATAAAATTAAAATATACATGAAATTAGAAAATGTGTGTTTAAAAGACCCCACTTGTCTGTTGAAATGACGGTGAAGGTCCCCACTTGTAAATTTATCGAGTGTGAAAAATGAAATTGAAATACTTGATTGAACCATATAGGCTTTGACACTAATTCAAAATCTAGTAATTTATACACAAATGTCCCCAGATATAAGGTTGGAAGACTGTTTAGGTCCCCACTTGTAAATTTATGGAGTGTGAAAAATTAAATTGAAATACTTGATTGAACCATATAGGCTTTGACACTAATTCAAAATCTAATAATTTATACACAAATGTCCCCAGATATAAGGTTGGAAGGCTGTTTAGGTCCCCACTTGTAAACCTGAAATTAGCTCAAAACTTAAGTGTTAAGCCATTAAAGGTCCGATTACCTAAATTTCATTATAATAATCAATATTTAAACTATAAAATTAAAATATACATGAAATTAGAAAATGTGTGTTTAAAAGACCCCACTTGTCTGTTGAAATGACTGTGAAGGTCCCCACTTGTAAATTTATCGAGTGTGAAAAATGAAATTGAAATACCTGATTTAACCATATAGGCTTCGACACTAGTAATAAATCTAATAATTTATACACAAATGTCCCCAGATATAAGGTTGGAAGACTGTTTAGGCCCCCACTTGTAAATTTATCGAGTGTGAAAAATAAAATTGAAATACTTGATTGAACCATATAGGCTTTGACACTAATTCAAAATCAAATAATTTATACACAAATGTCCCCAGATATAAGGTTGGAAGACTGTTTAGGTCCCCACTTGTAAACCTGAAATTAGCTCAAAACTTAAGTGTTAAGCCATTTAAGGTCCGATTACCTAAATTTCATTATAATAATCAATATTTAAACTATAAAATTAAAATATACATGAAATTAGAAAATGTGTGTTTAAAAGACCCCACTTGTCTGTTGAAATGACTGTGAAGGTCCCCACTTGTAAATTTATCGAGTGTGAAAAATGAAATTGAAATACCTGATGTAACCATATAGGCTTCGACACTAGTAATAAATCTAATAATTTATACACAAATGTCCCCAGATATAAGGTTGGAAGACTGTTTAGGTCCCCACTTGTAAACCTGAAATTAGCTCAAAACTTAAGTGTTAAGCCTTTAAAAGGTCCGATTACCTAAATTTCATTATAATAATCAATATTTAAACTATAAAATTAAAATATACATGAAATTAGAAAATGTGTGTTTAAAAGACCCCACTTGTCTGTTGAAATGACTGTGAAGGTCCCCACTTGTAAATTTATCGAGTGTGAAAAATGAAATTGAAATACCTGATGTAACCATATAGGCTTCGACACTAGTAATAAATCTAATAATTTATACACAAATGTCCCCAGATATAAGGTTGGAAGACTGTTTAGGTCCCCACTTGTAAACCAGAAATCAGCTCAAAACTTAAGTGTTAAGCCTTTAAAAGGTCCGATTACCTCAATTTCATTATAATAATCAATATTTAAACTATAAAATTAAAATATACATGAAATTAGAAAATGTGTGTTTAAAATACCCCACTTGTCTGTTGAAATGACGGTGAAGGTCCCCACTTGTAAATTTATCGAGTGTGAAAAATGAAATTGAAATACCTGATGAAACCATATAGGCTTCGACACTAGTAATAAATCTAATAATTTATACACAAATGTCCCCAGATATAAGGTTGGAAGACTGTTTAGGCCCCCACTTGTAAATTTATCGAGTGTGAAAAATAAAATTGAAATACTTGATTGAACCATATAGGCTTTGACACTAATTCAAAATCTAATAATTTATACACAAATGTCCCCAGATATAAGGTTGGAAGACTGTTTAGGTCCCCACTTGTAAACCTGAAATTAGCTCAAAACTTACGTGTTAAGCCTTTAAAAGGTCCGATTACCTAAATTTCATTATAATAATCAATATTTAAACTATAAAATTAAAATATACATGAAATTAGAAAATGTGTGTTTAAAAGACCCCACTTGTCTGTTGAAATGACTGTGAAGGTCCCCACTTGTAAATTTATCGAGTGTGAAAAATGAAATTGAAATACCTGATGTAACCATATAGGCTTCGACACTAGTAATAAATCTAATAATTTATACACAAATGTCCCCAGATATAAGGTTGGAAGACTGTTTAGGTCCCCACTTGTAAACCTGAAATTAGCTCAAAACTTAAGTGTTAAGCCTTTAAAAGGTCCGATTACCTAAATTTCATTATAATAATCAATATTTAAACTATAAAATTAAAATATACATGAAATTAGAAAATGTGTGTTTAAAAGACCCCACTTGTCTGTTTAAATGACTGTGAAGGTCCCCACTTGTAAATTTATCGAGTGTGAAAAATGAAATTGAAATACCTGATGAAACCATATAGGCTTCGACACTAGTAATAAATCTAATAATTTATACACAAATGTCCCCAGATATAAGGTTGGAAGACTGTTTAGGTCCCCACTTGTAAACCTGAAATTAGCTCAAAACTTAAGTGTTAAGCCTTTAAAAGGTCCGATTACCTAAATTTCATTATAATAATCAATATTTAAACTATAAAATTAAAATATACATGAAATTAGAAAATGTGTGTTTAAAATACCCCACTTGTCTGTTGAAATGACGGTGAAGGTCCCCACTTGTAAATTTATCGAGTGTGAAAAATGAAATTGAAATACCTGATGAAACCATACAGGCTTCGACACTAGTAATAAATCTAATAATTTATACACAAATGTCCCCAGATATAAGGTTGGAAGACTGTTTAGGTCCCCACTTGTAAATTTATCGAGTGTGAAAAATAAAATTGAAATACTTGATTGAACCATATAGGCTTTGACACTAATTCAAAATCTAATAATTTATACACAAATGTCCCCAGATATAAGGTTGGAAGACTGTTTAGGTCCCCACTTGTAAACCTGAAATTAGCTCAAAACTTAAGTGTTAAGCCATTTAAGGTCCGATTACCTAAATTTCATTATAATAATCAATATTTAAACTATAAAATTAAAATATACATGAAATTAGAAAATGTGTGTTTAAAAGACCCCACTTGTCTGTTGAAATGACTGTGAAGGTCCCCACTTGTAAATTTATCGAGTGTGAAAAATGAAATTGAAATGCCTGATGTAACCATATAGGCTTCGACACTAGTAATAAATCTAATAATTTATACACAAATGTCCCCAGATATAAGGTTGGAAGACTGTTTAGGTCCCCACTTGTAAACCTGAAATTAGCTCAAAACTTAAGTGTTAAGCCTTTAAAAGGTCCGATTACCTAAATTTCATTATAATAATCAATATTTAAACTATAAAATTAAAATATACATGAAATTAGAAAATGTGTGTTTAAAAGACCCCACTTGTCTGTTGAAATGACGGTGAAGGTCCCCACTTGTAAATTTATCGAATGTGAAAAATGAAATTGAAATACTTGATTGAACCATATAGGCTTTGACACTAATTCAAAATCTAATAATTTATACACAAATGTCCCCAGATATAAGGTTGGAAGACTGTTTAGGTCCCCACTTGTAAACCTGAAATTAGCTCAAAACTTAAGTGTTAAGCCTTTAAAAGGTCCGATTACCTAAATTTCATTATAATAATCAATATTTAAACTATAAAATTAAAATATACATGAAATTAGAAAATGTGTGTTTAAAAGACCCCACTTGTCTGTTGAAATGACTGTGAAGGTCCCCACTTGTAAATTTATCGAGTGTGAAAAATGAAATTGAAATACCTGATGTAACCATATAGGCTTCGACACTAGTAATAAATCTAATAATTTATACACAAATGTCCCCAGATATAAGGTTGGAAGACTGTTTAGGTCCCCACTTGTAAACCAGAAATCAGCTCAAAACTTAAGTGTTAAGCCTTTAAAAGGTCCGATTACCTCAATTTCATTATAATAATCAATATTTAAACTATAAAATTAAAATATACATGAAATTAGAAAATGTGTGTTTAAAATACCCCACTTGTCTGTTGAAATGACGGTGAAGGTCCCCACTTGTAAATTTATCGAGTGTGAAAAATGAAATTGAAATACCTGATGAAACCATATAGGCTTCGACACTAGTAATAAATCTAATAATTTATACACAAATGTCCCCAGATATAAGGTTGGAAGACTGTTTAGGCCCCCACTTGTAAATTTATCGAGTGTGAAAAATAAAATTGAAATACTTGATTGAACCATATAGGCTTTGACACTAATTCAAAATCTAATAATTTATACACAAATGTCCCCAGATATAAGGTTGGAAGACTGTTTAGGTCCCCACTTGTAAACCTGAAATTAGCTCAAAACTTAAGTGTTAAGCCATTTAAGGTCCGATTACCTAAATTTCATTATAATAATCAATATTTAAACTATAAAATTAAAATATACATGAAATTAGAAAATGTGTGTTTAAAAGACCCCACTTGTCTGTTGAAATGACTGTGAAGGTCCCCACTTGTAAATTTATCGAGTGTGAAAAATGAAATTGAAATGCCTGATGTAACCATATAGGCTTCGACACTAGTAATAAATCTAATAATTTATACACAAATGTCCCCAGATATAAGGTTGGAAGACTGTTTAGGTCCCCACTTGTAAACCTGAAATTAGCTCAAAACTTAAGTGTTAAGCCTTTAAAAGGTCCGATTACCTAAATTTCATTATAATAATCAATATTTAAACTATAAAATTAAAATATACTTGAAATTAGAAAATGTGTGTTTAAAAGACCCCACTTGTCTGTTGAAATGACGGTGAAGGTCCCCACTTGTAAATTTATCGAGTGTGAAAAATGAAATTGAAATACTTGATTGAACCATATAGGCTTTGACACTAATTCAAAATCTAATAATTTATACACAAATGTCCCCAGATATAAGGTTGGAAGACTGTTTAGGTCCCCACTTGTAAACCTGAAATTAGCTCAAAACTTAAGTGTTAAGCCTTTAAAAGGTCCGATTACCTAAATTTCATTATAATAATCAATATTTAAACTATAAAATTAAAATATACATGAAATTAGAAAATGTGTGTTTAAAAGACCCCACTTGTCTGTTGAAATGACTGTGAAGGTCCCCACTTGTAAATTTATCGAGTGTGAAAAATGAAATTGAAATACCTGATGTAACCATATAGGCTTCGACACTAGTAATAAATCTAATAATTTATACACAAATGTCCCCAGATATAAGGTTGGAAGACTGTTTAGGTCCCCACTTGTAAACCAGAAATCAGCTCAAAACTTAAGTGTTAAGCCTTTAAAAGGTCCGATTACCTCAATTTCATTATAATAATCAATATTTAAACTATAAAATTAAAATATACATGAAATTAGAAAATGTGTGTTTAAAATACCCCACTTGTCTGTTGAAATGACGGTGAAGGTCCCCACTTGTAAATTTATCGAGTGTGAAAAATGAAATTGAAATACCTGATGAAACCATATAGGCTTCGACACTAGTAATAAATCTAATAATTTATACACAAATGTCCCCAGATATAAGGTTGGAAGACTGTTTAGGCCCCCACTTGTAAATTTATCGAGTGTGAAAAATAAAATTGAAATACTTGATTGAACCATATAGGCTTTGACACTAATTCAAAATCTAATAATTTATACACAAATGTCCCCAGATATAAGGTTGGAAGACTGTTTAGGTCCCCACTTGTAAACCTGAAATTAGCTCAAAACTTAAGTGTTAAGCCATTTAAGGTCCGATTACCTAAATTTCATTATAATAATCAATATTTAAACTATAAAATTAAAATATACATGAAATTAGAAAATGTGTGTTTAAAAGACCCCACTTGTCTGTTGAAATGACTGTGAAGGTCCCCACTTGTAAATTTATCGAGTGTGAAAAATGAAATTGAAATACCTGATGTAACCATATAGGCTTCGACACTAGTAATAAATCTAATAATTTATACACAAATGTCCCCAGATATAAGGTTGGAAGACTGTTTAGGTCCCCACTTGTAAACCTGAAATTAGCTCAAAACTTAAGTGTTAAGCCTTTAAAAGGTCCGATTACCTAAATTTCATTATAATAATCAATATTTAAACTATAAAATTAAAATATACATGAAATTAGAAAATGTGTGTTTAAAAGACCCCACTTGTCTGTTTAAATGACTGTGAAGGTCCCCACTTGTAAATTTATCGAGTGTGAAAAATGAAATTGAAATACCTGATGAAACCATATAGGCTTCGACACTAGTAATAAATCTAATAATTTATACACAAATGTCCCCAGATATAAGGTTGGAAGACTGTTTAGGTCCCCACTTGTAAACCTGAAATTAGCTCAAAACTTAAGTGTTAAGCCTTTAAAAGGTCCGATTACCTAAATTTCATTATAATAATCAATATTTAAACTATAAAATTAAAATATACATGAAATTAGAAAATGTGTGTTTAAAATACCCCACTTGTCTGTTGAAATGACGGTGAAGGTCCCCACTTGTAAATTTATCGAGTGTGAAAAATGAAATTGAAATACCTGATGAAACCATACAGGCTTCGACACTAGTAATAAATCTAATAATTTATACACAAATGTCCCCAGATATAAGGTTGGAAGACTGTTTAGGTCCCCACTTGTAAATTTATCGAGTGTGAAAAATAAAATTGAAATACTTGATTGAACCATATAGGCTTTGACACTAATTCAAAATCTAATAATTTATACACAAATGTCCCCAGATATAAGGTTGGAAGACTGTTTAGGTCCCCACTTGTAAACCTGAAATTAGCTCAAAACTTAAGTGTTAAGCCATTTAAGGTCCGATTACCTAAATTTCTTTATAATAATCAATATTTAAACTATAAAATTAAAATATACATGAAATTAGAAAATGTGTGTTTAAAATACCCCACTTGTCTGTTGAAATGACTGTGAAGGTCCCCACTTGTAAATTTATCGAGTGTGAAAAATGAAATTGAAATACCTGATGTAACCATATAGGCTTCGACACTAGTAATAAATCTAATAATTTATACACAAATGTCCCCAGATATAAGGTTGGAAGACTGTTTAGGTCCCCACTTGTAAATTTATCGAGTGTGAAAAATGAAATTGAAATACCTGATGTAACCATATAGGCTTCGACACTAGTAATAAATCTAATAATTTATACACAAATGTCCCCAGATATAAGGTTGGAAGACTGTTTAGGTCCCCACTTGTAAACCTGAAATTAGCTCAAAACTTAAGTGTTAAGCCTTTAAAAGATCCGATTACCTAAATTTCATTATAATAATCAATATTTAAACTATAAAATTAAAATATACATGAAATTAGAAAATGTGTGTTTAAAAGACCCCACTTGTCTGTTGAAATGACGGTGAAGGTCCCCACTTGTAAATTTATCGAGTGTGAAAAATGAAATTGAAATACTTGATTGAACCATATAGGCTTTGACACTAATTCAAAATCTTATAATTTATACACAAATGTCCCCAGATATAAGGTTGGAAGACTGTTTAGGTCCCCACTTGTAAATTTATCGAGTGTGAAAAATGAAATTGAAATACTTGATTGAACCATATAGGCTTTGACACTAATTCAAAATCTAATAATTTATACACAAATGTCCCCAGATATAAGGTTGGAAGACTGTTTAGGTCCCCACTTGTAAACCAGAAATCAGCTCAAAACTTAAGTGTTAAGCCTTTAAAAGGTCCGATTACCTCAATTTCATTATAATAATCAATATTTAAACTATAAAATTAAAATATACATGAAATTAGAAAATGTGAGTTTAAAAGACCCCACTTGTCTGTTGAAATGACGGTGAAGGTCCCCACTTGTAAATTTATCGAGTGTGAAAAATGAAATTGAAATACTTGATTGAACCATATAGGCTTTGACACTAATTCAAAATCTAATTATTTATACACAAATGTCCCCAGATATAAGGTTGGAAGACTGTTTAGGTCCCCACTTGTAAACCTGAAATTAGCTCAAAACTTAAGTGTTAAGCCTTTAAAAGGTCCGATTACCTAAATTTCATTATAATAATCAATATTTAAACTATAAAATTAAAATATACATGAAATTAGAAAATGTGTGTTTAAAAGACCCCACTTGTCTGTTGAAATGACTGTGAAGGTCCCCACTTGTAAATTTATCGAGTGTGAAAAATGAAATTGAAATACCTGATGAAACCATATAGGCTTCGACACTAGTAATAAATCTAATAATTTATACACAAATGTCCCCAGATATAAGGTTGGAAGACTGTTTAGGTCCCCACTTGTAAAACTGAAATCAGCTCAAAACTTACGTGTTAAGCCTTTTAAAGGTCCGATTACCTAAATTTCATTATAATAATCAATATTTAAACTATAAATATAAAATATACATGAAAAGAGAAAAGGTGTGTAAAAGACCCCACTTGGCTGTTGAAATGACGGTGAAGGTCCCCACTTGTAAATTTATCGAGTGTGAAAAATGAAATTGAAATACTTGATTGAACCATATAGGCTTTGACACTAATTCAAAATCTAATAATTTACACACAAATGTCCCCAGATATAAGGTTGGAAGACTGTTTAGGTCCCCACTTGTAAAACTGAAATCAGCTCAAAACTTACGTGTTAAGCCTTTAAAAGGTCCGATTACCTAAATTTCATTATAATAATCAATATTTAAACTATAAAATTAAAATATACATGAAATTAGAAAATGTGTGTTTAAAAGACCCCACTTGTCTGTTGAAATGACTGTGAAGGTCCCCACTTGTAAATTTATCGAGTGTGAAAAATGAAATTGAAATACCTGATGAAACCATATAGGCTTCGACACTAGTAATAAATCTAATAATTTATACACAAATGTCCCCAGATATAAGGTTGGAAGACTGTTTAGGTCCCCACTTGTAAACCTGAAATTAGCTCAAAACTTAAGTGTTAAGCCTTTAAAAGGTCCGATTACCTAAATTTCATTATAATTATCAATATTTAAACTATAAAATTAAAATATACATGAAATTAGAAAATGTGTGTTTAAAATACCCCACTTGTCTTTTGAAATGACGGTGAAGGTCCCCACTTGTAAATTTATCGAGTGTGAAAAATGAAATTGAAATACCTGATGGAACCATATAGGCTTCGACACTAATACAAAATCTAATAATTTATACACTAAGGTTGGAAGATTGTTTAGGTCCCCACTTGTAAACCTGAAATCAGCTCAAAACTTAAGTGTTAAGCCTTTAAAAGGTCCGATTACCTAAATTTCATTATAATAATCAATATTTAAACTATAAATATAAAATATACATGAAAAGAGAAAAGGTGTGTTTAAAAGACCCCACTTGGCTGTTGAAATGACGGTGAAGGTCCCCACTTGTAAATTTATCGAGTGTGAAAAATGAAATTGAAATACTTGATTGAACCATATAGGCTTTGACACTAATTCAAAATCTAATAATTTACACACAAATGTCCCCAGATATAAGGTTGGAAGACTGTTTAGGTCCCCACTTGTAAAACTGAAATCAGCTCAAAACTTACGTGTTAAGCCTTTAAAAGGTCCGATTACCTAAATTTCATTATAATAATCAATATTTAAACTATAAAATTAAAATATACATGAAATTAGAAAATGTGAGTTTAAAAGACCCCACTTGTCTGTTGAAATGACGGTGAAGGTCCCCACTTGTAAATTTATCGAGTGTGAAAAATGAAATTGAAATACTTGATTGAACCATATAGGCTTGGACACTAATTCAAAATCTAATTATTTATACACAAATGTCCCCAGATATAAGGTTGGAAGACTGTTTAGGTCCCCACTTGTAAACCTGAAATTAGCTCAAAACTTAAGTGTTAAGCCTTTAAAAGGTCCGATTACCTAAATTTCATTATAATAATCAATATTTAAACTATAAAATTAAAATATACATGAAATTAGAAAATGTGTGTTTAAAATACCCCACTTGTCTTTTGAAATGACGGTGAAGGTCCCCACTTGTAAATTTATCGAGTGTGAAAAATGAAATTGAAATACTTGATTGAACCATATAGGCTTTGACACTAATTCAAAATCTAATAATTTATACACAAATGTCCCCAGATATAAGGTTGGAAGACTGTTTAGGTCCCCACTTGTAAAACTGAAATCAGCTCAAAACTTACGTGTTAAGCCTTTAAAAGGTCCGATTACCTAAATTTCATTATAATAATCAATATTTAAACTATAAAATTAAAATATACATGAAATTAGAAAATGTGTGTTTAAAAGACCCCACTTGGCTGTTGAAATGACGGTGAAGGTCCCCACTTGTAAATTTATCGAGTGTGAAAAATGAAATTGAAATACTTGATTGAACCATATAGGCTTTGACACTAATTCAAAATCTAATAATTTACACACAAATGTCCCCAGATATAAGGTTGGAAGACTGTTTAGGTCCCCACTTGTAAAACTGAAATCAGCTCAAAACTTACGTGTTAAGCCTTTAAAAGGTCCGATTACCTAAATTTCATTATAATAATCAATATTTAAACTATAAAATTAAAATATACATGAAATTAGAAAATGTGTGTTTAAAAGACCCCACTTGTCTGTTGAAATGACTGTGAAGGTCCCCACTTGTAAATTTATCGAGTGTGAAAAATGAAATTGAAATACCTGATGAAACCATATAGGCTTCGACACTAGTAATAAATCTAATAATTTATACACAAATGTCCCCAGATATAAGGTTGGAAGACTGTTTAGGTCCCACTTGTAAACCTGAAATTAGCTCAAAACTTAAGTGTTAAGCCTTTAAAAGGTCCGATTACCTAAATTTCATTATAATTATCAATATTTAAACTATAAAATTAAAATATACATGAAATTAGAAAATGTGAGTTTAAAAGACCCCACTTGTCTGTTGAAATGACGGTGAAGGTCCCCACTTGTAAATTTATCGAGTGTGAAAAATGAAATTGAAATACTTGATTGAACCATATAGGCTTCGACACTAATTCAAAATCTAATTATTTATACACAAATGTCCCCAGATATAAGGTTGGAAGACTGTTTAGGTCCCCACTTGTAAACCTGAAATTAGCTCAAAACTTAAGTGTTAAGCCTTTAAAAGGTCCGATTACCTAAATTTCATTATAATAATCAATATTTAAACTATAAAATTAAAATATACATGAAATTAGAAAATGTGTGTTTAAAAGACCCCACTTGTCTGTTGAAATGACTGTGAAGGTCCCCACTTGTAAATTTATCGAGTGTGAAAAATGAAATTGAAATACCTGATGAAACCATATAGGCTTCGACACTAGTAATAAATCTAATAATTTATACACAAATGTCCCCAGATATAAGGTTGGAAGACTGTTTAGGTCCCCACTTGTAAACCTGAAATTAACTCAAAACTTAAGTGTTAATCCTTTAAAAGGTCCGATTACCTAAATTTCATTATAATTATCAATATTTAAACTATAAAATTAAAATATACATGAAATTAGAAAATGTGTGTTTAAAAGACCCCACTTGTCTGTTGAAATGACTGTGAAGGTCCCCACTTGTAAATTTATCGAGTGTGAAAAATGAAATTGAAATACCTGATGAAACCATATAGGCTTCGACACTAGTAATAAATCTAATAATTTATACACAAATGTCCCCAGATATAAGGTTGGAAGACTGTTTAGGTCCCCACTTGTAAACCTGAAATTAGCTCAAGACTTAAGTGTTAAGCCTTTAAAAGGTCCGATTACCTAAATTTCATTATAATAATCAATATTTAAACTATAAAATTAAAATATACATGAAATTAGAAAATGTGTGTTTAAAATACCCCACTTGTCTTTTGAAATGACGGTGAAGGTCCCCACTTGTAAATTTATCGAGTGTGAAAAATGAAATTGAAATACTTGATTGAACCATATAGGCTTTGACACTAATTCAAAATTTAATAATTTATACACAAATGTCCCCAGATATAAGGTTGGAAGACTGTTTAGGTCCCCACTTGTAAAACTGAAATCAGCTCAAAACTTACGTGTTAAGCCTTTAAAAGGTCCGATTACCTAAATTTCATTATAATAATCAATATTTAAACTATAAAATTAAAATATACATGAAATTAGAAAATGTGTGTTTAAAAGACCCCTTTTGTCTGTTGAAATGACTGTGAAGGTCCCCACTTGTAAACTTATCGAGTGTGAAAAATGAAATTGAAATACCTGATGGAACCATATAGGCTTCGACACTAATACAAAATCTAATAATTTATACACAAATGTCCCCAGATATAAGGTTGGAAGATTGTTTAGGTCCCCACTTGTAAACCTGAAATCAGCTCAAAACTTAAGTGTTAAGCCTTTAAAAGGTCCGATTACCTAAATTTCATTATAATAATCAATATTTAAACTATAAATATAAAATATACATGAAAAGAGAAAAGGTGTGTTTAAAAGACCCCACTTGGCTGTTGAAATGACGGTGAAGGTCCCCACTTGTAAATTTATCGAGTGTGAAAAATGAAATTGAAATACTTGATTGAACCATATAGGCTTTGACACTAATTCAAAATCTAATAATTTACACACAAATGTCCCCAGATATAAGGTTGGAAGACTGTTTAGGTCCCCACTTGTAAAACTGAAATCAGCTCAAAACTTACGTGTTAAGCCTTTAAAAGGTCCGATTACCTAAATTTCATTATAATAATCAATATTTAAACTATAAAATTAAAATATACATGAAATTAGAAAATGTGTGTTTAAAAGACCCCACTTGTCTGTTGAAATGACTGTGAAGGTCCCCACTTGTAAATTTATCGAGTGTGAAAAATGAAATTGAAATACCTGATGAAACCATATGGGCTTCGACACTAGTAATAAATCTAATAATTTATACACAAATGTCCCCAGATATAAGGTTGGAAGACTGTTTAGGTCCCCACTTGTAAACCTGAAATTAGCTCAAAACTTAAGTGTTAAGCCTTTAAAAGGTCCGATTACCTAAATTTCATTATAATTATCAATATTTAAACTATAAATATAAAATATACATGAAAAGAGAAAAGGTGTGTTTAAAAGACCCCACTTGGCTGTTGAAATGACGGTGAAGGTCCCCACTTGTAAATTTATCGAGTGTGAAAAATGAAATTGAAATACTTGATTGAACCATATAGGCTTTGACACTAATTCAAAATCTAATAATTTACACACAAATGTCCCCAGATATAAGGTTGGAAGACTGTTTAGGTCCCCACTTGTAAAACTGAAATCAGCTCAAAACTTACGTGTTAAGCCTTTAAAAGGTCCGATTACCTAAATTTCATTATAATAATCAATATTTAAACTATAAAATTAAAATATACATGAAATTAGAAAATGTGTGTTTAAAAGACCCCACTTGTCTGTTGAAATGACTGTGAAGGTCCCCACTTGTAAATTTATCGAGTGTGAAAAATGAAATTGAAATACCTGATGAAACCATATGGGCTTCGACACTAGTAATAAATCTAATAATTTATACACAAATGTCCCCAGATATAAGGTTGGAAGACTGTTTAGGTCCCCACTTGTAAACCTGAAATTAGCTCAAAACTTAAGTGTTAAGCCTTTAAAAGGTCCGATTACCTAAATTTCATTATAATTATCAATATTTAAACTATAAAATTAAAATATACATGAAATTAGAAAATGTGTGTTTAAAAGACCCCACTTGTCTGTTGAAATGACTGTGAAGGTCCCCACTTGTAAATTTATCGAGTGTGAAAAATGAAATTGAAATACCTGATGAAACCATATAGGCTTCGACACTAGTAATAAATATAATAATTTATACACAAATGTCCCCAGATATAAGGTTGGAAGACTGTTTAGGTCCCCACTTGTAAACCTGAAATTAGCTCAAGACTTAAGTGTTAAGCCTTTAAAAGGTCCGATTACCTAAATTTCATTATAATAATCAATATTTAAACTATAAAATTAAAATATACATGAAATTAGAAAATGTGTTTAAAATACCCCACTTGTCTGTTGAAATGACGGTGAAGGTCCCCACTTGTAAATTTATCGAGTGTAAAAAATGAAATTGAAATACTTGATTGAACCATATAGGCTTTGACACTAATTCAAAATCTAATAATTTATACACAAATGTCCCCAGATATAAGGTTGGAAGACTGTTTAGGTCCCCACTTTTAAATTTATCGAGTGTGAAAAATGAAATTGAAATACTTGATTGAACCATATAGGCTTTGACACTAATTCAAAATCTAATAATTTATACACAAATGTCCCCAGATATAAGGTTGGAAGACTGTTTAGGTCCCCACTTGTAAACCTGAAATTAGCTCAAAACTTAAGTGTTAAGCCTTTAAAAGATCCGATTACCTCAATTTCATTATAATAATCAATATTTAAACTATAAAATTAAAATATACATGAAATTAGAAAATGTGAGTTTAAAAGACCCCACTTGTCTGTTGAAATGACGGTGAAGGTCCCCACTTGTAAATTTATCGAGTGTGAAAAATGAAATTGAAATACTTGATTGAACCATATAGGCTTTGACACTAATTCAAAATCTAATTATTTATACACAAATGTCCCCAGATATAAGGTTGGAAGATTGTTTAGGTCCCCACTTGTAAACCTGAAATCAGCTCAAAACTTAAGTGTTAAGCCTTTAAAAGGTCCGATTACCTAAATTTCATTATAATAATCAATATTTAAACTATAAATATAAAATATACATGAAAAGAGAAAAGGTGTGTTTAAAAGACCCCACTTGGCTGTTGAAATGACGGTGAAGGTCCCCACTTGTAAATTTATCGAGTGTGAAAAATGAAATTGAAATACTTGATTGAACCATATAGGCTTTGACACTAATTCAAAATCTAATAATTTACACACAAATGTCCCCAGATATAAGGTTGGAAGACTGTTTAGGTCCCCACTTGTAAAACTGAAATCAGCTCAAAACTTAAGTGTTAAGCCTTTAAAAGGTCCGATTACCTAAATTTCATTATAATAATCAATATTTAAACTATAAAATTAAAATATACATGAAATTAGAAAATGTGTGTTTAAAAGACCCCACTTGTCTGTTGAAATGACTGTGAAGGTCCCCACTTGTACATTTATCGAGTGTGAAAAATGAAATTGAAATACCTGATGAAACCATATAGGCTTCGACACTAGTAATAAATCTAATAATTTATACACAAATGTCCCCAGATATAAGGTTGGAAGACTGTTTAGGTCCCCACTTGTAAAACTGAAATTAGCTCAAGACTTAAGTGTTAAGCCTTTAAAAGGTCCGATTACCTAAATTTCATTATAATAATCAATATTTAAACTATAAATATAAAATATACATGAAAAGAGAAAAGGTGTGTTTAAAAGACCCCACTTGGCTGTTGAAATGACGGTGAAGGTCCCCACTTGTAAATTTATCGAGTGTGAAAAATGAAATTGAAATACTTGATTGAACCATATAGGCTTTGACACTAATTCAAAATCTAATAATTTACACACAAATGTCCCCAGATATAAGGTTGGAAGACTGTTTAGGTCCCCACTTGTAAAACTGAAATTAGCTCAAAACTTAAGTGTTAAGCCTTTAAAAGGTCCGATTACCTAAATTTCATTATAATAATCAATATTTAAACTATAAAATTAAAATATACATGAAATTAGAAAATGTGTGTTTAAAAGACCCCACTTGTCTGTTGAAATGACTGTGAAGGTCCCCACTTGTACATTTATCGAGTGTGAAAAATGAAATTGAAATACCTGATGAAACCATATAGGCTTCGACACTAGTAATAAATCTAATAATTTATACACAAATGTCCCCAGATATAAGGTTGGAAGACTGTTTAGGTCCCCACTTGTAAACCTGAAATTAGCTCAAGACTTAAGTGTTAAGCCTTTAAAAGGTCCGATTACCTAAATTTCATTATAATAATCAATATTTAAACTATAAAATTAAAATATACATGAAATTAGAAAATGTGTGTTTAAAATACCCCACTTGTCTTTTGAAATGACTGTGACGGTCCCCACTTGTAAATTTATCGAGTGTGAAAAATGAAATTGAAATACCTGATGGAACCATATAGGCTTCGACACTAGTACAAAATCTAATAATTTATACACAAATGTCCCCAGATATAAGGTTGGAAGACGGTTTAGGTCCCCACTTGTAAACCTGAAATCAGCTCAAAACTTAAGTGTTAAGCCTTTAAAAGGTCCGATTACCTAAATTTCATTATAATAATCAATATCTAAACTATAAAATTAAAATATACATGAAATTAGAAAATGTGTCTTTAAAAGACCCCACTTGTCTGTTGAAATGACTGTGAAGGTCCCCACTTGTAAATTTATCGAGTGTGTAAAATGAAATTGAAATACTTGATTGAACCATATAGGCTTTGACACTAATTCAAAACCTAATAATTTATACACAAATGTCCCCAGATATAAGGTTGGAAGACGGTTTAGGTCCCCATTAGTAAACCTGAAAATAGCTCAAAACTTAAGTGTTAAGCTAGAAATAGGACTGATTACTTAAATTTCATTCTGATAATGAATATTTTAACTATAAAATTATAATATATATGAAATTTGAAAACGTGTGTTTAAAAGACCCCACTTGTCTGTTGAAATGACTGTGAAGGTCCCCACTTGTAAATTTATCGAGTGTGAAAAATGAAATTGAAATAACTGATGGAACCATATAGGCTTTGACACTAACTCAAAATCTAATAATTTATACACAAATGTCCCCAGATATAAGGTTGGAAGACGGTTTAGGTCCCCACTTGTAAACCTGAAAATAGCTCAAAACTTAAGTGTTAAGCTAGAAATAGGACTGATTACTTAAATTTCATTCTGATAATGAATATTTTAACTATAAAATTATAATATACATGAAATTTGAAAACGTGTGTTTAAAAGACCCCACTTGTCTGTTGAAATGACTGTGAAGGTCCCTACTTGTAAATTTATCGAGTGTGAAAAATGAAATTGAAATAACTGATGGAACCATATAGGCTTTGACACTAACTCAAAATCTAATAATTTATACACAAATGTCCCCAGATATAAGGTTGGAAGACGGTTTAGGTCCCCACTTGTAAACCTGAAAATAGCTCAAAACTTAAGTGTTAAGCTAGAAATAGGACTGATTACTTAAATTTCATTCTGATAATGAATATTTTAACTATAAAATTATAATATACATGAAATTTGAAAACGTGTGTTTAAAAGACCCCACTTTTCTGTTGAAATGACTGTGAAGGTCCCCACTTGTAAATTTATCGAGTGTGAAAAATGAAATTGAAATAACTGATGGAACCATATAGGCTTTGACACTAATTCAAAATCTAATAATTTATACACAAATGTCCCCAGATATAAGTTTGGAAGACGGTTTAGGTCCCCATTTGTAAACCTGAAAATAGCTCAAAACTTAAGTGTTAAGCTAGAAATAGGACTGATTACTTAAATTTCATTCTGATAATGAATATTTTAACTATAAAATTATAATATACATGAAATTTGAAAACGTGTGTTTAAAAGACCCCACATGTCTGTTGAAATGACTGTGAAGGTCCCCACTTGTAAATTTATCGAGTGTGAGAAAATGAAATTGAAATACCTGATGAAACAATATAGGCTTCGACACTTATTCAAAATCTAATAATTTATACACAAATGTCCCCAGATATAAGGTTGGAAGACGGTTTAGGTCCCCACTTGTAAACCTGAAATTAGCTCAAAACTTAAGTGTTAAGCTAGAAATAGGACTGATTACTTAAATTTCATTCTAATAATCAATATTTTAACTATAAAATTTTAGTATACATGAAATTTGAAAATGTGTGTTTAAAAGGCCCCACTTGTCTGTTGAAATGACTGTGAAGGTCCCCACTTGTAAATTTATCGAGTGTTAAAAATGAAATTGAAATAGCTGATGGAACCATATAGGCTTTGACACTAATTCAAAATCTAATAATTTATACACAAATGTCCCCAGATATAAGGTAGGAAGACGGTTTAGGTCCCCACTTGTAAACCTGAAATTAGCTCAAAACTTAAGTGTTAAGCTAGAAATAGGACTGATTACTTAAATTTCATTCTAATAATCAATATTTTAACTATAAAATTTTAGTATACATGAAATTTGAAAATGTGTGTTTAAAAGGCCCCACTTGTCTGTTGAAATGACTGTGAAGGTCCCCACTTGTAAATTTATCGAGTGTGAAAAAATGAAATTGAAATACCTGATGGAACAATATAGGCTTCGACACTTATTCAAAATCTAATAATTTATACACAAATGTCCCCAGATATAAGGTTGGAAGACGGTTTAGGTCCCCACTTGTAAAACTGAAAATAGCTCAAAACTTAAGTGTTAAGCTAGAAATAGGACTGATTACTTAAATTTCATTCTGATAATAAATATTTTAACTATAAAATTATAATATACATGAAATTTGAAAACGTGTGTTTAAAAGACCCCACTTGTCTGTTGAAATGACTGTGAAGGTCCCCACTTGTAAATTTATCGAGTGTGAGAAAATGAAATTGAAATACCTGATGAAACAATATAGGCTTCGACACTTATTCAAAATCTAATAATTTATACACAAATGTCCCCAGATATAAGGTTGGAAGACTGTTTAGGTCCCCACTTGTAAACCTGAAATTAGCTCAAAACTTAAGTGTTAAGCTAGAAATAGGACTGATTACTTAAATTTCATTCTAATAATCAATATTTTAACTATAAAATTTTAGTATACATGAAATTTGAAAATGTGTGTTTAAAAGGCCCCACTTGTCTGTTGAAATGACTGTGAAGGTCCCCACTTGTAAATTTATCGAGTGTGAAAAAATGAAATTGAAATACCTGATGGAACAATATAGGCTTCGACACTTATTCAAAATCTAATAATTTATACACAAATGTCCCCAGATATAAGGTTGGAAGACGGTTTAGGTCCCCACTTGTAAAACTGAAAATAGCTCAAAACTTAAGTGTTAAGCTAGAAATAGGACTGATTACTTAAATTTCATTCTGATAATAAATATTTTAACTATAAAATTATAATATACATGAAATTTGAAAACGTGTGTTTAAAAGACCCCACTTGTCTGTTGAAATGACTGTGAAGGTCCCCACTTGTAAATTTATCGAGTGTGAGAAAATGAAATTGAAATACCTGATGAAACAATATAGGCTTCGACACTTATTCAAAATCTAATAATTTATACACAAATGTCCCCAGATATAAGGTTGGAAGACTGTTTAGGTCCCCACTTGTAAACCTGAAATTAGCTCAAAACTTAAGTGTTAAGCTAGAAATAGGACTGATTACTTAAATTTCATTCTAATAATCAATATTTTAACTATAAAATTTTAGTATACATGAAATTTGAAAATGTGTGTTTAAAAGGCCCCACTTGTCTGTTTAAATGACTGTGAAGGTCCCCACTTGTAAATTTATCGAGTGTGAAAAAATGAAATTGAAATACCTGATGGAACAATATAGGCTTCGACACTTATTCAAAATCTAATAATTTATACACAAATGTCCCCAGATATAAGGTTGGAAGACGGTTTAGGTCCCCACTTGTAAAACTGAAAATAGCTCAAAACTTAAGTGTTAAGCTAGAAATAGGACTGATTACTTAAATTTCATTCTGATAATGAATATTTTAACTATAAAATTATAATATACATGAAATTTGAAAACGTGTGTTTAAAAGACCCCACTTGTCTGTTGAAATGACTGTGAAGGTCCCCACTTGTAAATTTATCGAGTGTGAAAAATGAGATTGAAATAATTGATGGAACCATATAGGCTTTGACACTAATTCAAAATCTAATAATTTATACACAAATGTCCCCAGATATAAGGTAGGAAGACGGTTTAGGTCCCCACTTGTAAACCTGAAATTAGCTCAAAACTTTAGTGTTAAGCTAGAAATAGCTCTGATTACTTAAATTTCATTCTGATAATGAATATTTTAACTATAAAATTATAATATACATGAAATTTGAAAATGTGTGTTTAAAAGGCCCCACTTGTCTGTTGAAATGACTGTGAAGGTCCCCACTTGTAAATTTATCGAGTGTGAAAAATGAGATTGAAATAATTGATGGAACCATATAGGCTTTGACACTAATTCAAAATCTAATAATTTATACACAAATGTCCCCAGATATAAGGTTGGAAGACGGTTTAGGTCCCCACTTGTAAACCTGAAATTAGCTCAAAACTTAAGTGTTAAGCTAGAAATAGGACTGATTACTTAAATTTCATTCTAATAATCAATATTTTAACTATAAAATTTTAGTATACATGAAATTTGAAAATGTGTGTATAAAAGGCCCCACTTGTCTGTTGAAATGACTGTGAAGGTCCCCACTTGTAAATTTATCGAGTGTGAAAAAATGAAATTGAAATACCTGATGGAACAATATAGGCTTCGACACTTATTCAAAATCTAATAATTTATACACAAATGTCCCCAGATATAAGGTTGGAAGACGGTTTAGGTCCCCACTTGTAAAACTGAAAATAGCTCAAAACTTAAGTGTTAAGCTAGAAATAGGACTGATTACTTAAATTTCATTCTGATAATAAATATTTTAACTATAAAATTATAATATACATGAAATTTGAAAACGTGTGTTTAAAAGACCCCACTTGTCTGTTGAAATGACTGTGAAGGTCCCCACTTGTAAATTTATCGAGTGTGAGAAAATGAAATTGAAATACCTGATGAAACAATATAGGCTTCGACACTTATTCAAAATCTAATAATTTATACACAAATGTCCCCAGATATAAGGTTGGAAGACGGTTTAGGTCCCCACTTGTAAAACTGAAAATAGCTCAAAACTTAAGTGTTAAGCTAGAAATAGGACTGATTACTTAAATTTCATTCTGATAATGAATATTTTAACTATAAAATTATAATATACATGAAATTTGAAAACGTGTGTTTAAAAGACCCCACTTGTCTGTTGAAATGACTGTGAAGGTCCCCACTTGTAAATTTATCGAGTGTGAAAAATGAGATTGAAATAATTGATGGAACCATATAGGCTTTGACACTAATTCAAAATCTAATAATTTATACACAAATGTCCCCAGATATAAGGTAGGAAGACGGTTTAGGTCCCCACTTGTAAACCTGAAATTAGCTCAAAACTTTAGTGTTAAGCTAGAAATAGCTCTGATTACTTAAATTTCATTCTGATAATGAATATTTTAACTATAAAATTATAATATACATGAAATTTGAAAATGTGTGTTTAAAAGGCCCCACTTGTCTGTTGAAATGACTGTGAAGGTCCCCACTTGTAAATTTATCGAGTGTGAAAAATGAGATTGAAATAATTGATGGAACCATATAGGCTTTGACACTAATTCAAAATCTAATAATTTATACACAAATGTCCCCAGATATAAGGTTGGAAGACGGTTTAGGTCCCCACTTGTAAACCTGAAATTAGCTCAAAACTTAAGTGTTAAGCTAGAAATAGGACTGATTACTTAAATTTCATTCTGATAATCAATATTTAAACTATAAAATTAAAATATACATGAAATTAGAAAATGTGTGTTTAAAAGACCCCGCTTGTTAAGTTTTTGAGAAAGAGGTTGGTAACGGCCTCCTAGAAATAAAAACCTTAGCCAAGTTCAAAGAGAAAGGTCTAAATTTAATGGACGCTATCAAAACCAAAGAAACTACCAGCAAGTTTCTTAAGAAAGATGAAAATGGGGAGCTAGGTTTGGATCAAAACCGCAATCACTATTATCAAGTTAAAAACCAAATGGGTATAACAGGTTTGAAATGGTGTAATTTTTTAGTAGATTGTGGAGATAGTAAGCCATTCTGTGAACGCATAATGTTTGACGCGCAATTTTTTAAAAAACAAATAGTTCCTAAGCTTCTGACTTTCAACGTAGAGTATGGAGTGCAATACTTAGAAAAACAAGAAAAACCCTTAAAATTTTTATCTCACTTTAGACTGTGGAATTTAAGTTATTTAAACTGTGCAATTTATCTCATTTGATCTCATATTTAAATAAAAGTCAGTCAAGAAATGTTTTTTAAATAAAACGCATTTTTATTTTACTAGGGGAGCTCTGATGCTTCAGACTTTTGTTTGGGAGGTTTTCTATCAAGTAGGGGCTCATTACAAAAATTCACTAAATAAGTACAAATTTTCCATCCTTTATTTAACTGGGTTGTCATTGAATTTGGAAATATTGTACTCAAAATGTTATATTATTTAACACTCCTTATAACTCATTCTACGTGTATGCGCACACTCGCAATATCTCTTTTTTAAATCTCTTCCTATTTAGTTTGTTGGGCTTTGCCGTTCAAGAATTGCGGTATATTTAAAGACACTCCTTGTTTATGTAGCAAATCTTTTAACAAAAACCCTCTGTCTGCAATTACAGAATCGCCGGGCTCTAAAAGAGTTAGTATTCCGCTTTGTTTAGTTAATTCCACGTCAGACATTCGGCCAGGAACCAAATCTAACACAAAACTAATAAATCCATTTGGGGTAGTTCCAATAAGGGCTTTGGCTGTGTTGTGAGTCTTGTATGATGACCACGTATCACTCTGGTTGCTGTAGTCACTTGGTTTTTGGATAAATAACTCGGTCGCGTCAATAATAACACGTGTTTTTGGGAATTTCTCCGTGAACTCAGTAGGCATAAATTTATCTATATAGTGCATTAGTGCTTTGTGAAGGCAAAATTCTGTAATCAGTCAAGCGCTTTTCCAGTAAACCAAGTAGAACAAATAGTTGACACAGTAGAAACAGAAACGTGAAACCGATACCCAAGGTCTTGCTCCAATAGATCAACCCTTAAACGGCAAAGTGTTAAAAACAACTGATCCTGGAACGATAAGCTCATAGACGCTTAATGGAAAGTCTCTCATTCTTTCGTTTGTATCCCGTTGTACCGTAATGCATTGTTAAATCATTCAAATCCGGCTAAACGATGCTAAATAAGTCTTCAAAAACTTCAAAGGAGTCGCAACCATTATAGAACTTTAACATCGATGGTGAAGATGAAACCTTTTTTAATGAAACACACTGCTTTTTTTACTTCTTTTCGCAAACTAGTTACTTCGATGTTGTAATCCTTGTTTGTAGTTGTTAGAGCTGATATAGTTTCTTCCAAAGACAAATTTAATTTAAGTTATTAATTTGGATTTCCATATTTTCAAATTTGGACACATCAGCTTTTAGCTTTGAAACATATTCATTTAGTTTAGCATTTTCCTGATTCAAACTCGCGACTAAGGAATTTAGGTTAAACATTTCTGAAATCTGTTCCTCCACCTTGCTTTGCAGTTTAAAATTTTTCTGACGTAGTTTACTAATAACCGTAGCTAGAGAAATGGAATCCTCTTGAAGGGAATAGTCGTGGCCTATTATTTAAAATATTTCTATTTAATAGAACTTTCAAAATAAAGGAAAATGGGAAAATAAATACCATTTGAGTGAGGGTTTTGTTTGGAACTTGGTGAGGAACACTCAGGTTCTTCACATGACCAATTTTGGCTTCAATCAACTTGAATCACTAGGCTGTTTTGACTTTCTTCCCCGATTTCAATTTCATGTGACACAGCTGGTAAAACTGCGTCATGAAGTTGATGGCAATACTTTGGTATTTTATCATCGTATAGCTTCCTGCCTGACTTATTGAAATGAAAGCCACAAATAACTTGATGTTTTAAGCCAAACTTCTTTCTCACAGGGGTACCCCATGGCTGTTTATCAGACAAGTTGATAGAATCTGAGATATTAAGCTCAATAACGTCTACCCATTTACCTCGTAGTAACGGGTCTTTCGGAAATGGACTAAACGTCACATTACGATTCCTAAGCGCTGGTATGCAACAGCGTCGCCCGCTCATATTGCAGGGTTGGCAAAAATCCGGATAATTTGAATAAAATCCAGACCAGTGTTTTTTATTGGATTAAACCGGATTTTATTGGATTTATCCGGATTTTTTTAAAAAACGAGTCATTTTAGGTTTTTTGAAGGCAAAGTACTTCTGTTTAGCTCTTATTTGAGTTTAAGGGTACTCCCCGACCCCTAGCCCCGGTTCCGATACAAAATCGTCTTTTAGTTTAACTGCTAAAATGTTTACAAAATCGTCTTTTAGTTTAACTGCTAAAATGTTTTCATGAAATCTCTTTCTTTCCTGAGTGCACGAGCCTAACACTAGCGCGGCTCCAGTCGATCCCTTACAAGGGGACTTTCCTTCTAAACTCCGGGTTTGGCTTGGCAAAGGCTAGTGGGCGGAATTTATACATGCACGTATAAATCCCGCCCACAAATGCTTCTAGCTTTCCCAAGCCAAAACTGGAGTTCGTAAGGAAAGTCAACTTGTAGGGGATCCACTGGAACCACGCTATGCTTTAAGTTCGGGTAATATTGGTAATATATTGTAAGATGTAACTGGACAGTAACTGCTAACAACTATTAGTTTTATCATTTATAATAAGTAATCATTAGTTATCGCTTCATATATTTTTGCCTTAATTGTTTCTGGTTGTATTTTAATAATTTTTATGGCACAAAATTGATTTTTCCCAATTCATAATTAAGCCGGATATTTTAGGTGGATTTATCCGGATTAAACCAGGTGGTTTAAATTGTACTGGATAGGTAGTTGCCAACCCTGTCATATTGTCAATTCTTCTTCAACTAAACACAATGTTAATAGTACTATTATTAATCCTAAGTGACTAAGTCCAAGTTTTCCGCATCTAGCCAAGGCTTAGCTAAAACCGACTTTAAAAATACAAGGTATGCAAGGTATAGATTATAATAGTTATAAGAAAAGTACCTGTATATAATGTTAATTTATATTTTACGAAATTAAGTCTAAATAACAACTAAAAAAATTGGAAACTATCGAACTAGTAACTACAAACAAAAATACTATTATGACGTTAAATCTTAAACAGAAAGCGGCCATTATAAGTACGAGATTCAGAATGACTGCGCAAGAAAATTTGTTTTGATCAGCTGCTACTTGAAC
This sequence comes from Phalangium opilio, assembly GCF_054372755.1. Lineage (NCBI taxonomy): Eukaryota > Metazoa > Arthropoda > Arachnida > Opiliones > Phalangiidae > Phalangium > Phalangium opilio. The sequence goes on along the minus strand of NW_028324162.1, from coordinate 1,274,482 downwards.
TGAACTGACTCGATTGAACTGCTGTCGGACCTTTTACCCAGGATTCCTTTCGTTTTTTTCGGAAAGCCTATTACTCTTAAAATGAAATTTTGCATTTCAAACATCAATATATATAGAACAAAAACTGTAGGGTAAAAAAAATTCCTTAAAAAAAGTGAAAACGTTTGCTTTTTAAATTTTGATATATATTTTCCCTAAACCGCACATTTGGGCTGTTTTCGGTTGAATGGGAAACGCGTTTGGTCGAATGGGACACAAGGAAGCAAATACCGACGTTCCCTATGGGTGGACAATGTTTTTAGATTGTACTGAAACGCTCCTCCTAAAACGGTCGCAGCTGCGCGTAGTACATAAATAATTTAGTTGTCCAAGGGCAGGTACGTCTTTTTGCGGACCGTCACAGTGAGGGCAATGGAGCTGCTTCAGGCTCGACGGAAAACTCACGATACAGGCCCTAAGTTATTTACCGCAAAATTTTGCAACAAAATACATACGAATATTATTATATCAAAAGAAATAATACTTACATTTTGAATAAAGTATTTCACTACAACTGTATATGTCGGATTATCAAGAAACTATTATTTGTACTATTTAAAGTCGAGATCAAAGAGATGCTTTCTTGACAGGGTTGGCACGCTGGTATCCAGTCCGGTTTTATCCACCTGGATTAAACCGGTTTAAACCACGATGAAAAATCCAGTGGATTTTTCAAAAAATATAATAATAGAGTACAGCGCAGGCACCATAAAGTGAGATGGAGGGAAACGTTTGACCCACATGTCTTTACCTCTTTATTTCATCGAAATGGTCGATTCCCATATGTTGTGGGTTAGTTTGACGCGCCCTCCTCCCACTGCCCCACCCGAAACTCGTGAGACTGATTTGAATTTTTTCGCAACGCTAAATTGTTGGGTCGGACTGCGCATTTAGAAAAATCTTTATCAGACCCCGCCCTTTTGAAGATCACATAAAAGCCTACCCGGGTAGACGATATGATAACCCTACCCGACCCGACCAGCAAAACATTTTAAGTAATTTTCTCACCCAACCCGATATGGGTCGGGTTGGATTGAAAAATCCCGATTAAATCAGGAGCCCTACTCATCTCTAAGGGAAATGTCTATAGTTTTATCAACTTTCATGTATAATAAAAATGATTCTCAATTAGACGGCTTAGCAGAAGTCAACTAGCGCACTAAATGTAAAAAAGAAGTGCTAAAATTAAGCACTAGAGAGAAGTTTAAAAAAAAAGCCAGATAAATCCAATAAAATCCGGTTTAAACCAGCAAAAAACCATACCAGTGGCTTTTTCAAGAAAAATCCGGATTTTTGCCAACCCTGTTTCTTGAGGCCAAACCCAAGCCTTATATATACTAGAGCCACTATCGCGCTAGCAAGGATGATGAGGGGAGGAGGATGCGAAATCTGAGATAAATAGGCTCGCAAACTGCGGAAAGGCTCAGGTTTGGTGGGACGTCAAAAACATGAACAATTGGTTCGGTTGGCTCTTTTTGGTTTTTGTTTTGTGGTCTTTAGGCCAGCGAAACGAATTGATCTGACCATTGTTGTTTGTCCACTTAATTTTGTGTTGATCTACTCGAGATGTAAATTCCCTTCCAAATAGATACTGAAGAGGTCAATCGAATTTTTTCTTAATATTTAAATGCATCAGTAAATACGAAATGAAACTTAACTAATCAAATAGTTTAGATAAGAAACGTTTGACATTAGGAAGGTATAGAATTTCTTCAAATATACCTTATTCTTAATATACGCCGTTTATATAGATATTTCTCTTCGGATCATAAAATGGACATTATTAAGCTTCAGTTCCATTGCGCCCAATCCCAATCAACCGAACTCAATCCCATTCGACTGAAAATCCGCACTTTGGCGGATTTATGATTCTGTTCAATGGGACAACCCCATTGCACCGAAAAACCCGCACTTCGGGTTTTTCCCGATAGAATTTAAATAAATAAAATCCCGAGACCGCAAAGATTTTATCTTTGCTGGGAAAAATTAAATTAAATGAAAACAATTTAAGGCTTACGTAAAATGAACACTAGATCCAAAAATTTTCTAAATAATTACTTTAAAACTAAGGATTGTAAGAACCTAATAGTAATAAATCAGCAAAATATGGCATAATAAAACCAATTGCTAATATTTATTTATTTTTTTATGTTATATTCATCATGAAAATACTTTAAGCCAGCCGTTTTAACATACTTGAAGTGTATAACCTCCTCCTAACCAAACTAAACTTAACAGTAGTTTTTTGGAAAAGGCATATTATTTGGGAAGTCAATGAAGATAAATATCAATATTTTGGAAAAGGCGTAACATTGTCAAGTGATTTATAAAATATTACTAACCTAGCTTAACCAAATAGTGGCGTTTCAGTAAAAATGTATTTAAAACGCTTTCATAAAAAACGACATTAATAGAAATTAATCTACATAGCATTTTTTGGGGTCGCTGTTTCGACAAATAGAGTCGTTTGAATTGTAAATATCAAACCCGCCTTTGGGCTAAATTTATTAAAAACATTGGCGGGATCCGGTCTAATGGGAATTCGGTCTAATGAAATTCTGCGCAATGGGAAGATACCCATAAGCCAGAGGCCATTGGATCGAAACCAAGCTCTGCGAAATTAATCTTATCTAATCTAGGCTTTGTCTATGAATGGATTTCCACACTGTGGCTTGTATACAGGTGGATCCCTTAACATTGCATAGAGGGGTGTTAGCTAGCCTCTATGCCACAGCTAGCCTAGAGCGCCCTCTACTAACTATTACCGTTAACCCCTGCAAATTTTGATGGAAAGGGCACAGAGTCTAGTGACCCATATTCTCTATAGCAAAAGCTCACTCATTGGCTATCGCTGGCATGCATAGAGTTACTGTTTGCTCTTATGACGGTAGAAGTAGGACTGTTCACGAGCTCGATCCAGCTTGGGCTCGTGAGGAGCGAGCCGAACGAGCGAGCTTATTTATGTTCGAGCCGACAGGTATCGAGCTACTACGACTCGCGAGCTTAGTCACTGATATAGTGCTTTCCGTTTAGTCTTCATTTTCTTCACCAATAGTGTTCCGTTATATTTTACATGAAATAAAGCGTGGGAAAAATCTCTCGTTTCTAACCTTGAACATATTTTACTGAGCGGGTTTTACTGAACCACTACACTCCTAAACAAGGGATGGCATTTATAGTCGTTCTCAAGTTTGACGTTGGCAGTAGCAATTTTTTTAAACATGTATATATTTATCGAGCTAGCTCGGCTCGGCTCGATCATTTTCGAACCGAGCCGAGCCACCGTTTTTTTCACTCGAGCCGAGCCGAGCTTTAAAAAAGCTCGCTCAGCTCGGCTCGTGAACAGTCCTAGCAGAAGGCGTTAGAGAGTCAGAGACCTAACCGTTAAGAGACCCAAGTAAAACTAAAAGTTATCAGGCATAAAGGATAGTGATCGTCTGCGTCATTGTAAGGGAAACGAGGTGTTATGTTGTTAATGTTATTAAGTTTGTTAACCCTGTTTAATGTCACAAATTATGGGAAAATCAACTAAAGATGGCAAAATAACTGGAGAATGTATATATTGTAAACAATGTTATGCAAATAACGCAACGCGGATGAAACGCCACTTTTCATCTGGTATGTGCAAAAAGTGTCCCCTATCTGTTTTGAAAAGTTTTAAAATTAACTGCACGAAAAATGAGTCATCTCATGATATGCAACTAAATTTGGTAAGTCAGCGAGGTGTAATTAGTTAAATTCTTAATTCAATTATATAAAAAGGCTGCAGTTTCTATTTCAAAATGTATCAATTAAATTAATTTCGAACTCAGGACAACAAAACTGAATAAGCTACCGAAATATCTTCAAATTCACGTTGGTCATCCGATATGTCAACGACTTCAGTGGCCACGGATATTACTATGTTACAAAATTAACAATCAACATCATCATCAGTTGTTAGAAGGAACCGAAAGTACATTGCCAAATATTTTGATTGCCTAAGCCTAGAACATCAAGCAGAATTGGATATTGTCACGGCCGGGTAGTCTAGATGGCACTAGCCTCGCCATTTTAGAAGGCGCTAGTGTCTCTGCCATACCCGGAGAGTATAAAAGCTCGCCGTAGAGAAGGAACGAGGGTCGTTCTTAGCCATCGCTAGTAGAGGGTAGACACTGGCTGAAAAACAAAGAATTTCATCAAGCAGCCACTGTAGATCGTCAAGTTTCCCAAATTATTGACAACAATCTACGACGACATATTTTGGATGAGGATACCTTTTGGCCAAAATTTCAAGCAATCCACAAGATCTTGGAACCGTGGGCCAATGCCATTAAAAGCCTAGCCTACGTAATTCCAACTTTTAAGAAAGTATTTTCGATTGAAGATGATGACTTACTTTCCCACTTCACAAGTAAAGAGAGGGACAAAATTAAGTCTTGTTTAGAAAAAAAAACTTTATGCGTTTTATTTTTCCGGAAAATTTACAACCCTATAATTTTTAGAAAGGCAAGCAAAGGTGATATGTATGGTACAAATAAATAAGTGATTATTGTATAGAATTCATTGTTGTTAAAATCGACCGCCATTCAGAGCAAATTGTTGAAGCCAACATTTTCTTTCTCCAATATGGCAATGACACCTACCATCTAGTACCGTTTTCTATTGACATTTTCTCTGGAGTAATATTATAGGACTAAAAATTAACGTTGCCTTATAAGTGCTTTAAAAATTTAAAATACAGCAACGTCTCCTACAGTATAGTGCTCCAAAAATAGATAGGGTGTTTGGCAGTCCGCTTTTTTAAACCTTTCATTTTAAATCGAGGTCTAAATAATATTAGACCTCCTTATCTATCGCAATGTTTTAACCATTTTGTTTTCGGTCGGCTAGCTGGAGGTTAGTTTCCAGCTTTGAGTTTAAAATTCTAAGGGAGCGGTAGCTCCCTTAGATAAGGCCTGATGACGGCTCTAATGTATAAGGAAGGTTTTTGGATTGGTTTTAACTTTTTTCGTATTAAGTTTATTGTTTCGAAATTTTTCTACTGAACTAAAATCCGGGCCCTTAATATGTGGTAAAAAATTTCAAGGTGATGTGTGGAATATTTTTGAGCATATAGGGGTATGGAATGTTTCTGAACAGGTCCAAGGCATGTTTTTGTGCACAGGTCCATGGAATATTTTTGTACACAGGTCTATGTCACATGTTTATACAAAAGCCAATAGAATATTTTGTGCATAGGTCAATGGAATCTTTTTGTGCACAGCACAGTTTTATGAAATATTTTGTGCGCAGGTCTAGGGAATATTTCTGTGCAAATGGTTTTGGAATAGTTTTGTGCTATGGGTATGAAATATTTATGTACACAGTCCTATGGAATCTTTAGCGCGCAGGTCTAAGGAATCTTTATGTGCACAAGCATATATAATGTTTTGTGCACAGTTCCATGAAATCTTTTGTGCACATCTCCATGAAATCGTTTGTGCACAGGTCTATGGAAACTTGATGTGCACATGTCTATAGAATGTTTTTTGTGCACATGTCTATGACTTCTGTTTGTGCACAAAACTATGGAATCTGGTTTGAACATGTCTATGACATCTGTTTATACGCAATTTGTTTGTGCACATGGCTACGGAATCTGTGCCCAGATCTCCGGAATCTGTTTGTACACAGGCCTACGGCATCTGTTTGTACACAGGTTAACGGAATCTGTTTCTTTACAGGTTCACGGCATCTGTTTGTGCATAGGCCTACGGCATATTTTTTTGAGCACAGGTCTAGGGAATCTTTTGTGCACAGTTTTATGGAATCTCTTTGGGCACACGTCTATGGAATATTTTTGTTCACAGGTCTATAGAATCGTTTTGTGCAAATGGGTATGGAATCGTTTCGTGCAAATGGGTATGGAATCTTTATGGAAACAGGTCTAAGACTGCTGTTTGTAAACAAGTCTAAGACTTCTGTTTGTGCACTAGTCCATGGAATCTGATGTGCACATATCCTAGACATCTCTTATTGCGCAAGTCTATGATGTATTTTTTGTGCAAGTCTATGACATCTGTTTGTGCACAACCCTGTGACTTCCGTTTGTGTCCAAGTATCCGAAATCTGTTTGAGCACATGTCTACGGTATCTGTTTGTGCACATGTCTACGGTATCTGTTTGTGCACAGGTCTATGGAATATTTTTGTGCACAGGTCTACGGAATATTTTTGTGCACAGGCGTACTGAATCGGTTTGTGCAGAGGCCTAAGGAATCTGTCTTTGCAAAGGCCACTGCATCTGTTTGTGCACAGGTCTAAAGAACATTTTTCTGCAAATGGATTCGGGATATTTTGTGCAAATGGATTCGGGATATTTTTGTGAAAATGGATATGCAGTATTTTTATGCACTGGTGTACGAGATATTCTTGAGCATATTTTTGAGCATAGGGGTATGGAATGTTTTTGTGTGCAGGTTCATGGAATCTTTTCGTGTACAGGTATATAACATCTCTTTTTGCACAAGTTTATGACATCTGTTTGTGCGTAAGTCTATGACATCAGAGTGTGCGCAAGTCTATGACATCATTTTGTGCGCAAGTCTGTGACATCAGTTTATGCTCAATTCTAAGGGATCTGTTTGTGCCCAATTCTAAGGGATCTGTTTGTGCGCAAGTCTACGGGACCTGTTTGTAGACAATTATATGACATGTGTTTTCACAAGTCTATGTTATCTACGAAATATGATTGTGCACTCAGGGTGACCACAAATAACCTTGTAATAGTTATAGGAAAATAGGAAATTTACAATTGATTTACAAGAAATCATAGGAGACTAGCTGTTACCCGCGGCATCGCTTGAGTGTAGTAAGAACTTCCATCAAGTATGGGTACATTTTACTGATTCGACTAATATTTTTGTAACACCCTAGGAGCGAAGGCACTCGGCGTCGCCCATCAGCTCGTCGGGACATTTTTTATTACTTTACACGCGGACATTATTCCATAAAGAAGGGTTTTTAAGTTTTTGGCCGCCATTTAAAATGATGGCAACAAATCGATCCCGAAAGACTATTCAGCCCGTCTATAGGTTAAAGGAAACCAGTGTACTAAATATTTGTGAAATCGGTTGAAACTCGCGGACTTTCTTACAAAGAGAAGATTTTTTACACATCTGGGCGCCATTTATTAAGATGGCGGCGGATTGAAAAAATCTTTCCTAGTACGCGCCTACTACTTACGAGTAACGTTCCTCCAAATTTTCAGCCTTCTGGGGCCAGCGGTTTGGGCTGGGCGATGATTATCAGTCAGTCTGTCAGTCAGTCAGGACTTTGATTTATATAGATATAGATGTATAATTAAAAAAACAGGAAAAGACAAGAGAACTACTCTTGAAAAAATAGCAAAATATAGGTTGCAAATGCTTTGAAAGTAATAAAACAAGATTTACAAAGGAGCTTTGGTTTAATTATAACAATAAGTTCGTAAGATATGTTACATAAATTTGTCACTGGAAACTGAGACCTTGTCTCTAAGTGACGTAAATGAAACGTCATAATATTCTCGTAAAGCGACGCCTGATGAGGCCCTGTCAAAGGCTTAGTACAGACTAAATAGGAAGATGGAGTAGAAAATCGCGTGTAGTCAATTCTCGCGTCGTTCTCGAACTAGCTCTCATTAAGTCTCTAGCATTTCGAAATATAGGAAGTGTCATACTTATGGAACGTAATCTTAGAAATATATGCTATAACTTTAAAACATCACAGACTTCCGTGACAAATTTTTTAGAGGCTTCCATAGCTTTGGTGATATATAATAAAACCAAAAGTGAGAGCGCACAAAATATCTACAATTTCAAAAAAGAGGAAAATATTGGAAAATTATCGAAATTATAGGAACTAATAGAAAGACATCCGAAAATAGGAAAAATTATAAAATTTAGGAAATGTGGTCACCCAGCGCAGGTCTATGGAATATGTTTGTGCACAGGTGTATAGATTGTTTTTGTTCACAGGTCTACGTAATAATTTTTTGGCCTAAGTCTTCGGAATCTATTTGTATTATTCCATCCACTGTGCTTTTCACGTGAAAACGACGGGAAGGCAATTTGAGTTGGACTGGGCGTTGAAGCAATCAAGATTAATACTTCTATAATAGATGGTTAGGTAACTAATAAAAGCGCAACACCACAACACTTAAATGGAGCACCTGCTTTTCAGTATACGTTTTAAAATACTAGTTTCTAAACAGTTTTAATTCATATTAAGACTGAAGTGACAGATATTAATAAAAACTGTCTTTGTACACAAAGACGCGAAAAAGTAAGAGATAAGTGTAGAAAATTAATTGTTTGAAGTAACAGATATTCAAATTTTCATTTTTGAAGACGTGATTATAAAACATCAATTATTTGAAAAAATTTCTTATCTTAGTTTTTTTTCACAAAAATTTCAGAGAAACTACTTTGATACTACTGTTTATTTTCGAGAAACATTTGCTTCGAGGAAGTTCAAATACTCGGATATCTGAAAAATAGAGCTACAAGTATTTATTTCTGTATTTTAAAATTGAAAATATTGCGAACCGAAAATTACATTCGCCCTTTGACTGTGATGTAGTTATTAGTGTCAAAAGGATCTGTAGCTTGATCGTGATCTTTTGAGAAATATACAAGAAGTCAATTTTTGAAACCTTGAAAACTTTCAAATAAACGAACACGTTAAGCATACGTTTTCTATTTTTAAAATGATGCACATGTTTAAGGATAAAATATTTTACTTAAGGAATTTTGGTGAAAAAAACTAAGATAAGAAATTTTTTAAAATAATTGATGTTTTATAATCACGTCTTCAAAAATGAAAATTTGAATATCTGTTACTTCAAACAATTAATTTTCTACACTTATCTCTTACTTTTTCGCGTCTTTGTGTACAAAGACAGTTTTTATTAATTTAACCTGGACGTGTTATGGATTTCAACATATAACATCAAGTTAAATGATCATGTGCCATTCATTTTCACGCGTTTAAAGATAATATTATGATATTTATTAGTAACAACAACGTGATCTTCACTGTTGGTAAACGTGAATAAGACGGTGCTTAGAGGGGACATCGTAATACCGTACACCGCTTTTAGACGTGTAAATCACCAGTTTTGGGTACCTGAGAATCGTTGGGTACGCTTGCTATCCACGTTACGAACACTAAATTACCTTACATTATTTTCACGTTAATTTTGAATGCAAATATTGTTTACATATTTAATAAAAAAAACCGTGATCTTCACTATTTGTTAACGTGAATAAGACGGTGTTTAGAGGTGACATGATATGGGTTTTTTACACGTTCATAATTAGGTTTACCGTACACCGCTTTTAGACGTGTAAATCACGGGTTTTTGCTACCTGGGTTGATTAATATCAAGGTATCAAAGAACAAGTTGGGAAAACCAAAATATTACCTCTCCGTGTCAAGAAGATTATATAAACTTAAAGTATCCAATGAAAACGTTATTATGTTTCTGAGTTGGGGTTTCCCATTTTTGTTGTTGTTTTGAAAAATATATCGCAATGCACGGGCCTTGATAGATATAGGAGGCAATGAATGAAATATATCACAATGCACGGGCCTTGATAGATATAAGAGGCAATGAAGGAAATATATCGCATGCACGGGCCTTGGTAGATATAGGAGGCAATGATAATCTCTCTCTTTGCACCAGAGGTTTATCTTTAATATTTAAATAAATATAATTATTTTTAATTATTTTAATCTTCAATAATTAACATTAATAATAGTTAAATCGTTTAAAATAAAGTTATACCTATTATCTTCTCAAACTTTGCTAATATTGACGTTTAAAGTTAAGGGTACCCCTCTTGCCCGCTTTTTTCAAATTTGGGGTATATATACGATTCGTTTCCATTATAATAGTAAGGAAAAAGCGCAATTGCGAAAACCTTTGGTGGCGATCCCACCTTAGGGAGGCTAGACGTTTCTCGTAACCCTAGCTGATCGCCGCGTATATCCTAAAACCAAACGATGATAATGGAGTAGAAGCCAATGATACAGATTGGTGTCTATGTGGAATAGACGGAAGACCAGTGGATGGTGGTGTTAGAAGCCAGTGTAAGTGCAGACTGGTGTCAATGTGGGATTGACAAAGAGCAGAAGATGGTGGTGATTAGAAGCCAGTAAGAACAGACTGGTGTCCGTGTGGGATGGACAAAGACCAGAAGATGGTGGTGTGAGAACTCAAGTAGAGGAGCCATTTCCGTGACTGTGAAAGCAGTTCGGAAATGGCGAACACGTTTGCTCCGATACGCAAACTGCGAACGCGGTCACGTGGGTGTAACAACGGACAGACAGACAGACACACAGACAGACACACACACAGACAGACACACACACAGACACGGCCGTTACAGAACCTCTCCTGGACTACGTCACACGGAGAGGTAAAAAGTATTTAATTTTAATTTGGAATTTCAATTTAAATGTATCCCAGTTTCTTAAATACCGATTGAGAGTCCGTCAATCAACGTTGCTACCTCCAGTCTCTACCAAGTGATTTAAATTTCAGACCTTCTCTAATGAGGAACTCAATTAACGAGATTTACAAACTGACATCATCCTTAAATTAAGTTATCATTTTAAAAACTATGCTACTCAACTATATCTGAAAAGGTATTGAAGGTTAAAATAACGTTACTATGAATAAATCAAATAAAAAATCTTTAACTTAAGCTTTTCCATAAAATGAACATTAAGATAATTAGGGATAATACCTAGTTTACAGACTAAGAGGATTCATTGCATTTACACAGTGATTCCTGGGCTTCAATTCTTACACAAGGAGCCCTGACTCACTGGGTGAGTCTAAAGCTGGGTCTCCTTACGTAAATTTAATATGAAAAATTTAAGGCTCCAAGTTGCTCAACGATAATTACAAAATTAAATCAACAACTCAACGATAACAGGAGTATTAAATGTATGTAAAAACTAAACTCTGACTAATGTCACTAATGTCAAAACAAATAAACACGAACTTGTTTGGAGCGTGAGGCTTTTCGAAGCAGCGGATTTTAACTGTTACTTTTGTTTTTATGGCCAAGAAGAAGTTTTGACAGCCTTCGAACATTAATCTCCGAGGTCACTCGCTCTACGGTGCAAGCAATGCGCTCGACGGCCACCTTTTGCCGTAAGAATCAAAGCTCCAATAGGTCTGACTATTCCAGAAAAAGTCGTTTAATTATTTCGTTGTCAGACTTTCACAACTTTGGAGATTTATTTCGCGAAAACGTAAGTGCTCGAATCAGGCGAGGTGGTTTGATTTCGCAAAGTAAAAAGTTCTGTTTCGTTTCAATGTGCGCGGGACAGTCGCGAGATGTGCAGTACTCTTTAAAAAACTATTTACCAATTAACGAAGATTTGGTGATTGAAAGTTTACTCCATTACGCGTATGATTTCATCACCGATGGTCAAAAATTACTTTGGAGTTTCAAGAGCTTAGGAAAATCGATGGGAAATTATCCGACCTCGTGTTACTCGACTGGGGCTATCAAAGGTTTTGGCAATTATTATTACGTTTTTGGTGACTGTGAGGAGGAGCAACCAGTTTCCTTAACTATGGCGAGAATGTACATGAACTTTGCTAAATTCGTACATTCGAGTAAATCCCCCACTTTTAAACACCCTGACATTAGTTTTCATTTGATTAATTTCGCAACGCAATTAATTGCTTCCGGAACCCCAGGAAACTATGCCAAAATAAAGTTAAAACGAATCAGTTATTGGCCGCCAACCGTTTAATATGGAACGTCCTGCTTTCTTTGAGTGAAAGTTACTCCAATGTGCCGCGTTTGGAATTGGTAGTTTCTTCAAACAGAAAATTAAACTTAGCTGAATCGTACAGTTTCGCGACTAAATTGTTTTTAGAGGTGCAAGTGGTCCACTATGCTTTGTTCCAAACGCCACGTCTGTCCTTTAAAAGTCACATCAGAGACAATTTATTTCCCATTTACTTATTGATTGATGGACATTTAAAAAATGTCCTGCAAGTTCTTGAGTTAACCGATAATGAAGCTATGGAAAGGGAACAAGAGACTCCGAGTGGTTTTTGGTCGCTATTTTCTATCGCCGTACGCAATACGCTTAACACTATCAAACTAAAGGTTTTATTTAATTCATTCGCGTTTCTAAGTGAACATAAAAGGAAAAATATCAATCAGAGACTGCGTCCCCTAAGCCTTTTGCGGAATTTATATAATTTCGTTTGAATGAAAATAAGAAAAAAATTACCAAAAAAAGTGGAAGGAAACGCGAGTGATAAAGATTTTCTCATTGCATTAACTGGGCTTTGCAAATAGACGTCTCTTTTGCATTCGATTAATTGATTGCTTATCAAAGTTAGGTGGAATTAAGCAAATACACCCATTTCGGCAGTTTATCACACTACCACTTACGTCCAAAATAATATATATACTTTAATTTGTTAAATGGACCTTTTGATTCAAATTTAAACTGATAGAATGTGTAACTTTATTAAGAAAATTCAAATAATACTATTCTTTAGGGATTCGAAACTCCTCTTTTGCTAATCAAAGGCCAATTGCGATATCAAAAGAATCCGTGGGCCCGTCAAAATATACATAGCTTGAAGTTTCGTAAGTAAGCTTTTTGTGGCAAAAGTCTTTGAAAAGTTATTTCATATTTCGCGCCTTTTTATTTCAACCAATCAGTACGGCGCACGGGATATGACGTCACGAATATTATTACGGGCTTCTACGCGACACCAGACATACAGCGCGCGTGGTCACGTGGTCAGCCCTTTGATCTTCCTTGGAATTTGTAGCCTTCATACGCATTTTGATGGTAGATTTTTTGTTACGTTACGTTTGTGAAAAAAGGTGTTTGGCTTCATTTATTTAAGGGTATGTGTTTATTTTTTATTTTAACTTTTTTAATTGTTCTGAACTCAGTTAAATGTTTTTATGAAATAGGATCGATATGGATAAAGAAGAGGCCAAACGCTTAGAAATTTTTGATGGTGATAAACGAAAAGCGGCGCAACATATGAAATTGACAATCGAAGATTTTGAGAAGCTGATAAAATCAGGCGCCAATGACGATGATGAATCTGCTAAAAGCAGAAATATATTACTTTACACGAAGTTCACTTCTCCCTACCTCGCGCCGGCCATCATCTATGAAGTATTTTTACAGGCTAGAAACGGTACCGTTCCTCCCGAACAGCGAGGCAGAGAGGTGAAAATAAAAACACTAGCGTCGCGTAGTGAGAAAAATGTGCTTTTCTTACAATCGTATCATGGTTGTATCTTATGCAGCGGCTTCTCACTTGCGCGAAATACAGTTGAATCCCGCCGTTTCTAGGAAACGTCAGATTATCTTGGCAGTGGCCATTTATCATAGTTCTTTCTCGAGAGGAAAAAGTTTTCTCTTCGCGACTAGCGCGCGTCGGGAGGGGGAAAAAATTCACGCCTCTACACTCTTGCAAAGTTTTTTTTTCGGGTTTTCTCTTCATAGATGATGTCCACGGTACTAACCATTATTGAAGTGAACTTCGTGTAAGGTTATATATTTCTGCTAAAAGTAGAAATAACGTTTTTCCTTCCGATGAAGATTTGCCCGAACGAAAACGAAAAACGTTTCCTTCCGATGAAGATTTTCCCGAACGAAAACGAAAAAAGCTTACTCTAAAGACGAAGATGATCTATTAATAAAATTGCTTGTTGAAAAATACCAGGAAGGTAATGAGTACGTTTTTGGTAAGTGTATTGAAAAATTACTAAAGAATGTAATAGTTTTAAACATTTGTGGATTTTAATTTTTTTATTAGGTCAAACTGTATACGACAGTATTAAGAAGTATTTCCGTAATAGGACGAAATTATCACTTTGGACGAGGGAAACATAACAGTTTAAACCAAAAGATTGGCAGCAATAGAAAAATTGGAAAAACAAATCCCCGCAGGTATGTCTCTTTATCTTATCATTTTTATGAATTAGAATTTACCTTTGATTTTTTTCGGTTGAGACCAGTGAAAGACCCCCAACTGTATTAACGCGTTTTACGTTAGCGCCAGTTACGGTTTATTTATATTGCTTTTCGTTAGTTGTTGTTTTTGGTATCGTTACGTTAAGTTTGATTTAGCAGTTTCTTTTCAGAAAGTTAGGGGTGTGTCTTTTTACCTCTCGGAGTGACGTATGTCACGGAGAGGTTCTAATTTCGACGTGTGTGTCGGGGTGTGTGTGTGTGTGTGTCTGTTGTTACACCCACGTGACCGCGTTCGCAGTTTCCAAATCTGAGCAAACGTGTTCGCCATTTCCGAACTGCATTCACAGTCACGGAAATGGCTCCTCTACTTGAGTTCTCACACCACCATCTTCTGGTCTTTGTCCATTCCACACGGACACCAGTCTGTACTTACAGGCTTCTAATCACCACCATCTTCTGGTCTTTGTCCATTCCACACGGACACCAGTCTGTACTTACAGGCTTCTAATCACCACCATCTTCTGGTCTTTTGTCCTTTCCACACGGACACCAGTCTGTACTTACAGGCTTCTAATCACCACCATCTTCTGGTCTTTGTCCATCCCACATGGACACCAGTCTGTACTTACTGGCTTCTAATCACCACCATCTTCTGGTCATTGTCCATCCCACATGGACACCAGTCTGTACACCTGGCTTCTAACACCACCATCTTCTGGTCTTTGTTTTTGTCCATCCCACATGGACACCAGTCTGTACACCTGGCTTCTACTCCATCGTCATCGTTTGGTTTAAGACATTCGCGGCGATCAGCTAGGGTTACGAGAAACGTCTAGCCTCCCTAAGGTAGGATCGGCTACCAAAGGTTTTCGCATTTGCGGTTGTTCTTGCTTTTAACTGTAGTTCGACACCCTTATATACTACCTATTTGACTAAGGCGAAGCAACCGGCGTATGCTTCATTTCAAACGCCAATATTAGTCAAGTCTCTTAAGAATGTTTAATTGTTCTTTTTAAAAAGGATGTAACGATGAATAAGGTGAATAACTAACGAAGAAAATATATAATAATAATTATTTTTATTTTAGTATTTAAGGTAATCTTGTCTCTCAAAACAAAATTAATACGGAAAGGGTATAAAAGCAGTCTATGTGTTTGTCTGTGTGTGTCCGTCCGTTGTTACATTAGTGCTTCGCGTTAGCAGTTCGCCTTGTGTTGATGTGGAAAGAAATTCTACAAAACCTAAATATTTGGTTTTCTCATAATGTAAAATTAATATATGGAAATATTTTTCGTAATTTCGATGCCTTTAGTAGTTTTGTAGCTTTAAAGCACTGTTTCATTTTGATATCCCAAGAATATTTTTTAATATTATTATTTGAAATGGATGTTTATATATTACTTAAGCTATACTAAATCTGTTTATAGCATAATCCTTTCGCTATTGATAACAAGATGAACGCTACTATGCCGGTCAAATGAACTTTCATTTGTCAAGAGACCTAGTGAACCCAAAAGCAAACTTGTTTTCGTTTCTGTAATGCAGAGACATTAACGGTTCAGAGTGGGCCGAAAGTTAAATACACTCTTAAATAATAAGGCTTAGATTTTATAATTGAATAAAGCATCATGGTTAAAATCTAGGCCGCGTTCAGTAGATCTCAGCGCTGTTAGCAGTGTCGTACAGAAAGGGATTTTGTTGTTGAATTTTGACGTCACGGTGCTCAGCGCTGAGCCAGCGCGGTCACCAGAGAAAATAGTCGGGGTTTTGGATAACGTGACGTAAAACGCGTAGTTCTCAGCTTGGCGGTAAAAACATGGAGGTATTATTACAAATAGCTCTTGCTGATTCTGATGGGACTATACCTATTCAATTGGCGTGAAACCAGTTGATCACTCGAGAATTTTAAGAGACATGTTAGGCTTTCTAATTTTAATTATAAAAGTTTATCTATCGCTATAAATTTGTTATCATACAATTTTTGTTAAGCCTTGGTACCTTGCACGCTTTATTGCGCTAGCGTAATTTTTAAAACACCGATGACCGGAGAAAAGCGTTCGGCAAAGCTATGACGACAGAGCTCACCGGTTAACCTTTTCCAAAATCTGCTGTCCTTTTTTGGTGAGCTCTGCTGAAGGCAGCCCGATCAGTGAAAGGTCTGATCGTAATCGGATTATAGCTTCGTGTTTTCATGCGTTATATGGTGCGCATTTACTTTCAGTGCGTGTAGCCTCATATAAGCTTTGGTGTTATGTAACGTTAACAGTCATGTTGACAAACTAAGAAAACCGTTGAGGTGAAACGAGAGGATAGTGTTTACACGGCAACCCTGTTGTGAATCTGGCTTTGAACATAGAGGGTATACAGTTGAGAAGTAGAAAATTGGGCCTTTACAAACACGTAAAGGTAATATCCTTCCAAAGTTTTATCTCTTCATTTCCCGTTTTTCCCCCATCGGATGATTTTAATGTGTACAAGTATATCCTTATTGGATGTAAAATGTCGTCTGATTTACAGTATAATCGCTATGCTTTGTATACCTCTTTAATATTTCATAAAATTAACTTCAGTATTTGTTCATAAAAAAATGAAACATTTCCATATCTGGGTAAATAAGTTTGTAAGTAGGCCTTCTCTAGACTCGGAGAGGTAATATTTTGGTTTTCCCAACTTGTTATTACCATAATTTAAGAAATTTCTTTTTTATCTTTACAAGAAGCGGAAGGCGCACCAAAAGACGAAAAAGAAGGAAGATCCACGAAAGGAATGCCCTATAGTATGTGTTTATATTATTTTCACGTTTCAAAAGAAAGCTTCTTTTGCGCACATTAATTTCAATTTTTAAGGTGTAGAAAGCGCTGCAATACCCGAAGGGAAAATGAGCCAAGAAGAAAAGGGACTAGCGGGTCTTAAAGAAAAATCCAGGAAAGGAACGTACTCTAGTATTTTTTTATTATTATATTTAACTCTGATAAATTTAGACGGTTGTTTTTAATTGTAATTATGTTTCTTTGGAGAATTGGTGATTTCAATTAAATTTAATTTTCAGAAAGTGAGGCTCCAACTTCTAAACACACCAACATTGAAGATTACGTCTCTAAACCATCTACTTCAAAGGAGCACGAAGGGACAAAGACGGACAAAAAATGAAAGTTTAGTAATCCATCTACTTCAAAGGGGCACGTCGAGACAGAGACGAAGCCAAAACTAATGTAAATACTAATATTCATTTATTTGCTTCGCGTCCAAGTGGAAACCCTTACTTTAACGTACTTTTTAATCATTAACACCAATCAGACAACATGAGATTAAACGTTTAATTATATATACCGGAACCGAAGATCCACACCTTACTTTGAACATGCCGCCCTATTCAAATTTACGCGAAATGCGTCAAAAATGCTCAGATTTGATAAAATCCATTCATACAGACAAGACTTTGGAAAAACCTAGCTACGATACATCCCAAATATATTCTTTATCGAAAGCCATGAAAAGTGGTTCTCAATTGTTTGGTATTAACTCCCAAATAATTTAAGTTAACTATTTTTTAAATGTCCATTTTAGTCTTCACAGAAACGAGGCGCTTGATAAAAGAAAAAGAAGTATCCGAGGTTGAGACACCGCACATTAATTGTGTCGATTCCATGACGGTAAGAATGGACAAACATATTCAACCAAACGTCGAAAGAGAAGTTCAAGAGGAAGGCATCATCTGAGTCTGTATCTTGGGGTTACGTTAATGATTCTAATGTAGTCGTTATTACCAGTCCCATTAATCGCATTTGTGGCACGAGAGATCGAATTAGTCATTGTGAAACAAAACTGGCCGTGGTAAATAATTTTTCCACGTGACGTATTGCCTATAATTTCACTATTTCGATTAATCTTTCCAGGATGGTAATCTTGCTAAACGTCCATTTCCGCTAAACGAAAAATCATTTAAGGTATTGACTGAAAAATCTACATTAGACCTTGTTTTGGAGATGTGGAAAAAGTACGGCGTTTACGTCAAAATTGACGAATCAATGTTGAAAAATACGCAGCTTTTTGCTTCAAAGTACAACCAGTTCCAATCAATTACTAAGGAACTTTCCACTTTGGTAAACTGGCTTATTATTTAACTTTTCCAGATTGTAATTTACTCATTCTCAACTTTGTTTCCTTTTTTTCTCTCTAATTTAGATTTCAACGTACCAAGAGTCCTTTGTTGAAATCGAAGAATCTTTACAAAAATATCTGTGCTTGGATGAATTGAAACTCAAAATGTCAAAGATCAAATTTGCAAGTATTCTACCGGAGTCGTTCTGGAAGGTCCCGCTGAATAAGTCAACTTCGCGTCCAAGTATATGGAATCTCAAGTTATTATTGTTAAGGATGAAACCCTTAAGTTTGCGGAAAACTTGGATAGATCAAAATAGGGCAAGTATAACTTTAATAGCTCTATGAATTTGTTTATAACTTCGAAACGTTTCCGTTTATTAGAATACAACCTTTTTCTCGAAGAACATAACACTAAACAATACCAAAGTGCGTCCCCTGAAAAGTCTTTCGTGGAATCCATTCTTGAAAAGGTAGAATATATTGCGTTTAAGTTTTTAAAAAAATGAGTGTTAAATTGCGCAAAATTTCATTATGTCAATTTAATTAATATATTAATATACACAAGGGTCGCGGCTGGATAAATTATTTCAGGCTATTACACGCGATACACCGTTGTTCCTAAGGAAGAAAGTGATATGGTAACGAAAGGAATCAGCTTTGTGGTTTCGTAAGTTTGATTTTTTCTTTTTTTTCGCAACTTTCTCATAACCTCGAATCATGTTTTTTCAGCCTGGCCATTTAGCGACTCTTCCATATTCACTTAGCGAGAAAATCCTTCAAATCATGGCTCCATCCGGAACCCTGAACTTTGTCTTTCAAAAAGGAAGAAATACGGTGTTTATGTTGAGATAGAGAAAGAGCGACTGTTCCTACTACCCTCGTTGCTTTAAAATACAACGCTTAAAACTTAATCACAAAACAGTTCTCCGTCTTGGTATTGAAGCTTTTCCTTAACATTTATTTATAATTTAACACTTAAATAAACGCTTTATTTTAGGTCTCCACCTTTCAAGAGGCGTTTATCGAAATCGAAGAGTCCTTGCAAAATTATCTCTCACTAGACGACCTTAATTCCAATGTCGACAATGTAAAATTTACTTTAAAAGAACGGTGTGACGCTAACTGGCGGTGGCGAAGAGTTTGAAGTCGCTAAAACGTTTATCGAGTCCCAACTAAATTTAGTTGTTAAGGCTGAAACCCTTAACTTTTCCAACAATTTTGACCGATCGAACAAAGGTGAAAGTCTACGTTTTAAAATCGAATTTATTTCCTCAGATCTCAACCTCATCCTCGAGGGAATTAATTCGAATATTTACTTAAGACAAAATCCGTCGTCTCAAACGTCGTTCGTGGATCACATTATAAACAAAGTACGATTTTTCCTCTAATCATTTGTACAGCAACCTTAGAAAATACTTTATGAATGTTCTCGAGCCTTAGACTTGTGATTCCCCAAGAAATCGAGCGTTAGGCTTAGCTCTGCATTGTTGATCACCAACAATTAGAGCGTAAGGTATCAATCTTCAACAAATAGAGCGTTAGGCATAGCTCAGCATCTTGAATCTCCAACAATTAGAGCATTAGGCTAAGCTCAGCGTCATTAATCCCCATATAGTGGGATGGCGTAGCGGTTGGCGCTTTCGCCTCGCATCAAAAGGGTCCCCTGGGTTCGGTCCCGGACAGTGGCAGTGGGTGAAAACACAGGGGACAAGCCCTTCTGCGTTGAGTTTGCAAGTTCTCTCCGCACTTATTAAAGTAGTTTTCCTCCGCTGCCTAACCCGGTTTCTCCATTCCATCGAAACATCTTGAGGTTAATGTTAATAAATAGTGTAGGGCGATGTCAGTTAGCTGTGGCATAGGGGGTAGCCAGCACCCCTCTATACATTTTAAAGGGACCCACCTGTAAATAAGCCTTAGGCTTAGTGTGCACATCGCTTCGTAGAAAAAGCTTTAATTATTATTATTATTAACAATTAGAGCTTTAGTCTTAGCTCCGTGTCTTCAAATCTAATTACGACATTTTTTTAAAAAGGTGGCCGAAGGCGTAAACCTACCAGACAACTAGAGCTATAATCCCCTCTATTGAACCCGAACAAATTATGGAAAAAAACAGTCTCGCGAACAAATCATTTTACTTTGTCTGTGGAAAGTATGAGAAAAATTTACGCCTTTTGAAAGAAAAGCTTCAAGTTGAAATTCTCGTGGACGAAGTTAATTACGAAATAATAATCTCGGGATTGGTTGAAAATGTTGATAAAGCTATCGAAAGGTTGCGCGATTCCCAATCAAACTTTAGTAAAAACCTACTGGATATGACTTACAACGTAGATCGCAAACTCGATCCCAAAAACGTATTTAATAATTTTGGTGTTTTTTTTTCTAAATCTGAGAGCGAGGGCTCGCAGATTTTCTATAATATTGAAAGTGATTTATCAAAGTTTTTCAAACATCTCAATGAGAATGAGGAATTGAAAGGCAATATTTAAAGCCAAGTATTACGTATTAATTACGGTGATGTAAAAGAGGTCTCTAAACCTTGAAGGAGAGAGGAAGGGAGTGGAAACCCCCATACCTATAGCGTTGCCTCTGTAGCCCCACCTACGGCACCGTTGTCTTCCCAGCATCCTCAGCGGTTAGGGTCGTACCGGACGAAAATGTAAAGGAGCTAATCTTCCGTTTTATGTCTCCGTTTTATGTCTCCGTAATATTTTTTCTCCATCATAGATGGCGACAAAATAAAAATGTTTTGAATGGGGTCCCCATAGCGGATGTAGTAATTCAAATTTAAACAAAAAGTGTGATTTATTTCAAATTTCAATTAAACAGGAAGAAATAAAAAATGCGATGTTTTTTCTACTTCGTTACACGATATCTAGATAAATCGCATTATTTTCACCAAAAGCAAAAAAAACATGAAAAAAGGTTGGCTCAAAGGTTCCCGTAAAGGGCTTAAAAATCCAAAATTAGAGACAAAATGGTGTAAATTATATATTTCAAGTAAAAGGTTTTTTTATTAATTTTCTACACGACAACCTTCGAAGTTAACTTTTATTCATCCATATGCAAAATAATAAAAAACGTCGAAAAAACATCCTCATAGCAGAAGTGGTTAGTGAAATTTAAACACTAACTGGAAATTGTTACGAATCGGCAATCTAGCTTAAATACCGGCCATTGGTAATCTAGCTTTAATCGGTAATCTGGTTTAATAATTATAACAAAAGGCTTTTATTTAGGATATACCTTTAAAAATTTTCTTATTCACAAAAGTGTCCAGCGTTTCAGTTAAGATTTTAAAATTAAAAACTAAAAAGAGAAAAGCTCTAATTTTTCTGCTATTACTCAAGACTAGTAAGATTGTTCAAATATTTGTTTATCTTATCTATTACAAGTTTATAAGATTGTTTTTGTTTGATCTCCATTGAGAGTCTATTCCAGAGCTCTATACCCTTATGCTTCAAGCTTTATTTCTATATTTGGAGACGTTTTCCGTATAGAAGTTATTTGTAGTGCCACGAGTTTTTACGTTATTATTTGTTGTTTGAAACCAACCTTGAATGAAGTCAGGGTAATAACTAATTTTGATTCTGTACATGAATTTCAGCACTTCTAGGTGGTAATTATGTTGCAGAGATGTAATATTAGCTTTTGCGCTGGCAGCTTTAAGTGAGTCAAATGTTTGGGCTTTAGCTACCATCTCTTTATGTTTAGTAGTTCCCCTGCTATGTTCACAAAGCATTCGTTAAGCATGTTTGCTACAGTTTCTGGATCTCTGCTTTTATTTGCCATGTATTCCATCTCCGTTATAGGTTTGGTATTCTTTTGCTTGAGGTATGGCTTAATGGTTTTCCAAATATAGGTCGTTTTATCAATGCCGTTTCCAATATTAATTTTGAAGTATCTTGTCTTCTCTTTATGGATAAGAGTGTTGACCAAGTTTCTCTGTTTCCTGTACATATTCTGGTATTTTTCTTTGTGAGCATGGTTAACTGTTCTTGTATTTGTCTTGGATTTGTCTCGTATGTGAATTTGATGTTTTATATTTGAGGTTAGCCACGGGGCGTTTTTAGTAGATACATATTTTGGGACCGTCCATAAACTACGTCACACTCTTATGGGGGGAGGGGGTTTGTAAGTTTGTGACGGTCCGTGACGAGGGGGGAGGGAGGGGTCCTTCGATGTGTGACGTCACATTTGAAATTAATTTTATGACGAAGTCAGTAAAAGGTCGCTTGACCCTTTTGTTATAGAAGAGAAAACACAACGCTTCAAAGTCCACCGTGAGAACGACCTCTACAATAATTTAACAAAATTTTTATTCCATCATCGCCTAAATAGTAGAAATTGTATGCAATGATCACCTACTTACTCGTACGTGAAGCCAATTTAAACAGCGCATTTAAAATAAAGAGACCCGTTCTCTGCCGAACTAGCTACACGTACGCATAAGGACTGCTAAATGTAGTGTCAGCTTAAACTCTGTAATGTCGCTGTATATTCGCCACTAGCATTAGCGAGGAAGAATCTGATCCTCCATCCGATTTAAATGCTTTCGTTTTTTTCGCATATTTTTAAAATCTGAATACCAAGCTCGATTAGCCTAGGTTTTCAAGTGACAATGTCGAAAACTCTTAAGTGTGCCCCTTTAACTAAATATTTTGGATGGATATAAAAAAGCACGTAGTTCTAAAGCTCAATCAGTGGCAAACGATATTCATAAAAGCTAAAAACGGAAATAAACTTTGACTTTCAAGTCGAGCAATAAATTTCTAAGTGGAAAAGAAGAAAGAATCTCTTTTTAAATTAATCAAATTAAGTTGGTAAATTAAGACAAATAATAGTCCGTTGGGGGGAGGGTTAAAGAAATGTGACGTGGTTTTCAGGGGAGGGGTCTTAGAAAACGTAACCAAGTGTGATCTGGGGGGACGGGGGGGGGTCAGAAAATGCCATTTTTTGCGTGACGTAGTTTATGGACGGTCCCTTCTTAGCGGAGCATGCTTGTCCAGGTGGTTAATTAATTCAGCTTGTAACATCTGTAGGCCCCTTTCTGGGCTGTCAATGGATTCCTCAGTCTTGTTTTATTTTGTATGGAGTTCTTGAACGAATTTCGTAATATTTATTTTCTTATAGTTACTGGTGGAGGTAATTTTCTTATGCAGTTTTATACTCATTTTCTTCCCTATGATCCATGTCAGGTCATGTTCAGATGCTCCACATGCCTTTACTATGACCTCTGTGATTTGTTACGGGTGATTTACGTAAATATGATCAATCAAACTTGTTGAGTTAGGGTAATTCTGGTCGGGGATGTTATCATTTGTTTGAAATCCCCCAGTGTCTTGAGAGGTAGTCTTGTCTTTGCCGATAGCGTGGTGGCTTTGAGGTTACAGTTCGTGTCCCCTAAGATCAGAATTTTGTTGTTTGTCTTAAACAGTAAAAAATCAATGTTACTCCTTAGTTTAATGCCATAGACTTGTGCAGGGCTGTATTCTTAAAGAAAATAAATAATTAGATTTCAACCGAGGTTATCGACTCGCAAACAGACAGCGCTTGGATTCAAGCTTAATTAACTTTCTATTTCATCCATAAAACTTTAAATAGAATTACTCCAATTGTTTTCAACCACTAAACGCTAAAAAATGCGAGTTTCGAACGTGCTGTCAATTTCAAATAAAACATGGCATCATTGAAAAAAATCTTAAATCGAGGTATTTTTGAAAAATTAAAACTAAATATACTTAACATAAAATTTTCGGAATAAAAAGTAGAAAAAGACCTAATATAAAGATCTTCTGTTCATTTAAAAACGTTTTGAATCCTAAGGAATTTATAATTTTTGGAATATACCTTCCACAATTTCGCTTTTTTTAGTATAAAATCCCATGATATTTCAATGGGAAGTTTCGAGTTTTTTTTCCAAAAAGGCTCATTAATTTTATGTAAATGAAAACCACCCTTAGCAAATTGATTTTTTATGAAAGAAACTATTAGATGGATATCTTCGAAATTTTAATCACATATTGTGAGTCCGGGTTGTTGTTCTATAGATTTTTTTCAAAACAGTAAAAATAGTACGAAAAAGGTTAAAACAAATCAAAAACACCTCATTAATCATTAAAGGCCTTATGAATTATAATAAGTTTCAGATAATTTAATGACAATCAAAAACTACATAAAGCCAATGCTACGGTACTTAACAATTATAGACCGATATCAAAAGGGGCGTCAAAGGGGCCGCGGTCCTCAGTAGACTGATAGAGAGATAGTTCCGGTGAGAAGGGGGGTTTTACGTCAGCGGAAACGGGTACGCTCTGCCTGCTCAACCCCCCCCCTTTTTAAATCGGTCTGCGGAAGATATTTCTAAAACGTTGCGCTTGCGCCGAGAGAAACATGAACGAGTTTTAGTCTCAACTCAGAAGGTCGGGACGGGGGGGAGTCGGAAGGGCTATAAACTCGTCTTGTTTGCTCAACGTAACGCCCGCTGAATTTTTCTCATCCAAAGAGAAATATCATTCCAGCCTGAATCCCTTTTCACTCCCGCATTAATATAATCATAGCAAATGTTTGAACTACCCAATTAAAACCAAATTTCTCGTATTAATAAAACTGAAAATCAAATTGTAATACATGTAATAGTTTCCAATTTCTGGGCCTTTGTGAGTTTAGAAAACTGTGGCCAAGGATTGTCTATGTAGATATTAGGTATAGATAAGATAAGCTCTGAGATAAAGAATTAGACAGGAGAATAGAATAGAAATAGAATGGAACTGAACTGAAATGAACTAGAGCGAACCATAATCAGAGCAGACAGAATATTAGTTAGATCACTTCTTAGTTAACGATGATAGAAGGCAGTTCACATCCCCCTCCGCGCTTACCGTTTAGTTCTGTGATAATACAAATGTTCTTTTAACTAGATTATATTTATTAATAAAGTTGTTATATTGTTTAAACATATTTTCCGGCCTCATTACGAAATTATTTCCAACATGGTAGCAGAGCGTGGTTCTGTAGTGACCGAGGCTTAGGAACTCAGTAGTTAGGACTTGGCCCTGAAATCACAACGTGTTAGTGACGTGGCATTAAGAACATGGCGGACGGTGGGAGCGCGATTGTTGGTGGACAATTACCGATTTTGGACGCGGATAATTACGCGGATTGGAAGTACAAAATGGAATGGATATTACGAGATCGGGGGCTGTGGCAGATAGTGAGCACAGATGTACCAGCCCCGGCGGCAACGGCAACGCAAGCAGAGAAGGATAAATATGAATCGAAGAAGGAGAAGGCGATGTCTCTACTTGCATTGAGTCTCTCAGTTAAGACAAGGAGTTTCATTAAAGGTTTGACGACACCTTATGAAGTATGGAACAAGTTACACACAGCGTTACAGCCGGTTAATATGGCGCGTATAATAAGAAGGGTGTTCTACACAACGGACTACGAACCGCCTGAGACGATGGCGGATTTTATTACACGAGTATATGGCATAAAGGACCAGTTAGAAGAGGCCGGAGAAACCCTTTTGGATAAGGATGTAGCGTATCAGTTGATAGCGTCATTGCCGGATTCATATGACTCGTTGGTACAACAGATTTATCGTTTTGCTGTCAAGGATTTCATCCCCTCGAAAATAGAAGATTTACTGCAAGCGGAATACACGCGACAAATGGAAAAACAGAAGATGAAAGAACCGCAAGCAGATGTTTTTGTGACGCAGGTGAAACATCAAGATCATAGAGGAAGGACACACCCGTTGCCTAACCGAGACCAACGTAAGAAGTTTCGAGGAGATTGTTACAATTGCGGAAAACCCGGTCACAAGGCATATGAATGTCACAAAGCAAGACGAGAAACAGGGAGAAGAGAGAAAGGAGATAAACGGGCATTTATAGCTGTAGCCCATTGCTCCACAACCCGGACTTCGACAACTTGGGTCATTGATACGGCAGCCACACATCATTTTTGCAACCGACGGGACTGGTTCCTAAATTATAAAGAAGCAACAGCCGAAGCAGTCTGCGGCGAAGGGATCACAAGAATAAAAGGGACTGGAGATATCCGAATTCAAATAAACGGAAAGCGAGGTGATACCTTTCTGTTGCGGGACGTTGTCTATACGCCAGGTATGCGAAGAAATTTGATATCAGGGCGTCTCATTGACCGAGCGGGCTATAAAGGAGTTATATGTAATTCAACTTACACCACCTATGACGATCACGGTCAAGTAGCTTTTCGCGCGCCTTTATCTGAGGACCATTTCTATACCCTGGCGGATGCAGAGGTAATAACAGAGTTACCCGAGTACGAAAATCAGATCACGATGAGACATAGAGGGAGCGAGATAGAAAAATGGCACCAAAGGCTTGGACACATCAATAGTCAAGATCTCAAATATATGGCAAAACATGAGATGTCACGAGGCCTAGGACATCTGGATGGAGAACTAGGTACTTGTGTATCCTGCGAGCTAAACAAGAGCACTCGACAGAGCCACCCAAGCATAGGGACCATGAGAAGCAAGAAGGTGCTGGAGTTAATTCACTCCGATGTATGGGGGCCATCACCCGTGACATCGACAGGGGGAGGCCGTTACTATGTAACTTTCATTGACGATTTCAGTCGGTATATTTGGCTTTACATCATGGAAAGGAAAAATGATGTGTTTTCCTGCTTCGAGCGCTTCAAAAGTTTCGTTGAAAACCGGTCAAAAGGAAAGATACAAGCACTCCGAACGGACAATGGCCTTGAGTACTGCGCCGGGTATTTCACGAACATGTGTGAGGCAGCAGGCATTGAGCACCAGAGGACGAATACATATTCACCACAGATGAACGGGGTTGCCGAACGGGTCAATCGCACATTGATGGACATGACGTTGATAGATGATGCCAAATTGCCTTTACATCTATGGCCTGAAGTCGTAAGGACGGCAGCATATTTAAAGAATAGAGTGAAACACTCGCTACTAGGAGAGAAGGTCCCGTATGAATATTGGGCTGGTTATAAACCAAGCGGTAACTATCTCAGAAGATATGGGTGCCTGGCTTTCGTGCATTTGCACAAGCAACAGAGGAAAAGTAAACTCCATCGAAGAGCTAAACTGGGGGTTTTAGTGGGTTACGCGGTAAGGACCAGAGGGTACCGCATTTATTACCCCGACGAAAGAAAGACTATCGAGACCAAACATGTAGCCTTTGATGAGTCCGTTCTAGGAATGGAGTACCTGAAGCAGAAAGAAGAAAAGGCGCAACCGAATTGGCATCTCTTGGCACAAGATGAGGAAGAGCGAGACCAGGACCTACCAAAAATGGAAGAAATCAAAGAGCCATCAGAAGACCAAGTACAAATAGAAGATCAGCCTTATGAACAAGCTGAAGAGCCGACATCACCTCGAGAACAAGAAAATCCCTCGCCGGTCAGGTGGAGGCGACGAGTTACTTTTCGGAAATCAGGAAAAACGAAAGGACAACCAGACATTTTCTACGACGATAACAAAGGAAATTCATTTCGGTCAAAACCAGAACTAGCAGCACACTTACAAAAAGAAGGACTACCTGATGATATCGCGTTATTCGACTTCAGCAAAAAGAATTTAGATGTAACCGCATTACTATCAGGAATCACAGACGACGACATATCGGAAGTTTACGAAGCCCATTGCGTCGAGGTCATAGTACCGAAGAACTATCGAGAAGCCATAGCATCGCCTCAGACCCAAGAATGGCAAGCCGCCATGCAGGAAGAAGTGAATACAATAAAGGAACGAGAAGTCACGGAAGTCATAGAGAAACCACGAAACAGAAAAGTAATCGGGTGTCGATGGGTGTACACACTAAAACGTGACCCAGACGGAAATATTCTACGATACAAGGCGAGATTGGTGGCACAGGGGTTCAGCCAGACAGAGGGCCTAGATTACGATAACACGTTTTCACCGGTGGTACAATTCCCTTTGATACGTTTCTTCATTGCAATATTTGTAGTCCATTTAGGATGGCTACATAATCATTTCGACGTGAAAAACGCATATTTATATGGCTCACTGGATCATGAGATCTATATGTAGATGATACCTGGTTTTGAAGAAGGAGACGTGGAAACACACTGTCTGAGGTTACGGAAAGCCCTATATGGGTTACAACAAAGTGGTCGTAGTTGGTTCCTGGCGCTGGATAAAACATTTCAAAACCTGGGTCTTACGAAGCTAACTGGGACGAATTGCGTGTATTACTTGCCATATCGGGCAGTAATTCTGGTATATGTAGATGATCTATTGGTACTAGGCCGAACAAAGGATGACTTGCAAGAAATACAGAACAGATTATCTGAAGTATACGACATCAATAACCTCGGCCCTATCCAAAGATTCCTTGGAGTAGAGTTCGAGACCACGGATAACCGAACGATGAAAATACATCAGCAAGCATACATAAAACAACTGGGGCGCAAGTACGGGATCGTCTGCGAAGAACCAGTGAGTCTGCCGATACACTCAAGCGCTATTTTAACGAAGAATGATAGTCCGACAGACGAAGAAGACATTGAGGCCATGTCCAAATACCCTTATAAGTCCTTGATTGGTTCGCTATTATTTTTGGCTCAACGGACCAGACCAGACATAATGTTTTCCGTAGTAGCGCTCGCCCAGTACAGCAGTAACCCTGGATTTAAACATTGGAGACTCTTAGGACAACTCTTACGATATGTACTATCTACATCACATCTTGGTCTGGTCTACAGAAAGGGAGAGGAATTGGTACTTAAAATTTACACGGACAGTGATTGGGCGTCAGACCGAGACACTAGGCGATCAATGAGTGGATATGTCACTTTTGTGGGAGCATCGGCTGTAACATGGAGATCATTGAAACAGAAGTCAGTGTCCCTCTCTACGATGGAAGCCGAGTATGTGGCCATCGCCGAAGCCGTCAAAGAACTATTATGGCTACAACCGATCATAAAAGAACTGGAATCGTTCCAAGTGAAGATGACGACTCCAACCATATTCAGCGACAGTCAATCTGCCATATGTTGCGCCACAGACAACGTTGAGAATCATCGCTCAAAACACATCGACATACGTTATCATTTTATTAGGGAAAAATTAGAAGCGAGGTGTTTTAATATGAAATACGTTCCATCAAAATTGAATGTCGCGGATATTTTTACCAAGTTATTGAATTGTTATAATTTCACGAATTGTTGTAATATGCTCAAACTAACATAATGTTGTATAACAGAGTAGTTAATCTCAGAGAGGGGGAGTGTAGATATTAGGTATAGATAAGATAAGCTCTGAGATAAAGAATTAGACAGGAGAATAGAATAGAAATAGAATGGAACTGAACTGAAATGAACTAGAGCGAACCATAATCAGAGCAGACAGAATATTAGTTAGATCACTTCTTAGTTAACGATGATAGAAGTCAGTTCACTTCCCCCTCCGCGCTTACCGTTTAGTTCTGTGATAATACAAATGTTCTTTTAACTAGATTATATTTATTAATAAAGTTGTTATATTGTTTAAACATATTTTCCGGCCTCATTACGAAATTATTTCCAACAGTCTATATGTGCAGCTTTTTAAGCACTTCGAAGAAAAACTCGTTTATGTATAATATTCTGTATTTCAATTTTTATAGTCTAATACACTCTAAAGAATGACAAAAGTTAGAAGGATATATTTACGAAAGGCATCGTCAATTAAACTTAGAATAGGGTTTTTAATAACTTCCTCTTTTATCAAAATATTTTCAATGCTCATTTTTGCTTTGCGCCATCTATCGGATGGTGCAAAGGTTTAGTCCGACAATTTTTTAAGGCTGGGCGCGCCTTTTTCCCCCATTTTCCCCCTCTTTTTCCCGTGCGGAATTCAGAAATTTTTAAAAAGTACTCAGTATCACACTTAGGTGGCTCTGCAACGTGAAAGAATTTTATTTATTTAAGAAATTATTTTCCTCCTCGACCGGGTTTCGATCCCGCACCATCCACAGAGCTCTCACTCCACGGATTGACGCCTTTACGCTCTCGGCCGTCTAGTCATATTAACAAGCTCGAGTTATGTTGCTTAAACCTAGCATCTCTCTCACGTCGGCAGCCGGCGCGTTCCTCTCGCGTCTTGCTTAGTTGGGGCAGGGAGGAGGGAACTTTGTTCGAGGCGGCGTCGCGGCGAGTCTCGCGTTTCCATGGTAGCGCGCCTATACAATGCCGAGAATTGAAATCTCTTGGCGGGAAATTCGCGAATGGTAGATAGGCAGTTTAAAACGGGTAGCGCTACAATTATAAAATACGTCGCGTTTTTAGCATTAGAAGGTTTACAAAATAATTTTAGGAATTGTACTCGTCGGAAAGTCTGAAATATAATAAAAACTATTTAACACATTTTTAAAGTAAGAGATATTTGATTTGTAAACCAAAAGAAATAATACCGTAGTCTCTGGAGAGTGTATCAGGGAAACCTCTGTAACTAAGCAAGTTTATGATATTACCATCTCTGTAAGTGTTCGAATTAAATAAATATATATTTATATTGTAAGTTAATTAAATTAACTTGCAAGTGCTTCTTGACAGACACTTTTTTGAGGTTAACTATACCTGTACATTTAATTTGGGAATTTAGGTTTTGGGATTAGATAAGCTAAAGTCTAAAAACTTATTTTTTCTCTTTAAGCGCGTTAAATTTTTTCTCTTTAAGCGCGTTAAAATTTTGGACAAACAAAAACGATAATTTGATGTTTAATTTTAGTATTGGCATTCGCAATAAAATCTTTCTATTAACGTTTGATTACTCAAATATTCCTAGTAATAAATTTTACGAAGCACAAGCACTTTCTAAGGTTCTTTTCACTTTTCAGTAACAAATTTTGACAATGAAAATTATCATTTCAAGTTTAAATTTGCCTAAAAACGATAATGATAATTTATTGAATTAACTCTTAATTGGATTCTTTTCAGTTACATATTTGCCAAAGACAAAATATCGTTTCAAGTTTAAATTTACCTATAAACGTTAATGATAATTTATTTAATAACTTCTTAATTTTAACTAATAAGAGTAATCAATTACTAATCATCACTTATGATCACTAACTTTAAGAAAAAAAGTTCAATATTATTTTTATAAACGTAATCAAAATAAGCATTGTTAACATGATAATTCAAAACCTAATACTACAACTTCACATTAAGTAATGAGTTTAGAAATAAATGTACATGTTTCTCTCCAGAAGGAAAACCATTGTCTAGACATCAAGAAACAATATCAATATCATCATCTCATTCGTAAACGCAACAGTTATGAACCAAATTTCAAAATTTTAGCAATTTGGAAGAAATAATTATTCATTGTTAACTATCTATTAAATTTAGTTTTTTAATTGTAAATTTTATGTATGAGCAAAACAGTTTAAAATTACTTTGGCATATGTATTAAAATTAGGCCGACATGATGAAGCTAAATAGAGCCTAGATCTGACTTAGATAACCAGCCTTCATTCCGACTCTCAGAGCATTCCACCCCCATTTTTCCTTATAACTACACCCCCAGTTCAAAGAATTCGATTTACATGTATAAGCGCGACTTTTGAAGAAAATTCGAAGGAACCGAAAATTAACATTAAGTTTTATGGGAGGAGGTAGGTATTTTTGCCAGATCCTTTCTTTGACCTATTGATTCAAATGACCTTAAATTGTAGTGAGACGTGTGTTTCAATGTGTTTTATTATACTAAGAAAGATTAAAGCTTTTTTGTGTAAAAATTATTTCCAAGGCCAAACTGATGATATCTTCGGATCTACTGATCAAAATGTCCTGAAATTTCACCCTGAGGTGTGTTACAATCTATTCTATTATATTAAATAGGATAAATATTTGAATAAAAGTGAATTTCTAATGTGAAAATTGTAAATTCAGTATTTCTAATGTGAAAATTGTAAATTCAGTATTTCTAATGTGAAAATTGTAAATTCAGTATTTAATCCACAATTCAGTACTTACAACCATTTTCCAAGAAAGAAACCCATCCCCATCCTTGTCCAAAACAGGCCTTTTAGAGAGTAATAGATTATAAAACCAAGACCTCTTGAACCCATATTCTTAGATTTGTAAACGTGCCGAGGGGCAGGTCTCGCGAAACCTGATCAGTTGAATAACACATATAATGAGAACGTTCTGCGTTCGTTACCAAATGATACTGATAAAAAATTATTGCATTAAAATGTAAGGTCTCCCTCGCAAGAAGCTTCAGAATGTCATCGAAAAAGTAGAGTACCGCTGAGAGGAAGCTTTTTTCTTCTTGGACCTGCTTGACAACTAAGTATAATTTAAAACTATATCTCAAGTAAATCCTGGTTTTTTTACCAACAGTAACTGATATTGTGATACTTTTCCCCCACCCTTTCAGTTAGTTTCTTAATCATGATTTTTCTACTCTTCATTGTTTTTCAAAATATGTAATATTTCCAATAAATACAGTTTTGAACTAAAATTGCGTTAACATAGTAACGTTTACTTGGTAGAAACACAAGGGGCTTTTCTGAACTTTCCCATTTAGATGTGTTGTAAGCTTTATGGCCTGTAATTTGGTTTAGTTACAGGATTTTTAGTGCCATGTGTAAGCGATATGTTTAATCTTGGAAAGGGCCTGAAAGTACTAAATTTATCATTTTGACAAAACTAATTAATTTGAAAGTTTTTAAACATTTTTAGATATAATAGATAGTAGCACATCTCTCATTAAAGTTTCATTACATTTGGACCATTAGACCTAAATATATTGTGGATTGAATACTGAATTTACAATTTTGGAATTGGATATTATTTATCAACAAGAGGAAAAAAATGATACTTGAACTTCATATCACATTATTTGTGTTTTTGCTTTTGCGCTTCGAGTTGCAAAACTATTGGCCTGACCCTTGCTGGCAGGCTGGCTGGGTGCCTTTCCGCCCTTTTTCGCGCGCGGAATTAGATTTAAATTTATTAATAGCATTTAGAACCATACTTATGTGGCTTTGCAACGTCAACGTATTTTATTTATTTAAGAAACTATTAAGATTAGTCATGGTAAGTAATTGACTACACTTATTATAAGTTAAAACAACAGATAATTAAGTAAAATATTAAGAACGATTACAGGCAAATTTAAACTTCAAATAATAATTTTGGTTTGTCAAAAATTGTATGTGAAAAGAACCTTACAAACTGCCTGGTCCAATTTATTATTAAGGGTTATTTGAGTAATCAGACGTTAATAGAACGATTTTGTTGCGAATACTAACGCTTATAATTTAATCTACAAATTATCATGTTTGTTTATAAAAAATTGTAACTGAAAATAACCGTTGAAACTGCTTTGTCGAAACTATCATTGAGTTTATCAAACCGCACTAGAAAGATTTTATTGTGAATACTAATTCAAAACTAGTTTGTATAGTATAAAACAACTGTAATTGTATTTGCTAAAGAATTTATTTTAAGGTCAATGATTTTATTAAACCAAAGTCATACTAAATTGATTTTTTTCATAATCGAAAGGATATTTGATAAAGAAAAAGAGAATACCGCCAAAAATATTTGCCGGAATCACACCAGTTCTAGCCAAAAGAGGGCGCGCAAAACATAATATGGCCGGGGCCATCTTGTTTACTGCAAAGTGTTCCAATGGTTTTTCATTTTTTTATTTTTGCACTTTAAAAAATAATCATAAATTTGATAAATAGCTGTTTAGTTGATATTAAGAGTAAATTCTATTTTGTTTTTCATTTGACTGATTACATCTATAATTGTATTGTATTGTTGAAGGGGGTGACGTGCCGCCGCGTCGAGCACCGATACCAAAGGTATATTGTGCGCCCCGAACTGGTTAGACTGCGAAGAGTCCTGTCGCCTCGATGAATCGGAGAATCCGATTGGCCGAGACAGTTGAGAACAGGTTAGGTTCCATAGTATGCATGTCAAAATGCTCAAACCTCATGGCCGCGAGGTAATCGCAGCTACAGAGGATATGGGAGGTTTCCTCTACCTCCCGGGAGAACCTACAGAGTGGGTCATCGATGATGCCTAATAAGTGCAGGTGTCTATTCAGCCGGCAGTGTCCAGTGAGGAGACTGGTAACCAGCCTAATTTTACTTTTGGTAAGGGCAAGCAGTTCCTTTGCCCTAGTAATAGAGGGACCCTGGATAAATTCCTTGGCTTGTCTCTGTCCATCCATGTCAAGCCAGAGCTGCAGTTGAAGTGCAGACATCCGGTAGTTAATCCTTTGGCGAATTATGCTATGGGGGATGGGAACCGCAGGCTCAGGTCCGAAGAACTTCGCCTCAGCCCCCCTTTTGGCAAACATATCAGCCCTCTCATTGCCCAGGTATCCGCAGTGTCCTGGCACCCACAGCAATTGAACCTTGTTGCGGGCAGCCAGAGAACCCAGCAAATCCAGACAACTGAGGACTAGTCTTGAGTCAACAAGGCACTGATCCAGTGCCATGAGGGCGGCCTGACTATCCGAATAAATCTGAATCGTCCGTCCGTGGTAATTTTTCTTGATGCAGAAATCCGCGCATAAACAAATGGCCATGATTTCCGCTTGAAAAAAACTGGCAAAGTTGCCGAGGCTCTCGTAAAAACCAAACTTCTTGGTCAAGCAGTAGACCCCGGCACCAGCTCCAGAGTCAGAGATGCTAAGATCAAGATGGGATTTCCAAGTAAGCTTGGCATCAAAGGTCACGCCAAGGTATTTGACCTCGGTTGACTTCTTCAAAACCTGTCCAAAGAAGGAAATATCATTGAAGAGGTCATTGGTCCTCTTCCGAGTAAACGGTAAAAGGACAGTCTTGTTGGGATTGACGGTGAGGTTAACTTCCCTACACCATTCCTCAACAACATGCAAGGCAGTTTTCATCAGTGCAGCGATAGTTGCAGGGAACGTCCCCGTAACAACCACTGCTATGTCATCCACTTAGCCAAAGCAGTGACACCCCCCCTCCCCGAGTCGACCCAGCAGCTCATCCACCATCAGGCACCAAAGAAGAGGGGAAAGAACCCCTCCCTGTGGACAGCCACGGTCGGTGGAGATCTCCAGGGATTCCCAAAAGAAGAGACGCCGTCACCCTGCGATTCGTGAGCATGGAGTGTATCCAACGACACAAAGTGTCATCAATACCAAACCGCTCCGCAGCGCGAAGAATAACTTCACTAGAGACCCTATCAAAGGCTCCCTCAATATCAAGGAAGATGGCTAAAGACATCTCCTTGAACTCCATGGCCCTGTCAAGGCAGTTCAAAATGCCATGGAGCGCCGTCTCCGTAGATTTGCCTTTCTGATAGGCAAACTGAGCAGTGGACAGGGGAGTATGTGAGAGAATTCCATCCCGCAAATACCTGTCCACCAATTTCTTTAAAATCTTTAGGAAGAAAGAGGTAAGACAGATGGGTCTAAATGCCTTAACCTCAAGATAGCTCGTCTTCCCAGGTTTAGGAATAAAGATAACCTTCGAGCGCTTCCAGATATCCGGAATATGCGCCAGAGCAATGCAGGCCCTGAATATCCTGCACAAATAGGGGCCAATGGTGTCTATACCTTCCTGAAGGAGGGCAGGAAAGACGCCATCTGGGCCAGGGGACTTATAGGGCTGAAACGAGTTAACAGCCCACTTAAGTCTGGGGTATGTAACTATCTTAATGGCAATGCCCCAGTCCGCCCTGTGTGCTCTCCGAAAGTACACGGGGAGTGCATCGGTGCATGTGGGGACAAAAACCTTGGAGTCCGGAAAGTGTACCTTAAGCATATACTTTAGGGTATCAGTGCCTGACTTGGTAAACTCACCTTCTGCCACCTTAATGGTGCTGAGCTGGTGAGTGTTATCATGAGCCAGGATCTTCATGATCTTGGCAGTAGCGGTGGCATCGGAGATACTACCGCAAAAGTCCCTCCAGGAGTTCCTCTTAGCCTCCCGGATGGCTTTATTGTACTTGTTGAGGGTCTGTCTATAAATAGTCCAGTCCCCAGTCCTCTTGGCTCTATTAAAGAGTTTACGAGTGAGCTTGCGAAGCTTGCCAAGTTCCGCATTCCACCAAGGAACGAGCCTTGGCCGGCTGGCAGGCTTCGCTGGACAGTTATGGTGGTAGGAATTGATAATGGCCTGTTGCATGAGATCAACAGCCAAATCAAATTCCAGCACCGAGGTAAGTTTAGGAGCATTACCTCTGAGTAGAAGTCAAAGTTCCTCCCTTTAGCCGGACCAATCGGTCCGACGGGGGTTGCGCAGTTCCGTCTTAACCGAAGTTGACTTGACTGCGACCGAGAAGCAGATGTGCCTATGGTCTGAGAGAGATGGTTCATCAGACACATGCCAGTTGGATACCGACAGACTGATATTATCTGTGGCAAGGGTGGCATCAATGACCTCCTTTCTGTTAGAGGTAACGAAGGTTGGTTCATTGTGCCTGTTGAGAATATGCAGGTTCGTACCGACCAGATATTCAAGCAGTTCATCACCACGTTTGTTGCAGTCGCTGCTGCCCCACGTGACATGATGAGCATTGGCATCACAGCCTAGAATGAGCCTGTCCCCCTGCCGCTCACAGTGGTCGACAAGAGCGGCAACCTCCTGTGGTGGGGGGGGGGAGTCCGTGGCATCATGTGCAAAGTAAGCAGACGCTGTGACAAGGCCAGTTGCCTCTCCAAAAGAGGAGGGCATTACCCTAATCACAGCAGTATCCCTAGTGAGGTAGTTCGGAAGCGGAAGGGTGTCGAGACCCTTCCTTTTCAGAACACACGCCCTGGGGTTGGGTGAGGTAAAATCATAAGAAATGTTACCTGCATTCTTTAAACCAAGGATTTTACCATTATGGATCCAAGGTTCCTGAATGAGGGCTACATCCAGGCCCTCTAAGGCAAACCTCCGACATAGGACTGCCGAGCCTGCTTTGCAGTGATGCAGGTTGATCTGGATCACCTTAATGCTCATGCCACAGAATGAGAGACGGCCCTAGCTACTACTTGGCAGCAGCTTGGAGTCCCGATCCAGGACCGGTATCACCTTCGCCACCGCCAGCAGCAGCCCCGGCCTCCATCTGCATCCCAGTGTCAGGAGCGGAAGACCTCTCGGTATCAGAGTCCTTCAGGAAGTCGGACTCTGTCCCGAGGTCTATGTCCGAGCCATCTGGAAAGGATGGCTCTAGGTTAATTCCAGCAATGTTTGCTGCCAGCTCCCCACTCACGCTGGCTGCGGTATTGCCTTCTTCATCAGAAGCCTCAGAGACCTTCTGAAGAGGGTCCTGTGGTGCGTTCAGGACTTTGAAAGTCCCGAGATCAACACCAGTGAGACCCTCAAAGCCGGCATCCTTGATGGCCTCCATGAAGGAGCCATCAATTAGGAATATCCAGCGTCTGGTGCTCTTCTCATCGAACGACTTCAGGCATCACCAACAGTCGGTCAGAAACCTTCCGTTGTAGGCCTTTAGTCGCCGGAGAAGAGCCGCCGGATCAGTGGTGCGACGGTCCTTGGTACGGAAGGACACCTTGAACGGCTTGGGGAGTTCACTGGCTTTCATCACTGAAAGCCGTGTTCCCCCTATGGCACGCTCATTATGGTGCAACACCTTCACGAGCCATTCACCGGTCGCAGAATCTCCACATAAATAGATCATGGCCCCAGCCATGATGTGGAAATTTAGGGGACGCGGAAGCGAGCTTCCCGAGGAGAGCTCAGCGTCCAGTGCGTCAAGTATAGCGGCCTGGATGGGAACAACGTCCGCATCCGTGACCGCATTAGTGGGATAGCCATCTTTAACGATGGCCATCTTGACAATGCTGGCGACGTCGCAGTAAGACTTAGTCTTCTTTGGCGCCGCCGCTTGCGAGCTAGGCGAGGGATCAGAGTCCTCTGTCCTAGCTCTCTTCCCAGAAAAGGTGGTAGCTTCTGTTGCACCAGGCGTAGAGTCCGTACCCGAGACGTTTCTCCCAGCACCCGAAGGTACAGGAGTCCCATCTTGGCCCGTATCTCTTGCACCCAGTGCAGAGTGTTCTGGCCACCTTGTAGGGCTTGTTTTCTTCGGCGGTTGGCCTTTCGCCTCCTATTAGCCTCACTCAACTTGGTAGAACCCAGTTGAGGAGCAGGAAGCGATTTTTGGCTTTCCGCCGATTGAGGGTGGGTGCTGCCGGAGGCAGCAGCTCGCCCAGAAGCAGGTTGGGAGTTGCCTCTTTCCCTGAGAAAAGGCTGGGAGGCTATTCTCTAAAAATCGAAATCATTCGGATCACTCCGAATCCTTATGATTCGGATCGGGCTCATTCGGAGTGGACCGAACAAACCGTATTCTCTAACCCCAATCCTTATCGTCATTCGGATACTTCGAAAATTTTCTCTCAATCCAAATGGACGTCACTTCCTCTTAAGCCACGTGGTACTTTTTGACGCCCACTTTTTCTTTATTGGACAATTTTATTTGGCGCGCTTTCAAATTGAAGGGATGGAACCTTTGGTTTTTGCCCAAGGAGTGGAAATTTTGGGAAATGGTCTTTGTATTGGAAAAATATTCAATACAAAGCAAATTTTCTCTTTTTCGATTTATTTTCTTAAGTTAGAAACAAGTGCTTTTTTTTCCTTTTTTATTTATTTATTTTTGATAAAAAATTATTTATTCTTAAATTGCTTCATAATATTCTTTTAAAATGGGTATTAAAGAACACGCTAAACAACAGTTAATATACGTCGAATTTTGAATGAAACTTAGCGAAAGTTTTAGTAGGGTTAAATTTGAGGCAATGAGAACAGAGAATAACAACGTTAATTAATCGCAAATTATAATCCAATTCTGTGGATCTCGTGAGATTATGATAAATTGATGGCTCATCCTTTTGTTACCATCTGCCACCTCTTAAAATCACTCGGCTGTCAATCTTATATCACCTATTGTTGATTGACAAACAATAGTAGACGTGTTTAAACACGTCCGGAAGGTCAACGTACCATTGACCAATAGAAGCTTAGGTAACCATCCACCCCCCTTTACCCCCCCCCCACTAATGAGCCTAGAGAAATTTAGTATAAAATAACGAGAGAGAACAACAGCATATCGCATTCGAACTTTAGATCTCGTAACATCAAGATGGATCCTGAATCACTTCGCTGGAATTTGGATGAATTAGCTGTAAATAGGCCTTGGCCCCTAACTTTATTATACAAGTTTTATTTTTTCCTATGTGCCTATTTACACATCGACCCTGCTAATGTACCTTCAACTTTACCCAGCTTTATTACGAACGGAGGTTTAAATATAATCTAAACTTTCCTGGATATTATCACGTACATGAGAACCGTCCCTAGAACACCGGAAGACTGCCATACAATAGACGAATTGGACCACCTAATTAACTTAATTCCTAGACCTCTAAATATTTCTTATGCCGAACGCATCGAAAGACGCCGGAATGAATTACTACCCAATATCCATGAAGAAGAAACCTTAATCGCAGAATTCAATAACCCACAATACTATATAGAGATTTCGGCATTTTTGGCTCAGGAATGTCAACAAAACGACCCTTTTGAGTACCTTTCTCTAAACTTCTCCGACTACCTACCCATCGAACGGGACTCTCTTGTGGATTCGGAAGACGCCAATGCGTACGACCAATGGGGTGGCGGCTGCCCCCCTTCGCCTATTGAGGATGTCCCAGGTTGCGAGATTTTAGAACAAAGCGAAAAATTCTATGAACAGTTTAATGTGTATGGTAGAGAATTAGTTCTAAATATCACTGATGACCCTGTAGATAGTATATGTACTATTACGGATCACGTATTAAGCGAGTACAGAGCAACGGATTATGTTCAAATAACGTTGAGAAGCTTAGGTATAAATTGCAGGTCTGAAATAGAACTATCATTTAAAAGATTAGACCAAGTAGACCCCTCCATCGTCTTTGATCAACTAGCCGAACTACTTTATGACGATGAAATTGAACCTTTTTTTCAAGGACCTGTGAAAATAATATTCCATATAGTGAGAATCCCTGAAGGATACGGTCGATCTAACCGTCGTCAACTTAAACCATTCAGTATTTTCTCCAAGGATAGACGAGGAATACGTCGGATTACGAGTACCGATAATCTATGCCTGGCCCGAAGTCTTTGTGCAGCTATTTCTCATCGTGACTACATGAACAACAAAAACAACGAAGAGTTAAAAGCTCATTACGAATCCATATCCAGAATAGGTCCCCACAACAAAATGCAAAAAACAGCCGCATTATAGACCTATGCCGCAAGACAGGAGTCACCCTAGACGAATGCGGTACTCCCGACTCATTTCAGAAATTTAAAATTTATTTATCGGCTTACTCTATCTTTGTCTATAAATTTGAAAATAGGGTACCCATTTTAATTTTAGGAGAGAATGAACCCAGCGATACTAGACCCCGTCTCTTTCTTCTTAATGAGAGTAATCACTACAATGTTATTACGAATTTAAAACCCTTATTTAGTCATGATCACTTTTGCGAGAAATGTCTTAACCCTTACTGGCATATTCAGTCCCACAAATGCAACGACTTTTGTTTTAAATGTATGCGTCCGACAGTTTGTCATGGTCGCGAAAAAACATGCGGGTCATGTTTGCGAAAATTCTGGGGCGACGACTGTTATACCAGTCGCTTCATTGCAGAAAACAACAAAAAACCTCTTTGTGAACGCCTTTGCCATTGTAAGAGTTGCTTTAAAATAATTGATTATGGAAAACGTACTACTATAGGCACACATG
The DNA here is from genome assembly GCF_054372755.1 of Phalangium opilio. Classification (NCBI taxonomy): domain Eukaryota; kingdom Metazoa; phylum Arthropoda; class Arachnida; order Opiliones; family Phalangiidae; genus Phalangium; species Phalangium opilio. The sequence goes on along the minus strand of NW_028324162.1, from coordinate 1,233,602 downwards.
CGGGGAAATATATTGCCAGGTCTGTGGAAAGCATCAACCTAGTGATCACTTGTGCTTACATTCAAGTGATTAAGGATAACAACCCCGCTCTTATCCCTTCGAAAAAACCTCGTCGTAATATACCTGAACACATGTACGTTTTCTTTGATGTAGAATGTATACAGACGAAAGTATGTCAAGAGAAGCTGGGGGCTTACGAACATCAACCTATTTTATGCGTCAGTATCTCAGTCTGTGAGGACTGTATAGACGAAAAATCCCTAGATTTTAATTGTCTTAAATGCAACCAATTTGGGCCCCGAAAACAACGATTCGCAACCGGTAAACCCATAGCTCTATTCATGGATTATTTGGTCAGTTTATTTGACGTGAAGAAAGTTATCGTGCTATCCCATTCTGGCAGCAACTATGACAATCAATTACTGATTAGAGAAATAATCAATCGTGACGAGAAATTTGTCCCCGAAACTCTGAAAATTAACGGCACACGCATTTTAGAAATGAAACTTTCTAATCTACTGTTCCTAGACTCCTACAATTTTATTCCTGTGGCCTTATCTAAATTCCCCGCCACTTTTGGTTTCCCTAATGCCGCCAAGGGGTACTTTCCTCATTTTCTTTTCAACGTAGTTGATCACGAGTTCGATATTGACAGACAGGAGGAGACTAACTACGTCTTGGAGAACACTCTACCACCTACAGAAGCCTATGGTTGTCAGTACTTCACCAGGAAAAACTTGGACACCTTCATGAAATGGCACAATGCCGAAGGCAGTAAAGAGAAAGGGTTTAACTTCTTAAACGAGCTGAATTATTATTGCGAGAACGACACTCTACTTCTCTTTCTAGGGTGTATAACCTTTCGGTCTCTTCTCCTCAAAGTCACCAATGTAGATCCTTTTAATTGCGGCTCAGTTACTCTCCCTGGCGTTTGTTCTTACGTTTTCAGGAAAAATTATCTTAAATCGAATACCATTAGTATCATTCCCTCAAACTACTACAGACTTGGCGAGAACCAATCTTTAGGCGCCATTAAATGGCTTGAATGGACTTCGCATGACAGAAATATCCCCATTTAATCCTCTTTTAGGGGTAAGGAAGTTAAAATACAGACCATGAAGGTAGATGGCTATTCCCCGATCAACAAAGAAGTGTTTGAATACATGGGCTGCTATTATCATGGATGTAAAATACACTTTCCCATCAATAGAAACCAGATCTTACATGGGGACCCTACTGAAACGTTAAACACAAGATACACAAAAACTGAGAAGAAAATTTGTAAACTAGAGTCACTAGAATAAAAGTAAACGTCAAATGGGAATGTGAGTGGCAACAAGACAAAACATATAACCCCGAAATTAATGACTTTTTAAAACGGAGTGATATTCGCATTAAAACGTCCAAAAGGTTAAACCCTCGCGACGCTTTCTTCGGCGGACGTTGCTGCGCTAACAAGCTCTACCATAAAACAACGGGTACAGAAAAAATGCACTACGTTGACTTCACTAGCCTATACCCATTCGTCAAAAAAACGGGAAAAATTGTTATTGGTCATCCCAAAATTATTCTAGATAATTTCCCCGACATCTTCTCTTTTGATGGACTCCTTAAGTGTGATGTACTCCCAGCCCAAAATCTAGTACATCCGGTATTGCCAGCTAGAATAAACGGTAAGCTCACATTCCCCTTGTGTTACACCTGCCGCCGTATTCTGCAGGCTTAGCCTTCCGCGCCCACTTGGATTCTTGTCGCTCATTGGTCCATAGAAAACTGGATTCTGGCTTTTGATTGGCGGCTTAGGTTTCGAGGCGAAATTGGATTCTGGGCTGAGATTGGATGTTCATGCAAGCAAGAAAAGATAGTGGTTCAGTTCAGTTAGCTTTTCAATTGACACTGAACGTACGGTGTAATGTCAGCATTTTATGTCGGTTATCGTCGAAGGTCAGTGCAATAACCTTTAACCTCTATGTTTAGGTTCTTTACGCCATCTATGTCGTGAACCTTCAAATTCCCCAATTCCCAAATGTTTAGGGTTAGTGTACTGTATCTCGGTAACATGACTCTGGAATGGAAGTTTATTCAAGTATTTAATGTGTAACGATAGTGTACTTTATGGTAGACGAAGTATAATTTTTCATTTTAATAATATAACTTCACAATCTTTACTAAAATATAGCATTGTAACAGGGGTTAATTCTGGTCGTCAAAAACCTTGTAGCAGAGGTGTTTTATCACTGAAGGGGGCGTGTGTAACTGAACCATGCAAGACTATCTAAGATATATTGTGCGCAATACACTGGTTAGGCTTTGGAGAGCCTATTTGTCTTTATGAAAGAGAGATTCCAATGCACAGAAATTGAAGACGTAACTGTTCTGATATACCATTCCAGTTCACGGGTAGAATGTATCATGTCACCAAGTAATAAGCTGAGAAAAACGAGCGTAAAAACGCTGCTGTAGGTTGAAGAAGCCTAAAACAATAGAGTTTTGGTTAAATTCCCGGGTTTCATCTTGGCATTTCTAATTTCTGTTAGTCCTGGATGAGTACTAATTGTTGGTATCGAGTACCTCGATCGAATATCAATACAAGTACTTGTATCAATAATATGTGATACATATCGTGAAGATTACCAATTACATGAACGACATTCGACATATAAATGCTCGAACGAAAGGACACCATTAAGACTTCACCCTGTTTCGATAGTGTCGCACACTCTATGGTATAACCTTGATTGCGTTCAACTTATTTTGGCTTTTCAACTAACGATTTAACTGACGTTGTAGCTTCTCCAGTTTCACATATAAAGACTTACTAGGCAAACTTACACTCTACTATCACTTAAATCTAAGATCTGCCTAAATGGTCAATTAGGCAAACGAAAAAGTCGAAACAGGAAGCTTCTTGTAATATGTCGGCTTCAAACAGTTTTATTCATACTTTCTACCAAAAATCTAATTTAAAATTATAATTATAATAAATTTATACAGAACGATATTTCAGAACATATAGCTTTATTTTGACCAGTTTATGAAGAAACGTCGCTACTCTCATGACAAGAGAGAAAATCTTTGCCGTTGTCATATAATTGCTTATTTATAACATTTTACATCCAAATGTACCTTCAAGCATTGTCTCTTATCTTTTACTCAAGCAGGCTGATGTTACTTCATTTGAGGTGACATTAAGTATCAGCAAATCCTGTATATAGATAGTTTACACAAATGGAGCATTAATGAAACTTACACCAGAAGGCCGGGCTGCATGGAGGACAAAAAGAGACGGGTTTCTGTTCTCCTGGTGTAAATGGTATGATTCCTAAAGATGTGTAAATCCTGTATATTAAGATCAAACTTTTGTGAAGCCTTAAAACATTATTAAATTTTTGTAATATTTTCTAAATAAAGTGGTAAATACATGGTATTTGATGTTAATTATAACAATTTCAAGTTTGTATTATAGATTGAAGCGTGGACGTCATCAATATTGACTGTAGTAGCCCATTCGTGTGACACTGTCAATTATACCACTGTTTTATTCCAAATCTTTAGCACAACTAAAACTCATTCACATTTATATTGTTAGACACTTCAGTAACCATATTTACCAGTTGAACGTACTGGGTACATTTACTTTTAAACCCATCTATCATAATTTCTTTCTTTGATTATTTCACACGTACAGTCATTGGTATCCCATAGGGATAGGATTGCCTACGGGGCTGTGATACTTTGAATGTTTATACTGAATGACGTTTTTGTCTCATTACCCTTGAGTAAACCCACTTCAGCATATCAGTAGGATGTTATTATATACTATAATTATTATTCTATATTGCATTAATTATATAATTATTATGAGAATTGAATGGCTTTAATAATGGTCAGTTGGCTCATTCGATGCTCATGTTATTTAATAACGACGCAGAATGATAAATGAAGTCACATTAATGATTAAACTTACATAACACCTAAGCCTTGGTTGAAATAATTTTCGATCACGAGCTGAAACGTTTTACACTATAAATGAACGTTTACTTTTATTCAACTATATTGTCACAGATAATTTGCAATTGATAAAATAAAAGCATACCCGTCAATGCGACGATTTAAATAAATCGCTCTTCTTCAAATAGGCATCCGTACTTAGCAAAATATTAACCATACCGATGTACCCAAGTCACCTCTAACAATGATGAAGTGTAGTCTGCTACGTTCAGCATCAGAAACTAAAGCAAAAGCACCGGTGAGTTAACCGGTTGATGACGCTGAACGATTTACCCATCGAAAAACCGTATTTCAAATTTGGTGGACACCCGCAATTCAATTTCGTCTTGAAAGTTGAAATTTTGTTTTTTTGTTACCAGTTAAAGGGGAGACAAAAACACCAAACCAATCATAAAGGAGGTGAAAGATACGCCCTTGGGGTCTCGAAAAAAGCTAAAATGCTTTTTTTTAAGTTGGGCCACTTGCCGTTACTCGTCACAGTGTTAGACACCCCACTTATTATTAATTAATTTATAATAAAAGTTCTAAAAAAGATAGACTTTTTCAAGATGACGGTCGGATTCCTCGCCTTTTATAGCATATGTGTGTATAATTTCATAAACATATCCAAAAAATCAAGTGAGTTATGGTTACTTTTGCCAGGGCCCAAAAATGTTTCGCGGACACTGCAGAAATCGCGGGGGTTTACTCAAAACCTTTCTAAAAATTCGTTTATTTTTAGTTTCACCTGAAAATCTGGAAATAGTAGTTATTTAAGCATAGCTGCAAGTGCGCCAACTTTTATTAGGATCGGCCGACACATGGTGGCATGCCTAGGTGAAACCATATGGAATGACCCAGAACCTTGTTTCAGACGTAAGAGTTGTTTTTTTTGGTTCGAATTAGCCTTTAGTAGTTTTGCATAAACTGGTTGTAATGAAAATTAGAGAAACGTTTAGGACATTTCATGTTGTTTTAATTAGGGAGACTAGAGATTAAAGAAAGATTTCTGATTTGAAAGTGAACTTTAAAATTACAGAGATAAACACTAAGGTAAAAGAAACCCTTTCAGTTCTATAACCTTGAAAAACTGATAAGGAAAGTTGAGTTTTTCGTTAGAAAGGAAACAAGATCTTCTCGTAAAGGTATGTTCTAATGGAAATCGTGTCTCACAGATTTTATTCTAAATTAAACGTTATATAAAGCAAAACTACTGTTATGCATCAGAGAATAAAATTTAAGATAGAACTTTTATATTCCTTTGTAAATAATGATTTGAAACATAGGATTAGCGGATGATAATAGATTTAGACAATGTAGAGAAAACTAATAGATGATTTAAGCTTCGTTAGACAAAACAAAGTGTAAAATGTAGGTTTAGTACTTCGATATTGAGTCAGATACTAGTCTTTTCGTCGACTCGGAGAGGTAATATTTTGGTTTTCCCAACTTGTCATTCTTATTATGGTGCGCATTGATTTTCAGTGCGTCTAACCACAAGTCAGCTTTGGTGATATTTAACGTTAACACTCATGTTGGCAAACTAAGAATATCGTTGAGGTGAAACGAGACAATAGTGTTTATACTGCTAACCAGCTGTGAATGTAGCTATAAGAATATAGGGTAAACAGTTGAGGTGTAGACAATTGGGCCTTTTCAAACACATAAAGGTTATATACCTCCAAAATTTATACCCTTCATTTCCTTTTTTTCCCCATTTACTGATTTAAATGTGTCCAAGACATATCTTTATTGGATGTAAATGTCGTCTGCTTTACTGTATATTCGCTATGCTTGGAATACTGCTTTAATAATTCGTAAATTTTTACTTCAAAAAAGAGAAATAATTCTATATCTAAGTTAACAAGTTTGTAGTAGTAGTCCTCTTCTTGACTCGGAGAGGTAATATTTTGGTTTTTCCAACTTGTTGTTACAAAAATTTCCCCGTAATAATAATAGGGTTTATTTTGAACAAACTAGCCATTTTGTGATCAACCACAGAGGCAAAGCTATTAGTGTTGTTTACCGGGACGACACTTGGGCTTGGCAGTTTTTTATCTTCTCTCCAAATGTTGTTACCAAGAGCTGGATGACCTTTTGTAGTATCGACTCGAGTCAAAGACAGCCATAAGTTAAATATTCCCTTGATTAACGATAGATCGTTTCTAAGTTGTGTTCATCAAGGTCGTGCTTGTTACCCATTATAATTACAACATCATGAATAATTTCACTAATATGATAACACCACGTTTTTCATAATGTTACCTTAATCGAAAAATCATATTCAACTAATTACAACATACCCTAGATAATACAAAATTAGAATATTTTCGTAATTAAAGGCGGATAGTTCCGCCTATACGTCGGTTTCACGCAAAATATCGTGTATGAATAAAACATTGGGGCCATTTTTATCTCTCTTTGTATGGTTATATAACAGTAACGTAGGTTATGAGAAGGCATTTTCGAGTACGTTACGTATTTGTGGAGCGAGCAATTGTAAACAAGTTTGGAAACCAAAATAAACCTTCCCGAGCCGAAAATTAAGAAGTTTTTCTTAAATAATTAAATAAATATAATTGATATTAATTATATTAATCGTCAGTAATTTACCTTAATTATGGTTTAGTCGTTCTAAGAAACGATATTCCTAAAATCATTTGAAACATAGCTATTGTTGACGTTTGAGTTCAAGAGTATGCCTCTTAAAGAATTTTTGAAAATTTAGGGCATATAAGGCGATTGATTCGCAACAAATGCTTAGAAAACGTGAACCTTTGGTGGAAGCCCTGCCATTGTAAGGCTAGACGTTTGTAGCCGATCGCCACTTACTTCTCAACCCTAACGATTGGAGTAGATGACATTTATTGCTTTTCGCAAACACGTTTGTTCCGATTTGCCAACCCCGAACCCGGTGACAGACACACACACATGCACAGACACGTCCAGTGTAATACCTCTCCATGGCGTCATTGTCATTTGGAGAGGTAAAAAAAATTGGAAGAAATACAGCCGGATTTTGTGGCGTACCTCTTAACATAGAGAAGGGATTCTCCAAAATTTGAGAAACACCGGTTTACACGTAGATATTATTTTATGTATTCATAATTTTCTTGTTAAAGTCTGAAAGAGTTTTTGGACACAAGCGATATCGTAGTCAGTACTGTGAAAGACCGAGCAGCGGAAATTGGTCTTCTTTAGTCTCTAGATTGTGGATCAGAATTATAAGTGGTAATAAACTGTACAATCATCGAATATGGCAACGAATCAAAAGACAGTTAGGCTGTTAACACTATACACGGTATGATATATTTAACACTATACACGGTATGATATATTTAACACTATACACGGTATGATAAATTTAACACTATACACGGTATGATAAATTTAACACTATACACGGTATGATATATTTAACACTATACACGGTATGATATATTTAACACTATACACGGTATTATATATTTAACACTATACACGGTATGATATATTTAACACTATACACGGTATGATATATTTACATTTTATAACGATTTTGAGATAGGAAACGTACGTTCTTGGTAATTGTTACGTTCGGCCTTTTAAATAATAATCCACTAAAAACCCTCAATTAATGCTTTGCTAATCACAATCCATCAATAACCCAAGAAAACTCTGCCTGTCACGCAAATTCGTCAAAGTTATTAAAGGACATGAAATATTCGATAACGTACGTGGTTTGATTGTGTATTTGTTGTTGAAATTTTTTCAGTTTTATCCTTTAATTCATCAGAGTGAACGAGGCGATTCTGCTCAACCTTTGATAGAAGACTACGATGGAATTATTGCCGAAATCATGATCGCAATAAGGAGAAATCTCAAGTAAATATTGCTCGACGTCTTAAAGAAAATACCTTCTAGGCTTATCTACCTTTAAGCTTACTACAGATTAGCACATTTTCAAGCATTGAATATGAAGTATTCAATATATAAAGATGTTGCCAAATAGTGTAAGATCCTTGAAAACGTTCTAAAAAGGGTAGTAGTACCAAAGGACAGTGCGTTCTATGGGTTATTTTGAGTCTAAAATGTTTTATGACATTTTGCGGATATGTATCTGCCAAAACTTCACACTTATTTTAAAATGTAAAAAACTAGTTTATCTTTTATTTTTAGCTTGACGTATCAAGAAGTGTACGATGTGAGTTTTGATTTACGATTCTTTCGTGTATTCTTGAGAAACCGATCATCTAAAGCTACCAGACGAAACATCAAAAACAGCAATTATTATCTGCCTATATTCAAGTTCACCCGCACTTATCTAACACTGCAATCTCTCCCATGTCTATCACATCTTGAAAGAGGAAAGTTTGATTGTTGGGTAGCATGATTGGGGGTCAACCCTGTAGCTTGCAACGGAAGTCGTTGCAGACGACGGCTGGAAGGCAACCAAGACTAACTTATGTCCGGCCAGCCATCCTCTGTAACTCCTCCCATTTTATGTACCAACGGAGGCGATATAAACGCCACAATTTCCCGTGCAACAGTTAGTTGCGTTTTGTTTTGTCTTCGAACAAGTTGAGTTCGCGCCTTTCTGGAACTAGCTCGGGCTACATTCCGCGATAGGAATTCTAGTCGCGTCATCCATCTTGGAAGTCTTTTGTTTGAGTCGAGTATCAATTTAATACAATAAATCTTTTCCACATTGCATTACAAAAGGTATGTGTCTCTTTACTTGTATAATTCTTCCGCTCGAAATGAGATAGGCCTATTTTCCCTATTCTTCAATTCCCGCGGCTTGTAACGATTTCCCCTTTCGCGACCGGCCATTCTATTTTTCGACGGGGCAATCAGTTACAAATGGTGCCTGTGCCCATGCTCTTCGAACCCTTGGCTTATTGCTTGTTTTGTTTTGCCGTCGCCGTTTTTTTTCGACGGGGCGGTCGGGCCCGCTTCGGCTTCGTTCTCGTTTTAGTTCAAGTTTAGGCATGAAGGCCGCCATTTTGGTTTTGCGCCCATCTTTCTAGAATATTCTACAGCGTAGTTCCGACTTTCTGATTTCTATTATTTATTGACTCCATAATCTTTACAAATGCCTATTTCTTTTATAATAGAATAAATTAATTAGGCTTAAATAATTATTTGGACACATAGTTTTTACTAATGATTAAAGGCTATTTTTCGGGGAATATATTGTCGGCATAAAATAAAATTGGCTTTAATCTTCCTATTTTGAATGAGCGAATCCGAACCGTGCCCAAGCTTTAATAAATTTTATCGTGAACGCAAACAATCGGACTCGTCCTCGGCTTCTTCCAAACCTTCGGAATTATCGGGATCCCCACTTCATTCCGTTAAGCCTAATCTCGTGGTCGGAAGCCTTTTACGCCCCCCTCGGTTAACCGCAACAAAGATGGCTTATGCATACGATTCAAATGAGGAACCCCTGTGGGATGAGAACCCCGACCTAGGTCCTGATAGAACAGCCCAGTCTGAACAGAGAAACATATCATCTCAGACCCGTGGTCAAATGGAGGAAGAAAGACAGAGGCGCGAAGCAAATTTAGCTCTTTTTAATCAAAGAAGCCAGAGTCCGGTCCCTAGCGGAAATTTAACAAGGAGAAACAGATTCGGGAGCATATCAGATCTCCCTACAGTACAAATAACTCCTAGAAGTAGCCCAATTAGACCCTCATCCGCATTAAGCGCTTACGCAGGGGCCAAACAGTTTATGCAGAATTGGCCTACTTCTACGCGAATAAATCCCACAATTTCGTCGACAGTCACAATGCCTTCAGCTACCCAAACGACAACTTCCAGTCGTGGAACCCTCCCAAGGAGAAGTTCTGTTAGTTACACGAGTGCCCCGATACGATTAGCTAGAACAAATCCAATAGGACAATCACAGGGGACCATCAGCCAACCCTCCGTTGCCCCTCAAACAAATCCTCCGCCCCCTCCTAGCTCTCAGCCACACGGAACACAGGGTACAGGTCAGACCCAAGGGACATCAAATCCCCAATCACAAGGAAATCCTACCACCGGAGGCGCCCAACAGGCTGCTTTTCTAGCATCAATTTTACAGTCATTTTCTAATCTGGCACTATCTAACCAAGGAAATGCAAAGGGTTTAGAGCCCCCTGAGAGGCTAGCATTCCATGGAAAAAGGAGCGAGAGTGTCCCTGAGTTCATTAGGAACTTTGAGGAGTACGCAAGTTTACACAAAATTAGTGATGACGATAAAATGCTTTTTATGCCAGTATTGCTACGGGATAATGCCCTCTATTGGTTCCGCTCCCTTCCCCCAGGAGTTGATTGGGCAGAGTTCAAGGGAAGATTAAAAGGGCACTATAGAATAAAGGATGAAGGAGCTAAAACTAGATTAGACTTACAAGCTAGAAAACAAAAACCTAATGAGTCCATAGATGAGTTTTTCGGTCATTTTATTAGGGTTAATCAGAGTTTAAATCCCCCAATACCAGAAGACGAGTTACTCGTCATTATGAAACGTAATCTACGGATGGAATTTAAAGGATTACTCATGGTTCTCCCAGCAGACACAATAACAGAACTACATGACGTTTGCTTAAATATCGAACAAACTTTTGACTTACATCCCCCAAGCCCATCCAAAAAGGAGACTACCCTACCTAATAAAGCAACTCAAGACCCCATAGTTGTTAGAGAACAGGTAGTTCCCGCGATTGTGCATAGCTCCCAGACAGGGACTAGTCAAGGGTGTACCAATTGTATGGGACAGGTTACTAATAGGGACATCCAGTACGGAAATACTAACACCCCTCTTCCGGACGGATCACAAACCCCTACTTCTACCCCAGTTATTCCACAAGGTCCTCCAGCTCAAAACTATCGAGCTCCTTTCCCGAGAACAAACCCCCAATCTAGGCAACCTCAACGGGACACAAGAAGACGTCCCCTACCAGACGATTACCCTCGTCAAACTAGAATTTTTGAAAGAAGAAATCCAGTCTATGAACCACGAGAGCAACTTCCTCGACAACGAGCCCTTCCACCTCCTCCAAGACGCCACTCGAACCCGGAGAATCAAGTTCCTCCGACATCCCATCAGGAAACACGTTCCTTCACCTGCTTTAATTGTGGTGGTCAAAATCACTATGCAAGCGAATGCCCATCTCCACGGGTTAATAGGCAAAGAGACCCGGATTCGGGAAACGCCAACCCGGGGGGGGAGTCACACAGGACGTCTCCCTCCCGCGTCTCGATAGTCCCTAACGAAGAAGATGGAATTGTGACAAGATCGCCCCTTCGACTTGCCACAATCCAACGACGACGAGGTCTTCCAAAACGGAATCCTCATTTATTGAAGATTAAATTTGAACATTCAAGCCTACAGACCAGAATTGACAATGGAGCAGAAGTATCAATGATCAGTCTAGATCAGTGGAGGGCCATTCAAAGGTTTAGAGGAGACGTAAGACTAGAGCCAAATTCGGAGAGATCCGAATGCATAGTTATGGGAAATGGACAGTATTCCTTCACCAAAGGCTCTACGGTTTTAGACTTCGAAATAACGTTTGATCAGAATATCACGAGGCGATTTAGCCAGGAATTTCATATCGTCCCCTCCTTACTATGTGACGCCATTCTAGGCCAAGACTTCCTTGAGGACTGGAACACGATCATCGACTTCGGGAACCTCACTTGTACCATTGATGGACTTTCCCTTAAATTAATCGACGTATCAGACGATCAATTACCTCCATCGCCCCAGATGATCTCCAATGTAAATGAAGCGGTTGAATCAACCTCACTTTCGCGAAGGCAAAAGAGAGAGTTGAAAGAACTCCTCCTACGATTCCCAGAATTATTCAGTGACAAATTAGGACGCACTAGTTTGGTACTACATGAGATACACACCGGCAGCGCTGCACCTATCCATAAAAGACCATACCGCGTGAGCGAAGATAAAAAGAAAATCATTGAGCGTAACATCTACGAGATGCTGAAGGACGGCATTATTAAGCCATCGACTTCCCCATGGGCTTCTCCTGTCGTTATTATTGAACAAGATGACGGATCCGGGACCGGAAAGAAAAAGTACAGATTCTGTATAGATGTTCGTGAACTTAATTCCATCACAGCGAAGGACCCTTATCCGATTCCACGGATCGATGAGACGCTAAGTAAACTGGGAAAACCGAAGTATATAACAGCCCTGGATTTGAAATCTGGCTATTGGCAAGTCGAGATGGAACCAGGAAGCGCGCCCAAGACTGCCTTCATAACTCATGCCGGCAAGTATGAGTTCAATGTTCTCCCGTTTGGACTTTGCAACGCACCGAGTACCTTCCAGCGCCTAATGGATGAAGTCTTTCGAGATGGAGAAAAATTCTCTATCGTCGTATATCTGGACGATATCCTCATCGCATCTGAAACATGGAAGGAACAGAAGAACGCATTAGAATATGTCATGAACAAATTGAAGAATGCTGGCTTGACTCTTCAATTAAAGAAATGTCGATTTGCTCAGTCGGAAGCTGTAGTCTTGGGACATGTCATAAATGAGACAGGAATCTACATCGATCCATCCAAGGTGGAAGCCATCCGAAAATATCCTCGACCAAGAACTTTAAGGCAACTTCAACGCTTTTTGGGAATGGCCGGATGGCATCACCGTTTTATACCCCATTATTCGAAACTGGCCACCCCACTCAACCACTTGAAGAAGAAAGGAATCAAATTTAAATGGGGCCCTGAACAAAACGACGCCTTCCAAAAGATCAAGGAAGCTATTTGCAACTCACCACCTCTAGCTGCGTACAAGCCGGATACTCCCAGCATCCTAACGACAGATGCATCAGACACTGGGTTAGGGGCAATGCTCTCCCAGATTCAAGACGGAACTGAAGTCCCGATTGCCTACGCCAGCCGAAGTCTCAGAAAAGCTGAAGCGAGTTACAGTACATCCGAGAAGGAATGTCTCGCGATTCACTGGGCTATTAGACATTTCCGCCCATATTTGGAAAATAAACCATTTACGGTGGTAACAGACCACAAGGCTCTACAATGGCTTTTTGGACTCAAGGAACCCAATTCGAAACTCGTCAGATGGGCGATGTACTTGCAGACCTTTGATTTCAAGGTTCAACACAAGAAAGGAGTCGAAAATGTCGTTGCTGACGCCCTCTCAAGAGCCCCAATTGGACTTTACGCTATGTCAATTGCTTCCTCAGTCGAAGAAGAGAACCCAGGCGCATCATCCGAAGAATCCAATGCACCATCGGATCAGTCTCATCTCGCGTATGTTTTGCCACCATACCCACATGCGAACTTTCACATCTTCGACCGCGATGACATTATAACAGCTCAAGGGGAAGACCCCGTTATCCGCGATATTATTGAACATTTCCAACAAGAAAATCCACCGGAACATCCCGATTTTGAGATGGTCAATCATCTAATCTACCGCAAAGCTTCAGGAGTCCGTCCAGCAAGAATTTACTTACCAAGATCTTTACGAAGGGAAGCAATACGGCTTCTACATGACCATCCGCTTTCCGCTCACCGAGGGAAATACAAGACCAAAGAAAAAGTTGGCTATAGATACTGGTGGCCTGACCTCGATAAGGACGTAAGACAGTACGTCAAAGAATGCGTCTTGTGTCAACAATATAAGATCAGTAATCGCAGAACACCCGGACTCATGATCTCTACCGTTCCTACTGGACCGTTCGACAAAATTGGAGTCGACATTATGGGACCTTTTCCAGTCAGTAGAAGAGGATATAAGTACCTTCTCGTTTTCACCGACTACATGACTAAATTTGTCGAACTAATACCGTTAAAAAGAATAACTGCCGACGCTTGTGCATTAGCCCTCAAGAACTTTGTCTGTAGATGGGGCGCTCCGAAACAGATCCTCAGTGATCGAGGAACACAGTTTGTGTCCTCCCTATGGCATGACACCTGCAAGTTATTCCACATTGGACCGATTCATACATCCCCATATCATCCACAGTCCAACATTACAGAACGGGTCAATCGCGTCCTGGGAGAAACGATCTCCATTTACGTAGAAAATAATCATCGGACCTGGGATGAGACATTGAATGCTCTCGCCTTTGCAATCAATTCCGCTCCCCACGAGACGACGAAACGATCCCCGTTCTATTTGAACATGGGAAGAGAACCTAGACTCCCATGGGACATAGACATTGGTATGCCGCTTGAAGAATTCGAAGATCGTTCCGAGACATTAAGAATCCTTCGAGACCAATGGAAGCTCACAAAGAACTTTTCGAAACTGGCCCAAGCCAAACAAAAGAAGTATTACGACCTCAGGAGGGAAGACCTTGAATTCGATGTTGGTACAATAGTTTGGAAGGTAACCCATCCGTTATCCAACGCCAGGCTTGGCCGAATGGCCAAACTTTGCCCAAAATGGACCGGCCCGTTTAAGATCATTGAAAAACAAAGTCCTCTAGTTTACATCCTTGAAGACATGATATCGAAACAGAAGACAGGCCCTATTAATATCTCCCAATTGAAATTGTATCAAACACCGGAAGCTCCAGTGGAAAAGGACGAGGAGCATAGTTCTCCAAGAGAAGAACGAATGGAACCCATCGCACCTGAAAATCCTAACCAAGAAAGCGAGGAGACGCGACCGAAAGAAATTGTCTCTCCACTTCGACCGAGAGAACGCTCTACAGGTGGAAGACAACCCCAAGAAGTTCCAGAAGACGTCGTATCTGCGGAAGAAGTCCAGAATATAGAAGTCATCAGACCGAGGACCCCCGTTGTTCCAGTACGGACAACAGAATTACCACCTCGTGAAGGAGAGCCTTCCCACGACGTATCACAAGAAGGACCACAACCATCCTCTGAATCGTTCGAGGAAGTTGTCGAAATTATCGGACCATTTCGATTTGTAGATAAAGTACCGAAGAGAAGAACACAAGAACCAGAAATCATTACGCCGACCACTCCTCGAGCAGAAGTACCCAAATCGGAAGAGACACGGCAAGAACCTCAAGAGCATAATGTTATTCGAGAAGTACTTCCGGAACCAAATCCATCTCCACAAGAAACAGTACCTCCCTCCGCGACTGTACAGGTATCTCCGAAACTTACAACCGGGAGAACAAAGAGGGATCACCCTACCACAACTTCGACGGAAGGAATCCGACCTAGGAAGAAAACTCTTCGGAAATTGAGTACATCCACCGATGACGACAGAGCGTCCGACACGGAACCAGAAGGACGAGGTCCTCCGATGACCTCCTCCGCGGCTCCAAGACGAAGGAGACGACCATTGAGAAGGAAATCAAGGAGCAACCCCACTAGCGACGAACCTGAGATCTCCGATCTCCGTAAAAGAAGTCACCCGACAACGTCGTCTAGTGTTAGACCAAAAAGGAAGCAATTTAGAAAGGCCTCCAGTAGAAGCCCTTCGACCAAGGACACAAGGATTCGGGCTAAGCAACGAATAGTTCAACCGAGAGCTCAAAGGCGGGATGAATTGAGTTCGTCCTCCGAAAACGCGGGCCGAATTGTAAGCGCAGGACGAGGAAACAAACGAACCAGAGTGCCAACAACAGGAAGTTCGTCCACCAGACCCCAAAAGAAAATACAGAAGGCCCATACCTTATCAACAAGTCCAGAAGGCGATCTTCCCCCTTCCGCCGTAGCAGAAGAAACCGAATCTTCGAGTAGTGAAGATGACACTCGACCCCTAATAACTCCTTCCATTCCGGAACATAGAGCCACAAACTATGAGAAACCCTTCCGGAAAGGATGGATTCGCGAGCTATGTTACCGCCATACAGTCCAACCCGGAAAAGTGGATATGGATATTTATTATTATCCCCCTGGTCGAAAGAGCGGTATGTTACGCTCCCCCAACGAAATCTGTCAATATTTAAAAGACAATAGAATACGAGATTTAGAGCCAAGCGACTTCTGCTTTAAGAGAATGCCCATAGCCAAACCCCCTTGGGAGCGAGTACGATTAGCTCATCCAAGGCGAACCATTTTAACGGCAGTTTAACTTAGACGACCCGTCGCAGCACCTTTGAGCTGCCGGTCATCCTCTACGGAATTTAATCGTTTTTTTTGCAATCATTTCTAGATGGACTCGTCGCATCCTCCGTACCGATCTGGAACCCCCCGGCTACGCCGTGGCACCCGTCAGATAAGCGCCCCAGAGACCTACCTCTTAAACCCCTTACCTAGGGATATGCCGATCGTCTCCTTGCCTCCGGCAAGACGATTTGAATCATACGATGTCTCATCCGCCCAGGAAGGTCCCCAACAACAACAAATTATCTTCCCCCCATGTCCACCGACCCGTCCTCCTCACCGGGAAGAAACTGTTGAAGCGGATGTAATCCTCCTTCACCCGGACGACACGGACCAATTGGATCCAGCTCCACCAATGACCGACCCGGAACCACCGTATGGTGGACACCTCTATCCTCGACATCTTGACCTTCCCATATTAGTGGAGCAGGCTGCGACACTACAGGAGACGATGGAGCGTATAGCTCATCTCCTCCCAATGCCATTTCCGTCAATTCCGACCCCGGATAATGCACCAGAAGCACCTAACCCTGCTCCTATGGAAACGAATGATGAGAACACCGTTGCCGTACTGCCCACACCCTCAACTGCGCCCATCGTTGATGTCCCGGCCCATCCACACCCTGTTGATCACGAAGTCATCCCCGACGCTGACACCGCCGTCTCTGTCCCGGAAGATGGCGCTACCGCCGCTATCCCGACGGATATAATTACTGCCACTACTCCAGTGACGAACCCTACTCTGGACACCGGGACTCCGGAAAGCGCGGTCCCTTGCGAGCCTCCCCACCGTCCCACAGGACCATTTCGCGATACTCTCCCATTGTATACCCAGTATGAGCGCATGTTCCAAGATTATGGCCACGTCCCCATCCCACAGGACAAACTATACGAAGTTTCTGACTACGACCGATTATTTGTCCCAGATCTTCCTTATCTTCGAGCCCCACCCCGAAACCGCACGCTTTTTCCGATTGCGTGGGATGGCATGCTGGAGTCCGAACGTGCTCGTTTTTACCCAGTAACCCCAGGCGGATTCCCGTATATCACACGTCCAGCAGCGACCTACGTATGTCCAGTGTGCCAGGCAGTCGGCCTCCACCGAGCGATGGTCTGTCCCCGCAAATTCGTGCAAAAAGATCGCCAAAGGGGCATTAAATCAACTCGAGTGGACTATTCAGAGTATCCCCCTCAGTGAAAAAAAAAAAATACAACCCTTTTTGTTATATATTGTTGAAGATCTCATTTCTCCCCCGAGCTAGTTCCAGACCCCCGTTGTCCTGCTTTTCTTAGTGTGGGTGGATGCAACGGAAGTCGTTGCAGACGACGGCTGGAAGGCAACCAAGACTAACTTATGTCCGGCCAGCCATCCTCTGTAACTCCTCCCATTTTATGTACCAACGGAGGCGATATAAACGCCACAATTTCCCGTGCAACAGTTAGTTGCGTTTTGTTTTGTCTTCGAACAAGTTGAGTTCGCGCCTTTCTGGAACTAGCTCGGGCTACATTCCGCGATAGGAATTCTAGTCGCGTCATCCATCTTGGAAGTCTTTTGTTTGAGTCGAGTATCAATTTAATACAATAAATCTTTTCCACATTGCATTACAAAAGGTATGTGTCTCTTTACTTGTATAATTCTTCCGCTCGAAATGAGATAGGCCTATTTTCCCTATTCTTCAATTCCCGCGGCTTGTAACGATTTCCCCTTTCGCGACCGGCCATTCTATTTTTCGACGGGGCAATCAGTTACAAGCTGTTTGAAAATCCCAGAATGCTCTTCGTAATTGGGCGTCACCGAGTACCCAGTCATAAACTATAGGGTTTTATGGCTAAATGTTTTGGTTTATACAAGGGAAGGAGCTCTCGTGTTAGAGTCTTGAAGTATACTACTCCTCAACCAAACTCTCTTTCTCCAAGATCCCATTTTGTTTCGTTAATTCGTCAAGTGTTCGTCGACAGTTTTCAACTGCATGTTTTGTCGTGTTCAAATCGGAGATTTTACATTATTAGAGTGTTTAAGAGCGATATTATCGTGACTTTTTTAGGAAACCGATGTTTGGGACTTGAGGACCTACCCGAGCGTTCTCTCATATAATCGATTGGGTGACTACAGATTTGCGACAGAAATCTACTATTCCAAAGTCACCATGTTCTCGCAACTATCTCGAACGCAACGTGGAAGTTTTCTGTCCAATATATTCACGATACCTTCATGGGTATTTAGTTTAACTTTCGGTTAGCTACTTAACGGATTTGTGTCAATCACCACGTGTCTGCATAAATTAAAGTAATTTTTAGAAGCTGATGGTTGATTACGCTACAAATATGGACACAAATTAGCTATGCACGTTAGTAGTGGAAATATCCGTTGTTAAAAAAGTTTACGTTTTAATCGAACGCCTTAAAAACAACTTTGGTTTTTAACCGTTGAGTCGATAATATTTCGCTTGTTATCGATTAATCGATTCGTGTTTCGATAACAGGATTGTAAATTCACATTTAAATCAAAATTTGTATTTCTAGTATATTGGGTTAGTTTTTCTGGCCATTTTGGTTCTGTCGGCGTTAACAAAAGCTTTTGAAAAGTCAAAAAAACTTGGATCTTACATGTGGATGTATTTTACACCACTCTTTGAGCAAAGTGAGAAAACACTATTACCATTCTTATCGACAGTACACTTTTGTCCGTTGTTCCTCAATTTTTGAAATTTAAGGTTTTCCGGTGAAAATTGTCCACCGCGTTTCGGCGCATTTGCTAAATATCTGGTTCGCCTCTTTGATTGTCCTGAACAGCATCGTGCTGGCCTCTATTACCGCCGATGTTTTAGTGGGAGAAAAAATAATAATGAACCATTTAAGCGATATCCTGAAAGTTAAAAATCTTATGTACACGACAACTTTCTCGGACGCCATGGGAGACTTTTTTAAAGTAATTCTATGGCCTAGCAAGTGAACTTTAAGATGATTTTTGAACGTTGTTCTCTGTTAGGGAATACCCGGAATTGAAGGAAAGAAAATTCGAGAAAGGGATTCTGGTAATCTTCAAAGTGGTCGATTCAAGAAAGTGGTGAAAGGCGAACTGGTTTACATAGACTGGCACGAAGATTTGAATGAACTCAATGAATTTTGCAAAAACGAACTAAGTGGAAAGAAGGATGACGGCCCTATGTTATACCAATCACCTTTTCCCTTGAAAACGGATGCAGTTGGATTATTCTTGTCTCGAAACCACTCCATTGATCAGGATACAATGCGCGGAATAAATAGAATGTAAGTTTGTGCCAGTCAATTACAAATTCATCACCCCCAGGTACTTGTACTTTGACAAATCGAGTGCTATTGAATGAAACGTCACCAAAATATTAATACATTTTTGGCGCTGATGATTGTCAAATCTTCAATCGTGTAGCAACGAAAACTGCCTGGAGTGATTAATAATGTAGCATCCCACCACAAGTTCTCGTATTTCGGCAATAGTTGCTTGGGATTACTCCCTGATAAATCATAAGAATGGTGCTAACACTTGCCCCAATAATTTGTTTGACTAACTTAAAGTCTTTCGTTTGCAGTTTGCGATACGCCGCTTCGGCTTGCTTTTGTGACGAAGCGATCAAGAAGTCGTTTGCGTGGATGAACACAAAATGCGTCACGACAGTGAACCACGTCCATGACGGAGATTACGCCGATAAGGAGAGCGAAGCGCGCCTATTGTTCAGCATGTTCCTCGTTATTCTAATGCCGGCATGTCTCGTTGTGACATGCGAAATCTGTTACAAACTATGTCCGTGTTTCAGACAACGCTCGATTAAAAGACAATCTGTCGCAAAAAGATGGTGTGATTAAACATTTGGACGTATTCACAAGCCGTCCTCACTCCAGAACCTTATTGCGCGTAAAACATTGATTTATAGATGTAGAATACTGCCAACACAATATAGTCGTTGATTAACGGACAAAAATTACTTTTATTAACATGTCAATTGCGGATTTACACATCAAAATATATGGGTGTTTCGAGTAACATCTATTGTTATTAAAATTAATAGAAATAGGTGTGAACTGTTTATATGAAATGTATTTACGGTTATTGTGATGATTAATATTTCGGTATAAAATTGTTTACCTATAAAAGGGTGAGGCTTCAAAACATCTGTTAAATTGTCAATAATTATTAAACCCGATAAAAACCTTTTTTGCACTTAAGACCGGTTACTTAAATGAAGATTTTTAAAAAAGCTCATGCTTTCACATTTAATTTCCACGTGGTATTTGATAATTTTAAATCCATGTATTTGCAAAACATCTAACATGTGTAAAGTTCATATCAACAAATTAAAACTTATAACACCAAATTTTATTTTGGTCCAACACTATCTAAAGAAACTAACACCATTTACATTTGTTACATTATCAAGATGTAATAAAGACAACATAAACGTTGTATTTTTTGGCCCGTATTCAATTTCATCTATACTTCTCATTGGTTCTTGCCGTATCCAACAAAATTTCTTGTCTTACCGATAATAATAATTTAAGCTTTGTCTACGAAGGGATTTCCACACTAAGCCTGTGGCTTATTTTCAGGTTGGCGGTCTTAAGTGGGCAGTTCCGGTGAAACGACTCAATAATGGAGCACTGTAAATCACCAGCAGCCCTATCAAAATCCTTAGGTGAAGTTAGTTTAGAGGTGTGACCCTCTCCGTAGCGTAGGATTAGGTGTTCCCTATAGGCGGCCCAATTGGTCCGTTTTCGATTGCGTATAATAAAAATAATAATCTAAGCTTTGTCCACGAAGGTATTTCCACACTAAGCCTGTGGCTTATTTTCAGGTGGGTCCCTTTACAATGCATAGAAGGATGGTGGCTAGCCCCTATGCCACAGCTAACCTACAGCGCACTATACTAACTATTATTGTTAACCTCAGCAAGTTTTGATGGAAAGGAGAAACCAAGTTAGACCGCGGAGGAAAACTTTTAACAAACGGGGAGAGAACTTGCAAACTCTACGCAGAAGGATTTCTTCCCAGATTTTCACCCGGTGCCACAGTCCGGGATCGAACCCGGGATCCTCTTGCTGCGAGGCGAAAGCGCTAACCGCTACGCCACCCCACCTTGATACCCTTAAATGACAGGTCAAACTAAGGTGTCTTTGGAGTCTCTCATTGGGAACAAGGTTACGTACAATAGTGAAGCACTCCACTACGGCTTAACTATTTCAAATATGTTAAAATAGTTAATGCATCGAGATCTCGCGTTTGATGAAATATAACCGAAATAATATAGAATAAACTAAAAAACTGAAATTAACAAATGGTTCTACCTTTATAAGGCTCATTGATGGAAAACGTAATTTCACCACTCATAGGGTGGAAAAAAGGTTAATATTGATGATTTAATTCTATCGTAACCGTTACATTGAAAACAGAAAATATGAAAGCAGTAACTAAACGTATTTTACTGTGTCGTTTAAGCTTCCCAACAGAGCATAAACTGTTGTTGACAAATTAATTGAACGTCATAAGGTGAGTCTAATGTTAAGTAACTAATCCTCATTCTACCTTAAAAGAGTAAACAGAACATTAATAAATTTATGTTAATCATAATGAACTGAGACAATAATAATCATTGCCTATATGTTACATCAGTGCGTTAGATTAGTTTCTTTAAAAGTTTACACTTGCACATGTACAATTTGAATAGCTAGCGTTATTCTCTACATGAATGAAAGATAAAAAGAAAAGCAAGTACGATATAAGGGCCATTAAGATACCACCGAGTGAACTCTGGTTGATCAAGACGCATTTCAATAATGTAAAATTGAACGATCCGTTGTTTATCTTAACCAACAAATAGTTTTAATTAGCCCTTTCATCGTCGGATAAATCATCACAGTTTTTAAAAAATACGCAATGGTGCCTCATCTTTCCATTTCTAATTTAGTTTTAAATTTATAATTAACTAAAATTAATTCAAGAATAAAAAATACAAGCAAATTTTAGACCCTTATATCATGACCCTTATAACATGCAAAAGTGTTGGTTCTTTCCTTTAAAAAATTCAAAAAGATACTTCCTACTTTTTTTGTAAAATAAACTATTTTTTTACAAAATAAACTATTGGAAAAACCTGTAAGAAATTGTAACCACATATTTTTTTTAAAACAGTAAACGCCATAGAAAGTAGAGTTGATTTAGTATAAATGGCAAATGAAGTTCGTAGTGTGACTCACATAGGGTAGACTAGGATGTTTTCATAATATAGGAAATCAACAACCGAAGCTACAGTGCGATACACTTAAAATTTATTTAACAAACTGTTGAGAGCAAAACATAAGCGATAACATTTTATATTTTGTAGTAATGGTAAAGCTTCCATAACTCAGTTCATACTCCTTTACTATTTAACTTGTGCTTGTATCTGAAGTCTTTTTTTTTAACATTTAATGTAAATTTTGGTCAGATAGGACATAAAGCGTTTTTACATTAACTCTGTTTGGTAAATTTTAATTTTTAATTTTGCAGAATGTTTTTTAACCACAATTGCCAACACCTTTAAGTCATACATAAACCTTTCTATATCTTCTTTCAGTCTTGTAAATTTCGTATCAACCTTATGACGCTCATTAGCAGAGATCTTTGATCATTAAGAGTACTTCGATGGTGAAGACAAAGAAGCGATTCCCAGCATTACAGCCCACAATACAAACTTCGCTCCAAGGTCCTTCAAAGTGATAGCATGTAACTCATTTTCGGTCTTCACTGAATGCGTACGCCAATTTCTTTCTATGTTTCGTAGATATGGTATATCTTGTCCAGTTTCCATGAAAGTTCTCAATCTAGATCGTGAATGGGTCATAACTTGATTTTACCAATCAATAGAATAAGGCACTTTGAAACTATATTCCACTTAAAGAATAGGCTTAGAAAATTTCACCGTAACTAATGAAACTAACCAACTAAATTCTTTTTCAGTCTATACACCTTTAGACTCATTTAAATGAGTCAACTTGAGTTAACTGGTTGGGAAGTGAGAACAGAAGTTGACAAGTTGAATCACAAAATTAAAAATTGATCCCTGACCAGCTTTTCCAGACTCAACTTTTAGACTCATTTAGTTAAGTCAAAAGTTGTTTCGTCTGAAAAAGCCTAAAGAAAAGCTACAATAAAAGGATTGTGCCAAATAGAATTCTACGTGGGTAAAATATCCATGGACAATTGCACATTTGCCATTTTCATCTTTGATTCAAATGCTCAGCGAGAGAGAGAGTTAGATAGTTTGATTTTCACTTTCGAAGAAATATAACACAAATAAAGATGCAATTAGAGGTCATTTCTAATCATATATTAATTTAATCATTAAATTCGTTTAATTATAATAATTATGTTCAAAACCACGCAAAATCAAGTTTACCCTCATAATTTGGATTTGGCAATTTCTACGTATAGATGTGAGACAAAGCATCAAAGTGCTAATGGGGAACATGATTAGAAGGATTATGGTTGAACTAGGATATTCAACGAACCTTCGGTTGACGAGTTTAACAGCTTCCGGATTCATTTCTTTTCTTCTCAAGAGCATTTTCGGTTTGCACGAATAACTCGACGCACTAAAGTAATAATCAGATCGATTAAATGGCGTTCTTTCTACTTCAGCTTCAGATACCATTAAATCGTTAACCATAACATAATGTTTTCTATAATTATTTTTATCCATTTTTAAACCGCAGAGAATTCTAAGTTGCTCGTCGGTCTGTAATCAATGGAGTCAGAACAGAGTGGGTAGACACAAAATGGAGGTTTAAAAATCTTTTACCGATTGGCAAAGCTCTTCTATTACTATTGAGTAAACGTCGACGTCAGGTACAGTCGCGGAAATAAGTTTCGGATCATTTTCAATCGACGATAATTTCATGATGGATCGTCGTATCGCAAAATTTTTGACATTATTAGTTAAGTGTGAATGTCAAGAATAGGTCAACACCTTATTTTTGAAAATCAGAAAATTATTGCGCTCGTGACTACTAAAAAACCAAAAAATCACTTTTCGACCAATTAAAATCTTCGCGTCACGTGACATTTTTTAGATGCATTACATAGCTCGCGTCATTTGGAAACGAACCCTTTTTGAAATTTTAAAATCGGTCCAGCCGTTCAAAAGTTATGGCGTAAAATGTGACTTGCTTTTGGTCACAAATTAAGCCTAACGTCCAAAAGATTGTTTAAGAAAAGCCAATGAAGCCAAAGGCGGGTAATGTTATTTCAATAGAAAAAGGAAAACACCAAAAAATTGCTTTTCAAAAATATTATAAAATTGAGTAATTTAAATAAAAATTGAATAATTAAAATAAAAAATTTAATAATTAAAATTAAAACTCATTGAATCATATTAAAATTGATTAAATCAAATTAAAATTGATTAAATCAAATTAAAATTGATTAAATCAAATTAAAATTGATTAAATCAAATTAAAATTGATTAAATCAAATTAAAATTGATTAAATCAAATTAAAATTGACTAAATCCAATTAAAATTGACTAAATCCAATTAAAATTGACTAAATAAAATTAAAATTGACTAAATCAAATTAAAATTGACTAAATCAAATTAAAATTGACTAAATCAAATTAAAATTGATTAAATCAAATTAAAATTGATTAAATCAAATTAAAATTGATTAAATCAAATTAAAATTGATTAAATCAAATTAAAATTGACTAAATCCAATTAAAATTGACTAAATCCAATTAAAATTGACTAAATCAAATTAAAATTGATTAAATCAAATTAAAATTGAATAAATCAAATTAAAATTGACTAAGTCCAATTAAAATTGACTAAGTCCAATTAAAATTGACTAAATCAAATTAAAATTGACTAAATCAAATTAAAATTGACTAAATCAAATTAAAATTGACTAAATCAAATTAAAATTGACTAAATCAAATTAAAATTGACTAAATCAAATTAAAATTGACTAAATCAAATTAAAATTGATTAAATCAAATTAAAATTGATTAAATCAAATTAAAATTGACTAAGTCCAATTAAAATTGACTAAATCAAATTAAAATTGACTAAATCAAATTAAAATTGACTAAATCAAATTAAAATTGATTAAATCAAATTAAAATTGATTAAATCAAATTAAAATTGACTAAGTCCAATTAAAATTGACTAAATCAAATTAAAATTGACTAAATCAAATTAAAATTGATTAAATCAAATTAAATTTGATTAAATCAAATTAAAATTGATTCAATATGTAAACTATAACTTTTAAAACACCGTTTTGAAATTAAAAATGTAAAAATTACACTATTTTGCGAATTTCTTTCATAACGTCTTTCATTGCCATTAATGTTTGAATATTAATTATTGAGTAAAAAATTATTTGTTAAACTTTTATTTTAAGATGATATTCATGAAAGAATATAATTTTATCCTTTAAATTAAATTAACAAAGAAATTCGTAATCAGGGGGTATAATACCTTTATAAAACACTGCTAAACGTGTTAGGCGACATACTGAAACGTGTAAGATGACACTCTTAAAAGCCTTTTATGGGGGCTATAGCGCCCCCAAATTTCATAGTTAGCCCCCTCAAAGTAATCTGTAAACTCTACCAAAAATTGCTCGTAGCCTTCTTAAATTCAGTAGCAATATAGTGTATAAATATTATTTTGATAATTTCGTTAAGTTGCATCTTTGCAGAGATAAATTCAATATCAAACAGTAGTGGGGACCAATTGCTAATAAATCACTCACTCTAAAAGGTGTTATACGACTTAAGCAATTGCACAACACTCATATGAGAGTAAAAATCAACATTTAGTTGTGTCCAACTGGAAAAACGTTCTCGTCACTGAAGACAACTTTGGACCAGTCATCAATTGTCCAGTTTAGATGGTTTTGGGCAAATTTAAACGAAGTCTTCTGTGATTTTCGTTTAATTTTTCCCTTTATGCATGAAATACTACTATATATTTTTCAAATTCAACTATTTAAATCCATAACTTTCACGTGCTTATAGTATTGGTTTGAATCACGCGATAGTTTCAATCTTCTATCACGAGCAGCTTTGTTAAAAAATAAAACAGGCTATTATTAGGCCTAATTTTATTTATGTTTCAACATGGTTCGTCAAGCTATTCGTCAAAATATAATAGACTTACACAATGAAGGACTTTTAGCTAGAATAATTGCAAGGCGATTGGGTGTAGGAATGGCAACAGTCCTTAGATGGATAAATCGACACAATAACGGTGATTACAATGACGGTCAAGATAACGTTAGAGCGGGAAGGCCTACGATTTTAGAGCATCACAACAGAAGAAGACTTCTCCGCGAGTCAAAAGCAAACCCTTTCTTGACGGCCAAGAAACTCAAAGCTTCGCTGAACCTCAACATATCAGTTAGGCGAGTTCGGCAAGTTCTAGTCCAAGAAGACTTGCACGGTAGAATTTCATGCCTAAAGGAAAAATTAAATGAAAATCACAGAAGACTTCGTTTTAATTTCGCACAAAACCATCTAAACTGGACAATTGATGACTGGTCCAAAGTTGTCTTCAGTGACGAGAAAGTTTTTGTAGTTGGACACAATGGGCAGGTAATATTTATTGATAAATCGTTTGCCTAATATATAAGACGAAAATGTTTAATTTCATGAAGATTTGGGTTCGAAGGCCTATCAATACCAGGTTTGATAAAAAATATATAAAAGAAACTCGAAGAAGCGGACGCTTCACCGTGAACGTATGGGCCTGGGTATCGGCCCAAGGAACTGGAATCTGCCATCGAATTGAAGGCCGACTAAATGGACGTGAATATGCCAATATTCTCGAAAATGTCATGCTGCCTTCCGCAATGGAAACATTTCCTCAAGGAAATTTTACCTTCTTAGAAGATAGGAGCCCAATTCATACTTCTCGTGTGGCTCAAAACAAGCTTCGCGAACTAAAGCAGAACAATGGATTTGAGGTATAGCACAAGAAATCGTTAAATATCAATAATAATGATATCAGAAAGTTATACCAATACTTGGGAGTGGATAAGTGGGCCAGTTTTGGTAAGACCACGTATTAATAACATTAGCTATTGCGTCACATCAAGTTGCGCGGTTTGTTTTCTATCCAACATTAAGAACTGCTCAATCGTGAGACTAGTGAAGGTTGAGTCTAATTTTATTGAGAAGCAAATACAGCCTATAGATCTCTGAGTAATGCGAGATTAGCTCCTCACCCTCTTTCACCACAAACATCGTAGTATAGGCTGTATGGGTATCTGCCCATTCCAAGGAGGAGTAAGGTTTCGGAGTGAAATTAACAAGCTGGTTTAGATATAGACTAGGTTTTTTTACTCATGACTACTTTGTGCCAGTAAATGAAATTTTTGAAATGGCTAATTTTTTTTCTATTTCGAATACATTCTTTCGATTGGCCACCAAAGGGGGCTGACATGAACATTATTGAAAACGTTCGGGCTGAAATGGTCAAAGTAATTGACCATAGAGACGTTATTAACGCGGAACAGCTGTGGACTGCAATCCAAAACGCTTAGGAAGAGATTGGCCAAAATCAAACATTATTTGAGAATTTAATTGCCTCACTACCAAAACGGATGAGATACGTAGTGGAAGTTAATGGGTACTGGACACAATATTAAATATGTTATATTTTTGAAACTGGTATTCCAATATTTTTATGAAAATAAAGTATTTATTTGCTGAGGAGTATTCATTCTTATTTCTATTTAAAGACTTTTTCACGAATTTCAATAATTATTTATGCACTTTAATTTTTATCAAAGAATGAAATTTTATTGTCATTCGTGAATTTCTATTATCATTCATGAATTTCTATTATCATTCATGAATTTCTATTATCATTCATGAATTTCTATTATCATTCATGAATTTCTATTATCATTCATGAATTTCTATTATCATTCACGAATTTCTATTATCATTCATAAATTTCTATTTTTCCGCGAATCAATTCAAAAATTTTAATTTTTATTCATGAATTTCTATTTTTCCGCGAATTTTTAATTATCATTCCTGAATTTTAATTTTTTATTCATTTTAAAGATTTTTCTGCGAATTTTAATTTATGAATTTTAATTTTTACACATCAGTTTCCATTTCTATTCATAAATTTTAATTTTTACACATCAGTTTCCATTTTTATTCATGAATTCTAATTATTATTAATCAATTTTAATTATATTGAATCAATTTTAATTATATTGAATCAATTTTAATTAGATTGAATCAATTTTAATTAGATTGAATCAATTTTAATTAGATTGAATCAATTTTAATTAGATTGAATCAATTTTAATTTGATTGAATCAATTTTAATTTGATTGAATCAATTTTAATTAGATTGAATCAATTTTAATTAGATTGAATCAATTTTAATTAGATTGAATCAATTTTAATTTGATTGAATCAATTTTAATTTGATTGAATCAATTTTAATTAGATTGAATCGATTTTAATTTGATTTAATCAATTTTAATTTGATTTAATCAGTTTTAATTTGATTTAATCAATTTTAATTTGATTTAATCAATTTTCATTTGATTGAGTCAATTTTAATTTGATTGAATCAATTTTAATTTGATTGAATCAATTTTAATTTGATTGAATCAATTTTAATTTGAATGAGTCAATTTTAATTTGATTTAATCAATTTTAATTTGATTTCATCAATTTTAATTTGATTTAATCAATTTTAATTTGAATGAGTCAATTTTAATTTGATTTAATCAATTTTAATTTAAATGAGTCAATTTTAATTTGATTTAATCAATTTTAATTTGATTTAATCAACTTTAATTTGAATGAGTCAATTTTAATTTGATTTAATCAAATTTTATTTGAATGAGTCAATATTAATTTGAATGAGTCAATATTAATTTGAATGAGTCAATATTAATTTGAATGAGTCAATATTAATTTGAATGAGTCAATTTTTATTTGATTTAATCAATTTTAATTTGAATGAGTCAATATTAATTTGAATGAGTCAATATTAATTTGAATGAGTCAATATTAATTTGAATGAGTCAATTTTAATTTGATTTAATCAATTTTAATTTGATTTAATCAATTTTAATTTGATTTAATCAATATTAATTTGATTTAATCAATATTAATTTGATTTAATCAATTTATATTTGATTTAATCAATTTTATGAGTCAATTTTAATTTGATTTAATCAACTTTAATTTGATTTAATCAACTTTAATTTGAATGAGTCAATTTTAATTTGAATGAGTCAATTTTAATTTGATTTAATTAAATTTAATTTGATTTAATCAATATTAATTTGAATGAGTCAATTATAATTTGATTTAATCCATTTTAATTTGATTTAATCAATTTTAATTTGATTTAATCAATTTTAATTTGATTTAATCAATTTTAATTTGAATGAGTCAATTTTAATTTGAATGAGTCAATTTTAATTTGATTTAATCAATTTTAATTTGATTTAATCAACTTTAATTTGAATGAGTCAATTTTAATTTGAATGAGTCAATTTTAATTTGATTTAATCAACTTTAATTTGAATGAGTCAATTTTAATTTGAATGAGTCAATTTTAATTTGAATGAGTCAATTTTAATTTGATTTAATCAACTTTTATTTTAGTTACTCAATTTTAAAATAATTTTCAAAAGCAATTTTTTTTGGTGTTTTCCTTTTTCCATTGAAGAAACATTACCCGCCTTTGGCTTCATTGGCTTTTCTTAAACAATCTTTTGGACGTTAGGCTTAATTTGTGACCAAAATACAGTCACATTTTACGCCATAACTTTTGAACGGCTGGACCGATTTTAAAATTTCAAAAAGGGTTCGTTTTCAAATGACGCAAGCTATGTGATGCATCTAAAAAATGTCACGTGACGCGAGGATTTTGATTGGTCGAAAAGTGATTTTTTGGTTTTTTAGTAGTCACGAGCGCAATAATTTTCTGATTTTCAAAAATAAGGTGTTGACCTATTCTTGACATTCACACTTAACTAACAATGTCAAAAATTCTGTGATACGACGATCCATCATGAAATTATCGTCGATTGAAAGTGATCCGAAACTTATTTCCGCGACTGTACACGCGCTTGCCAAGTCACGATATTTTTGATACGAACAAAGATGTATAATAATGATAGAGTCAAAGAATATTGGTTATTAATTAGGAAAAGAACTTAATTTATAACATAATTGTTCAATTGGCGATTGAATGAGAACAAAAGGCAGACTTGGCTCTACATGGGATCTCAGAACGTTTTACGGCGGAAAGGGCACGAGCGAGGCTTGGCCCATTTTTGTACATGTTAATGTTTTTCATAGGATCTCACTTCTTTTTGTAGACCCTCTCGTTATACTTCGGTAGTTATATTAAAACAAGACCCTCTCGTGGTAGTTGTAAGGACTATACAGATATGCAGAGATCCAAGATGGCCGCCACCCCAAGATGGCCGCCAGACCCTCATCTAAGATTATGTTATTTTATGGGAAAATATTACCTGCCTTTCACTATGTTATGCCTATCCAGAGGGGTTTTACCAATTTCTTCCCCCAAACAAGCCCGGCTTAACCCTCAAAGGGTGTAGTTCTTTTAATAAACCAGTTCATTTATTTTGCAAGATCCCCGTTTGAATTTCCTGCCATAAAAAATAAACCTCTAAATATGTCTAAGAAACAAAGACAAATATACGAATAAAGATTTTTTAATAACAAGTACCAAATAGTATATACAATAAAATAATAGAGAATAACAAGAATATATAAAACAAAAATATTGACATTGTTTGTCAGCGTCTTCAAGAAGGTCAATACTTCTTTTCTTTGAGCTGGGAATGACTTGTTCCCAACTACAAAAAACATGTTACATGCTAAATCCTAAATTATTTACCGTTACTTCCGGAGTAAACAAAACAGGGTGTTTTTTTGGCACTTCTTGATCCCGAACTATAGGTTTTATGCGAACGACCTTGTGGATGACGTCGACCACCATCAGTAGGCTTTGTTCGTGCATTCTGCCGCCGTATTCTGCAGGCTTAGCCTTCCGCGCCCACTTGGATTCTCGTCACTCATTGGTCCGTAAAGGAACTGGATTCTGGCTTCTTATTGGCGGCTTAGGTTTCGACTTTCAAGACGAAATTGAATTGCGTATGTCCACCAAATTTGAAATACGGTTTTTCGATGGGTTAATCGTTCAGCGTCATCAACCGGTTAACTCACCGGTGCTTTTGCTTTAGTTTCTGATGCTGAACGTAGCAGACTACACTTCATCATTGTTAGAGGCGACTTGGGTACAGCGGTACGGTTAATATTTTGCCAAGTACGGATGCCTATTTTAAGAAGAGCGATTTACTTAAATCGTCGCATTGGACGGGTATGCTTTTATTTTAACAATTGCAATTATCTGTAACAATATAGTTGAATAAAAGTAAACGTTCATTTATAGTGTAAGACGTTTCAGCTCGTGATCGAAAATTATTTCGACCAAGGCTTAGGTGTTATGTAAGTTTAATCATTAATGTGACTTCATTTATCGTTCTGCGTCGTTAGTAAATAACATGAGCATCGAATGAGCCAACTGACCATTATTGAAGCCATTCAATTCTCATAATAATTATATAATTAATGCAATATAGAATATTAATTATAGTATATAATAACATCCTACTGATATGCTGAAGTGGGTTCACTCAAGGGTAATGAGACAAAAACGTCATTCAGTATAAACATTCAAAGTATCACAGCCCCATAGGCAATCCTACCCCTATGGGATACCATTAACTGTACGTATGATATAATCAAAGAAAGAAATTATGATAGATGGGTTTAAAAGTAAATGTACCCAGTACGTTCAACTGGTAAATATGGTTACTGAAGTGTCTAACAATATAAATGTGAATGAGTTTTTGTTGTGCTAAAGATTTGGGATAAAACAGTGGTATAATTGACAGTGTCACACGAATGGGCTACTACAGTCAATATTGATGACGTCCACGCTTCAATCTACAATACAAACTTGAAATTGTTATAATTAACATCAAATACCATGTATTTACCACTTTATTTAGAAAATATTACAAAAATTTAATAATGTTTTAAAGCTTCACAAAATTTGATCTTAATATACAGGAGGAATCATACCATTTATACCAGGAGGACAGAAACCCGTCTCTTTTTGTCCTCCATGCAGCCCGGCCTTCTGGTGTAAGTTTCATTAATGCTCCATTTGTGTAAACTATCTATATACAGGATTAGCTGCCACTTGTCACCTCAGCCTGCTTGTGTAAAAGATAAGAGACAATGTTTGAAGGTACATTTGGATGCAAAATGTTATAAATAAGCAATTATATGACAACGGCAAAAATTTGCTCTCTTGTTATGAGAGTAGCGACAACGTTTCTTCATAAACTGGTCAAAATAAAGCTATATGTTCTGAAATATCGTTCTGTATAAATTTATTATAATTTTAAATTAGATTTTTGGTAGAAAGTATGAATAAAACTGATTGAAGCCGACATATTACAAGAAGCTTCCTGTTTCGACTTTTTCGTTTGACTAATTGACCATTTAGGCAAATCTTAGATTTAAGTGATAGTAGAGTATAAGTTTGCCTAATATAGAAGTGTGTCGTCTTTATATGTGAAACTGGAAAAGCTACAACGTCAGTTAAATCGTTAGTTGAAAAGCCAAAATAAGTTGAACGCAATCAATAATATACGTTTCGTTCAAGGTTATACCATAGAGTGTGCGACACAGTACACTATCGAAACAGGGTGAAGTCTTAATGGTGTCCTTTCGTTCAAGCATTTATATGTCGAATGTCATTTATGTAATTGGTAATCTTCACGATATGTATCACTTATTATTGGTACAAGTACTTGTATTGATATTCGATCGAGGTACTCGATACCAACATTTAGTACTCATCCAGGACTAACTGAAATTAAAAATGCCAAGATGAAACCCGGGAATTATAACCGAAAATCTATTGTTTTAGGCTTCTTCAACCTACAGCAGCGTTTTTACGCTCGTTTTTCTGAGCTTATTACTTGGTGACATGATACATTCTACCCGTGAACTGGAATGGTATATCAGAACAGTTACGTCTTCAATTTCTGTGCATTGGAATCTCTCTTTCATAAAGACAAATAGGCTCTCCAAAGCCTGACCAGTGTATTGCGCACAATATATCTTAGATAGTCTTGCATGGTTCAGCTACACACGCCCTTTTCAATGATAAAAACTCTGCTACAAGGTTTTTGACGACCTGAACTAACCCCTGTTACAATGCTATATTTTAGTAAAGATTGTGAAGTTATATTATTAAAATGTAAAATTATACTTCGTCTACCATAAACTACACTATCGTTACACATTAAATACTTGAATAAACGTCCATTCCAGAGTCATGTTACCGAGATACAGTACACTAACCCTAAACATGTGAGAATTGGGGAAAATAGTCTGCTATTTGAAGGCTCACGAAATAGATGGCGTAAAGAACCTAAACATAGAGGTTAGAGGTTATTGCACTGACCTTTGACGATAACCGACACAAAATGCTGACATTACACCGTACGTTCAGTGTCAATTGAAAAGCTAACTGAACTGAACCACTATCTTTTCTTGCTTGCATGAACATCCAATCTCAGCCCAGAATCCAATTTCGCCTCCAAACCTAAGCCCCCAATCAAAAGCCAGAATCCAGTTCTCTATGGACCAATGAGCGACTGAAGAGAACGTGTTCCAACTGGTGCAGGGTACGCAGAACCTTATGCGGGGCGGGTGGGGCTTGTGAGCTTTTACGTGCCATGTCCCATAAAATTCTTCGTTGACCCTTTACCTCCCAAAGAAAGTTACATTCGAGCCACTGTGGGGCTTGGTCTTCTTGTCCAGGTCTGGTTGTTTGCGCCAATTCTTGGTCGCGAACGGTATCCAAACGCAATACTGATGGTTGTGGATGAGGACTTCTCCTTCATTGCGATAGTCAGTTGTATGGACGCAAATGACGCTGCAATGAAGTTAAAGTTTTCTTGATCCCCAAGACCAAATTATTTATTATTTGCATCTCTCGTTAAATTTGAGTAGTGATTTTGAAGTTGGGTTGGCGGAAATCATACTTCCAAATCACTGGGTGAATATAAGCGAAGAATTTAACAAGTTTGAAATTCAGGTCACAAGTGACTCAAATCGTGACAACTATCCGGCTGTTCGAGAGTCTATTGAATACCATAAATTAGAGTTACCAGTCCAACGGTATGTTAAGTCTTACGAGTACGAGCTTCCTAAAAGTATTATTGATATGTTAAATGATGATATTAACAGCCATCCGTATTTAAAAAACAAATTAGCTTTTAAATTAGTCAATAAATATATAGACGGAGCGCGTGTAAATAAGCAGTTAGATGCAAACTTTCCCGTATATCTAAAAGTTTTAGGCGATGAAAACATACGATTTAGAATACCAGATGGTTCACCTTTATCTACCTTATTCGAGTTTAAGCAAAATAATTTCGAAGACGTCCCCTACATATCCAAACTACCTGTATCAAAGCATGCTAAAAATATAACTTTAAATTACACTAACAATTATGTTGAAATCGAAATTGAAAATGTTGGAGACAGTTTTAAAAAAAAATTTGATTACAAGTATGTTCCTAAGGCAGCCATTAAACGTAAAACTAGCCACGAAGTTCCGCCGCTAAGAAAAAAACTTCAACCGGAATATAAGCCTCTACCGCCATCTATACCTATTTTACCGCGAACTACCCCCTTTCTGCCGATACCCATTGATCCAACTAAGCTTGTAGTACCGGTGCAACCAGAGCCATCCAAAATAACCCCTCCACCACCACCACCCAGAATAATTTTTCCAAACCAAACAGCTCCAAAACAAACCTTCCCAAAGCCTGATCCGCCAAAACCCTACTATCCAACATTTCCGAAAACTGACCCACCTAAAACGACCACTCCGACATCAACTAAACCAACCCCTCCAAGTTCGACTAAACCGGTACCTCCAAGTTCGACTAAACCGGTACCTCCAAGTTCGAATAAACTGATACCTCCAAGTTCGTCTAAACCGGACCCTCCAACATCGACTAAGCCGGCTCCTATTACAACAACAAAGCCGACTGGTACTACATCAACTAAGCCAAGCGTTACTACAACAATTAAGCCAACCCCGCCTACTTCAGATCCCACGAATCTTGCTACTCCAGATTCTCAGAAGCTTCCCACTACAGATTCCACAAAGCTTGTTAATCCAGATCCCACGAATCTTGCTACTCCTGAGCCACCGAAGCCTGTCCTACCAAAACCGGAGTTACCAAAGCCAAAGCCAAAGCCAGATTCTACGAAGCTTGTTAATCCAGATCCCACGAATCTTGCTACTCCAGATTCTCAGAAGATTCCCACTACAGATTCCACAAAGCTTGTTAATCCAGATCCCACGAATCTTGCTACTCCTGAGCCACCGAAGCCTGTCCTACCAAAACCGGAGTTACCAAAGCCAAAGCCAGATTCTACGAAGCTTGTTAATCCAGATCCCACGAATCTTGCTACTCCAGATTCTCAGAAGATTCCCACTACAGATTCCACAAAGCTTGTTAATCCAGATCCCACGAATCTTGCTACTCCTGAGCCACCGAAGCCTGTCCTACCAAAACCGGAGTTACCAAAGCCAAAGCCAAATTCTACGAAGCTTGTTAATCCAGATCCCACGAATCATGCTACTCCAGGTTCTCAGAAGATTCCCACTCCAGAACCAACCCTTCCAACACTTTCAAAATC
Organism: Phalangium opilio; assembly: GCF_054372755.1. NCBI lineage: Eukaryota > Metazoa > Arthropoda > Arachnida > Opiliones > Phalangiidae > Phalangium > Phalangium opilio. The sequence goes on along the minus strand of NW_028324162.1, from coordinate 1,197,744 downwards.
TTCAGACTCTTCGACATCCTCTACGTTTGAGCTACCCATATTACCGACTCCATCCCCACCGCCGGTTGATGAAAAACCCTTGTTTCCGCAACTGGTTGATCCGCCGAAAAAAAAGCCCGAGCCAATTATTCCCGAAGAGCCAGAACCAATTAACCCTGAAGATTATGACAAGTACACAATATTGTTCTTACCGCAAACTTTTAAAGCCAGTAAAACGCCCGAGAAAATCGCCGAAGGGCTTTATCGGGCCGTGGCTCGCACTTTAGAAAAATTAGTATTTAAAAAATTCAAGTAACATATCACGAAGTAGATAATTGGGGTGATGCTATCATGTATAATTTCAAAACACCGGAATGGGTGGAAATTAAATTTTCTCCCCAACTAGCTAAATTGCTCGACCTTGACCCCAATAAATACTACACAAGACTCAATCAACCTGGTCCCTTGAGCATGACGCTAGAAGAATATACCATAAATGAAAACAATGCATACCTAGAATATCGAGTCAATAGAACCATAAAGCGCTATACCGCTTGGGAATAACCCTGGCTCTAATTCTTTTTTAAAGTGTCAGGCGAGTTTAGATCGACAGACGATTTTAAGATGTATAATGAAATCGCCGAAGCGCTCAAAGCCGCCTCGAGCAAAGATCCTTTAAGATTGCTACAGGCCGAATTTAGCGTTATTAAACAAGGAGCGGTACATTATTTTAGAGTCTATTGTCCATCAAAAATTAAAATGCTATTCAGCTTGGATCTGCAAAAATTTTTAAATTTAGAAGGTGAATATGTTGGGGGGACGTTTCTATCCACTAAACCTTTAGAGCCTAATTTTACGCATTTCAAAACAACTAATGACACATTCGTAAGTTATCGCGTTCATGACTCGCTAATGTATCTCTTTACTAAAACTGATTTCACAAAAATCAAAATACCCGCGGGCGAATATACCTGCGATTTGACTTCGACCGGGGCGGTAATCCCCTTCTCTTTACATTTAAAAATTATAAACCAGTTATTGGGGGTTCAAGAATATATGCCCCGCCGGTATTTTAAAATGTACATTCTCAAAACGGAAGTGGAAAATATATTTTATGTTCGTCTCGAAATAGAGCCAGGTGTTCGCGTATCGGTAGCTGGACCAATGGCCCAGTTATTTAACATTCCCGAAGAGGGAGAATTTTTTCAACACAGTCACTCGGGAGTAGCTCTGGTAAATCCCCGATTAAGATCAATAACCCGGATAGCGGCTAATAATATTTGGACTAGCGAATACGATGTGGATAGATTTCCAGAAGACCCAAATATGGCTGACCAACCTTATATTCCTGGGTCTCAAGGCAGACGAGTTGACATTTACGCGTGCGAGATTCCTCCCGGGGTATATTATCATATTAGCGATGTTTTAAGTGCCATGAGCGAAGCCATGTCGCCGACGCATAGAAAAAGTCTAAAATTTACGCAGAATGTAGACGGAACCGTCACAGTTGCAAAACTGAACGATACGGTTTCTATCTTGTTTCCCAAAACAACACCGGGCCGAGGGCTCGGGAGATTGTTAGGTTTTAGTAGTAATCAATTGGATCGGTATATCAATAACGAGACGTCGGAGTACCCCGCTGATATCATGAGAGGCGTCGATGCCATGTTTGTCTATACCAATATTATCCGTCAGCAAGTAGTGGGTGGTGGTCAAGCCCCCCTGTTAGGCTTCATAAAAATGCCGGCTTTCTCGCTGCTAGATGAGGAGAACCAGGAAATATTTAACTATATCGATTTTTATCCAATTTCAACTAGCGATATGCAAGAAATTGAAATTAAACTAAAATCCGATTACGGGGAAAATATCCCGTTTAATGTGGGTAAAGTATATATTAAACTCTTTTTAGGCGTCGACGTCAATAGAACTTGAGCGATGGTACCCAATAGATATACTCTGTATTTCCAAAGAGGCTCGTCCCTTCCGGCTTTACACGCAAACGTTTTCCAATCGGGGGGTCGTTTTAGTGTTGGCGGAATTTTCAATTCTTTACTGCGCAAAATTACACCTTTTATAAGGCCGGCCATTAATACTTTAGCGTCCGAAGCTACTGGATTAACAAGCAGAGTTATTAGCGATGCCCAAAACCCCGGAATATCACCTCGAGAATCGATTAAAAGAAATATCAAACAATGAATAAATTCCCTACTACATAAAGGCGTGGATAGGTTTGTCAACACTCAGAGTGGAACGGGCCGAAAAAGAAAGAGGACTGCTAAAACAAGCCCGAGCAAACGTCTCAAGCGACGCACTAAACGCGATTTTCTAGACTAATCATGTCGACCTACGAAAGTGTTCTTTCCGATTTTGAAGTATTTGAAAAGCCAGTGGTAAACAATAATATTGTTGGGACTAAAACTACCGCTCATTATCCAATTGCCCCGCTAGCTAATGCTAAATATGTAGAATTTATCATTCCTCCCTCTAACAATTATCATGATTTGACTAAAACTCTTTTAAGATTAAAATTACGCGTTTTACACGAGGACGGCACGGCCGTTCCAGATGCGGAAAAAAAAGTTTCGGTAACAAATTTAATAATTGCCTCGCTATTTTGTCAAGTAGAATTATTTCTTGATGGCGTCGCCGTCCAGCAACCTAATAATATGTACCCATATATGGCCTATTTTAAAATACTTTTAAATTATGGACAAACGGCGGCCAATTCCTGGTTAACTTCCATGTTATATTATTTGGATACCATTATTGATCCCGCGAAGGCTTTAGAAGACGACAATATCGACAAAGAAGATAATGGTATTGGTCGTCGCGCTAAACGCGTGGTAAAATCAAAGACGTGCGATGTAATTGGTGAATTATTCCTGGATATGTTCAAAACGCCAAAATTCTTACTAGATAATATCGAGGTTCGGATTAGACTTCATCGTAGCTCTACGGATTTTGCTATTATTCACAATGAAACGGGCAAAAAGTATAAGATTAATTTAACGGAATGCACCTTGTTTACGCGCGAAATTGAGGTTAATCCCGAACTGCAGCTAGATCACGCGCAGATGTTAAATTCGGGAATAAACGCTCGCTACGAAGTAAACTCTATTGTTATGAAAAATTTCTTAATAACCACCGGAACGCAAGATTTCATTAGGGACAGCTCGATTTCATGCAATTTTCTTCAAATTCACAAAATTATCCCGATATACCTTGTACGCCTAATTTTGCCGATGATCAATACGTTAGATGTTACAATTCTTTATTCGAGGGACTCGAGATATTAGGTCTTGACAGAGGAAATATTATTTCTTACGATTTATATAAAAAAGGCTTTTTTATCGTCGTTTTTGATTTGAGTAGAGAACATCTCGCTTCGTTATGTCTAAATTCCATGCCCCAGACTGGTAACTTGAGATTATCGTTAAGATTTAGCTCTCCGCTAACCGAAAACATCACGTGCATTGTCATGGCCGAATTTCCGAACAACCAATTAATTATATCTAAAATCAGAGAAATTATTTATAATCACCCCAACGTATAAAAGACTAAAACTTTATAAATACAATATCAGTCGCGCGTCACTATGCATCAAGTACACACCGTCACGCCAAAGCTTGACATTTGCGTCGTCGAATCAATTGAACCTAAAATTTTAATTCAAAGATCGGATACGCGTACAAAAACTATATTAAAACCTAACGCTTGGTACGCTTTGTTTCGGTTTCAAAATGAACTTACGTCCTTTTTTGACGGAAAAATACCTCGCTATCATATTTGGTTACCCGTCAAAGAGCGCATTAAGCTGGAATGCTTCGTCAACTCGAGAGATGAACGTTTAATCGATCTTCGATACTATGAACGAGGCAGCGGCAGTCGTTATTTTCTCAACTTTAGTACGAGCGAAGGTTTCAGCCTGAACAAAACAGGATGGCAGACATTGATCGATTTAAAGCCGCTGATTGACGAGGCTCTCAAAGCTAAAGGGATAGCTGTCTGTCGCATGCGCGAATTAATTTCAAACGAGCTCACTACCACTTTGTTTGACGTCACTTCCACTTGCGCCAACGTCGAGTGTCGAAAACAAATATGCCACTCTCAAAGCTGCTCGGAATTTGACACAAATTTCAGTGATCGAGTCGAACGTAATTTGCACGAAGCGTTGCCTCAGCTAGATCGAGAGAAAATTTTGCATCAATTTGAGACTGACCATGGATGGATTGAAGATCAAGAGGATATTTACGCTTATTTTGTCAACAGTTTTGCCGATTTAAAGAATGCCTTGATATATGGCTATTAAAAAAATGTACTGATATATAGTATTTGTTTAACTGATATTGTTTTTTTATAAAATACCTTTGTGTGTATTAAATAAAGTTGTTTATTGGGAAACCATTTAGTCGTTATTTACACTCGTTAAGATATGGACGCTAAAATTAAAAAATTTTATTACGATGTGGCTAATCCGGCCGCCTATGGATCGCTAGCGAGGTTACAAAAAGCCTTACCGGATGTGCCAAAAGCAAAATTAGTCGCCTTTCTCGAGAAACAACCCGCCTACACGAAACACCGATTTCGGCGCTTCCAAATCAAGACCAATCAGGTGTACGCCTCAAGTATCGATGACATTTTTCAAGCTGATCTGTTGGATCTACCGAAATTAAAACGCTTTAATAAAAATATTAGCTATGTTCTGTGCGTCATTGACGTCTTACAAAAAGTACGTTTTACCAGGTGGGCGCGTGGAAGTGAAGAAAGCCCTCGGTTTCTCCCTATACTAATTCTTGGTATAGGGGACTTTCTCTTTTGTTCGATTTCAGGGGTGGGGTCGGGCTTACTGATAATTCAAAGAGTTTCCACGAATTTCCTTTCTATACGTTCCAACAACTTCGGGTGTCAGAACCCAGGAGCGTCGATGTTATAAACATAGGTTTTTACTTCGCTGTAAAGAGCTCTGGTGGTCTCAACTCTAGTGGGACAAATTATAAAATCGTCAAAAGTTTTGCAAAAACGGACCCGTATTGCTATTTTTGAGCCCCTAGCGGAAAAATTTGTAAACATTTTTCTCTGAAGGCACCCTAAGAGTCCGCACTTATAGCATTCTACGTGACTTAAATCGTTTTGCTATGGCTTTACCTGTGCAGGAGTTTTTGGTCTATTGGTATTGCTTGCTTTGGGTGTCGCAACCTTTGATTTAGCACCTCCCCCGGCAGTTTGGTCAAAACCGCAGCTGTGGGAGAATTTCTTCTCCCACTGGTTTCACGCGAGGTAGACTTTGCCCTTTCGGTAGGATACAACGTGCTAGAACTTGGGGTCGCTCGTAAAATTTCTTCTGTTAAGCGGCCCTTTTCTATAAAACTGCGCATTGTCCTTATTAAATTAAAACTAGCAAATTAAGTTCCCACGTTCCCGTTTAAAGGGCTTATTGTCCATGACTAATATTTAACAAGTAGTCCATGCAATATATTGGTTTATTTAGAAAAACAAAAACGCGTCTGTACTTGTTAGCGTGTACAAAACTAACTGCCTACTCTCTGACAGAGGCGGGGGTTTTAATCCCGCCGAAATAGTTTTTTACGAAATTGTAGCCAGTGGCGCTGAAGGCGTCACTTGTGGAAAAAGATTTAACACAAAAAAATAAAATCTTTTATATGAAGCAGACGACGCAAAGGGGATCGGTGTATGTTACGGTTACAATTGGTAAATATTTTTTAAGGGGAGTGAATATCTAAAAACGCTTCAGAAATAATTCATTCGTGCAACGTCGACGGTTGATATTTATAAATTTCGTCGTAGTACCATCCACCTTTTTGTAGGCGTCAACAAGAGGTTCCTTATGTATTAAATCAAGTCCGTTTGCCATTGCAGATGTGTTAGCTGATACGTCATTACTAAAAAGGTGTTTCTTTCAATGTAATAATAACTTAAACCATCGCGAATAATTTCAGCAGGCTAACAAACTTACCTCTTCATTTCAGCAGTGTTTTCTCCGGATTCTGACATCTTTTCAACAACTTATCCGACTGTTAAATGCAAAACTAGTCACGTTTTCACTCTTTTATATACTAACGGTGATGGGATTATTTACCTCGAATTAAATGAAAACATTTCTTACACCCTCCCCCTTATTATTAGATGAAACAAACGACATTCCTCCTCAAGGATTTGGGATCATCTCTCCCCCCTCTATTAAAACAGATGTTGTTCGATCGTACGCAAAGTATACACCTATGGACACTCAATCTCTAGTAGAACGCGGAAGTACATTGACCCCCTCCCCTCCTCTCCTTAGGGATAGTATACCTAAGTGGGGCATCCAAGTTCCAACTCGTAGGAGTCGTGACTCCCCATAGAAATAACATAACTCTTGACTCCCCATAGAAATAGCATTAACTCCATAGAGATAGTATACCAAAGCGGGGCATCCAGCTCACCTGGGAGGCGTGACATTAACTCCCGACTCCCCATAGAAATATCATGGACTCTCGACTCCCGGGTGAGTTGGATGCCCCACTTTTTACCTACTCAAATATCAAAGGACTATTTGATATTTTAAATTAGCAAAATGTAAAATTAGTTTTTTCACTCCTTTATAAAGATTTTCTAGTTTATCAAGATGTTTTTCCACATCCGGCATGGAGCGCAGCGTTTCAGACACTCGACCATACGAGGCGACCTATAATAAACATCCGCGACATTTCTGCCGATGATTGAACGGTCAACAATATCGCGTTTATAGCCATGTTCAAACGGCTTTTGGAAAATTGCATATTTCTCTTCAAAAGTGGATGCTTCTTTTTCTGTTGCTAATCCTGAATCCACACTAAGGGGCCTTCATTTTATAATTATGTCAATTCGTTCCAAGTTAGTTTTCTTTTGTTGGTTAGTTTTAAAGTCGTATTCGATTTTTCCCGTTATTCGTGTAGCGTCTTCGCTTAGCCAAATTTTTGGTGCGAGACTTTTCTAATCCAAAAAGCTTTAGGCTCCATCATTCCTTCCGCAATATTTGGTCCTTTATCGCCGATAAACCTTTTTACTTTGGTTAGTGACGGTAAATGTAGGTTCTTCAGCACTGTTTCATAAGCTTGCCGACCACCGATGAAAAAGAGGTTAAGTAGAAGAGTTTGATCGCTGCATCTGTCGTCCTCCATTTTTTCTTTTGCAATTGGATTTGGCGGTGGTCATTAAAGTTGAAAGAAAGGTACTTAGATTTAGGCTTTCAAGTGTCGTATCTGTGCTGTGGTGGTCTCGTGATGAGTTTCTATGTATTTTGTGAAACGTTGCTTCAGTTCGGGGTTTTGTTCAATTAAATTTTCAATATTATTAATAACTTTTGTGTAATTAGTAATTAAAGGTTGACTATGGCACAAAAAGTCTAATTTGCGTTATATTCGCGCCAACTGACTATACTCTGGCTGCTTCCACCAAGGAGTAGTATATCGGGCTCACACCACACCCCATCCCCTAAGGAGACGTAACTTAGCCATTTCCCCTAGCTACTAAGAGAGACAAATACGATTGGCTCACTGCGCGACACTCTTAAGCCAATAGCGTTAAGAGAATTTTTCACGATATAAGCAGACGACAAAACAAATCCGTTGGTGAAATTACGGTCACCTCGTGTAGAACTTAGTTCTGGTGAAGAAGAAAACTTTGGAACTTAAAGGGATACTTTCTCTTAATTTCATTGCAATAAATCCCTATAAGGTTAATTTATTTCCATTGATAGACAAATAAGGATTCTGAAAATATATATGTTTTTATATTTTAGTTTAATTAATGATTTTTAAATTACGATTAAAAGATCCAAAATGCTATTGTTTTGCGACCATGAGGACACATGGTGATTATATAAAAACGTCTTGGTTTGGACCAAGGCCGAAAAAACAAACGATATGTGTGAGGTTTATCAATTGACTGAAGTTTCAGATATTGAAATTTTTTTCTAATTATTTTTATCCACTCAATCCTTAATCAATATTTAATTCAATCAACTGATTTTACTGTTAATCGATCTAGTCCCTCTAAATTAATTGAAAAAATTACATATCTACGCTTTTTCAAGAACAATTACATTTTCCGAAAATATTTTATCATGAAATTAATTGTTCTTGAAAAAGCGTAGATATGTAATTTTTTCAATTAATTTAGAGGGGCTAGATCGATTAACAATAAATCAGTTGATTGAATTAAATATTGATTAAGGATTGAGTGGATAAAAATAATTAGAAAAAAATTTCAATATCTTAAACTTCAGTCAATTGATAAACCTCACACATATCGTTTGTTTTTTCGGCCTTGGTCCAAACCAAGACGTTTTTATATAATATCTGTCACTTCAGTCTTAATGTAATTAAATTTTGAATAATTATGTTTGCTTTACCGTCATACATTTGCACTCTAAAATATAATGGTGCATTCAAACACCATATATGCAGTTTTTTCCAGTGCCAAAAAAGACATCATTTAGGGTGTACTTTAACCCCATTTCTATGATCAATTCACGCCATTTACTAATATTATTTGGAAGTATTAAGGAAATATTAGGCATTCAAGCACCATTTACAGTGGCTTTTAGCATCTTTTTTTTTGACAATCTGTTGAACTTCTAATATTACTTAGTTTAATGGTTTTAAAAGTAGGGAAAAAGTATGCTACCTATGTCACATTATTAAACCAAGTTAAGTGAAATAATTGTTAAATATTTATTATAACCACTGCACCACAGACACGTGGTAAGTCTAAGTTTTCCAAGAGATCTAACTAATTATTATGTCCAATCACGATGGTTAAAACATGTATCTACCTGGGCTCGAACCTGGGACTTTCCGTGTGTGAAGCGGACGTGATAACCACTACACCATAGATACGTGGTAGCACTGAGTTTTCCAAGAGATCTAGCTAATTCTTATGTCCAATCACGATGTTCAATACATGTATCTACCAGGGCTCGAACCTGGGACCTTCCGCGTGTGAAGCGGACGTGATAACCACCACACTGCAGATACGTAATAACACTGAGTTTTCCAAGAGATCTAGCTAATTATTGTGTCCAATCACGATGGTCAAAGCCGTACTTCTGTAATTAACTAAAATTAACATACTTTGACTTAATTGTTTTGATCAAACTGGCTGATAGCACACCCTGAATACTTAATTGTTAATTTAAGATAATTCCGAAAAGTATCTTCGCTGTAGTTTTTAAGTTATAGGTGGGGAAAAATCACGAAAAACCCATGTTAATCTCCATAGGAAATTAGTAAAAGCGGGTGAATATTACTTTAACGTTACAAAACGGTATCAAGTCATATCTACAAGGGCCTACCGGCCCTGTAGAATACAGAGTCGAAACACCGAAAAACGTTACCAATTTCCACGTCATAAGTCTCTTAGGCTCCGTAGTGTTTTTCCTACTGGTAGGGGAATTCATTCTGTGAGCGCAGTATGATAAAGATTGACGGGAGTAACAGAGGCTCGAATTGGTATGGGTGCACACCAAATTCTTCTACTTCAGAAGAACTACCCTCAGATTCGTTTATTATAAATTGTTCCGAATTTTCTTAATTCAAAGAATTTGTCTTTTCGTCATTTTATGGCAATAATGTGGTATTTATATATAAGTTGAAATGTCTATCGCCAGGAATAATAATATTATTTATGTTCAGATATAGATAATAGAAAAGCTTGAGAAGCTACGCATGAGAAAAGATGCTTATGAGGCGTAATCTTGGGTTTCAAGCCTACATTGTAGGGATTTAAATGAGGTTAAAACTGTTATACGTCCAATTTTAACGTGCACATCGGACGATAAAGTTTCACATGAGACAAACATCTTAATTCATCAAAGGGAAAAAACCCTTACAATTGAGGGCATAAATTAAGTAGTATGACAAAAAATTATAGTCATTGTAACCCTCTGTATGATAATTTAACTAAGGGAGAAAGCTCCCGAGGGCCATAAAAAAGAATAAAGACAACTTACTTTATATATCCAAATTAGAAGAATAATCTTCCAATACTTTAATGGTAATATTGAATATACAAAAAAGGGATAAACCCGACGGAACTATACTCTTGATAGTTAATTACAAAACTAGTGCTCCGTTCGAGAGCTGACTTCGGAATGAATTAATACTGAGAAAAATCACAGTGATATTGCTAGGAGGAGGAGCATGTAGCATGGAGGTATAACACCCTGCCAGATCCAAGGAGTAGAACTCCATGAATCTGGCAGCCATGCTACTTCCCCCCTCTTTAGGAACTCTTTTATTCTATCAAAAATTTAAGTCATTAGAAAAAGTAAAAGGGTTACCCCGAGGAACCAGGAACATTTTGGCAGGGGTTTATCACAATAATAATAATCCTTAGAATCAAGGTATCAAAAAAAAGAAAAAGGGCATTCTCCCTGGGGTTGATATTGTTTTCGTTTATTCAGGAGTTATGTTCTTGGATTTCTGCTCAGCCTCTTTCCTTTTGGTTTCCAGACGGGATTGTCTGCGCGCTTCCCTCCGTTCTAAAGACGCTTTACTTCGTCTACCCGGGCAGTCTGAGACGGCGTGTTGTCCCATTTTTCGGCATCGATAACAAATCGATGTAGACCATATGAAAGGGTGTTTGGCACCCGGTACCCTCGAAGGGAGTAGTATCCTTGGAGGAACTTTAGGGGTCCACCCCATCGTCCCGAATCGTTCCCAATTTCGGTGGTCCTCGCTGTCTTCGTCATCAGCAGAATGAGCGGGAATCCCTTGGCATGGTGAAGATGCTACTTTCGGTTCCGGTTGGATATGCTGAGGAGGATGGCGAAGGAATCGTGTTAAAGACCAAGGGTCTTCTTCTCCCTGAGGAGGAGAGGCGGAAGGGTAAAACCCAGGGGACTGATCCGGGATGGAAATAGGATCAGAAATCTGCTCCATTTCTTCTCTGGATTCTGCTAATATAAGGACATCCTCATCCTCTTCCTTAAACGGGCAGGAATCTGCTACATGGCCCTTTGTATAACAAGATGAGCACGAATCGGTTGAGTTGATGTATTTATTCGGCATATAGCAGTCGGTGGCCTCATGGTCGAATTCCTCGCAATTGCGGCATTGGATGAGGTTTTTTGTATCGCTTGGGCAATAGTTTTCCAAAATTTCTAGGGATTGCTCTGTTTTGCTCATTGGTTTAGGTTGGTTTCTTTTTTTCATTTTGAATTCCTTTGGAAGGGCGAATTCCCAGTTAGAAGCCATCTGTAATTATATAATGTTAATAGCGTCTCTTAGAGGCTTGGGAAATGAATTCCCATGGGAAAAAGGAGATTGGCTCTCGGGAGAAACAAAAATATTCCCTTTGTAGGTTCTTTATCTTATTATTATCAAGGTAAACCTGAACTTCATAAGGTGACCTTAACCTTTTATCATCAGGAGGTCGATAGTAGATATCTACTTCATTACCTCCGGGCTGAACCGTCGCCCTCTTACATACCTTTCGGCGCCACCCCAATTTAAAAGGTTCTAAATAAATGTCGGGTAGTGTAGCCCTATTTAGACGGGGAATTCTCATTGCTTCTGACAACGTTCGATGAACTGTCAGACGCACTCAGTGATTGGGATAGGGATTGAGGAATAGGTTCAGGGGTTGATACTTCGTCTGAGAGAGGAGATATCTGTTCATGTGGTGCTAGTTCTTCCGAAAAACCAGAAGCTGGAGAATGGTCTAACGCCGGTTCCGGTACTGTATGATCAGAAGACGTTGATTTATCCTCCGGCGTTAGAATTCCTTCTGAAAAACTGGACGTTGACTTATGTAGCCCAGGTTCCTCGACTGATTCTTGATCAGAAGGGGAAGCCTCCCCTGCCGCAGAAGGCGGACTATCGTTAGTAGGATGATCGAGCTGAAAAGCCCTCATATCGTGGTTGGTAGGAAGGAGGAGAGGAGTGTCTTCAAAAAGGGCCATGCCCGGTTCACTATCAGTGTCTGTAGGTTGATGTGAATCATCGTGAACTGCAGGAGGGATCAATTGATCCTCCGTTTGATCTTCTACGGTACGTGATGTCGAGGTTCGATGGACATGTGGAATAACAGGAATAATCGGTTGATTGGTTTCCTGACCGTCCTGGGGTGACGGTGACGTAGAAGATGATGATGTTTCAGATGACGTGGTTGAGGAAGTCTCTTCAGGCTGGTGGAGCGCTCTATCACCATCCGTAGAAGGACCAGGTTCAAGGTCATCGGCTATTTCTGATTGAGAAACTGGGGCAATTCCGGCGTTTTCGAAGACGGCTACATTCGTCCAGTAGAGTTTGAGATGCTCTAAGTTAACTTTCCCTATGTTCTGCCCTGAGTTAGCGTCTTCTAACTCGTAGACTACGGGAGAATGTTTTGCTACTATCTTAAAGGGACCTGCCCATTTAGGACTAAGCTTTTTCATAAGTTGCCCTGTCGTACTTGATAAAGGATGTGTTTCCATCCATACTAAAGTTCCTACCTCAAACTCTAAAGGTTCATGACGAAGGTCATAATACTTCTTTTGGTGAGCTTTAGCTAACTTAGACAATTCATTACTGAATACTAATGGTTCCTTAAGAACCTTCAAAGCCTTGCTACGACTAGGGTCATCTGGGTCCTGAACGGGTTCTTCAATATCTAAATCCCAAGGGAGACGTGGCTCCCGCCCTAAATTCAGAAAAAAGGGAGATCTTCCCGTAGTTTCATGGGGTGCGGAATTTATTGCGAATTGAAGAAGGTCAAGGGATTCATCCCATCTATCATGGTGATTCCCTACATAGAATGATATTAATTCGCCTATTACTCTATTTACTCTCTCAGTGGGATTTCCCTTAGGAGTATAGGGGGTGGTAAACTTTGGGTTTATTTTAAAGCTCTGCACGTCTGCAGCCAAAGTTTCGAGTTAAATTGTACCCCTCTATCACTAAGGATAGCTTTAGGAGCTCCCCACCTAGTGATAATAGATTTAAATGCCTGAACACAGGTCTTAGCAGTAATAGTTTTTAGTGGTATCATTTCCACGAATTTGGTCATATAATCGACGAAAACTATTAAATATTTATAATGGTGTCTACTTGAAGGGAATGGTCCCATTATGTCGACACTAATTTGGTCCCAAGGACTGGTTATTTCTGAGGGTTGCATTAGCCCTGGCTTTTTCCTATTTCTAGCCTTGAATTGTTGGCATAGTGAACACCCTCTAACATAATCCTGAACATCACTATTTACAGTGGGCCACCAATATCTATAAGTTACTTTACTAAGGGTCTTATCTTTGCCCCTGTGAGCTGATAAAGGGTGGTCGTGTAACAACCTCATAGCTTCTAGCCTTAACCGAGGAGGTAAATAAATCTTTTCAGGATGATTCCTGTACGGTCTTCTATAAAGAAGATCATTCTTTATTTCAAATATTTTATTCCTAACTGGGTTAGGTCCTTGCAAGGAATTAATAATAGGGGACGCAAATGGGTCTTCCCTTTGAGATGTTCTGACATCTTCTATCGTAAAAACTGAGTATAAGGATCTAGGACCTGGAGGACGTATTCGACCTTCAACAGACTCACTAGAGGAAGTTGAATTACTACTACTACCGGTAGAATTTTGACTAGTACTACTACTAGTTTGATCTAAATTTGAAGTAGAATTAGAAGTAGAAGAACTGAAGTTTATGCTCAAAACGTTAATCGGGGCCCTCGACAAGGCGTCAGCTACTACGTTTTCTACTCCTTTTTTATGTTTTATGGTAAAATCAAAAGTCTGAAGGTACATTGCCCATTTGACTAGACGAGAATTGGGTTCCCTAATGTTAAACAACCACTGTAAAGCCTGATGGTCAGTGAGGACAGTGAATTTACGACCTTCTAGAAAGGGCCTAAACTTTTTGACAGCCCAACATATGGCTAAACACTCCTTCTCGCTAGTGGAGTACCTTGTTTCAGCATCTTTTAGCCCTGTACTAGCATAAGCTTTAGGGACTTCTATATTATCCTGTAATTGGGAAAGAAGGGCACCTAACCCTGCATCACTAGCATCGGTAGTTAAGATGCACGGGGAATCCCTTCTAAAGGAAGCTAAGGGGTGAGCCTTACAAATGGCTTCCTTAATTTTTTCGAACGCCTGTTGCTGTTCGAATCCCCAAACAAATTTCTGATCCTTCCTTCTAAGCTTATTAATAGGAGCTACTATTTGGCAGTAGTGGCTAATAAACCTATTATGCCAACCTGCCATCCCTAAAAATCTTTGAACTTCCTTAATATTTTTAGGAGGAGGAAATTTTTGAATGGCTTCTATCTTAGAAGGATCTATATGCACCCCTTTTTCATTTACAATGTGACCAAATATGGTAGCTTCTTTCTGAGCGAAACGACATTTCTTTAACTGTAGGGTGAGACCCGCTTCCTTTAGCCTATTTAAGACATACTCTAAACACGTTAAGTGTTGATCCCAGTCTTCGCTAAGCGATATTAAATCATCTAAATAGTCTATTAATTGGAAGTAATCTGCATCCCTAAAAATTTCGTCAATTAGACGCTGAAAAGAGCTAGGGGCGTTACATAGCCCAAAAGGGAGTACATTGAACTCGTACTTTCCCATGTGAGTCACGAAGGCAGTTTTTTCTCTGCTCTTAGGGTGCATTTCCACTTGCCAGTACCCTGATTTAAGGTCAAGTGTTGTTATATGTTTAGGTCTTCCAACCCTAGCTAACATGTCCTCTATATTAGGTAAAGGATAAGGGTCCTTAATGGTAACCTGATTAAGTTTTCTGTAATCAATACAAAACCGATAGGGTTTACCCCGTTTTGTTTGATCAACTAAAACTACGGACGAAGCCCAAGGAGAAACTGAAGGTCTGATTATCCCGTCATCTAACATTTCCCTTACATGTTGTTCAATAATTTTCCTTTTCTGGTCATTCACACGATAAGGCTGAGATTTTATGGGCGGGTTATTTCCCGTATGAATCTCATGGAAGACTAACCCTGTTCTTCCTACCTTATCAGAAAACAACTCAGGAAATTTCAATAAAAGGGCTTCTAGTTGATGGCGTTGCTCATCAGTGATAGGGGCTGCAGAAACTGCGTCCCTAATACTATTTACAATCTCCTTATCTATGGGATCCTTTCCTGATGGTAATGAAAAAGGGATCCTTAAGTTACCCAATAAACATTGAGCTGACTCAAAATCTAACTTGACCCTATTTTCCTCAAGAAAATCTTGACCCAATATAAAGTCACTATTTAGGGAAGGAACTATGTAAAATTTAAATTTAAACTGTTTCTCACTTTCAATTGACTTAAGAGTAAATTCTAACTCGTGAGAACCTTTTGTGAACGTATAACGGCCGTCGCCCCAAACTACACAATCTAATTCTTCATCTTCAGGTAATTCTGAAGAATTTCTATGTTTACAGATTTTTTGCCACTGGTCAAGACTAACAAAAGAGGCATCGGCCCCACTATCTAATTTAGCGTGAACTGTCGCGTGTTCAAAAGTAACGGGAATGGTAACCCTTTTGAAAACTGAACCCTTTCGAACTGATTCAATCCTCAAGAGAAACGCGACACGCTTCTTATTAGGAGAATTTATTGGGCACCGGGAGAGGGACCACGTGGGACCTCTCCCGTCTGGGCTTCCCCCGACTGGATCATATTTTTATTTGGACAATCGGGTGCAAGATGACCAGGTTCCTGACAACTGTAACAGGTGATCGTACGTGTAGAGGGGTAAGACAAGGCCAACTGACGACCTGGAGATTTTGATCTTTGATTATTATATCGGTTATAAGATCTTTGACCTCTATTTGAAATGTTTTGAGCTCTAGCTTGAGACCTAGAGTCTAAGGGTTTCAAGGGATATTCCCATTTAGGATGTGATGGGGAAGTAGGACAAGAGCTTTGACAATGCCCGGGGGAACACTGATTATGGGCAGAGCCTTTATTAGCTGGGCAAGAAGACTCAGCTTTAACTTTAGGTTTAGGGGGTGACTTCCTCTTTTCCCTTTTCTCAGCGTTCTTTCTCCTAACTTCAATATCCTTTTCTATTGTTTTACAGGAATTTCTCAACTGTTCCATAGTAGTAAATTGAAGGAAAAGGAGGGGAGTTCTAAGTTCATCTTTTAAATTACTCTTTATTATAGGAACTAATTCCTTTTCGGAGAGGGGATGGGCCATCCCTAGATTCAGCTTCATAACTTCCCCGAAGAATTCCTCTACCGACTCCTTATCTTTCTGACTTCTATGGTTTATTTCTATCTTAAGTTTAGAATCAGCTTCGGAATCTCTAAACTGAACCTTAAAATGTCTCTTAAACGTATTCCAAGTTAAATGAGGATGGGAAGGTCTTAATCTACACATTTCGTCATATTGACGGGCTAAATCCCTGTACCAATACAAGGCACGTCCTCTTAAAAGGAGAGGCAATGCAGCTACCCTTTCTTCATTTGATAGCTTGTGAAATTTAGCATACTCCTCAAAAGCAGCTAAAAATTCAGTGGCATTATCGTTAGACGATCCCATAAAGGCTAACCTTTCTGGCGGTTCAATAGGGACTTTTCCCGATTGAGGGGTTGAACCTCTATTTATTAACATGGGTAGATCCCTAACTAACCTATCAAAAC
The DNA here is from genome assembly GCF_054372755.1 of Phalangium opilio. Taxonomy (NCBI): domain Eukaryota; kingdom Metazoa; phylum Arthropoda; class Arachnida; order Opiliones; family Phalangiidae; genus Phalangium; species Phalangium opilio. The sequence continues at coordinate 1,181,153 of NW_028324162.1, read as the reverse complement.
TAGTAGCTAGAGCTTTTTGTATTGCTACATTTTGGGTTGAATTATCTGCCAGTGTTTGGAGCAAGGGCAATATAAAAGCTTTTAATTCCTCTTCGGGAGTGTCTGGTCCTAATTGAGGGATTTGTCGGGACGGAGAATATTGGGTTCCGATAGTTCTAGTTTCTGGTTTAGGCAAGACATTAGCAGAACTAATTTTAGGCTTAACAATTGTGGACTCTGATTTAAGAGGATCAAGGGAATTAATCCCAGTTTGAGGAGGGAAATTAGAGGGAGTTAAACATCCCTTAGGGGCAGGAATACTCTTATGAGGGAATAACAAGTAAGGAGAGAAGTTAGGCTCTGAAGAGGCTGCAGTCCTCTTTTTTGAATCTTCTTCGTCTCTCTCTTCCTCAATACGAAGCTTCCGGTTAAAGTCCTCCAAGGTATCATCTGTTTCAGGCGGTGCTAGCATGTCGCCATCGTCTTCCATAGACGTAAACAGATCTTCTTTTGATTTGTCTTCCCTTTTCTTTAAGATTAAGTCCTCGTCCTCATCCTCAGATGTTTGAGGCGATCTCCATGTTTGATTGTTAGCGTCCGAGTAAGCCATGATTTATTTAATTAATTTACAATACCCAAAATAAGTGACAACAAACAAGTTAAGTTAAGTTTATTCAATATAATTAGTAAGTCATCAAAATTCAATGATTTTATTACTAAGATAATTTTATTTTCAATTTGTTATTTAATTTAATTCTGATTAAGTTAGATTTAATTTAATTCAATTATCTTATTAACTATCTATCAATGTGGAAGCCAAGGCTTAGAGCCACATGGGGGGCGGATATCCTAACCGACAATGATAAACAGTATTTCTTCGGGACTGACCGAGGCTTAGTCGAGTCCCTGTTCGGGCGCCAATTTATGTAACCCTCTGTATGATAATTTAACTAAGGGAGAAAGCTCCCGAGGGCCATAAAAAAGAATAAAGACAACTTACTTTATATATACAAATTAGAAGAATAATCTTCTAATACTTTAATGGTAATATTGAATATACAAAAAAGGGATAAACCCGACGGAACTATACTCTTGATAGTTAATTACAAAACTAGTGCTCCGTTCGAGAGCTGACTTCGGAATGAATTAATACTGAGAAAAATCACAGTGATATTGCTAGGAGGAGGAGCATGTAGCATGGAGGTATAACACCCTGCCAGATCCAAGGAGTAGAACTCCAGGAATCTGGCAGCCATGCTACATCATTTTATTGGGTTTTGCTGATTAAAAGTCTATTCAAAGACTTTCAGCTATAAATAATCTTGTTTGGAGAATAATTGAACTTGGTTGAAGAAAGTTACTAATAACAAAAATTGATATAAGCTCTCCAATTAAGGAATCTCCAGCTGTGCTGATGTATGTGATCGGTGCAAATTTACGCTCATTATGTAGGAAATCTGAGGAAGGACATCATCAAAATTGACCACTACCAAAGATAGTGTTGCAAATGACGTACGATCTTACGATCTTGGATTGAATCCCAAGATAGAGGTGGACTTTTTTACCCTACTAACGTGGCCTTATATTTTTTGGACTATTATGCAAGCATGTTGCCGAATATTATAAAAATGATTATATTGAGAAAAGGGTCGAAAAATTTATAGAAAGGCCATAATATTTAGAGTAGATTATTTACGTTATTTATTGACATAGTTCCTAATTTATTTATAACTCATCGTTTCAAAATTATTAATGTATGCTGACAGATGAAGTCCAGAGGAAACGTTCCTAAAGATAATTTGCAAAGATTTTCCTTTACTTTAAATAGGCCATAATATTTAGAGAAAATTATTTACGGTATTGACATAGTTCCTAATCTATTTTATATAAATCATCGTTTCAAAATTGTTAATGTTTGTTGACAGTTTTAGATAGATAATAGATAACCAAATGAAATATTTCTGAACTCATAAAGACTTATATTTTGTTACATTCTTAATAGTTTGAATAGACAGTAGCCACAATAAATAATTGATCCAAACATGTTTTAAAAAACAGTTTATTTTATTGTGTTTAAAAAATGAAATTGAGCATGAAAGTTTTAAAACGTTTCACTTCGAAGTCGTTACCAATAGTCAAAATAAAAGATTTCAAGGTAAGTAATTAAAAAATCACACTAAAAACATCAACTGTTTTAGAAACTTTAGGTATTCCATTGTAAGCCATCTACATAGCCAAATCATCACTTGATTGCATTGTAGTTTTACCAATGGCACTATGAGTGGCAATTCGATGCTATTTTAACATGTGAAGTGCTTCTCTATTATTGCCAAATGTTTCCACGGTAGGATTATCATTTCGGCCATTTGCTGCACGATTCCTCGAGAAGTCTATTTCTATTGGATCTTAATTAAAGTTTGCAGTAAGAATGAAGCGAGCGCCCTTGTTCAATAGAAATCTAACCATTTCCACAACGGCTTAAGCTTAATATAACTTGGATAAACCATTAATTAATCATTATATTGAAAAGTAATTAAAAAGGTTTGATTGAACTGTAACATTACTTGTTTACTTCAATCCAGTTAGAGTTTCTTTTGAGAGTAGCATCTTCTTTCTGTCCTCCGCTTTAAATTTGCCTCGGCGGTCAGCTACATCCTTTTCCCAATCTTCAAGATACCTTATAAAATCACTTTCAAGCCACTGGAACGTTCGGAAGTGTAAGGGACATTTTAAATCGTAACTTTTACTAGAAAGTTAAGGTCATACCTGTAATCGTTTATCATTTATAGACTGAAATGGACGTTTGTTTGGCTTGCGTTTGTGATATGCTTCGTTAAAATTGGACGTATTAAAAATGTCAAACCATTTATCCATTGTCTCAATGAACTGTACTGTTTCAGGAAACTGGCCAACATATTCAACTTTAATAGCATTGGCAACTGATTGGCTTAAGACTTCTGCAGCATATCGCACTTTCATCTTGCTGTAAGAGTTTAAATACACGTGGTCACCAGTCAGTTTATGCGCTCGTCTAAGTTGACCAGGATTTGCCCTTTCTTTTTCAAATAAGTCCCTGATAGTGTTTCATACTAAATATTCCCCATTATTGTACATGAGGCGTACTTTGCACGTGCGTTCACTCGAAAATAGACAGTTTCTGGTTGTCTTGAGTAAACAAGGCGGGTCAAAAATGAAGTAAAGAAACCGTTCTTCATCCATGCTGTATTGATTTACACAACGATGCGATGCTTCCTCAGGGGAGTTCATAGAGAAAAATTTCCGATTTGTAGCTGCACCATCGCCAATTATCGAGAGGATTTTGAAACCCAAAGATTCTAACTTTTCAACCACTTCCCATAAAATGCAGTTTAGATCATCGGCTGTCAGAGAATTTTTTGCAAAGTGCGCGAATGGATATTTTAAATGTATAGTTGCGCCTCTTAGCATGAGCAATAACACGTGGCTAGCGACGTTCTTCTCTTTATATTGTCCAATTTCTATATCACTGATGCGATTTCGGGCGTTATTCAAATGCGTATAGCCAACTATGTCTCCAGTGTTTTTTTGTAAATCAGCTCTTCTTTGCACTTCATTTTATCAAGGATGATGGAAAAATATTGTTGCCAAGGTTCTAGTTTCTCAGGTTTTATGTCCATCTTCATTTGGTTGAGAACGTCTTCAGAAAAGCCCAAAGGCTTCTTACTACGGTTTGTGTGACGAAATAGGGTACTGTATGATGGTAATTTCAAAATCTTAGAGGCTGCTAAGCTTTTAAAGGCACAGGGTGATTTGTGGTATTGGTAGAGACACCGTTGCATAACAGAAGGATGCCATCTTCTTCCCCGCGCATCGGTTGTCTTTATTATTTTTAATTGTTCTCTTAAAAACAATGCTTCAAAAGAGTTATCATTCGCATCAGGCAGAGTTTTTTCCAATATGCTTTGGATAGTTGAATGTTCATCTTCTGGTAACCTTAATACTTTCATTTTTCTTTTCGAATTCAATTCTTCCCGTTTGTTTTGTTTGATTAGGTGAATGAGCTCTTCCTTAGACATGGATTTTAACCTCTTGGTCTTGCGTGTTTTGTTTCCACTTGCAAACTTTAACGCGTAGCTTCGTAGTTTTGCACAGCATTGACAGGTTTTACTGCCCGACAAGCGAAAGCAATCAGGATGACGGAAGACTGCCACGGTTTTGACTTTTAAGTATAGCAACAATGTTTTCATCAGTAATACCAGCACATATTTAAATTTTTTTTGAAATATTGTTGCACGTAAACTAGTAACATCTACAACTTATCGCGGTAATTCAAGGTCCATGTCTTAAGCAACTCTTTATTAAGTATTTTAATGTCAACGTGATGATCTGCACTAATGCTTAAAGAAACCATGGTTCCGTTAGTTTCTTTATTTAACTTCAAGATTGTAACGCTTGAATCATTTATATTATGAAACCAATTGTTGTTAGATAAAGCTTGCCACTCTGGAGATTCAGAGAATGAATGGAATCGATATTCCAAAGTTATTTTGTCGCTATTTTTTACCCACCACTTGATAATACTTCAAGGATATTACTTTTTGTAGAGCATAGAGTTAGTTCTTGCGAGGTTTCCAAACTGCGTTCTGCCATACTATTTCTATCCCATAATAAGACAACACCCCTAAATTCCACTAATGAATTCACAGAAGAAGACGAAACCCATTAATAAAAACTGTATTTGCGAATAAAGACTAGAAAAAGAAAGAGATAAGTTTATAAATTAATTGCCTGAAGTAACAGATATTAAAATTTTGACTTTTGAAGACATGATTATAAAACACTTAATATTTAAAAAAAAATTCTCATCTTAGTTTTTCACCAAAATACCTTTAGTAAAAATATACATGAAATATCTGCATCGTTTTAAAAACATTAAGAATGTGCATTTTACTTTTTATTAAAAATATAAAGTTAGGTTTGAGTATTCGGCTCTACAAGTAGAATAAAATGTAATAAAAATCGTTGATAGCTGATAAAATAAATTTAGTATTGAGACCTAACAAATCGTATTCGTTAATTTTAAGTTTTCGAAGTACCAAACATGAACGTGTTGTATAGCTCTCAAAAGATCACGATCAAGGTACAGATCTTCTCGACTTTAATAACTATATCACAGTCAAACGGTCTGTATTATTTACCACTTCGCAATATTTCAATATTAAAATATAAAAAATTAAATTGATCAAGTTCAATTTTTCAGATATCCGAGTATTTGAACTTCTTAAAGCAGTTGTTAATAAAAAAACATTCTTATAAATAGTATCCATAATCATTTACAATGTTATTGGAAATGCCATTTTTTTCTAGAACTATTATTGAGAGAAAAATTTTTGTTTAAATAATGTTGAAAAATATTTTCGGCAAATTAAATTTTGGTGAAAAAACAAGATAAGAATTTTTTTAAAATATTAAATATTTTATAATCATGTCTTCAAAAGTCAAAATTTTAATATCTGTTACTTCAGGCAATTAATTTATAAACTTATCTCTTACTTTTTCTAGTCTTTGTCTGCAAAGACAGTTTTTATTAATATCTGTTACTTCAGTCTTAATATTAATTAAGGTTGTTTAGAAACTAGCGTTTTAAACCTTAGGAGAGAAAATCAGGCACTCCTTTTAAGTCTATGGGTTTTGCGTGTCCATTATTATTAAAAGTTTCAATCCTGACTGGTTGACATGACAATCAACGCCCAGTCCAATTCTAATAGCTTTCCCTTCGTTTTCACTGTGGAAACTTACCCGTTATGACTAAACTATTTCAATTACCCTTGTTGACACATCTAGTTAAATTACCCTTGATGACAATCCTAGTTCAATTACCCTTGATGAAAAACCTAGTTCAATTACCCTTGATGACAAACCTAGTTCAATTACCCTTGATGGCTAACCTAGTTCAATTACCCTTGATGAAAAACCTACTTCAATTACCCTTGATGGCAAATCTAGTTCAATTACCCTTGATGGCTCACCTACTTCAATTACACTTGATGGCTCACCTAGTTCAATTACCCTTGATGGCTTACCTAGTTCAATTACCCTTGATTTCTAACCTAGTTGAATTACCCTTGATCGATCACCTGGTTCAATTACCCTTGATGACTAACCTAGTTCAATTACCCTTGATCGCTAAACTAGTTCAATTACCCTTGATCGCTAAACTAGTTTAATTACCCTTGATCGCTCACCTAGTTCAATTACCCTTGATCGCTCACCTAGTTCAATTACCCTTGATCGCTCACCTAGTTCAATTACCCTTGATCGCTCACCTAGTTCAATTACCCTTGATCGCTCACCTAGTTCAATTACCCTTGTTCGCTCACCTAGTTCAATTACCCTTGATCGATCACCTAGTTCAATTACCCTTGATCGCAAACCTAGTTCAATTACCCATGATCGCTCACCTAGTTACATTACCCTCTATCGCTAACCTATTTTAATTACCTTTGATAGTTCACCTAGTTACATTACCCTTGATCGCTAACCTAGTTTAAATACCTTTGGTCGCTAACCTAGTTACATTACGCTTGATCGCTAACCTAGTTACATTACGCTTGATCGCTAACCTAGTTACATTACGCTTGATCGCTAACATAGTTAAATTACCTTTGATCGCTAACCTAGTATATCGCCTATAATGGCGCTATAATCCCGGTGAAACGACTACCTAACTCATACCACTAAAAAGACGTATGTTCCACCGTTTCAGGGTAAACAACGCAATTTAGAGTATGTAATTAAAATTAATAAAAACAATACTTCATTTTAATTGTTTTTAATGAAACTTCAAAAGGCATCTGTTTAATGTTCGACCTTTCATGTAAAACCGTTTTCAGACCTATCGAAAAAACAGTCTTCAAAAAATGGTCGAGGAACTTTGGCGATCACAGCAAACATTTCCCATGTTATTCATATGGGAAAATTTCCCTTTTTTTGCCAAAATGACTGAATTTTTATGAAAATGAAAACCACCCTTAGGAACTTTATTTTTTATGAAATAAACTATTTAATGGATCTTTTTGAACTTTTAACCACATATTACGGGCCTAGATTGTAGATCTGTGGAACTTTTTCAAAACAGTAATCATAATAGAAAAAAAATTACATCCAAACAAAAAACCCTCCTTATACATTAAGAGCAGTATGAAGTCTTATCTAAGAGAGCTACCGCTCTCATAGAATAATGTTACGATATTCACATAATGAATGAATGGAGGAGTTTATTGTGTATGAAACAAGTTGGGAAAACCAAAATATTACCTCTCCGAGTCAAGAGGTCTACTACTACAAACTTATTTACCTAGATATGGAATTATTTCTCTTTTTTGAAGTAAAAATTTACGAAATACTGAAGCAGTATTCCAAGCATAGCGAATAATACAGTAAAGCAGACGACATTTTACATCCAATAAGGATAAATCTTGGACACATGGAAATCAGTCAATAGGGAAAAGATCAGGAAATGAAGTCTACGCTTCAGCTGTTTACCGTATATTCTGATAGCTACATTCACAACTGGTTTGCAGTGTAAACACTATCGTCTCGTCTCACCTCAACAATATTCTTAGTTTGCCAACATGAATGTTAACGTTAAATAACACCAAAGCTAAATTGTAGCTAGACGCACTAATAGTCAATGCGCACCATAAAGAGAATAAAAAGTCTGTAGCTACTACCCGTTTTCCATTAGCCCTTTCACTATTCTAATTGCCACCATAGATAATATACACAGGGATCGGAAGGTATGCCTTCCTTAGTGTATCTCTCTTTTCCGCGCTTGTGCGGGGGGGGGCGCACGCCAAACTTCTGCAGTTGACTTCCGCTTATGCGCAGACGAGGTTGCCTGCTCGTTGTTCGCGCCGCCCCGTGGCACCCGTGTGCCCCTTAATCTAAACCGAGGCTTAGGATGTTTTTCAATAATTATTGAAAATACTAAAGTATCAATTAACCTGACCTTTAAGGGTTATCCTTCTTTTGTTTCTAGTAAGTAGTTTATAGTCAGTTAAAGCCATAGTGCCAAGATATGCTCCTATGATACTATAAGATGATAACCGATAGGCCTAATGTTTATATAAAAACTTTAAAGAATGCACGTGGGGAAATTTGTTTTTCCACACGTGCATTATTTAACCATGATTCTACGCTGTACGCATGCGCTGGTTTCCGGAAGTAGAACCTACCCAGTTTGTACAAAGCGCGGCAAGCTCTGCCCCGACCTTCTGATCCTGGTGTTAATTATCTATGTTGCCACCATGATATTTTCTTCTATTATAAAATCTTAACCTGATTATTTAATAGTGTATTTAACTTTCGGCTCACTCTGAACCGTTGATGTCTCTTCACTTCAGACACGAAAATCAAAGCCCATAGTTTACTTCACCTCAGGCCTCAATTATTTACTCTTTCTTTCACTAAGCCTATTGCGGATGATACTTAATATCATACTTAATAATCATATTTGTTTAAAACTATTTGTGTGTATAACCGTGTACAAAATTTAATTAGCAATGTTCATTTCACTAACCCTTTAAAATTTAATGTCAATAGTCATTTTTATTTTGCACACGACATCATAGATGGCGTTTGCAAAATATTTCTCTATACGGAAAATTTGACGAGGGAGAAGCCACTCTGTAATAAAGTCTTTCTGAGAGTGTAAGATGGGAAGCGTATTACACCGTTTAACGCGGAAATACACTCGGGATTACTTTTTACAGTTTTTATTTCAATATTAGAACGGATTAAAGGCATATCTCCCGAATTTACGGCATTAAAACCACCAAAAAGGAAATACCCGGGGAATACGCCATTGGCTGATCCCTCGGACGGCGTGCGTTTCTCGTTGACGAGGGGAAAGCCGCTCCGTAATAAAGTCTTTCTGAGGGTGTACGATGGGAAGCGTATTACGCTAGTTGCCTGATCCCTCGAATGCCGAGCGCGGCGTGCTCCCGAGCGCGACGTGTCGGTTAGTAACCTCGTATTTTAAGCTTAAGATGATACTGAGAATAAATAAGGGAAGATTGGCGCGGCTCTAGAGACCGCGCGCGTTATCCGGGGTATCGTAAATTATGTACGTAGAAAACCTCATATTTTTAGCTTAAGATGATACTGAGAATAAACGAAGGATAGATCTCTGGTCTAAACGCGCCAGATTTTACGGTAGACGGTAGAGTAGACCGGGAGTCCTATATTGCGTACGCGGGAATCTTGCGGACTGCCGACGGCAATGTTTAAGCCTTTGCTTAACTGAATTTTATTTTATCAAGCTAAATATAATTTTTGTGATCTACTGTCTTGTGACACTTGAAGTTCCGATTTAATGTTATAAACAGATTCCCGATTAGTAAAATCAATTGTCGGTAAGTGTATACAAATGGCCAATTGATTTAAGTTCCTATATAGAAACTAGTTCAAATAAAACGAAAATTATCAAATCTTAACTGAATTTCCTACTTAGATTTAAATATCAATTTTTCAAGCTAAGTATAATTTTTGTATACACTGCGACTAATTGTATTATTTACTAAACATTGTGATTAATGTTTAGAGCTCGGCATTATCTATCCATTATCCACAAATTGGTGGATAACCGATTATTTATAAACAAAGTTGTGGATTATAATACGATTTAGCATGAGTTATGTGGATAATTTTCGAGTATGGATGAAGATAAAATAACTTGGATAATGGATAGATAATGCCGGGCTCTAAACATTGTGATTAATGTAACATTAGTAAATAAATCATTAATAATGATTTATTTACTAAACATTGTTATTAAGGCTTTAGAGCCGAACATAAAATCTTAACTGAATCTCCTACTTAGATTTAAATATCAATTTTTCAAGCTAAGTATAAGCCCTGAAAATTTAATGACAAGTGTGTTACAATCGATTATATCCAAAAATGGTTAAAAATGTTCATAATTAATTAGTTTTATAAATTATGCAATGAAAGAGGAAGTGACGTACATTTGGGTAAATGTTTCGCGGGAGATTCAAATGTCGATTTGGGTTAAAGAAATAAGAGAATAATTTGAGATGGTGAAATGTTTGGCGGGAGATTCAAATGTCGATTTGGATTTGGGTTATAGCGTGGGTCCTCGCGGAGCGCTCCCATGGAGGAATAAAACTAGGAGATCCTATTCTTCAAAAACAGTCTTTAACGAAGCTGGAAACTACTACTACCATTTTTACTGCTCCTTGGGAGCGCTCCGCGAGGACCCAAAGGAAAACGCTATTAAAGAATAGGGTTTTAAGCTCTCTCTCCTTATGGAACCAACCCTAATGTTTACATTTGGATTTGGGTATTTAATCATTAAAATTTTTAGAGAATAGTGCCCCTGGATACATTTCAAGTTTTCTGCTTATTTCCGCTCTCGCGAATTTCCAGGAGGCTCAAAGTATTTCAGTTATTTCCGCCCCAATTCAACCTTTTCTAGCCGTGATTTATTTCGTCGGTTTTATTTTAAGCAGGGACGGAAATAAGATAACTTTGAGACACTTATAGGGGTCACTGCCTCACTGGACCAATGTCCTATAAATTGATTGGGTGTGCAAAATGTTCTGGTTGCTGGACCAGCTTGTTGGGTTTCTCCTGCCCAGAGTCCCCTTTCACTTCTCGTGAGTCATGTTAACGGAACGCAACCTTTAAGACGCCACAACCTCGCTGGAGAGAAAAATCGCTCCTTATATGGAGTTGCTAAGCGGCTTCCGTACTGCACGTGACCCCTTCGACCCAATGGGCAAGAGCCCCCAAAAATGACAAATCTTTCTCATCGAAGAGAGAAAACTTCGATGGATGAAAAAACTTCAGTAGTACAAAAAATTCACCTGTACGAGGAAGGCACGGGCCGACCTTTCTCCCTCTACCCCGTCTCGGGACGGTAAATTTCTATTTTCGCTTTCGCCGTGTATAAGTTTGTTTTTTTTCTTTTGTATTTCGCATTACAGTATTAAGTTTTTATATTAAATCAGTTTATTATTCCACCGAATGATTGCTAATCGACGTTATTTCGAACAACCCTTCAATTTTATTAAAAGGAATAAAATTGGCTTTAAAGTTCTTTTTTCAGTCGGGAATTTTAAAGTATTCTAAGCTCTTCCGCTCTTGAGCAACCCCTCGGCCAAAATCCCACTACAGACTGACAATGAACCAAATTCCAATCGATATTTTGTAAACGTTTTACAATTATATATTATTCATTATATATCTAGTACAAGTAAAAATTGTAGAATGTTAGCTCAGAATAGTGTTATAGCACATTTTTACATTTACATGAAAAAGTCAAATCTTTGAAATTAATTACTTGCAAATCTTTTTTCGGAAAGAAATTCTTAATATTTAGACATCAAAGTATCAAGAAATATGTAGAATACATTAATGTAATAAAATTTATTTTTAATGACCTTTATGCAAGAATTTCAGTTCATTCAATTTGGAACTAATGCGGTTTTTTTTAGTTTAAAGAAAAGAATAATTCAAATAAAGCGTTTTAAGACAAATGTGCACTATGGCTTTTATTATTTATCTTACCAAAAACCAGTAAAAATTATCTTAACATATTTTAACTATGAATATTCTGTCCTTAAAGGGAGAGTGAAGCAAATAAAGTGACTTATTATCTATTTTGCTATTTATTATTATATTTTAGGGCTTAGTGCAACATTTAGAAAAATTTCCGAATTATTTTAAAAATCAAAATTTATTTAGATTTCACCTTTCCGACCAATCTCGAAACGCCATGTCTTCCAGTAAGAAAAATGCTCTTTAGCGCTATCTCAAGCTTAATTACATTCAAACATACAGCTCAAGATGAGAAAAACAATTCGAGCGACGTGTCAAATTGGTCTGCGACATAAATCATGCGATGAGTAATTTGCTATCTGGAAGGCTGGGCGTTGCATGATTGGTTGGAGGTGCTACTTTTAAATTATGAGTTATCTATTTTATATTTAAAATAATTGGGAGATATTTCCAGAATGTATCACATTGCAGCAAATATAAATAGTAGAAGAATCGTGTGTAAAAATCTATTTATTTCCGTCTTCTCCCCGCCTACAAGAACTACGTTGGCCCTTTCACAGTCTTTTTTTAAGATATTTCTTAAATTGCTTTGGCACTGTCAGTGTTTTTAAAGTACTTAACGTACACTGTAAAAAATAATGGTTTAGTTCTACTCCATTAATGGATATTTCACTTTTGTCAGAAAACCAAACCCTATGCGGTTTGGTTTTGAACCATTATGGGCATATGTAATGGATGTTATTTAAAACGTTATTATTCCCATCATGGATGATATTTCAACCATTATTATTCCCATCATGGATGATATTTCAACCATTATTATTCCCATCATGGATGATATTTCAACCGTTATTATTCCTATCATGGATGTTATTTAAACCGTTATTATTCCCATCATGGATGATATTTCAACCATTATTATTCCCATCATGGATGATATTTCAACCGTTATTATTCCTATCATGGATGTTATTTAAACCGTTATTATTCCCATCATCGATGATATTTCAACCGTTATTATTCCTATCATGGATGTTATTTAAACCGTTATTATTCCCATCATGGATGATATTTCAACCGTTATTATTCCTATCATGGATGTTTTTTGAACCGTTATTATTCCTATCATGGATGTTTTATGAACCGTTATTATTCCCATCATGGATGATCTTTCAACCGTTATTATTCCCATCATGGATGATATTCCAACCGTTATTATTCCATCATGGATGTTATTTAAACCGTTATTATTCCCATCATGGATGATATGTCAACTGTTATTATTCCTATCATGGATGTTTTTTTAACCGTTAGTAGTCCCATCTTGGATGATATTTCAACCGTTATTATTCCTATCATGGATGTTATTTAAACCGTTATTATTCCCATCATGGATGATATTTCAACCGTTATTATTCCCATCATCGATGATATTTCAACCGTTATTATTCCTATCATGGATGTTATTTAAACCGTTATTATTCCCATCATGGATGATATTTCAACCGTTATTATTCCTATCATGGATGTTTTTTGAACCGTTATTATTCCTATCATGGATGTTTTATGAACCGTTATTATTCCCATCATGGATGATCTTTCAACCGTTATTATTCCCATCATGGATGATATTCCAACCGTTATTATTCCATCATGGATGTTATTTAAACCGTTATTATTCCCATCATGGATGATATTTCAACCATTATTATTCCCATCATGGATGATATTTCAACCGTTATTATTCCTATCATGGATGTTATTTAAACCGTTATTATTCCCATCATCGATGATATTTCAACCGTTATTATTCCTATCATGGATGTTATTTAAACCGTTATTATTCCCATCATGGATGATATTTCAACCGTTATTATTCCTATCATGGATGTTTTTTGAACCGTTATTATTCCTATCATGGATGTTTTATGAACCGTTATTATTCCCATCATGGATGATCTTTCAACCGTTATTATTCCCATCATGGATGATATTCCAACCGTTATTATTCCATCATGGATGTTATTTAAACCGTTATTATTCCCATCATGGATGATATGTCAACTGTTATTATTCCTATCATGGATGTTTTTTTAACCGTTAGTAGTCCCATCTTGGATGATATTTCAACCGTTATTATTCCTATCATGGATGTTATTTAAACCGTTATTATTCCCATCATGGATGATATTTCAACCGTTATTATTCCCATCATGGATGATATTTCAACCGTGATTATTCCTATCATGGATGTTATTTAAACCGTTATTATTCCCATCATGGATGTTATTTAAACCGTTATTATTCCCATCATGTATAATATTTTAACCGTTATTATTCCCATCATGGATGTGTTTTAAACCGTTATTATGCCTATCATGAATGATATTTAAACTATTATTACTACCATCATGTATAATATTTTAACCGTTAACATTCTTTTCATGGATAATACCTAAACCGTTATCATTCCTTTCATGGATTATGCCTAAACCATTATCATTCCTTTCATAAATTATGCCTAAACCATTATCATTCCTTTCATGGATTATACTCGAACCATTATCATTCCTTTCATGGATTATACTTGAACCATAATCATTCCTTTCATGGATAATACTTGAACCATTATCATTACTATCATATATTAGGCCTATGGCTAAACCGTTGTCATTCCTTTCATAGAGTCTAAGCCATTATAACACCTTAATTGGTAAATTGTTCACCCGTTATCAATCTATTTGTACTTTAAATTTGAACCATTAATATTACCATTCCTTTCATTCATGATTTCTCAGCCATTATCACTCCTTTCCTCCATAATTTCTAAATAATTATCATAATTTCTAGACAATTCTCATACAGCTCAGTAAAAATTTTATTTTCTTAATTTTTGTTCCAAGGCTTCATATCAAATTTAGAAAGTATCATAATTAACTATGACATAAATAACTCATTTTTCATGCTTCATCATTAATAGGTGTTTATTTTTCGCCCTTGCAAATTCTCTCAATTTTTTTCACAGATTGATGGCACTTGGTATATGCTAAATTCATTAAACATGATTCAATAAAACTGTATGTTTTATAGAGAGATCCAGGATACTGGATATTAAAAATCCAGAAAGAAGCGAAATGAATAGAAAAAGCGCTGATAAAGTCATTGGCTTCTGTGATTTTAAAACCATCCACAAAAATTTCATACTGATGACTCTCAAGGACTTTAGGCCCACTATATGTGATAATTGGCACTTTGGGAATTCTTGATATATCTTCTTCTTTAGAGAAAAAAAAACCTCTCATAATTCTCTTTGAAGAGAGTAGGAATTAAAAGTACTGAAAAGTAGCATTTGGCACCTAAAAAGTTTAAATTTAAGGAGTGGATTATCAAAATTCCCATTTCCAATATATATTACATTGTATTCCTTCTGAGTCTTTTTCCTTTTTAGCTAGGTGCATGATTTCTGATTTTAAATGTGTTACATCTTTTTTTGCCATATTCCAGATTTTGTCGGAATATAGTTTTAGAGAATCTTTCAGCTTCTCTTCTATATTTACATTCGTAATTATCCGAAATTCCATGCTAAACTTAAATATTAATGGTTCAAATTAGTTTATTTAATAAATCAAAATATTTATTGATAAATCTACTTGTCTGGCATCGTGAAGGGCAGGATATTCTTTAAAAATGTTAGATAAATTTTCAGATTGAATTATTAGTCTTCTATCTGCCATTGTTTTATCCATTTTTAAGTCAATTAAATCCAATCAATGTCTTTTTTGTTCATTTCCGTAGCCATTACTGCTTTATGAGCTGAAATACTCTCCTCATCTTCAAAATGTTCAAAGGTGGAAGGCTATAAAGGAATTTACATATATTTTATTATATTTAAAGTGGCGCTCAAAAAGTCCTGTCTTATTACACAAATAGAACTACACGTATTATTGTTTCATATTAGCTGTAATTGATTTAAATTAAACTACCTCAATTCGTACAACTTTCACCAGAATATTAGTTTCAGAAGTAGGTTGACCAGCGGGCTGAGTTTTGTATGACTCTTTCCCATATTTCTTTTTGTAATTTGACACAATGTCTATGTGCTGCAAGCTCAATCTGAAGTGTTTAAATTTCGCCCTTAAAGCATTATACCACATCTCCTAAATTTTGGAAGATTAATTACGGATTTATTGTAAAATTATTTAAACAGCATCAGCTTACATGTCCTTCTCCTGGTTGCCCCTTTAGGTGAGGATATTCTAAACCAGTTTTTTAGCCATGTGCATGTGATTTGGATACCTATTCAAGTAAATTGATATTTTCGAGATTTAGAATTATGTATTTCATGAAATCTCTCCAAAAGTTAGCACCTAGCAACAATAAGGCCGTTTCTCATATTTGGAAAGATGAAGTATATTTTCATACAAAAAATTAGGTGTTAGAAAATTAGAGGGGTGTTTATTGAGCGATTTCAAGTTATGACTAGTGTGTTTCATGGATGACTCCTTAAATTTAATCAGCATTGTCTTTTAAGATCTTACCTTCAGAAGCGCACTATATTCATATTTCAACTCGATACGATGTAACTTACAAACGAAATCTTTTTATGCAGTCACTGAATAAAAGACTTCTTAGTTCTTTATTCATGGTAGCTTTTTCCTTTGATGAGAGAGAATTATAGGAGTCTGGATTTTGGAAAATTTGTGGCAAATCAGGCAGGGTGTATTACAAAGCAAAATTCGTTGCAGACAACTCTCCAAAACTTTGGGGGAGATTTTCCGCCACCCTATGTTAATAATTTACCAGTTAGACATCGGAGTTGTAAAATATGGTATGTTTAAACATGTCGGTATTAGAGACCGTGTTCTATTCTAATAGCTTCATTGTTTTCCTACAAGTAGCTACAGAGTTTCTTATATCATCCACAGACGTTTTTACTACGAGGCATTGAAAAATATTTAGCTTTGACACCTCAGATCGTATTATTGACAGAAAATTATTTAAAATAGATGTAAGTTAAATAGTACTACCCTATATAGTCTGTTGGCTTCTAGTAGCTATGTTTGACTTATTCTGAAGCAAGTTATAATTATAAGGGATGTTTCTGATAAGTCTGTCATAAATTTCAATGAACTGGGATCTAAGCTACGGAGATATGGTCTCCGAAATCATTGGCCACTTAAACAAGGAACTGTCAGGCATGTGTCAGAGTAAGACTGCCCATTTTGTTTACAAGTAAAAGACAAAGTTAATAACCTTCAATCTATGAACGTGGACATTTATATATCCCAAACACCCTGTATAATCAGTCTTATGCACTATATTTACAATAAAAATGAACCTAACATGTCATAAAATGCTTTACTTTTTCCCCGCATGGGTTACCCGTTCTGGTTTCATTCTAATATTATTTGAAATTAGTAAATTTCCTGATGACGGTATTAACATTACGAATACGTGACTCTATGTTATTTTGTAACAATGTGTATTGAATTTTTTAAGATATACAGGGTGTTTCTGAAAGGTCTGTCGAAAATTAAGTGCGATGTTCTTTGGGTGATTTTAAGATGAAAATGTACGAGCCACCGTTTTCAAGTTAAGATTACGGTATTTTAAGGATAACCCCTAAAATTTCATTAAGAAATTGAAAGTCAATGCTAATTTAAATAAGGGGGTCATCCCTAAAGTTCTCAAATCATAACTCGAAAACGGTGCCCTGGTTGATTAGAGAAACATTACTAAAAATAATTCTGAAATATCGAGAAGTTCATCATCTTCCACGTACTGTAGTACAAGCTTTAACTAATGATATACTTCAATTTTTTGAACATATTTTGTCGACGAATAAGGATAATACGCTAAAGACGTTACGATCTAAAAACATCAACATGTCTGAAGGTGATTTGTTTATAAAAACATTTTTGTTAGAGAGGCTTTTGAGAGCCTAAACTCCTATTACAAAATCAATGCACTTAGTAAGTCAGACTACGGATTTATCGAGCCAATTCAATATGTGTTTTCTGAAACATTGACCAAAAAGAAACGACGGTTTTTTCACTACGTTCCAATAAGAAAGGTGATTGAAAAACTTTACTCTACGGATATACAAAGACAGAAACACGAAGATTTTTTCAAAAATCCCCAAAGACTGCATAGGACATTTTCTCCAAGGCCAAACCGCGAAAACTATAATCGAAAAAAATCCTAAGTTCTCATTTGAAACCCTGCAATTGCAAATTTATTTGGATGATTTCGAAATAGTGAATCCATTGTTATCCAAACGTGGCGAGCATAAATTATTGGGATGCTACTTTTCAGTTTTAAATTTGCACAACAAATATAAATCAAAACTTAGTGACATGCTTGTATTGTTGGCAAAGTCAAGTGACATTGACAAGTATGGCTGGCATGAGGTGCTTGAACCACTCATTTTTGATTTGAATGCTCTAACGCGGGAAGGGACTATTTAGAAGATAGGGAAATTCATTTGACTGTCGTAACATCAGTTTTTTCAGTTGATAACCTTGGACTGCATAAGTTGGGAGGTTTTAATGCCTGTTTTAGGTCAGGTAGAATATGCAGATTTTGTATGATTAGCAAGGATACAATTTATGTTAAAATTAAAGAAAGTCAGTTGCAATTAAGAACCTTGGATCGTCACAAATATCACTTTCGGGGTATAGCCAAGGATTCGAAAGCCCCCTTATGAATATTGATTACTTCGATCTGACGCAACAATTGCCACCGGATCCTATGCATTACTTAAAGGAAGGAGTCATGATGATAATTTTAAAACACATATTAAAATATATGAGCACCAAAACTGACTTGAACGTTGAGATTCTGAACAACATTTTAAAGTTCGTTTCGGTATGGCAAAACGGAGTCAAATAGACCTCAAGTACAACTTAAAACCGCCATTTTTGGTGACGGACACATTTAGGGGTCAGCTACCGAAATTTTTGGTTTATTTAGGCTTCTACCCCGAATGTTGAACGAGTACCTTCCCGAGGAAAACGATTCGCATTGGGGTGTATACCTACAATTAAGAAAAATTGTAGATTACATTTACGCGAGCTACCTGCATCTGTCATTTTTACCACAACTGCAAAAATTAAGTTCCGTCGCAAATGTGTGCGGTAACGATTTTATGACACCGAAGTTTCATTACTTCCTGCATTATGCTAAAGCTTACCAAAAATATGGCCCACTCAACGCAATTTCATGTATGAGGTTTGAAAGAAAGCACAGTTTTTTCAAACAAATAGTTTCCCAGTCTCATAGTTGTTTAAATATCACTAAAACCTTGAGTTGTCGACATGAGTTTTTGCAATGCTATAACAGAATAAGTGAACCATCCTTCTGCATTCAAAATACTTCCGCCGGGAAATTTATACCAAAATCCGAATTACCCGATACATTAAAACTAATCCTTAGTGAAGAATTCCCATAAAAATTATACTCATTCGCGGAAGCCAAATTTGATAACGTGCAATATTCAAATGGATGCTTACCGGTATATGAGACAGAAAAAAATGAAGTAAAGTCGTTCTTAAAAATTAAATTTATATTCTACACTAATATGAAATTAATTATTGCTGGAACATTGCACGTTGTAAAATGTTTTTCAGACCACTTCCATGCTTATGAAGTGGAAGAGAACCAAGAAAAATGGGTACTACTTAAACCAGGGGACGAGTTGCAATATGAATTACTTGATGTGTATAAAATACAAGAAAAATACTGTCTTTTTGAGGTCAAAATCTGTTATTTCGCCGAAATAAACAGTAAAAAACCTAGGCCTGCTTCCCAAAGACTTATTTATAATTTAAATTTCGGTTAAATAATGTTATTTACGAATTTGCTATAGATCACTGTGATAAATTTGACAAAAGATCTGCCTGCATAAAAATATGTGGAAATATTCTGCATTTGTCTAGGAAGCTGCACATTATTAATAAACACAAGATTTAAATAAAAATACGAAATTAAAGTTTTCGTCCTAAAGTAAATGTAACACTGCTCTTTTTTCTGTACTTTTTATTTTTATTATTGGAAAATGTAAGCCTGTACAGGCTTGAGCAAGGACTGCGCAGAAAAGGCTGAGGGTTACTATTAGCCAAGAAAGTAGATGAGACAAATGAGCTTGTACGTTTTAGGTTAAGCCGTCACCAGCCGTTGCTTTCATTTTTACCCTCCATCTATGAGCCAACTGCTACCCTAAACTTATATTTCACAAAAAAAATTAAAGTATCTAGTGCAGAAATTTAATGTTTAAAAGTGATAATACAAGTTGGGAAAACCAAAATATTACCTCTCCAAGTCATTAGGACTATACAGGGTGTTTGTGAAAGGTCCATCAATAATGAAAGGGCGTATTTATTGGGCCATTTTGAGTCGAAAATGTTCTATGACATTTTTCCGTTCGGGCCACTGTTTTCAAGTTATGATTGGAGTAATTTACGGATGACCCCTTAAATTTAATTAAGAAATTGAAAGACAGCGCTAATTTAATGAAGGGGTCATCCCTAAAATATTCAAATCATAACTCGAAAACCGTGGCTCGGACGGCAAAATGTCATAGAACATTTTCGACTCAAAATGGCCCAATAAATACGCCCTTTCATTATTGATGGACTTTTCACAAACACCCTGTATACAAACTTAATTACCTAGATATGGAATTATTTCTCTTTTTTTGAAGAGCAATTGCAGAAGTTAAAATTTTTGAATTATTAAAGCAGAATACAAAGCTTTGCGCATATACATTAAAGCAAACAACATTTAACATCAAATAAGGATATGTCGTGTACACATGGAAATCAGTCAATAAGGAAAAAACAGGAAATTAAGAGTATAAATTTTGGAGAGATATTACCTTTATGTGTTTGTAAAGGCCCAAAAGCATACCATTTATGATTAAAGCTACATTAACACCTGGGCTTCCGTGTAAACACCATCCTCTTGTTTCACCCCAACAACATTCATTGTAGCTATAAACTGATTACGACCAGACCTTTCACTGAACTGATTGCCACCATGATGCTTCCTTTTATTTTAAAATCTAATCCAGATTATTTAAATGTGTATTTAACTTTCAAATCACTTTAATCCGTCAATGTTTCTTCATTACAGACACGGATATGAAAACCCATATTTCAGTTAACCTCGGGCCTCAATTGTTTACTCATTAAGCCTTTTACGAATAATACTTTATTTAACCGACATAGTCTAAGCCTTCGCGTTCTTTTTGTAACATCTAAAGCAAGGATTATTCTATATACAGATGTAGTATAGCCTAAGAAATATATAAACAGCCATTTCAAATAATAATATAAACAAGATATGCCCCAAGGCATATTAACGCTTTTTGCAGTGTGATATTGTCTTTAACAAAACCCGAAATAAGGGATATTCACACCGGCAACGTCAGTTCCATTCACGCTACCAATAAGAAAAGGCGTGGAAAAGTACAGGAAAAATATCGATAGCTAAACAACAATCGTAGTGGCGCAAACGTAGAGTATCCGCATCCCACACCGGCGTCGTCAATCACTCGTAAGTTCGAGTCTCGCTAGCTCCGAAAGATCGCATTTTCTCGTCGAAAATATGATCGAATTTAGTATAGATGTCGCTAGTGCGGTGGAGAATCAAATTCCGGCGAGCTCTGCCGCGTAATTTAAATTTACGAAAATGTACGCGAACGCGAAACAGCCAGCCTGCCTGCCTACCTGCCTGCCAGCAAGCCTGCTTCCAGGGGTCTCCATATAAAGCTTATTGCTATAGGCAAAAAGCTTAAAAATGTCCTTCGAATATCAAAATGAAACAGAGCTTTAAAGCTAAACAAGTTGGAAAACCAAAATTTTAACCTCTCCGAGGTAAGAGGTCTACTATTACAGACTTATTTACCTAGATATGGAATTATTTCTTTTATTTTGAAGTAAAAATTTACGAATTATTAAAGCAGCATTCCAAGCATAGAGAAAATATAGTAAAGCAGACGACTTTTTACATCCAATAAGGATAAATCTTGGACATATGGAAATCAGTCAAAGGGGAAAGGAACAGGAAATGAAGTGTATACATTTTGGAGAGATATAACCTTTATGTGTTTTTAAAGGCCCAATTGTCTACGCCTCAACTGTTTACCATATATACTCATAGCTTCATTCACAACTGGTTTGCAGTGTAAACACTATCGTCTCGTCTCACCTCAATAATATTCTTCTTTTGCCAACGTGAGTGTTAACGTTAAATAACACCAAAGCTGATTTGTGGCTAGACGCACTGAAAGTCTTGCGCACCATAAAAAGAATGAACACTCCGTCGGTAATACCCGTTTACCATTGGCTCTTTCAGTGCTCTAATTGCCACCATGATCTTTTCTTCTATTATAATATCTAAACCTGATTATTTAAACGTATATTTAACTTTCGGCTCACTCTGAACCGTTAATGTCTCTTCAATACAGACACAAAGATAAAAACCCATAGTTTACTACACCTTGGACCTCAATTATTCACTCTTTAGTTCACTAGGCATATTACGGTTAATACTTGATTTAACCGACATAGTGTAAGCCTAAGCGTTCTTCTTGTAATAACTAAAGCAAGGATTATTCTATATACAGATGTAGTATAGCTTAAGTAATATATAAACAGCAATTTCAAATAATAATATTAAACAAGTTGGGAAATCAAAATAAACCTCTCCGAGCCGAGACGAATTTACTTTCCAAAAAAAGGTCCGCCAGAGAATGAGACAACCGGAAATACATAGTTCTAATGGGCGAGATATTGCAATGATCATTTGTAAAGTTTAAAGCGTTTAATAATTTCCTGCGTATTATCAATAATTCTAATGAGGACTTAATATCTATTACTTTAATGTGTATTTAACTTTCGGCTCACTCTGAACCGTTAAGACCTCCTATAAGAGGACATGAAACAAGGTCAATTCTGGTTAAAATCTGGGTTATCTTATCTCATAGACCCAGTCGTTTCAACACGTATGGAGAGATGAAGTATTAACATCCTAATTATTTAATGAAGCTAAAAGTTACGTTTACTCTATACATAAATGTAGTAAAGATGAATTTAAAAGTAAACACCAAATTTTAAATGTTAATATCAAAAGATGTTCTTGGAATATTGAGATGAAACAGAGCTTTAGAGCTACACTACTACTAAAAGAATCGTAATGCCGAAAAATTTAAGTATTTCCATTTAATATTCTGGAAAAAGAAAATGTTATCGTTTTGTAAGAGATCTTTTCATCCTACTCGCTTTATATTAACTTTGATATGCGTGTAGTGTTTCGATTCAGATACAATCTTCATTACTCGTTCTATATTAATTCTCACTTGTGTCAGTACATAGAAATAAGTTTATCTTAAATAATTAATTAAAGGACCACCGACAACAGAATCAAAATTTTCGTGTTTTCTGAACAGGGTGATAGATTTTATATCAAATATTATCCCTCTCAAAGAATTTAATTATTAAAAATGTATTTAAAATGTTATTACGAAAAGTTCAAATTGTATAGGATTTTAAAGGTTCCATGTTTAACCCCCGTGCAGCGCCTCTCTAGGGAATTTAGTGTGACTATCGACGCCAGCTGATCGTAACTACGGTACTACCGCTCTGATTCCGCTCATTTCTAGGAGGTAGACCGGGTCCGTAGCTCCCGCGAGTGCGCGTCGGGTCTAGCCAAGGCTTACAGGATTTGTTAAGGGAAATTTTTCGGATTATGTTAGTTTTTTCTGTTAAACAACTTTAACATCCAAGAATCGCGCATCGTTTATTGTAAGGCATCGCAAAATAAATCTCGATCAAATGGTAATTAACTAGCGATAACGGATAATTGAAAAAATTAGCCGAGGCCTAATACCACAAGACCGCCGCCATAGAATGATAGAAATTAGATCAGTCAGGGAAAACGGGGAATGAAACTGGACGCGAAAGAGATGGTGCTACACGTAGGTTCTTTCTGGCGGTCTTACTAAACTTTTTTGGGGTGTGAAACTGTATCTTTCGTTGTTAATTACCTAATTAAATTTTTTTCGTATTCTGATGAAAATTGGAGATTAACCATTTTTTTTGGTGTCCTCTAAATATTTTCATGGTTTTTAAACAAATTTTTTCTGGTGACGGTTCTCCTTTAAATATAAATGATATTAATAATTTAAATCGCCAGTAAATAACTTTAAAAATAGTTAAATCGTTTAAAATAAAGTTGTTCCAATTATCTTTCGAAACTTTGCTAATATTGACGTTTAAAGTGAAGGGTACCCCTCTTTCCCGCTTTCTTCAAATTTTGGGGTATATATACGATTCGTTTCCATTATTATAATAGATAAAAACGCACTCGCGTGAACCGATGGTGGAAGCCCTGCCATTGGGAGGTTAGACGTTTTTCGTAACCCTAGCCGCTCGCCGCGTACATCTTAAGATGATGGAGTAGAAGCCAATGTTACTGATTGGTGTCTATGTGGTATAGACGTAAGACCAGTAGATGGTGGTGTTATAAGCCAATGTGGCAGATTGGTGTCTAAGTGGTATAGACGTAAGACCAGTAGATGGTGGTGTTAGAAGCCAATGTTGCAGATTGGTGTCTATATGGTATTATAAAAAAACGTCTTGGTTTGGACCAAGGCCGAAAAAACAAACGATATGTCTGAGGTTTATAAATTGTCTGAAGTTTCAGATATTGCAATTTCTTTTTAAATTATTTTTATCCTTTTAATCCTTAATCAATATTTAATTCAATCAACTGATTTTTACTGTTAATCGATCTACTTCCTCTAAATTAATTTAAAAAATTACATATCTACGCTTTTTCAAGAATAATTCCGTTTTCCGAATTCATTTTATCATGAAATTAATTATTTTGAAGGGAGTACGTGTTGGGGACTGAATATTGAATATTTGAAATATTATACTAAGTGTCTAAAAAGAGGAAGCGATATTTGATATAGCTCGAAAGGAAAATGTAAATATTTAATAGTGGATGCATTTATACATTTACCTTCGAATATCGAAATTTAATATTTTTTGGTCGCGACTATAAAGGAAAGGATGCACTGTAGTTTCCCTCTCCGAAGTTCAAAGCTTCTTAGCCGTAACTCAATCTAGATTTGGAACGTCATGACGGCAAACTACATTGTTGGCGCTACTTGTAAACCGGTTACGTATTACGCGTAATCATTTCATCAGGCGTACAGACTATTTAGGAAAACACACAGGGGCGAGGCGACCATTGGGGTATTCTTCCTTGCACCAAGGGCCATCGCCAGACGATGCCAAAGTTCAGTACAGGCGGGAGGCTAGTCAACTCGCAGTGCCTATAGCGGTGCTTCTAGGCGAGAGGGAGAAGACCCCAATGGCGGCATCGCCCCTGTGTTTTAGTTTCTTCTTATGTAATTTCTGTATGATCGGTCCTTGGCACAAGTGGTAAGGTATGATGTGTTCAACCATTTAATTTCTGCTGAGAAGTATTTCTTTTTATGTAATCTTTACCCTTTCGTTTGGTTATATTTATACCTATACCATATTTTTGGCTACATAAAAGGAGAGCTACCTATTAACAGAAACCACACAGGACCAAGGTTGTTGCTTTGTCTTAAGTAGACGACATTAGTTTATAAATTAGTTTGAGCAAAATAAATTCTTTATCATAATTTCTTGAACATCAGTCTTCTCAGCAACTTACAACAGATTTAAACTTTTTTGGTGCAAACTTGAAAATTTGTCAAGCCAGCAAGAATTAAAACTGTGTCCGTCAAGGTGCTTAGAAGTTAGTCAGAATCGACACGAAATCCCATCAAAATAATTAATTTCATGATAAAATGTTTTCGGAAAATGGAATTATTTTTGAAAAAGCGTAGATATGTAATTTTTTAAATTAATTTAGAGGGAACAGATCGATTAACAGTAAAAATCAGTTGATTGAATTAAATATTGATTAAGGATTAAAGGAATAAAAATAATTTAAAAAGAAATTGCAATATCTGAGACTTCAGACAATTGATAAACCTCAGACATATCGTTTGATTTTTCGGCCTTGGTCCAAACCAAGACGTTTTTTTATAATATCTGTCCCTTCAGTCTTAATGTAATTAAAATTTGAATAATTTTGTTTTTTGTACCGACATCCACATGGGGTTGATCTATTTCTAATAGCTTAAAGAAGAACTTAAAAATCGTTAATTACATTTAACTTATAATATCCAATAACATTGATTTCGATAAGCATATAATGTTGTACTTTATTTATGAAGTTAGTTCAAAAATTACAGTATTTGAAATGCAGAATAAAATTTTTTATTTGTTGTGTACACTCTATACATATATCATTGAGAATTTTTGAGGAAATGCATCATGAGTAGAAGAGCTAGATTAAGATGTCTATATACTTTTAACCGTGGTAAATCAGCTTCAAGAGAGAGGAAAGGGAGATTGAAACGGTCAGAGGGAAAGAGGCTTGTCTAGGCGCTTGCTTGGAAGATTATGGCCATAGTATCTTTTTAACGGATATGAGGAAGTATGGCCTTATAAACGTGTGACCCACATTGCATCGCTGGCAAAGGAAAAATATCCCCCCACATCCACCCATGTAGTATACTAGAGGATATTTCAGTAAGAGAAAATCGATTGAATCAGGGATAGCGAGAGATCACAAATGATATGGCTTAATAATGAGCTAGATCCCCTTGTTTTGTTTGGCAACATTATATAATTTAATGTTGCTAGATTTATTTGGCGCTGGTGATTTTGCGAGCTATGTTAATGATATATTGAAATGAAAATGGAAAAGTTACATTTTGGAATATTCCTAAGCGTTCTTCGTTTGAGGGAATATTTAGCAATAGCAATAGACTGCAGGGAATTAGTTTCTTTGGGGTTTGTGGATAATTTCTAAATAACTAAAACTATTTCCTATAACTTGGATGAATTTCAAAATTGCTGGAATTTAACTCGCAACATTTGATTTTGATTAGTTTTGTAGAACTCTCGAACCATGAAATTACAATAAAGTTCCTACCTAATATTTGAATGGAGTATTTGTAGATAATTTATATTTTCCTTTGTATCTCCGTTATTTTTCAACAATTACTTTCTATTCTTTTCCCTACAATTTCTTCTAAGTTTTTCCCTTGAAATTTCATTATTTTCTCCGTAACATTTTACACCAATATCTGCGTATATTTCAAGGGCAAATTTCCTATGTTTCCTTAATTTACCACTTTTAAATATAAGTTCAGCTAGCTAATTGGACCAAGTCATCTTGCGACTTATTGCCACTTATCTAACGCCTTTACAATGCATAGAGGGGTGGTGGCTAGCCCCTATGCCACAGCTAACCGACAGCGCCCTATACTAACTATTACCGATCACTATTATTGATCACTCTGAACAACGCCAGTTTTGCTGGGTTCTCTTTAAAAAAGAGAGACTTTCTCTAGAAGCATGATTGAGTCGTCAGTCAAGTTACTAACGAATCTGTCTCGCTTGGTGATTGTTGTGTCACTAACCTCGTACCAGATGTTATCTTTTCGAATAAAGTTTAGATAGTGACCTTGGTTTAAAGAAGAACCTTTATGAATGATCGCGCCCCTAGTTTTGTAAACGCTGTGGTTCAAAACCACTTTCTGATTTTCAAATCCCGATATTTTGGTTAAAATCTTAATTGGGTCACCATTTACTACAGTATCTCTTGGAAACCACAGAAATACGTAATTACCGGCAGAAATCAATACATCACGTTCATCAATTTCTCTGCGTTTACAAGTTTCGCATGGCATCATTGTTGGTCTCATCCTTTGGACTAATAGTTTCCAATCAATTTTACCGGGGTTTGGCAAAGGAGAGTGAAGATGCAGCTTTGGATAATGTTTCCAGAACTTTTTTCCAGGTGACAGCTGGGGCATTTGGTAACGTTTTGCGACTTTGTCCATAATAGTTCCCGCAGAGCGTTAGAGTCAGGAGTTTCCATTTCTTCGCAAAGCCTTGGCAAGAGAACCCATAAGAATTCACTAGCATCTTGCTGTTCGTTGTGGGTAAAAGGCAACGCAACAGCCGTTCGCAAATTGAAACCATCGTCGCTGAAACTCTCATTGGAATTTTCTGCATGCGCAATAGTGTTACGAAGGCAAGTCAAAATGGGCTTATCGCTCAATGATCCTTTGTGATCTTTAATAATGTTCCTTAATTCCGGAATGAGTAAGAACAATTGCAAAACGCTATTTGCGTAGCACGTTACTCCATCTCCATTTTCAAATCCCTTCAAGGGAAAAATGTCTATACTCTGAAGACGTAGTCTGATCTTTTTATTTGGTCTTTCTTTTGCCGTTTCATCAGATCTCTCTCCTTCAACTTCTAAAATACTCCTCGACGTCGGCCTTTTTGTACCTTTCTTTCCTTCCGACCCGACTATTTCTATAAGTGGAAAATCAGGTCTGTGTTTTTGACGCAGCCGGTTATACTCCGCAATGGCTCGTCCATCTGCCATAATTTTATTCGGGTCTAATTTCAAGAGATGGAGAACGGCCAAGGAAGTCACTCGCGATAAAGCGACGTATGCCATGCCAGTTCCAAATAAATTTGATCCCAAATACATAATTGCGCATTTTAAACTCATTCCCTGGCTTTTGTGTATAGTAATGGCGTATGCCAAGATTACCGGAAATTGCGTTCGTGTCACGTATAAATTGGTCATTAGCAAGAACTTGAAGCTCATTTTCTCGAGTAAAAAGTTGGGCTTAAGCAAGTAGTCCACTTAGCCTTGCGTAACCGTATCGTTACCGTTTTAAGTTCGTAAATCATCCGAAAGAGGGCGCCCATTACCTAAGTCCGAAAGCGTCGTTTAAGAAACTCTATCAGATGGTGTTCTGTACGTATTTGGATAAGTGACGTTACGTTAACGGTACGGTTTCACAAGGCTTAGTGGACTACTTGCTTTATTGTTCTCGTCGCTTGGTTCCCGATCTACTCTGATACGGATAGTCGGATACCAGTGATGTTCCCACTATCGTTCTTTTGGAATCCCGTTATAATGGCCATGATGGCGTTAATAACACCTTCAAAATTGATGTTTCTCCTAACCATTACTCGAGATCCAACGCAGAGATACAGCTTACTCTCTAAACCTCCAGTTTTTGACGGCTAATTGTCTAACATTTTGAGTCTCCTGACAATGTTTTTGGTAATTTGTTGTCGTAATCAACGAACTTGTCTTAGCATTGAACGCATTCAACTTTCTGTGGACTTTTCTCTAGCATTTTTTTGTTGAATTTATCGCACATGGCCATTTTCGGCATCAAACAGATGGGATGAAATCCTTCTTTAACCAGCTTAATGTAAAGATTCATAGCCCCCTCAATTTTGTTCCCTCCCGGAACTAGTCTACTTTCTAAGGTTGAAACATCATCTTTCGTAAGTGTTCCGATTCTAATTCGGTTTAGTAGGTCGCCATACAGTCGGTCGTCGGCCTGTCGTACGTTTTGCGTTACCCGTACAAAAATTTACGGCTGCATTTTTGCTGCTAATTAGATTTTTTAGAATCTGCAATATATTGCAAATAAACTGGAATATTCTGGAAAAATACTGGAATAAACCTGAAAAATGTTCAATTTCAGACAAAATTAAGGTGATTCCAGAGAGCAATGCAGAACATTTTAGACGTTTTGCAGAAAAAATATCTTCCGTTGGAAAACTCAGTACAACAGTATACAAAATTTAGCAACTCTAGAGTCATAAAATAGTTACTTTACAGCTAGAAAACAGAGGGGAAATAGTAACTCCCGTAAGAAATCAGGATGTTTGTAGGCTCATTAAAAGTACTGTACCTTCCAAATATATTGTATGCATGTTACAGTCAGAAATTGCTAAGTTTGTAGGATAATTGCAGGCGTGTTTCGGATACTTTTTACGATAATTGCAGACGCGTTTCAGATACTTTTCAGGATCATCACAGGCGCGTTTCAGATACTTTTCAGGATCATCACAGACGCGTTTCAGATACTTTTCAGGATCATTACAGGCGCGTTTCAGATACTTTGTGGGAAAATTGCAGGAGCGTTTCATATAATTTTCAGGACCATTACAGGCGCGTTTCATATACTTTTCAGGATCATTGCCGGCGCGTTTCATATACTTTGTAGGAAAATTGCAGGCGCGTTTTAGATACATTTTTGGATCATTGCAGGCGCGTTTCAGATACTTTGTAGGATAATTGCAGCCGCGTTTCAGATGATTTGCAGGATCATTGCAGCCGCGTTTCAGATAATTTTTAGGATAGTTGCAGGCGCATGTCAGATAATTTTAAGGATAGTTTCAGGCGCATTTCAGATACTTTGCAGGATAAATGCAGGCGTTTTTCATATACTTCGTAGGAAAATTGCAGGCGCGTTTCAGATACTTTTCAGGATCATTACTGGCGCGTTTAAGATACTTTTAAGGACCATTACAGGCGCGTTTCAGATACGTTTAAGGACCATTACAGGCGCGTTTCAGATACGATAATTACAGGTGCTTTTCAGATACTTTTTAGGATAATGGCAGGTGCTTTTGAGATAATTTTTAGGATAATTGTAGGCGCGTTTCAGATACTTTTTAGGATAATTACAGGCACTTTTCATATACTTTGTAGGATAATTGCAGGCGCTTTTCATATACTTTTTAGGATAATTATAGGCGCGTTTCAGATACTTTGTAGGATAATTGCAGGTGCTTGTCAGATACTTTTCAGGATAATTGCAGGCGCATTTCAGATACTTTGCAGGGTCATTGCAGCCGCGTTTCAGATACTTTGTAGGATAATTGCAGCCGCGTTTCAAATACTTTGCAGGATCATTGCAGCCGTGTTTCAGATAATTTTTAGGATAGTTGCAGGCGCATGTCAGATAATTTTTAGGATAGTTGCAGGCGCATGTCAGATACTTTGCAGGATAAATGCAGGCGCTTATCATATACTTTGTAGGAAAATAGCAGGCGCGTTTCAGATACTTTTCAGGATCATTACTGGCGCGTTTCAGATACTTTTACGGACCATTACAGGCGCGTTTCAGATACTTTTACGGACCATTACAGGCGCGTTTCAGATACTTTAATTTGTACGATAATTGCAGGTGCTTTTCAGATGCTTTTTAGGATAATTGCAGGCTCTTTTCATATACTTTGTAGGATAATTGCAGTTGCTTTTCATATACTTTGTAGGATAATTACAGGCGCGTTTCAGATACTTTGTAGGATAATTGCAGGCGCATTTCAGACACTTTTCAGGATAATTTCAGGAGCGTTTCATATACTTTGTAGGAAAATTGCAGGCGCGTTTCAGATACTTTTTAAGGATAATGGCAGGTGCTTTTCAGATAATTTTAAGGTTCATTGCAGCCGCACTTCAGATACTTCGTAGGCTAATTACAGGCGCGTTTCAGATACTTTGTAGGATAATTGCAGGTACTTTTCAGAAATTTTTAGGATAATTGCAGGAGCATTTCAGATACTTCGTAGGATAATTGCAGGCGCTTTTAATATACTTTGTAGGAATATTGCAGGCGCTTTTCATATACTTTTTTGGATCATTGCAGGCGCGTTTCAGATACTTTTAGGATCATTGCAGGCGTATTTCGGATACTTTGTAGGATAATTGCAGGCGCGTTTCAGATACTTTTTAGATTAATTGAAGACTCTTTTCATATACTTTGTAGGATAATTGCAGGTGCGTTTCAGATACTTTGTAGGATCATTGCAGCCGCGTTTCAGATACTTCGCAGGAGCATTTCAGATACTCTGTAGGATAATTGCAGGTGCGTTTCAGATACTTTGCAGGGTCATTGCAGCCGCGTTTCAGATTCTTTGTAGGATCATTGCAGGCGCGTTTCAGATACTTTGAAGGATAATTGCAGGCGCGATATAGATACTTTGTGGAATAATTGCAGACGCGTTTCAGATACTTCGCAGGATCATTGCAGGTGCATTTCAGATACATCGCAGGATCATTGCAGGTGGATTTCAGATTCTTTGTAGGGTCATTGCAGGTGCGTTTCAGATACTTTGTAGGATAATTGCAGGTGCATTTCAGATTCTTTGCAGGATCATTGCAGGCGCGTTTCATATGCTTTGCAGAGTCATTGCGGGTTTTCCTATCAATTATTGTGAATCAGTAGCCTTATATACGATTTAACTAGAATTAAGGTAAATTAATGACGATTAAATTAATAAATATCATTTATATTTATTTAAATATTTAAAAATAGCCTCTAAATTGCGTCTCGACTTGGAGAGGTTTATTTTGGATTCCCAACTTGTACTCATCTCTTACAAAAATATTAAGCTGTAATTCATCTGAATACACGCTTTTCTGACTTGCTAAAGTAATATCTGAGATGGTCCAACTGTTTAGGTACATGTACATTAAGTTCTCACCACATCTAGATAAGAAGGTCTTTTCGTCTATCTAACATCCACAACATACACACTCACAGAACGTAATCGAAAAATTCTTTCAAACTTATAGCTAAAAACCGATTACAACTGAAGGGAAGGGTCCCGACAGGCTTGTTTTACGTCTATCCGCAACCAGGAAAACTGCTGTAAACTTATATGATAGCGCTAAAGTACTTTGGTTCGCAATTTCCTTCACATTTCGAGCGCCATGGTGATAGTAGATCTTATCTTAATCGGTTTCTATCCACGCTTGTTTTTCGTGTACCCGGGGCTACAAACACACACATGCACACACACACACAGAAAGCTAGGTCTGGTCTCAAAAACTGGAATAAAATCACTAAAATAAACTGAAATTATTTTATTTACTTTTTTTGGATGAAAAATTGTTTTTCTACGACTTTTTACCTCAAATAGAAGTAACTCTTTTTTTATTAGGTTTTGAATCTATAGAACTTGACTGCCAACACCTTTGAAAGCTTGGAATCCTTATGTTGTTAGTATTGGATACACCTTAAACATAACTGCATAAGTTCGTAAGATTTGTTCCATAAGTTTGTCACTGGTTACTTTATGAAGTGGTGAAGGTGAAACGTCATATTCTCGTAAAGCGACGCCTGTTGAGCCATTGTCAAAGGCTTAATAAGGCTAAATAGGAAGTTGGACTGCAAAACCGAGTGTATTCAATTCTCGCGTCATTGTCGAACTAGCTCTCAGTAAGTCTCTAGCATTACGAAGTATAGGCAGTGTCATACTTATTGAAACATGGCCCGCCATTTATGACCAAAAAATGTTTCACTTTTCTATCTTTTATGGTGGTTTAAATATTTTTAGGATCGAGACGTGACAGTATTAGATCAAAAGATTTTATTAAGATGAATGAGTAAAGCTTTTTTAAGATGCCTTTTTAGGCCTAACCAATTCTTTATTCAAATTTTAGAAAAATAAAAGCAGTAATATTAATGCCTAACAGAAGCAGATAAAAATTTAGGGTGCGCTCGAAGTTGACTTCCCGTACAAAAATTTTAAGCTGTAATTCATCTGCATACGCGCTTTTTTATCGCTACCACGCTGTAATAGGTATACATTAAGGCTACATTTCTGCAGCTCAAAAAACGGGACAATTTCACAGCAATTCTAGAACTGCAAATTGACTGCCGTTTCTTCATTTTCTGTTTGTTAACTGTTAACTGTCTAGCCTGGCAGAAATATGCAGCGCAATTCTGCAAAAGCTAAGCAAAAGTAGAAATACCAGCTGTTAGTTTAAAACTGTAATTTGACCGTTTTTATAGATATGATACAGGTCTGCAAAAGTGATGGAAAAGTAGAAATCCAGCTGCTAATTTAGAACTGTAATTTGACCGTTTTAATAGACATGTTACAGGTCTGCAAAAGTGATAGAAAAGTAGAAATCCAGCTACTAATTTAAAACTGCAATTCTACCACATTTATAGTCATGTTACAGATCTGCAAAAGTGATGGAAAAGTAGAAATGCAGCTGCCAATTTAGAACTGTAATTTGACCATTTTTATAGACATGTTACAGGTCTGCAAAAGTGATAGAAAAGTAGAAATCCAGCTGCTAATTTAAAACTGCAATTTGACCACATTTATGGGCATGTTACAGGTCTGAAAGAATGATTGAAAAGTAGAAATCTAGCTGCTAATTTAAAACTGCAATTTGACTACATTTAAAGACATGTTACAGGTCTGCAAAAGTGATGGAACAGTAGAAATACAGCTGCCAATTTAAAACTTTAATTTGACCTAAATTGACCATTTTTATAGACATGTTACAGGTCTGCAAAAGTGATGGAAAAGTAGAAATTCAGCTACCAACTTAATACTGTAATTTAACCACATTTAGAGAGATATTGCAGGTATTTAAAAGTAGGAAATTCTACTTTTGAATACCTGCAATATGTCTATAAATGTGGAATAGTTACAGTTTTAAATAGGCAGCTGGATTTCTACTTTTTCATCACTTTTTCAGACTTGTAACATGTCTATACATGTAGTCAAATTACAGTTTTAAACTAGCATCTGGTATTTCTACTTTTCTATCACTTTTGCACACCTGTAACATGTCTATAAAAATGGTCAAATTACAGTTTTAAATTGGCAGCTGGATTTCTGCTTTTCCATCACTTTTGTAGAATTGTTACATGTCTATAAATGTGGTCAAATTACAGTTTTAAATTGGCAGCTGGATTTCTGCTTTTCCATCACTTTTGTAGACCTGTTACATGTCTATAAATGTGGTCAAATTGCAGTTTTAAATTGGCAGCTGAATATCTACTTTTCCATAAGTTTTGCAGACCTGTAACATGTCTATAATTGAGGTAAAATTACAGTTTTAAATTGGCATCTGGATTTCTACTTTTCCATCACATTTGCAGGCCTGTAACATGTCTATAAATGTGGTCAAGTTGCAGTTTTAAACTAGCAGCTGGTATTTCTACTTTTTCATCACTTTTGCAGAATCGCGCTGCATATTTCTGCTAGCACAGATAATAAACAGAATATGTAGAAACGGCAGACAATTTGCAGTTCGGAAATTGTTGTTAAATTTTCGCGTTTTTCGAGCTGCAGAAAATGTAGCCTTAATGTATACCTATTACAGCGTGGTAGCGATAAAAAAGCGCGTATGCAGATGAATTACAGCCTAAAATTATTGTACGGGTTATCTGCTCGACTATGACGTCATTGTAGTTTTTGAATAGCTTCGGGTTTGCTCTTAGCCTTCGTAATAGATTTTCGGTTCTTTTTCGCGCTATTACATAGTTGTCGCCCAACTTGTTCTTGTTGCTTTTCCAAGGGAAGACCACCTGGTATCGCCCTTGGTCAAAAGTTCTTGTCTCCTCGAATTGTTTCAAGGTTTCGTGGTTCTCTAAATTATTGGCTTCTCCAGTCTCAATAATTCCCATGGCATCTAACTCCCACAAGGATCGAATCTGGTTTGATAGGGATTCTTCAGATTCGGAAGGGATATGCTCTAGTATATCCCTTGTTATGGTAACTTGGTTTACGCCTATTGTTGACGCTATTTCTTTAGACATCGTAGTGATTCCGGTGGGCCCTTGCACCACCCATCCGAATTTCGTATCCAGGGCTACTAGGGCTTTTCCTATTCTCTCCGTCTTTCCGCTTGCAATTTCCCAAAAATGGTCGGATCCAATTAGGATTTCTATGGGATTTCCCTCTTGATTTCCATCTCCGTTAGGATAGTCAGCTACTTCTAATCCGCGTGTCTCCATTTCGTCAATTAAGTCCTCACTAGGTACTGAGAATACAGCTTCACAAATGTATTTCGCCTCAAACGCTCGAATTACGGTAGCTCTGGATGGATCGCTTTCGTGTTGAACCCTAAGTTCAACCATGTTTCGGGTTGTTCTAACAGGGGCTTCCCCTTCAAACTTGTGTACATTGATGGGCTGCTCTCCTATGACCTTCAGATTTAGTTTTTGGGAGAGAGATTGCGTAACGAAACTGGCTTGACTGCCTCCGTCAAAAAATATTCTAGTCTTTTGGAAGTCTCCTGTTGGACCAATCGCTTTGGCTCGTGCTGTTTGAAGAAGGACTTCTTCCTTAGCATGAGTTTTAGCTATAGATGTCGCTACGACTGCCGCGGCTGAAATTTGTCGCGCCCCCGAATCCGATGTAGCACCGTTATTTTGTGGATTTCCGGTAGTGGACTGACGCGGCTGTACGTTTTGGTGGGGGGCGGTGTTTGTATCACCTTCACATAGGGCTGGATTATGCTTTCTCCCGCACGAACCACAACTTGATATCTATAATGGCACCTTGATGCTTTGTGCCGCCCACGAATACAAATAAAACGAAGTCTTTTGTCCGAAACTCTCTTTCTACGTTCAACTATAGATATCGCAAATTGGGCATAAATTATTTCCCTGGTATGTGTGCTCATTAAGGCCAATATGAAAGGCAGCGACGGTGGGAATACTTTGCTTCACTGCAAAGTTTGTATGTCTAGATTGAAAGCTCGATTTTTCTACTGGTTTTTATGCTCTTTGGATTTGTCTATTCTCTTAACCGCATTAACCCGCTCCAAACATGCAATTTCTCTCTTTAAGAATTGCAATAGCTCCTCCACTTCCCATTCACTCTCTTCGTCCCCTCTATTTCTGATAAATTCTAAAACCATTTCTGGAGGTAGTAAACCACCCAGAATATGGACTAAAAATGAACCGTAATGTTCTTGGGGAACGTTTAAACCCTTTAGGCTTCTCACTTGCACTTCGCATGTGTCGTACAGTTTTTTAAGTCCATTTATATCGTTCGCACTAGAAACTGCCGGCATATTTAATAGATTGCTTTTGTGTTCACTTATGATTATGGACTTTTTGCCGTACCGATTTTTCAAAAGTTTAATAGCCGCGAAATAGTTCGCTTCAGTTAATGTGTACCCTTTTCTAGAAACCGCGGCTTCACCCTCCACTAAAGCCCTAAGATATGTAAACTTATCTGAGATTCCTAGGCGTTCGTTGTTGTGGATGAAAGCTTCATATTGTCCCCAGAAGCATTGCCATTTGGAGAAGTCCCCGTTGAATTTTAGAATTTCCAACTTGGGAAGGCGCACTGATAAGCTTCTTTCTTCGCTTTGGGCACTTGGAGGTCTTAAAGGTGACTGGTAGGGATGTGTAGTTCCAGGATGTGGTTGATTTTCTTTCCCTATGAATCTCTTGGCCCGGTTACGGGATATGACCAACTTTTCCGCCATCACGATCGCTTCCTGTAGCTCCTGCTCCAATCGTTCCTCCGTCTCTGTATCCTCCATTATAGTCTTTATTTGTTCGTTGAGAGCCTTTAATTCTGGCTCTTTTGAGTCCAACAAAGCAATCGCTTGCTCGAAAGCTTCGACCTTTGGGTGTTCATTTTTCATTTCCGCCTCGACCGTGTTAATTAGTGACGCCGCGAATATTGATTTTGCCGAATACCGAATACCGAATATTCGGCCATGCTCTCGGCCGAAGCACCGAATATTCGGCCACCGAATATTCGGGCGTGAGATATGTGCAACTCGCGCGAAACCGGTTATGAGCTGTAACTCGTTCTGGGAAATACGTACATCCCCCGCACGGACCGCAATGGGACAGGTCTCATCATGGAACAAGAAGGGTATGGAATGGTGAGGTGAATAGGCAGACGGCTTCGCGAAATGTAGGGTCACGTGGGAAAACTCTCCTCTCCTCTCGGCACTAGCTCTAACGCGATTACTGCTCTGCGCAATATTGGCGCGCAAGCCGAGAGAGGGATGCACTGTTTAGATCCGCTTTCTACCGCCTCTGCTACAGCGCGCCTGCGCGGAAGCTTTCAACGTTGGTTATAAACTCGGGAAGGAGGGAATGAAAAGGGGGAAGTTACGATTTTTCAATGCGCTCTCTTTAACACTATAGGACCCGTCTATAGCGTCTTAAGGTTTTTGGTTCATTTGCGAGTAGATCGTGTCACTATATGCTTTTTTTTATTCATCACTACTTACCACTGGTAGATTATAAATATTAAAGTAAAAATTGTTATTGAAATAAATAATTTTTGAGTAGTTTTTCCGTTTTTTTCCTTCATGATTGGAGATTCGGTATTCGGCCGAATATTACGAAATATTCGGCCGAATACCGAATACGAAAAAAATGGCCGAATAGGCCGAATACCGAATAGTAACCGAATATTCGTGGCATCACTAGTGTTAATCACTGATTGCACTGATACGCGTAAGACCTTTCGCGTTCTCATTAGTCGCCGATTCCGCCATTTTGACTTCGTTTTAGTCCTTACGATACTATCACTTAAAGTTAATGGTAGTTTTAAAGTTCACACTCGCCTTACTTCCCGGGTTTCGGCACCATAATGTGGGGAAGGTTTACCGTGAGCTATAGGGGAGAGCTAATTTTTCGCTATAAATGTTGCCGACTGAAAAAACAGCATTTACTGAGTTTTATTCGGTTTAAGGGCCGAGTTGAATTAGTCCAAAAACTGAACCAATTAGTAACAAAAAGACAGTTCTTTAATGATAATCGTTAAGTAAATTTAAATTTTTCCATACGCGCACTGCTAGAGTAGCAGAAAAAATTCTCGTGTATACGCGTACGAGTTCTTAGTTCGAAGTGAAGAAAATTTTTCGCCAATGCCCCCTCTCGCTCTCTTGGTTTTCTTTAAGCCTTTTACCTTTTATTTGTACAAAACCCGGTTAGTCATGTTTGCGAGAGAGAGAGAGAGAGGCTACCGCGCTAGGAATGGAAAGTCCCCGTCTTTGGTGGTCCTCCTTTCTCGTCGCTCGAGATTCTCTTCTTCATGGAAAATTTTGTACCACCAAAGACGTGCTTCCAAAAGATCACAATTTCAATAAGTAAATCACATACATACAAAATACAAAGTTTCAAATGAAAAAAATACTAAATGAAAAGTAATACAAAATTTCAAGAATTAGTTTACGTCATTTACTTTTTAACAACCCATGTAATGCCTCTGTTCTACAACTGCAAAGTTCACTAGGGCTACGCAAAATCGTTTAAATGAATCAAAGTGTTACCTGTTATAAACAAGAAAAACGTTGCTGCTTCAAAATTTCCTTTGCCTAAACTAATCGGATTGAACAAAACTCAATCCAAACCGTACCTAGTTCATCAAACCGCAAATTAACCCTTTATAATGACTTTAACGTACCCATAACTGGTGCTAGAAAACCTAGCTTTTCCTGGTTCAAATATTTCAACATACTCTTATCTGGTGCAGAAAAAATTAATCTTACCAGGTTCAATAAAATCTTAACTTAGCCGTAAATCCTCCAAACAAAACCTAACCTACCATAATCTTACTAGGTTCAAAACCACCTAACCGAAACATAGTTGGTTTAACAGGCCTTCAAGTATTCTTGAATGGATACACAATACCTAGGCTAACCCTATCTGGTTTATTAAAAACGAACCTGACATTGTTCAAGAGAGACTTACGTAACCTTAACTGTGTTATCATAACCTAACATAAACTTAGCTGGTTTAAGAATGACTGAAATAGTATAACCTAAGTGTACAAAGTTAAACAACACCTAGCCTAGTCTTCAATGCTTTAACCCAACCTGACCTAGCCTAACCTTAAATGCTTTAATAAAACCTATCCGATCCTTAACTGCTTTAATCAAACGTGACGTATCATACTTTTCTATAACTAAACCTGGTTTAATCTTACCTTGTTTAACAAATCCTGAACATTTATAATCGCACTCTCCAAGTAACAACTATTCAATCTATTCATGCATTTGAAATATGTTCTTTTAGACAAAGACTTTTACGTGCATGTGGCCCATTTGGAAAGTTGCATAGCAATATCGAAAAAGGCTAATAGCAGACTAATAAGCAACGAATTTGCAAGTAAACGGTTCAAAAATGTTGTTGAAGAGGATGGCGCTCAAAAAATTGTTTACACCCTAAATTTCTTCATGGAACCGAAGCTCAAAAACCAAATCGAGCAAGATATCAAGTATCTGGACCAAGAATTTTCAAAGCGTCAGTTCGTTTCACTGACAAGGTATATCAAATGAACCAAGTGTTGAAAGTTTAGATATCATAATCAATTTCGTTCTAGGTACCTTGTTTCTTATTCTGCGCTGACGAATGGGCAAAGGGTAGGAATTCCTGAAAATTTAACAGAGATGGCACGCTTTTGATAGTGTTTATTCTTAAACACAAAACTTGCACAACCAGCATTGGTAATTTACCAATTGATAAGCAAATGAAATCAATATTTGACTCGTAAGTAAATTTTTCTTACTCTTACATTGACAACATCTGTAATATTTCTTGTTTTTTAATAATATTTTAACAAAATAGTTACTTAAAAATTTGAAAAGCCATGCCGCATGCGCAAAGATGCGTTAATGTTTTCCTTAACACCCAAGGCAATCCAATAAATGCCTCAAACGAAATTGCAAGGTGAGAAAACAAAATGAACGAAACTCCTTTATTTCCAACAATTTACATTGCTTTCTATCCCTTTGTATTTTCGTAGATTTGAGATTGGAGAAAATCTTCCGTCAACCATATGGCGTAAAGCCATACAAACCGCCATGACGGATAAAAACGTAATGGAAAGGGAGATGATATCTGGTGTCATGGCTCATACTGAGTCAACTGCTGCAAGGCATTATAGAACTACCACAACAAAGCAAATATGTCAAAGGGTCAAAATAATGCGTACCTTACAGAGGAATGAGTATATTTATTTGAGTTTGCAATAGTTTATGTCCATTTAGAAACCAAAAATATTTTATCTCATTGAAACATTTGAGTATAACTGAGATACATTATAATTTAAATTCGTGGCCAATTACTATAATTTAAATTCGTGGCCAATTACTATAATTTAAATTCGTGGCCAATTACTATAATTTAAATTCGTGGCCAATTACTATAATCAAATTTTGCACAAGATTAATTCAAATGTTCATCTTTCAATGCATGCTTAGGTTCTTGCAATTTATTTATAACTACTTCCAAGTGCAAATATAAATTTTTCTCAACGCGTTTATACATCGTTTTATCCCAAACTCATCCGAAAAAGGTTAAACACTCTATTCGAAATTCCAACCACTAATTGCAAAACCCTTTGCAATTGTTTTAAATCTGTGTTTTTTGATTTTATAATCAAGTTATAGGGGAACATTACAAAATTAGTTATTTTGCCAAGATTAGTTTACCCTCGTCTGGATTTATCCAAGGCACCTTTTAAAATGCCAGTCACTTTAGTCTTAAATACAATTTATTGTGTATAGAAAGTGACAAGTGTCAAAATAATAATGTTCCAAAATCTGTATTCAAGAGTAGTGGAAACTTAAATTCAAACATATATCTATGAATATTTTCTTTAAAATACTGCTATTAGAGGTTGGGTGACCCATGGACCGTTGACGATGAAAAATTCATTGTTCACGAGATACCAGGAAAATCCGAAAAACCTTGATCTTTTCTTAAACACTACGGGAGGGTGTCGAATATTTCGTTGATATTAAACCAAAATCTTTCAATAAAGTTGAGACTATAAGCACAAGCTTGAATTACGGAGCGGGTTGTTCTTGGATGGAAAATACCAACACAGCTGATCCAACAATTGATGCGCTTTATTGCACTGAGACATCAGAAGGT
The DNA here is from genome assembly GCF_054372755.1 of Phalangium opilio. Lineage (NCBI taxonomy): Eukaryota > Metazoa > Arthropoda > Arachnida > Opiliones > Phalangiidae > Phalangium > Phalangium opilio. Next base: position 1,140,007 of record NW_028324162.1, on the reverse strand, counting down.
AATGCCAAGTTATTTAGAATGGAAAATAATGTAGAGAATGTTAATTGAAAACTTTATTGTGTCTCCGGGTTGACTGAGTAAATAGCAGAAATAAATTAATATGGTTTAGGGCCCCCGCAAGTCTATGAACATATTATAAGCTTTAAAAATTAAATTTATAGTAAATATACTAATTCTGATAAAAACTACATCTAGAGGAGAAAATGCTCTACAATAAACTCAAGGAAGATATAAATAAGATTATCTCGCCTACTCCACGGGCCAAATTTCCATCTATTGAGGGATTTAAATACATTGTTAAGAGTCGCTATTCTTGATATTTGCATGAGACGGAATTATTACTAATCCCGGAAAATGTCCTACCCATCGATAATCGCAAGTTGCGTTAAAGTGTCCGACCTATCTGTAATCGCGCATGATAGAATTATGTCCAAACCTTCCATGAACACGCTCTACGGATTCATGGCTGACTCTCGATAATCGCGCGTTACCTAGTAACCTTTCAAATCTCAGTGGGGGCTCAAAAAGTTCAAGTGTGGCCCGGTTCATTTCCTCGCTTAAGGTTTGGCTATTGCTAAGTACAAAAATTTATTTTTATGAAGTGAAATAAGTCGCTAGGAGACTTGACGTGAGCACGCCTTCACAGATGACAAACATTGTTCGATTTAGTTTGGTTTTAAAGACAGAGAGGAAAGGTACCCATGTTATTTCTTTGCAGTCGGAATCCGAACTTTCAGAAAGACACCATATATATTTGCTTTAAGAATGAGTGAGAGAATAAGAAAAATCGATAATCTCAAAACGTCTAGATCCAAACTAATTGACATAATAAACAAAATTATTCAACTTATTTGCGATGCGACTAGAAATTTGAACAATTCCGGAATCCACCTTCCGGACGGAAGAAAAGTTGAACTTAAGCGTGAAAAACTTGCACGAAAACTCACTAGACTGAGAAACGATATTACTGAACTTGGGAATCAAATTGATGAACTTGAAAAAGGTAGTGTTTCAATATTTGTATAGTGTGTTTGAAATATGTTTGCATGAGATGGCTATGTTGTTCTGTGCTCAGTGTCATCTGAAATCTCATAGAACTGTTAATTTTCTATTACTGTTGAACTTTTTGAGCTTGCTTAAAATAAAACTGCTGCATTATTGGCATAAATTTTAACATTTTACTTATTTTGAGCCCGTGAAGCCCTCCCTTCGTTTCTTGAAAAGATTTTCTATAATGTGCATCATGAATAGAAACTTTTACAAACTTGGATAGTACTTGGGCTAAATTTAGTGGCGGATAATATTTTCATTTTGGACGTATATTATCGGAGTCAAGAGATGAAAAGTAATAATTAAAATTTATGATTGCCATAAAGTGAAATTTGCTTTCGCACTTATCTTCAAAATTTTAATAACTTATTTTAAGCAATTATTCAGAGAATCTTTTTTTAAAACCTTTTTATCAGATATCTTGTAAAATTCGATCATGGACCGTCGCTTTACTGTGAAAAATATAACATTATTATTGCTTAGATAGTAAGGCCTGGTCAGAGAGTACTAGCGAAGACCCCTTATGATGGTTATGAATTAGCTCAATTAGTCGGATTGTACGAAAGGGCCGATATAAGGAAATTTGTCATTAAGTTTAAAAACGAGTTTATGTCCAATATTATAACTGAAAATGTTTAATCCCAGAAAATGAGGATTCAGTTCCTATCCTAAAATTCGAAACCCTTAAATACTACCGATTTGCTTAAGGCAGAAAAACAGTCGTACGCTTTACTTTAAACTTCATGTTTAGTCTCGTCTATCAAAAATTTTCATTTAAAAAAACCAAAACCACCATTCATTCATCCCGCAGAAAAATTCTTAGGGCAGTCAGTATCGTCTAATCAAAAGCCATGATTACACGGGTACTTCGAAACGTTTTGTAACGTTTTGAAACGTTTGGGAACCACTGTGTAAACAGAAAGCGTTCTCGCGCAAAACGATTCGAATCGTTTCGGCCAAAACGTCCCGGGGAGCGATTTCAAAACGTTTTCAGTGCCTTCTGGCGTTGACATTTCGCGAATAAGTTTTTTTTTCTCAAATCAAATTAAAAGATAGCCGCAACTTGGCGTGATAACGATGTTTTGGCATTGATAAACATTTAAAAGAAAAAACATTATCGGACAGTTGGACAGTGTCCGAAGAAATAATTCTATATATAAAGAGCTCGCGTTAGAGCTGGAAAAAAATCACGGGATCAAAGTTTACTTTCCAACAAGTGCGAACCAAAGTAATATATAACTATATAATTATCTTAATTAAAGGTGAAATCAACGCCAGTGTGTGTGGCGAATCTAGTCACCAAAGTATAGACCAAACTATTCATCCAATCTTAGAATCTGGTGGGGAAAATGGCTCAAAATCTACTGACGATTCAAACGATATACCACAAGCTGGACAATCGAGTAACTCAACACGTAGTGAAGCTTCTAAAGGTATGGCGGGAACTGGCTGAAGTACAGTATAAGCTATAAACTAATTTATTAAATTACGGTAACGTACCATTTCAGGTCGCAGAAAAAGGAAGTTAGGGAGGGCAGAGTCCCTTTCTAAGGAATTTCTGGCTGAGTTTCAGCGAGTTACGAGTGAACAACAAAAACAATTATTGAGCAACAACAAAAATTTGACGAGAAATGTTATGAGAAAATGAGAGAACACGAGGCTCAAAGAGAAAAAGAATTTTATGATAGAGAAGCTGAGAGGGAGAAGCGCCAACAGGAGCATGAGCTTAAACTTTTGGAGTTAATGCTGAAAAAATGAGCATAATTTGCACAATGAAATCCATACAACGTGCATTGTATTTTATTGCAATAAATTATTTGTTCTGAGCTCCACAATTGTAATTCTTATTATTTAATATCCAAAATTACAAACATTAGACCATAACAGCACTATTGGCAACAGATTATTTCGTCTTCCATTCCCAGTCTCTACAAAAATTTGTAAGTAGGATCTTTGACGATAAAAATGATTCACTAATGCGTCTCTGATACTTTTTGCATTTGGATTTGATCGAACGTGTAATGGACAATCACGAGGTTGTTCTTGTTGAATGTCATCAACTGCGTTCAGCCATTCTTGCTGGAACGATTCCTTTTCATTTTCACAAAACTTATGCAAGGCGCAACAACATGCAATAACAACTAAAAGGTTTTTAAGGTTTAGATCATTTCTCTTCAGCAAGCATCTCCAGTGCCCCTTTAAGCGTCCAAATGCACTTTCCACTTGCATTCTAGCCCGACTTAACCTAGAAGGAAATATCACTCATAATTTTAAACATACTAAGATAACAAATCAACATAATATTATTATCTGTAGTTGAAATATAATTCGGCATCTGTTAGTTTTCCATTTTCGGAAAACCCTTTCATGAGCCATGTTTCTAGGGGATAGGCTGGATCTCCAATAATTAAAAGAGGAATGTCAGTTCCTTCAATTATTACGGTGTTTCTCTATTTATAAAAATCCTTTAGTTCCCCTGATCTAAAGAAAAGGGTTCTGCACCAAAATCTACCAGTGGAAAAAGAGTTCCTGCTTTAGCTTTTTTGTAAATTGATTAAATTTGCTAACACTCGGGCATCATGAACGGTCTCGGCCAGCCAATATTTATATCTATAAATCTAAAATACAATCAATATCAAGATTATCAGTGATTTAAAGTATTAGGTGACATTTTTATAGCACTAACTTTCCTCTATGATCTACCACCGCTTGCAACAAGACAGAATTCCAACCTTTCCGATTAAAATAATCTTTGGCATGTTCTTCAGGTGCAATAATCGGAATGTGTGTGCCATCAATGCAGCCACAACATTGTGGAAATCCCAGCTCATTCTTAAACCCATTTATAACATCATCAAGCTGATCATCGATTGGGATTGTTATTAATGGCACAAGAACCTCTGATATAGCTTTACAAACCTTGAAAATAGATTAAATATAAATATAAATCCTTCATGAAATTGTTTTTTTCTTACTACGTGAGGTACCACACAAGCAGTACATCCAGCGACACTAAACAGATTCCCAATAGTTCTAAACTTTCCAGGAGTTGCTAACTTATTCAAAGTAAGAGCTACTCTTCGCTCCAACGTTAAGGGCTTTCGCATTACAGTGACTTCTTTCACCAGGCGGTCATGAAGTAAGTCACAAATCTTCACAAATGATTGCTTACTCATTCTGAAGTCCATCCTGAATTCAGCCTCAACGTAAGTTGCCAAAACGCGTGCTTCCCAAAAATTGACATGATTTCGAGGTCTACACCATATACTTTTATGTTGTGGGTTCAATTTTTTATCATTCAAAATATTCTTCATTAAGGTGAAGAACAAAACCTTTTGCTCTTCCTGCTTCTTTAAAAAAGACGCAACTGAAACTGCTTACGTATGTGGAATAACTCCAGTGCTTTGTGAAATTCTGGCGATATAGCGCTTGCGTTCTTCGAAATTAATTCACAATTCCGAAAATTTGATTCTCTTCTTTTTGTTTTCCTTTTATTCAGAAAAAACAAAACTACTTCTTTAGAACACGCCATTTTTACAATAAGACTTAAGACTAATCAAGAATAAATTTACTATAAGAATGCCTAAGTCACTAGATTTTACGCTTCTACTCTTACGCCGGTGTCAGCGGACAAATAAGCCCCACCCCTTTCATGCCCGTCATTGCTCTGCGCTTTCCTATTGGATCCCGTGGGGATAGGTCATACAGACGCGATTGACGTATTCCGAATAGAGAAAAAAAAAATTCGAGAAAAAGTAAACAGAAAATGGAGGATGCCAGCGGTGCAGAAACGGTACGAGAATGGTTTTTAATTGCCATTAACAAGTTAGTTAAAGGTTTTGCACCTTACTTAATAGATAGTGTCTCTACGTGAAAATCGTTCGTTCTATAATTGTTTCTAAATCGAATCAAGTGTACTGTACTTATAATTTCGTCAGTTCCAAAAACCAAACCAAGGCTTAACGAAAAGTTAAAACAGATAGCTGGTGGAAAATATAGAGTAAGATAAAATATTAAGTCCCGCCTTGGTTTCCAGCCTCCCCCGACCCATGAGGGAGGTTTGTCGACTATCACGCGCACACCGGGCGCCTTTTTAGGCCTTCTTATAGTAAATTCCTTCTTGGACTAATATATCAGACTGCAGAATAGATCTTTAAACCCCTTTCTGCAGCATGTGCAAACTCTCCGAATCGGTTCCAGAGATTTGCGTGTAAACAGCACGTTTCCAAAACGTTACCAATCGTTTTCAGGACGCCCGTGTAATCACGGCTCTAGAAGCAAAAGGGCGCGTTTTCAATCAAGCTAGAAGTATTCTTCTCGCTTCTCTCGCGAGACGAGAGGCGAGAGAGAATAGTCTACGCGATTTTGCTTCTCGCAAAAGTAAGTTTTAGCGACAGTTTTCCTCGCTGGCACGTTTTCAAAGACGAGAGAAATTATCAGTCAGCGTACCTTGCACCACCTATTGCTGAGGTGGCACTGTGGATAAAAAATGCCTGTCGGTGCAAGACAGCGAAAGCTGCTTTTGAGAAAAAATAATAATTTTAAACTGGCTGCACAGGCCTTGATTAACGTAGGCAACGGTCTGTGTTGCTCAATGCTGATCATCACTAGCTCGGGACGAGAATTCGAGGCGAAAGGACGTATTTTCAGTTAAAAAAAGAACCCGATAAACTAGAATCATTAATTACTGAAAAATTACTTATATTATTTTGCCACTATCTCTTTGAAATAGAAATGGAGCAACAACAAACTTGGTATAATTATTTGCAAACGCTTTTTGAGCGGAGTCAAATATATTATAGAATTCTATGTAAAAGAATCGCGCAGAAAAAAATACAAACCAACTTGGGGAAACAACCGGAAAATTTCCAAGGGAAAATGAGAGAATATCAAATAGAAGGATACAAATGGCTTTTTACGTTGTACGATATGGGAATGAGTGGTATCCTAGCTGACGAAATGGGTTTGGATAAAACCGTCCAAGCAATTGCCTTAATTGTCCGTTTAGTGGAAAGAAACGAAAATGGACCCTTTTGATTGACCCCGATAGACAACCTTCTGCATTCTATCCCTCAAAAAATCCGAGACCCAGAGCAAGGAATTACCACCTTTACCTAGAGCCTGCAACTTAGAGACGAGACCATCATGGGGTACAGAGTCAAAGGGTTTCTTCCAATCAAAAATGACTACGTGTACGTCAGGAGCATTATTGGTGTCAAGGGTGAGAGCCCAAGAGTGGAAAGCTTGTACAAGCTGACTTGTACAACTAAAACCTTTACGGAAACCAAACTGACGCTCGGGAAGAACATTATTATTCGAGCAAAACACGAGGAGATTATCACAAATAATAGACTCCATTGCTTTACAAAAGACGAAAGAGAGTGATATTGATCGATAAGATTCTAGCTCTGAACGACTCAAAGAACCAACCTTTATAAAGGGGTACTACATAGAGCTTCTTCCAGGCATCAGGTTGTTTACCTAATCTATAAGAGTAGTTAAAAAATTCTGACAAGGGTTTAGCTATATGTAAATACTCTGGGAGAGCTGTTGAATAAAGTCTAGCTTCTCGGACTGAAAACAAGTGCTAGCTATGGATGGGAACTGCTTAAGTCCAGTGCGCGTTAAAAAAGGATGAGTCTCTAAAATTTCTATCTTTCAAGAAATTAGAAATGATGCGAGTTAAAAACGGTAACAAGAAACAGAGTTTTTATTTTTACTAAAAGCCTTATAGGTCCATCCACTTGAAAGGTTCTTAGAGTTCTGATTTTACAAAATGGCTCGCTCACCTAGAAAGGTGAGGGCTCACAGTAGCCTATAGTTTAAGGCGCCAAGAAGTCGGCTAAACTATAGGCTTTACAATGACTTCTTAAACCCAAGTTTCCCCCTCGTGCGATAACATTCTCTAAAGAGATGCTGCACCGATTACCCCTTTTCTTGGAAGTTTTCTTTAAGTGTCCATTTGTCACAGTTTGACATATTTTTGGGTAGGGATTTTAAAAGAGGGGTACTTGTAAAAGTTTTCTTAAAACTAGTAAAGTAAAGGTATACTTAAAAATAAAATGAAAGCGTCTTCTTACTCTATATTTTTAAACTCCCCCGGTAATGCTTTTAGATATATATTGAAAGCATTACCCGGTTTTTAAAAGTATGCGCTGATTAATTTGTAAATTACACAAATGTTTTAACGAGAGCGCGTTAATTAAAATCTTTCTAAATTACACAAATGATGTAACAGAACGCGTTAATTAATTTCTAAATTACACAAATGATGTAACAGAACGCGTTAATTAATTTCTAAATTACACAAATGTTTAATTGATCTCCGAATAGAATTTCCGGTTTTGATTTTCACAACACACATTCGGTTTTTTCCGTAGCCGGTACGCGACAATTTGGTCTCGCCGTTATGGTCTTGCCGATTTGGTCTCGCTGTTTTGGTCTCGCCGTTTTGGTCTCGGGACAAATGGGTCTCGGGACAATTGGGTCTCGGGACAATTGGGTCTCGGGACTATTGGGTCTCGGGACAAATGGGTCTCGGGACAAATGGGTCTCGGGACAATTGGGTCTCGGGACAATTGGGTCTCGGGACAATTGGGTCTCGGGACAAATGGGTCTCGGGACCTAACCCAACCCAACCTTGTTTGAAGGTAAGAAGATTATTTATATGAGTATTAAAAGCCCGCCTCTTACAACGAACAATTTATTAGCAATAATAGAAATATTTTGGAAGGTGTCAGACAATTAATAGGAGAATATTTTGGAAAAGGTGGCAGCTAATTAATAGGAGAATATTTTGGAAAAGGTGGCAGCTAATTAATTGGAGAATATTTTGGAAAAGGTGGCAGCTAATTAATTAGAGAATGTTTTGGAAAAGGTGGCAGCTAACTATTAGGAGAACATTTTGGAAAAGGTGGCAGCTAATTAGTAGGAGAATGTTTTGGAAAAGGTGTCAGATAATTAATAGGAGAATGTTTTGGAAAAGGTGTCAGATAATTAATAGGAGAATATTTTGGAAATGGTGGCAGCCAATTAATTATAGAATATTTTGGAAAAGGTGGCAGCTAACTATTAGGAGAATATTTTGGAAAAGGTGGCAACTAATTAGTAGGAGAATGTTTTGGAAAAGGTGTCAGATAATTAATAGGATAATATTTTGGAAAAGGTGGCAGCTAATTAATTGGAGAATATTTTGGAAAAGGTGGCAGCTAATTAATAAGAGAATATTTTGGAAAAGGTGGTAGCTAATTAGTAGGAGAATGTTTTGGAAAAGGTGGCAGCTAATTAATTGGAGAATATTTTGGAAAAGGTGGTAGCTAATTAGTAGGAGAATGTTTTGGAAAAGGTGGCAGCTAATTAATAGGAGAATATTTTGGAAAAGGTGGCAGCTAATTAATAGGAGAATATTTTGGAAAAGGTAGCAGCTAATTAATAGGAGAATATTTTGGAAAAGGTGGCAGCTAATTAATAGGAGAATATTTTGGAAAAGGTGGCAACGAATTATTGGAACCATTGTTTTGGAAAAGGTAGCAACGAATTATTTGGACCATTGCTTTGGAAAAGGTAGCAACGAATTATTTGGACCATTGCTTTGGAAAAGGAGGTAACTAATTAGGTAACCAAATAATCATGAGACCAAATAATCACGATACCAAATAGTCCCGAGACCAAATAATCACGAGACCAAATAATCACGATACCGAATAGTCCCGAGACCAAATAATCACGATACCAAATAGTCCCGAGACCAAATAATCACGATACCAAATAGTCCCGAGACCAAATAATCACGATACCAAATAGTCCCGAGACCAAAGAGTCCCGAGACCAAATCGGTGAGACCAATTAGTCCCGCGACCAAATCGGCAAGACCAAAATGGCGAGACCAATTCGGCGAGACCAAATTTTCCTGTTTCGTTCCGTCGCGACCACTGATAACTTCTTCAATTAGTCCGATTTTCCACATATGTCGCGGTAGTTTGTCCTCTTGAATCAACACAACATCTCCGATTTTAAATTCTACATCATTTTTTGCCAACTTAGAATGATGCGCAGATCTTAACTCCATTAAATAATCGCGTCGCCACCTTTTCCACGTTTTATTTAAAACATTTTCGCGGTATTTTAAACGATTTGTAATTTCAACCCGTGATTTTGGTATATTTTCAGATTTTATTTTAATTGGTGGCAGCGAATTTATCCTATGACCTATTAAAATTTCAGCCGGCGAAAGTGGGATGGGTTCGCTAAAATCATTGTAGACATACGTTATAGGCCTACTGTTTATCAAAGCCTCGACTTCAAGCAGGGCTGTTTCCAGCTCAGTATAATTAAAGGTCGCTTGACCCAACACTTTTCGAAGGGCAGTTTTGGTGGTGCGAACGAGTCGTTCCCACCACCCGCCGTGCCATGCAGCCCTCTCGACAATAAATTTCCATTGAATCCCTTGATTGCCAAAATATTCCTTTAATTCCTTCTCTTTAAGATTAGCCCAGATATTACCTAAATCAGTATTTGCTCTTTTAAATGTTTGAGCATTATCCGTATATATTACCGATGGTATTCCCCTTCGCGAGATTATTCTTCTCAGGGCCATAATAAATTCATCCGTGGTGAGCGAAGGAACTAATTCTAAGTGGATCGCGCGGGTGACAGCGCATATTGCAAGGCAAATATAGGATTTTTTGGTACTTTTATTGTTCCCATCTTTCACAAATAACGGTCCGGCAAAGTCTATTCCCATAATTGCAAAGGGTGGAGCTTCCCCAATTCTATCCGCTGGTAAAGGTGCCGTTACCGTATCCGCTTGTTTAGCTAAAGCTTTCCTACATTTCACGCAGTTCTTAACTGTTTTTCGCGCTAACTGTCTGTTTGCGGGACTCCAATATCTTTCTCTATATTGCGTCAGTGTGTCATTCACACCACTATGCAAAACTTGTTCGTGGCTTCTAATCATCAATAAATTCGCCAATCTAAGATTTTTGTGCAAATTAATGGGATGTTTTTCCTCGAATGTGAAATCCGAACTGTCTATCCTCCCCCCTACACAAATTATTCCGTCGTTTAGTATTGGGCTCAGCGAAGCTATTCTAGAGATTTTTTCAATCTCCTCCCCTTTTTAAAGCGTGCAATTCTTCCGTATACTCCTCCGCTTGAGTGTGTTTTACCCAAGTCAATGCGGCTTCTAACATTTCTTCGGCACTAATTGGGCCTGTTCTTTTGTCCTTGCCTCGGGCAACGAATCTCATAACATAAGCCGTTATACGTAAAATGTTACTGAGGGAGTTATGTCTATCTAAATCTATAATATTTTGATCCCAACTTTATTTTTGATATAGATACCCAAGGTTAACTTTCGTCTTTCATGCAAGACAAAATCCAAATTTGACTCCGGCATTATTTTTGGCCAATGTTCCTTATTTTTTGCTAACCAATGAGGACCTAACCACCAAAGTTCACTCTTAATTAAATCTTGGGCTTTCATCCCCCGAGTAGGCAAGTCTGCCGGGTTTTCCGTACCCGGGCAGTGACCCCATATGCCGTTTTCCGTTAAATTCTGGATTTCCTGTACTCTGTTGGAAACGAAGGGTTTCTAACTTTTTGCCACGCTTGTTACCCAACCTAGAGCAATAGTGGAGTCTGTCCATAAAAACACGTTGTCTAATCTGTCACTGAATGTATCTTTTATGTAACTAGTTATTCGAGCCCCAATCAGACAACCCATCAATTCAAGCCTCGGCATTGTTTGGCTTTCATCTTCTTGACTCTCCAAATTTTTAATTGGTGTTATCCTTGTTTTCGAAGCCACTAAAGCTGTCCCTATTTGGTTGTTCATCGTCTCGTATCTAACATAAACTACCGCGGCAAACGCCTTCTTACTAGAGTCACAAAAACAATGCAACTCTAGTCGCGTAATTTTCCCATGGGCTTGCGAAAGTAATGCCTATCAACTTTAATATCTTCAAAAAAGGGTAATTCTGAGCACCAATTCTGAAATTGCTCGTTAATATCTAGGGGAGTTTCCGTGTCCCATACTATTTATCCCTTTGAAGCCACAAACTCTGAAATAACATTTCGCCCCTTATAACGAATGGCGAAGCAATGCCCATTGGATCAAATATCTGTGAAATTAGGCTTAGCATGTGGCGTTTTGTGATTTTCACTTCTTTGCTAGCGGAGATAATATTGCTAAGGTTAAACCGGAGTGAGTCAGACACCGGATCCCATTTTATGCCTAGGATTTTTGTCTCCTTCTGAACAATATCCTTCCCAAAAAGGGCGCCTTCATGCTCGTTCCACCTAGTTATCAGATCTTGACAGTTAGACCCCCATTTTCTAAAGGTCATTCCCGCTTCTTGTAGGGTCTTGGCGGCTCGTTCCGATATTTCAAAAGCCTCTTCTATCTCATCCACGCTTGTCCCCAAATCATCTACGTATAAATCCTTTCCCAGCTTTTCTTTAACCCTTTCGTCTATACCTTCAGCCTCCTGAAGATGATGCTTTATAGTGCAAGCTAGTAAGAAAGGGCTACTCTTGACGCCAAATGGAACGCGCGTAATTCTCATGACTGTAAATTTTGAATTACTAAATTTTCCTTCGTCATCCCGCACCCAAAGAAATCTAGTTGAATCCTTTTCTTCATCATTCAATTTTATCTGATGGAACGCCTTTTCGATATCCGCTACCATGGCTATTTTATTTTTTCTAAACCTTAATAGGAGTAGGAGCAAATCTGGATATAAATTTAGCCCCTGCTCTAAACAATCATTAAGTGAAGGTGCGTTATGTGCATGAGAACTTGCGTCATAAACTACTCTTAATGGGGTGGTTTCCACACTTTCCCTGACTACTCCTTGATGGGGAATGTAATATGTTCCAGGTTTGGAAACATTAATCTCATCTTCTGGTACCACCTCAATAATCCCGCTTTTTAATTGTTCCATTATGACCTCTTTGTAGTCATGGTAGAATTTAGGGTTTGATTCAAATTTCCTAATTAGGCCCTGCATGCGTTTTACTGCTACCGCGTAATTATCTGGTTGTGTTTCTTTCGTTACTTTCCATGGGAATTTTACACTATACCTGCCGTCTTCTTTTTTGACATTATCAAAGAAGTTGCTAAGGGTAACATCATCTGTGTGGTTAAGGCATTCATTTTCTTTTATCCCCAAGCTTTCTAAATTCCAAAAGTTTCATCAACCTGTTTTTGCCCTAACCGAACCAACATAGTTTTAACGGATTTTCCCATTTTGCCATTATCTCTTCCTAAACTTCCTAAATTTGTTGGCCCTTGCACTGTCCAACCCAATTTGGTTTCTTGGGCCATTAACTTCGGCGATAATTTCTCAAACTTTTCTTTTGCAACTTCCCAATAATAATCAGCCCCGATCAAAACGTCACACTGTGAATTTGATATTTCGCCATTTTTGGTATCTTCCGCTAATGTTAAACCTTTTGCCTCCATAAGCGTTTCTATTTCTTTTATAGACCCGGCGCTGCTAACTGCTTCATAACAAATAAATGGTAACTCAATAGCCACTAAATCCGAGTACTCGCTATGATTATCTTTATTTTCAAGTCTAAGCTTGACTAACTTGACTTTGGTTTCTTTTAGCTTTTCATATCCGCAGCTAAATATTTGTAAATTTTGTTCTCCTACTATGGGAAGCTTTAAATTTCTGGACAAATCCTGTCTTATAAACGTTGCCTCGCTCCCCCCGTCTAAAAAGCATCTAACTTTCTCTCCCCTTTGGAGTTGGGTTGGGTTCTTTAAAATACCTACAGCCGTCTGTAGTAAGGCTACCATTTCTCCCGTATTAACTCTTGCCGCCGCCGAATTGACCTGAACAATCTCTTTAACATCCGTATTTTGACAGTTTTCGGACCCACTTTCTTTAGACTTCGAGTTCACCTCATTTTTTTCGCACAGTGCATAGTGATGTATAAATCCACACCATTTACATTTCTTAAATATTACCCTACACTGTCTGGTTCCATGCCCTAAACGAAGGCAAATATAACATCTATGGCTTTCCCGAACTATATCTAACTTTCTTTCCAGAGAGTTATTAGAGCAGTTTGAAGAATGATGATTTTCATTCTTACAAAATACGCAAAATACACTACTCTCCTGATTTCCGTTTACCTTTGTCGCGAAAGCTCTTGCCGTAGCATGTTGCCTGTTTCGATCTGAACTAAACTTAAAACGAGGTTTTCCTGCTCTTGGTAAACCGCGGGGTTACGCTTACTTTTACCCGGTTCCGATCCACCCAGAAACTCGGCCATCTTTCTACTTTCAATTTGATCACGAATGAATTCTATTAATTCCTGTATATCCCAGTCCCCATTAACACCCGAAGGTTTCCGCCGTTTGATGCAAAAATCTGTTCTAATCTCAACAGGTAGGCTTTTTAAAAAATCTGGACAAACAATAGTTGCCTTATCTTTAACATTAAATCCTAATACTTCGAGGCTTCGTAAACTAATCTCGCAAGTGTCTAATAAATTTCGTAATGGTTTAAGGTCTTTTGAATCAGTTACCGGCTGAATATTAGATAGGTTTCTCATGTGAGTATTAACAGTAAATTCCGATCGCTCAAATCGTCTCTTTAACAATCTAACCGCTTCATCATATGAGGCGTCAGTTTCGGTTAAGCCGTCTACTGTATTAAACGCCTCACCCTCAAGATATGAGGTTAAGTAAATCAACTTTTCTACCTTTGTCAGTCTTTGATTGGAGTCTATTGTCGCCGAGAAACGTCCCCAAAAACTGTTAAACTTTTCAAAGGTTCCGTCGAATTGTGGAGTAGTTAAATGTGGGAGCTTTACTTCCGATTGTTGAAAGTTGGTCGCTCCTACGTTCAGCGTTCCTGACGATGCAGGACTAATGATGGTTGTGGAGCCTCCGTAAGACGATCCTGACGTTCCGACTGTAACTTTTTTCATTCTTCTAGCTACTTCTGATTTGAATGATTGGAGTTTCTCCTTGCACACGATTGCGTCCAAAGTTTCTTTTTCCATTTCTGCATCATCTTCTATCAGTATCAACGCCTCTATTTTAGCGTCAATTTGGATAAGTTCTTCTTTCTTTTGAGAAAGAGAATCCAAAGCATCTTCCAGCTTTTCCAATTCCGGTTCTGGTTCAGACAACATAGCTTCTACCTGCTTCTCTTTCCTGGTAGCCGCGGCCCTTATACTTTTTCTCGATGCCTTTGCGAGTTTAACTTTTTGTCCATTGCTACCGCTGCCGCCAGCGAACGTAGCACTGCTGTTTCCGGATCCGCCACTCGCACCGTTAACGTTAGTGTTCATCTTTACGCGACTGTTAAATTTTATCTAAAGACAATTCCCCCGGTTTACACCATGTAAATACTCTGGGAGAGCTGTTGAATAAAGTCTAGCTTCTCGGACTGAAAACAAGAGCTAGCTATGGATGGGAACTGCTTAAGTTCAGTGCGCGTTACAAAAGGATGAGTATTCTTAAAACTAGTAAAGTAAAGGTATACTTAAAAATAAAATGAAAGCGCCGTCTTACTCTATATTTTTAACAAGCTATGCTCGTAGCGCACAGCTTAATCATTTTAGTAGAAACCCCATCGGGCCCAGACGAAGAACTGGACTTTAAGCGTACTATATCAGCAGCAACGGAACCGGGAGTAAAAACGAGATCTGGGTCCCTAGTCGGATTAGGCAATGAAGCAACATCAAGAGGGATTGAGTCAGACTTATTGAAGCAAGATTGAAAAAAGAGTTAAACATTAAAGCAATCGAAAAGTGTCAGTGACAGGGGTATATTCATAAAGTTCGGTATAGGTATTGTAGTTTTACCAGCGACAAACTTCCAAAACTTATCCGGTTTGTCCTTAATCTTAGAGGACAGGCCGTTCACGTAATCATTAAATTTAGAGCGAGTTTTAGCTTTTATCAAATTACACGGACCGTCTGTATTTAGCTCTGTTAGCCTCAGTTGGCTTAGATATAAAAAGTTTGTATAAAGTTCTTCTGACATTAGAAAGGTGAACAATATCACCGGAAATCCATGGCTGCCGAAATATCTTTGAGTATACCGTCCTTGAAGGAACACTGTCCTTAAAACAAGACCAAAACAGTTGTAACCAAAAGTCCCATGTTTCATTAAGGTCCACACTAAACGCTAAATGCAACGGAGCATACTCTATCAGGCCATTCAAGCCCTTCACATCAGCGCGACTCAACTGTAGAACTTCCGTAGAAGAGCTTCTTGGCGTTGCACGTTCACAAGCGATTAGACCAGTCACCGCATCATGATCGCAACCAGGAAGATTATCGATTGTTTTAACTTCCTTAATGAAGCGACGTTCATTAATATAAACCTAGTCAAGAGTATTGCCAAGTCTAGTGCTATCAGAGACAACTTGTGTTAGACCGATATTGGATACGCATTCATAAAAGTCGAACGAGGGATGACTTTCAGGGAGAGGTCTATTAAACCCAAGGCATGCCATGTTGAAGTCACCGAACAAGACAAAGATATCATGACTGTTAATAATATCTGTTATATCACTGAGTAGAGAACATAAACTCAATATGTAGTCTTGGATAACCGGAGGGGGACATAAACGCAACAAAAGAGAATTGATCTTGAGTCGCATTTAGTGGACGAAAAAACGACTTCGAGACGTTTGCCAGAAGCAGTCTTATATAGTTAATTATCAATGACAGTCTCGACAGGCGAGAGATTTTGGCTAATAGCCAAAAGAACTCCACCAACCCTAGTTTCACGATCATTAGGAACACCACATAGTTAGCTCCATAAAACTATTAAATTTGATTTTATCTTTAGTTGTAGAAAAAGCACCGCAATGAACATGGTAAGTTAAACAACAGTTAATTCTTCTTTGGAAAAACCTTGATTTCAAATTATTTTTTATGGTTTCAGTAACACGGATGTTTTAGAAATTACCCATAAAATCTTCCGTATTGTTTTACCTTCATGCAAAGCTGTGCTAATTAGCAATTAGATAAATATTTACGAACAAATTAATTAGCCAATTAACAATTAGACATAGAAACTAATTAAATTCAATTGGAAATTAGGCATCTATTTATCAAACTAATTATTTAGAATTACTAATATCTAATTAGTTACTTGACTAATTATGGTAAAAAAGAAACCACAAAAGTATAAAAGTACCCATGAATTTCCTACTTTGGTAATGCAAAGTTTTATGCTTTTAGGCCCTCGAAAAACGGCTGCGGAAGTCGTGAATTATTCTCGAACAAAATGTGCCCGGCTGGGCACAGGTGATGATTTTGCACGGCAACTGTCGAATTACTATTATTACTATCAAAAAATGGCCAGGGATAGGGATGCACCGATATATCGGCCTATCTTTTTCATATCGGTATCGGCCAATATCGGCTGGGAATGCAACGATATATCGGCCAATATCGGCTTAATGTAAACCGATATTTCCGGTAGAAACATGACCAAATATAAGGTACTCAATCAATACTAATTGAAACAAATAACACAAAATTTATTTATTCCCACAATTTAACATTTCCCTTCAAAAATGCAAGGTTTCCCACAATATTTGGTTTTAGTCGGTTTCTTAATTTTGTAAGTATTTTTCCAGTTGTACTAAATAATCGTTCGCTTTCAACACTGGATGGAGGTGCCGTCAGATATATTTTAGCGAGGCTGGCCAGAATTGGAAATCGTTCTTTATTCGCGCGCCACCTTTCGAAAACACAAACATTATTAGGAACGAGAGGTTCATTGAAATATTTGGCTAATTCATGAACTTCTGGGTTCTGAGGCTCGGGGTCATTTGTGGTCGTTGAAGCGATGTCTTCTAAGAAGCTCCATAAACCGGAAGTTTTCTTCATCTTCGCCGGCGTAGGTTCGGACAATGGGTCTTCCATATCAGTTTTTTTCTCGTTTTTCACCAAGTCCTTCTACCAGTCTTTGCCAATGGTACACTCTAAGAAATCGAAGTGTTAAAAATGTGTTAAAAGGGTGTAAATTTAGAATACTCATTTTCTTACACCGTAAAAACACCCAGCAAAGAGTTTTATTACCTTGAGTTTTTTTGGGTAATTTAAGGTGTAAATTCAGTGTAAAGTAACACTTTAAAAACACCATTTCAAATTTCGCGGGAAATTTATGTTCTAAGGCGCGCCCCTTGCGGACGCATTCGGCGAATTAAAAGGTTCTGAAAAATTCTCGAAATAGGAGCGCCCTCAGGGCTAAATTAATAAAGTTGGCGAAGTTACAAGGTTAGAATTCTGGTTATTTAACGTTAAATAGTTACCAATAATGAAAATATTTCTTCAGATGGTTATGTTTTTTCCCTACCATTGAACAGAATTTACAATGAAACCAACCTTAGGATGTACCATTTGACCGAACTCCCGCGCCTAGTTCGGCTTTCCCAAAGTAGGAATTAGCGTCAAAAAGACGATACTTAATGAGAATATATAATGCTAATATCTCTCCGAGAATAAAAGAGTAGCAAGAGGATACCTTGTTTTACGATTTGCTAGCTAATCTAAATATAAAAGAAAGGTAAAATAAGCCATAATCAATAACATATCCTTTGATATTATTGCAAAATGATGCTTAAAAGGATAAACTTATATTTAAATAGGGGTAAATAAACAATTTATAGTAAATTCTTGAGATATTAATGGATTTTTAATGAAAGTTTTGTTTGTATTTCAAATTTATATCAGCAGACGCAAGCAATTTAGATCAGAATAAATTTTTTTATTCAAAGGAAGCCCAGCACTTTGGGCCTTTTAGGAAGAGTGTGGGCGCCGTGTACACTTAACATTAAATTAACCTTCTTTGTTGCGCCATCTATATTTATTTTAGCTTTTGATGACTTTTTAAACAGTATTCATTGCCTTGGTTTTGAATAAATATAGACTTAGTTCATTAATATTGGCATTAGGAAACACCAGACCAAGCCCCGGTTACTACACACGGAAGGCTGGCCAACTCCCACTGCCTCTAACGGTGCTTCTTAGTACCTCCGATGGCAGCCCTGCCCTGTGGTGTTTGCTTCTCTTATGGCAATAATCAAATGGTCTCTGATGGTTCTAGGTTTTAAAACCACAAAGCTTGTATTTTTATTCTTCAATAAATTAGGATTGAAGTAATATCAATAGTAGCGCCATGAACGCTGCATCTCTAAAGGGACTGGTAAACGGGATAGATTTTTCTCTATAGCACGTTTGCTTTGTAAAAAAATAAACCATAATATACCTAAATTTAAACAATTACTGGTATGATGTTTAAGTTTAAACCATGTAGAGACCATTTTTAGACCTCTAGTCTAGTGTTGACAGGCAAACATGTGGGGCACTTGCTTTATCTGACATGTTT
The DNA here is from genome assembly GCF_054372755.1 of Phalangium opilio. Classification (NCBI taxonomy): domain Eukaryota; kingdom Metazoa; phylum Arthropoda; class Arachnida; order Opiliones; family Phalangiidae; genus Phalangium; species Phalangium opilio. Next base: position 1,121,586 of record NW_028324162.1, on the reverse strand, counting down.
TATTTTTAGAAAAATTAGAGTACAAAAAGGGTTTTGTTTTTGTAAATGTTGTAGAGTAAATTAGGTTAAACGCGTTTCTGGTGCTTGAAAAACTCTTAGTGAAAAGCGATTATTAAATTTAACAAGAACGTCTAAATCTACTACCTGAATATTATGGCCTCAAAAACCAATTTAGTTTCCATTGCATTTGTACAAATCGGAAACTTTCTGCCTTTTATTCAGAAGGTGTAATACGGGAAAATTGATCGATTTTTCATGCAGTTTTACACTGCATTTTAGGTTCATCAAATGGCCAACTTTATATGCAGTTGAACACTTCATCCTAGAAATACCCTTACTTAAAGGGGTATAGTTCTGCACGTGAGAAATTTCCTCCTTATAGGGTAATAAGTTCTCTCAAGGTGAAACCTTGCTATGAATATAGCACTAAATGCTAATAATTTGGCGGAATAGCGAATGCTCAAACAGTAATTAAACAGTAAAACCATACGAGTTATCGATATTTCAATTATCCCTCATGAGTGGCCAAAAATCCATAGTATTTTCTCCGTCAATATAGTATTATTTCTACTGCTATATATCCTACTAAAAAATCCCACTCTGAAGGGTTTATGCGACACTCTTTAAGGTGTTATGCGAAAATCTTAAATGTGTTATGCAACACACCGAGAGGTGATAAGCGACACTCTTGAAGGTGTTATGCGACACTCTGAAAGGTGTTAAGCGACATTCTTAAAGGTTTCATGGGACACTCTTATAGGTTTCATGGGACACTCTTATAGGTTTCATGGGACACTCTTATAGGTTTCATGGGACACTCTTATAGGTTTCATGGGACACTCTTATAGGTTTCATGGGACACTCTTATAGGTTTTATGCGACACTCTTAAAGGTGTTATGCGACACTCTTAAAGGTGTTATGCGACACTCTTAAAGGTGTTATGCGACACTCTTAAAGGTGTTATGCGACACTCTTAAAGGTGTTATGCGACACTCTTAAAGGTGTTATGCGACACTCTTAAAGGTGTTATGCGATACTCTTAAAGGTGTTATGCGACACTCTTAAAGGTTTTATGAGACACTCTTAAAGGTGTAATGCGACACTGAGAAAGGTGTTATGCGACACTGAGAAAGGTGCTATGCGACACTCTTAAAAATGTTATTTAAACTCGGATAAAAAAATTTACTTTTAATGTGAAATAACAGTTAAGAAGGTGTTAAACTGTACCTGTGTTGCACAATTTTTATTCTTATCTTTGACACCCATTGATCAAAAGTGTTATTAAATCCTTTCAGGGGTGTATAGGAACAACTGAAACGGTGTCAAATTTCGACCCATATAAACTTATTTTAAAGGTGTTAAAGCACACTCCATTTTCTTAGAGTGTGTGATTTACCACCCTTTGGGCTGTAAACCAACACTGGATATGGTGTTGAATTTAGCACCATCAAAAAGAGTTAAAAAGGTGTAGACTTAGAGTGCGGTCTTATCAATGCGTGACCTAAATTTGCTTGTATAATTTCGACTGATTTAGGACGACCAGAGGCGTTCAACAATATTGAACACTTCTTTGTTACTTGTTTCAACGATGGTAATACCAAACACTTTAAAAGCTTTGACGAAATTGCTGGCGTTGTCTGTAACCGTTGGATCCAGTCCAAAGTCACTGCGAATATCGCTTAAGATCTCATTAATTCTCTCTTAGTTAGTCCTCTAAACCGTTTACATGCTAGAGCAGCTGACTTTCGTTCACATGTATTTGCATCTATCCAATGCGCAGTCACTCCAAAAAAGCTCCGTTTTGGTGACGACCAAATGTCTGCAGTGGTACAAACGTATTGTACGTTACGGAATACGCCTGACAACTTCTCACACTCATTTTCGAATTTGGTTTCCATATGGCGTCCAAGTGACCGTCGACTAATTACATGCGAAATCCCTACGTATTCAAATAAACGTTTGAAAAACTGATCTTCCAGTATGCGTAATGGCACCATCGCGTGTATAACGAAATCGAGAACTTTTGAGTCGAAGTCTTCTTGGGAGAAAATATTTGGTCGTCTTTTAGGTGTATTGTTACTAGTTACTTGAGATGAAGCACGTTTGCGATCGCGTTCTTCAGTTAAATGGCGGAGAAAAGCTTGAAGGGACTCGTCACCATGTTTCCGTCTTACATGGGATTTGAAATTTGAGAATGATTTTATTTGACCTTTTATAGCAATGTCTTTTGGGTTGCAAAGGATGCATTTGGCTACTACGGTGTTCGGACTATTTGGGTCATGCTTCAAAATTCGAAAATATTTACCATCAAATACTGAAGATCCAGATATATTGATTAAACCCTCTGCCATGAGGGAGTAGTTTGTTAACAGTGGCCGAGCGAAACAAATCGGAAAACTTACTAGTCGCTCTCAACGAAACTTAACACCAGGTGGCAAGAGATAAACAAACATTAATTTTTATCATAATTAGGCATGTTTTACTGATTAATGAAAGTAGAAACTAGCGTGTTTGTCTCATCTACCGTTGAAAATATTTTTTTTATCTCCAGGGGAAATCCCAATAAAAAATAGAAACTTAATGCTATATTTTTCGTAAGCGATCTAATTAAAGCATTTCTTTTGTACCATTGAAGTACGATAAAAAACTAATCACAATATCATTAAGGTTATCTGCTAATGGAAAATAATAAGTATCTTTGTTGTACAGCACTGCCACAAATAAATATTTCAATAAAAAATTTATTTTGGGAAGTTTCTTGATAGGTCATTTTAATATTATTGTTATTTTTATCGAAAGGCTAAAATTATGCCCAGCCTAAAACAGTCGGGAGGGAAAAGCTCGCGGGGGAGGAAAAAAATCTGAAGGGGTGCGAGAAGAAGAACAAATCGTACTTATCCAGCACGTTCATTCATTCTGCAATTTTCGCACGAAGAGAGCGGGTCTTTGAAACTGATTTACCATGGAGACAATCGAAGGAAAGAGATTTGGGTCCGCCGTGTATGTTTACGACAATTATGGATACGTCAAGAACAAAGGTTCGAGAGGCGGTAGTATGAATTTAAGACGTTGGAGGAAAGGGGTACTTCCAGATGCAGATGACGGTAAAGCTTGCGGCGCCACAGCGACAGTCAATAATGGGATTTTGGTCGTGAGATAAAATCATAATCACCGGTCAGATTTAGAGAAGCTGGAAAACGCGAAGCTAACATCACAGCTGAAAAGAAGGCGGTTAGAAGAGCCGCAAAAGCTTCCAAGCGCTCTAATTTGCCGAAGAAATTGCCACTGGAAGGTAAGCTATTACAATATAGATTTAGTTAAGGTTTTGGCTTGTTTAAAATTATAGGCACATCTCTTTGCGTTGCTCCCACAGCAAACGAAAGTACATTGCGGGGTTACTATTTTGATAACAAAAATTACAAAATGAACGTTCAATGTACATTAAGAAAATGTCGAGAAAAATTTCTGTCTAAGAATCTAAAAAGTTTTAAACGCCATAAAAGAAAGCGCCACCTTGAACGATGTATTTTACCTAAAATCATTTATTATTACCAAGGTACCCGAACGCTTCAATCGTGTACGATGACGTGAGAAAGTCCATGTTCTATTGCAAGACAAAAGACCCTATTGCAGACATCGTAATACAGAGTTTAGACGAATTTTTTTTCCGTAATGTATAGCTTTTGCACGGGCATAAGGGAAGCGGTTACTTAGTTAAATGGGGAAGGGAAGAAGCAAAAAAAAAAACCTAAAAAAAATTTACTTTTGTGTCAGTAACTGCATTTCAATTCTTCCAGATTTAGTTAAACTCTACAGGGTATTATTTACTTAGAGGCCATTATTATTTCATAATAGACCTAAAGCCCCCAGCTTTAAAAATTGTACGTTGTCTATTGTCAATGTTTATTAATATAATTTATAGTTAATACAATTCTTATTTTTATTTTTCAGATAGATTTAGTTTTACGATACCATATTGGAGGGAAGGTCACTATATAATGGCTGGGGGCTAATACTATTCAATGGTTGTATTATTTTTAACAAGCGTACAATCATTAAATAGTTTTGGTCCTTAGTCATTTATCACGCCTGATTAAAACATTTATGACCAACCGCAGAAGTAGAAACCGAAAGCTCCAACTCGCTTGCTACAATCTCTCTGTTGACTTTAGAGTGAGGACGCGAGCTATGGCGCGAGTCTAGATTTTTCCCGGAATTCCTAGCGACTCAAGCGGCGTCTCTATAATTTTCAAGACGTTACAAATGTCCACCTCCGTGAGAACTCGGATAAAGTATTTGCTTTCTGACATGGAAATCTTTCCAAAATGTAGATTAGCGAAATAAAATATTATTTAATATATTATTAATTAGTTTTCATTTCAAAGAAGTTAATTTATTTTGAATGACAAATGATGCCAGAAAATATTAATAAAACCATAAGTCTATAAGGTATGTTCCATAAGTATGACAGACACTACCGACGCTTCGTAATGCTAGAGCTAGTTCCAGAACGACGGAAGCGAGAATTGAAGTCCTACACTCGGTAAGTTTTGCAGGCCATCTTCCTATTTAGTCGGTACAAAGCCTTAATTTGACAACGCCTGACCAGGCGTTGCTTTACCAGTATCTATGATGTACGAAACCACATGACCAGCTCACTTACGGAGCATATCTCATGAACTCAGTAAAACTTTTCCGTTTTCCTAATTTATTTCCAAAGTTGCCGATATTAGGCAAACTGATCCGAAATTATATCGACCTTTTTAATCTGTATTTTAAAGGACAAGCATATAAAAATTAAACTCCACAAAAAACATATTCATAACTTTTACATGAAACCATAACTTTTTGAGTCGTTATAAAATATTATTGCTATAGAAATAATTATTGAGATTATCTTAAAGCCCATTCAAATTTGTTAATCTGGAAGTATGCCAGCTTTTTCACTTTAAATCATTTTTATTAAATATTATTATTTCAATGACGACAGTTTCTTTAAATCCATTAAACTTCTTTAACATTATTATTAGGTATCCCCTAGACTAATTATAACAAATGTTTTAACTACGCAATTAAAATCAAATTTCTCATAATTTCAAATTGCAATACATATGTATAATCATTTCTGCGTGAGTTTGAAAAAGTGTCGTTGTTTCGCCAAGGATTGCGTATAAATGCATTGTTTTGGTATATAAAATATGTTTCTTTTTGAGGAGAAACGTTATTTAGGAAATAAAGTAGTTCTGAAATTGTTGATGGAAATACTTATTACACGCGAGCAACACCACTGGTAACAGCTAGTCATCAATAACTTGTCAACAGAGACCATACAACTTCAATTGAGTATTTTTTGAATTAACCTCTAGTTTTGACGTGATTTTGGAATAGAATCCCAATTCCTAATCCAACTCGCGCACGAGTAGAGATGTGAAGTAACCGTAATTCCAGGGCTGATACTAAGTAATTTTTCTCACTTAGAGTCACTTATTCTAAATTCGATCACTAAATGTCACCTTAACCTAAAACAGTCCATACTTCGAAAAATCCAGCTGTATGACGTTTAAAAAGGTAAAATCAATGGGTCTATGAAGCAAAAAGGGGCATTCACCACGTTAAATTACCAAACCAAGTTGGCTTGCTCGCGTTTTTGTCCTGTTTGACAAACTCGTTCTTTCCCGAACATCGCGACTTAACCAGTTCACGCCGCGTTCACTAAAGACAACACTGAACACTATCATGGCTCTACACACTTCGTAAGAGAGTAAATCTTAATACTATACTAGCGTTGCTTAAAAAACCTACTATTGCATTGTAAAAAGCAGTGGTGGGAATTTGGCGATTTCTTCCCTAGACCAACCTTCCCCTTCTTTGACGCAGAGGGCGACACCGGCAAATCCCGCTTCACCTTCTCAGAAGCTTTTTGAAAAATTCTCTCCTCTCCCTTCCCCGTCCAAGAGTAGGGGTGTTGGAGAGAAGAAAGGGGTGAGTAACTCAGAGAGGCTGAAGGTCTAGGGTTCAAAGTGGTATTCCCCCTTCTCAACTGTAGGTTTCCCCCCTTAGAAGAAAATTTTTCCTTCTTTGTAAAAAAAGGCTCTTGCCTCGGAAGGAAAGTTTATCTTCTTTAGAAGGAAACCTACTATGGTTGAACGAAAGATTCCAAGAGAGGGGACAGCGCCTTCTTTTTCGAGAAGATCTCCTCTCTCTTCTTTCTTTTGAAAGGAAGGCCAATGTTAAAGAAGCTAGGGGAAAGAAGAATATTTGCGAATTCACATTTTAGATATAAAAGATTTATTAATCTCAGAAAATTAACATTTTAAGGCAAAATAAATTAATTGAACTACAGTCAAAATTAAAAATATATAAATATATTACAATTATAAACAATATTTAACAACAATAAAAATTTGTTTCACGGGCTGCACGATGGTGGCACTGGTAAGGCGACCATGAGATATAGGATAGAGTCATTCAATCATAGAAATATTCAAGTGTAAATGCTCCAATAGAGCTGTGGTACTACGAAATGTCTCTTGACGTCACACCCTCATATCTCATACCTCGGTTTGTGACTTTTGTAAGAAAAAATAATATTTTCCCCCGGAAGGGGGATATCAATAAAGTAAGAGATAGAGGATTATGACCATGGATATATAAAGAACGCGCGTGAGGAAATTGTTTTCACTCTACAGAATTTGCAAATCCCTATCTCGGACGACAGCTTATTCTGAATATACTCTGTTACAACATCGATTGTCAGCACGACCAAAGCCAGATCTCTATGTAACGTAGGTTTTTAAGTGCTGTCAAGAAACCAAAAAATGCAGGATCTTCAGGATTTAAAATATCCGCGAGTTTTTTAGTTCGAGTGCACGGACCTCTATGCCTAATTTTCAAATACTTATGAAATTAAATACAGCCTATTACACGTATTTGAAACTAGAGGTCGGTGCACTTGAGCTGAAAAACGCGCGGGTATTTTAAATCCTGAAGTTTTTGATCTCTTGACAGCACGCACAAAGCTAAATTGCATAAAGAAATAGCTTTGCGCGTGCTGACAACCGATGTTGTAACAGAGTATATTCAGAATAAGCTGTCGTCCTGTAGAGTGAAAACAATTTCCTCACACGCATTCTTTATATTACACGTATTTGAAACTAGAGGTCGGTGCACTTGAGCTGAAAAACGCGCGGGTATTTTAAATCCTGAAGTTTTTGATCTCTTGACAGCACGCACAAAGCTAAATTGCATAAAGAAATAGCTTTGCGCGTGCTGACAACCGATGTTGTAACAGAGTATATTCAGAATAAGCTGTCGTCCTGTAGAGTGAAAACAATTTCCTCACACGCATTCTTTATCCATGATTATGACGTTGTCATATATGGGAAAGAAACCACTCTATTGGATGTCGTCAGCTCAGGCCACAGCCGCCACACAATTAAGATTCTTAAATCTAGACTACCAATATTGACGTCAAGTCCCCGTAACTAAGCCAATCCCCTCTCGGTACCATTGATTCATTACTACCATAAGTTTATAAAAGCGCTTCCATAAGTATGACAATTTCTATCTTTAATTGATTTGCTTCTGCTTAAACTAAAATTACCTCAACTCGTAAGTCGTAACTGCCACTAAATAAAAATAAGGAACTCGGTACTTCTACTTTCTTATAGACTTATTACTAGCCTTTATAACTACTACTAGTAATCTTATTAAAAATTTCTTTCTTGTCATGTTGAATGTTTTCATAATAACAAAGGAGGTCGTAAGAAAATAGACACATCGTAAGCGATAAAAAAAATTTCAAAAATTAAAAATTATTATTTGTTCCATCTGTAGTATGGCGATATGTTTAACAAATTGCCCTACTCTAATATTTTCCTGATTTTCCACACTGCCATTTATAGAGTAGTGTCAGTATGGAAACATCATAGCTCAGTGTAATCCCTCTACTGGGCGTGTACAGTATCCCCTCTTACAAGAGAGCGCCTAGAGGGAGAGATACACCGTCTACACCCCCTTTCTAACGGTACTGGTCTATTGCTTAACTGAGGCGTCAAGGAGAATGAGATTGGGTAAAGTCCTTACCTCTCCGAGTTTCACATTGACGCGTATTGATAATAATAAAGCCGTGTATTGTTGCCAAATTAATTAGCTAAATTATAATGGATTACTTATGGTATTATCCAATGGAAAATCGTACAAAACGAAATCAAAATATTTTCAAACAATTGCAAAATTTTTATTTTCTGTTGTATTCTCGGTACATTAGAATGTCTGCTACGTGTTTTATCGAAAGGCAGCTTCTTTTGGCGCGCCCTCCTCGTGACCTCTCCTATAATCTAAGGCAATGTCAGCCTGTAGACATCTCGGTTGTAAAACGTATTTTTCCAATTCTCTCATAGGGCTGCGTTCATTACATGGTACGGTGGCTTCAAGGTCCAACCTATTAAACGGCGAGTATGGCTTTGGTTCTGTGTCAAACCTTAGGGGGGGATCCTGCGCAGCTTCGAGTAACACACTCTCTCTAATGAAAACACGTGTGCTTGTCTTTGTCACGCACTTGATGTTTGGATACAAATTTATCCATACTGGTTGTATATAAGAACCTTAAGATTTGAAATATTAGTATAAACATGACTTATATCCATGTCGTAAATTTATTTTATTAATGTTAATTATGAACATGGAATTGTATTATTGACGTGTCTATATTCAAAGTGAATCAAATTAAATATTATTTTTAGCAAAATTAAATTCTTCAAAGTTCGAAAAGCAACAAATAAAAAACTGTACCATAATAAGAACCATGAGTTAATAATATGTTAGCTCCCTATAAGTTACTCAGGCTCCATAGGCGTAATGTATCCAGCGATTTCTTCTCATTTCGCCCGCGCGGGAAAAAAATCCGAATGTTGCGCTCTCTCTTGTCGAAAAAAAATCCCGCTCGTACGGCTCCTCGACCTCGAGTCGTCGGCTGCATTTTCACCAAGGAAGTTTTTTAGTCGTGAATGTTTATGTTTTAACAATTTAACATTAAATCATGGCGTTTGTGTCAGTACTGAGACAAAAAAGATGCACGAACTCAATGCAATTTGCCGATATTGATAAAGAATGCTAAAGATAAGAGTTGTTATTGTGACTTGAAACGAGAAAATTATAGAACAGCTAAATACAATCCACTGATCTCTTAACTGTTTTCTTAACCGAGGCTACTGAGCTCAATATTCGGCAGCTTCGGCTGCTTAAATAGCTCCGATATCATTGGCTAGCTTCCACTACACGCGCTTCCGGGGAAAAACCGAAAAGAAGAGTAAATAGGATTTTCGTTCCCGTGGCGGCCGCAGAGCGTCGCATATAATTGGGAAGCCGGCGGCGCGGGAGAAAACGCTGGAGTATAAAAATGAATTGCCTGAGTAACTTATAGGGAGCTAACATATTATTAACTCATGTAAGAACTGATCTCTGCCTAATGATGTTCGATATTCATAATAAACATGTTCATAGATAATGATACTTACTTTCAAAATGTATGTTTGTTTTTGGGTTGGATCGAGGAGAGAGGCCATTATGTAATATGGGTCCTTCAACATTGATGAAAACCGTTTTTGGAGGTTTTCCAGTACTCCGATCGTTGAATTTTTTGTTTCCACCCTGAAAATGTCTTGGAAAACGGTCAAAAGAACCCCTATAACGCTTGAGGAGAGTGGATCACTCTTCTGAAAGAAGTATGTTGAGACCTTTAAAGGTCACAGAATATCGAGGAATTCTTTCGCGTCCTCGACGTCTTCTTCCGTTGGTAACGGAAAGTCTATTTTTCATGGACATTTGGCGTCTTTTTTAGCTTTATTCAAAGCATAAGCCATTGCTTTCAACATATTATCGTGGAATATATTTGTTTATTGTAGAAAGTATTCTCTTCTAGAACTTGCCTGTCTAACTTTTCAAATTGAAGTTAGACAAAAAGCATTCAGAGGTTCTTTCTATAAAAGATGGACTCTTAAAATAAGCTGACCTTCGTAAATCGTTCCAATCCAAGAAAAACAGCGCCCCAGCAAACAACCCCTATCATTTTCAAATCAACGCCGCCACTTCTTGATTTTAATTCTTCCGTCCATTTAGGCGATTTTCGAAAAAGGTTTATCCAGTTTTGGACATTTTTGAGTAACTGTTTCGATCTGTCATTGGCCTTAATGGCATCATTTACAACTAATTGTAGGGACTGCGCTACGCAACGTTTTCTCTCCCAACCTTCGTCATTTAAGGTTGCCTTTAGTGTTTGGTCTTCCGCTTCAGAATCCGAATCAGAGTCATGTGCTCCGAAAATTGTTGCCAACGGATTCCAGGCTGGGATAAAATAAAATGTGCACAAGGTGAAATATCTATCAGCCGTGCAAAATTACTATGATTAAAGGGGGCCACAAAAGACTTGCTGGGTGAAAATATTCACCGGCCCGCGGCCGAGCTAGCATCTAACAAAGAGAATACCGCAAGACTCGGTGGCTTCCCTTTACACTCTTAGAAAAAAGTGTTCAAACGCTGTTCAAACTTGAACGTTTCCGTTCACAAACGAACAGTTCGTAAAAATATAGCGTGCAAAAAAAAAGAAACGTTCTAAGTGGCGAAATTCACTGAAATTGAAAAGATAGTGTGCAAATTTGCACAATCTCTTATTTCGCAGCAGGAGAGAGAGAAAGTTCGGGATGAATTAAAAAACTAAATATAGTTTTTTGCTGAAAGACGGGACTCTCTCTCTCTCTCTCTACCACTCGCGTCGTTGGGAACCGTGACGTCATGAATTAAAAAACTAAATATAGTTTTTTGCTGAAAGACGGGACTCTCTCTCTCTACCACTCGCGTCGTTGGGAACCGTAACGTCATGAATTAAAAAACTAAATATAGTTTTTGCTGAAAGACGGGACTTTCTCGTTTCTCTCTACCACCCGCGTCGTTGGGAACCGTGACGTCAAATATGCGCCAGAAAATTACGCCGAGTCTTTCCTGAGCGACACGTTTTTTCCGTGGTTGAGGCTTCTAGCACGTTGCAACGTTTGCGGATTTTTTATGAACGGTGCCATTATCATCATTATAAGATTCTCTCTGATTATAGCGAATTAAGCTTATCGTTAAGCAAACAGAACACTCCAGTTGGACCTTTTAATTATAAGGTAAGTTTCATATTTAATTTTTTTTACAAAGCTCATTTGAATTGTTAAGTTCAAGAACTTAGTGAATTTTGCTTGTTTAAGAGGGTACTTCCCAACGCTCCTTATTCCACCAAGCTCACGTGTTCTAAATTTGAGCAAATTTTCGTCTGACAATTTTTATATCGATTACACTAGTGGCAAGCCCATGTTCTAAATAGGAATAATTTTGGCAGTCCGTGTGAAAGTGCCTCCAAACTCTGCTTTCGCTGGCAAAAACCGAAACCTCGGTAAACCATAAAGATGGCCACTGCCACTTGCTTGTAGTTAGACGTAAGCCTCGGCTTTATAACGGTTTAAAACTTTAAAATTGACAGCCATTTTATTCGCGATTTTTACCTCATGTTATCGGAACGCCCGCAGGAAATAATCACAACGGGATACCGAGTTATTTTTTTAAAAAAATAAACAGTATATTTGTGTTTTAAATTAGAAATTCTATGATACTCCATGGGATCTATCAAAATAGGCATTGGCAAATAAAAAACTAATAGTGTTATTTATTTGCCGATTCCGAGCGATCCCATGGAGCCATAACAGTAGGAATACAAGTGAAATCACTGATATAGACTGTTGTTTGAAATCTAAAGGCGCGTTTATAAGCGCGCGAGATCCCGAAGCTGAAAACCGAAGCGCACTCTTTTTCATAGGCGCCGGCTCCGGCGTGACCGTTTACAAAGACGCGAGAACCGCTTTTTCACATGCAGAAGCGAACGGCTGACGCTGAGTTGCTAGGCCGAGCGCATCAAAGTTGCTTTGATATTCTCGCTGGTTTTCGGCTTGGAGTTCAGATCACGTGTTTGAAATTATCCAATAAGCGAGTTTGGAGGGAAAACAGACATTCGTCTGCTTATATTTTGCGTGTGTGGGTTTTCTACACTCGAGTTCTTCCGTTACTTAAACATATACATAAATATGTTTTGTAAATACGTTTGTATATTTACGTGTAATTTTTGTCTTGAAAAGAGCCACAAGCCAAGAAAATCTGGAAGTATTTAAGAGACCAATTTGCAACAAATTTCCATGCGGTCAGTAAAAAGAAATCTGGCCAGGAGTACGTGGCAGAGGAAGATATGCTCCTGGTAAAGTGGCCCTTCTTTAAACAATTACTTTTCCTGAAGGATGTAATTTCGAGAAGAGAGTATGAATTTTGTTACCAAATGTATATTATTTCATAAGTTCGTTTGCTAATTGTATAGTATCGTTTATAGCACGTCATCAAATATATGCCAGAATGGGGACAAAGAGGCCCATCGAGTACTGATACCATATCGCATGGGTATTGCCAACAGTAATTAATATAAAACATTTGTACAACACTATAGATATTAACTGCTATGTCCGAGGGTCAAAGCGACGATGGAATAAACGACAGTGTTTGTGGAGATAAAGAACATCTCATCAATCCTGAACCAACGCCTGTTGCGTCTCACGAACCTGTGCACTATCCCATCGCGTCAACATCCTCGGGTGAACAGAACCCATCAACATCCTCGGATGCATCAAACACCTCAACGCCGTTGGGTGGCTTGAACAAACGTTGTGAAGCCCCTAAAAAACGAGCTTCAAATGTGTATTCAAAACACACTAAAAATGGTGTGGGCCAAAAGGAATCCATTGGTGACGAAATTCAGAGTATTGATGAGTAGGTCATAAATCATTACATTTATATAAGACACAATGAATAATTAATATACATTTATAGAACCCTAGGCCTGGTAGCAGCAGCTGTGACCAAATCATCAAAGGTTGAAAACGATGACAGAGAAGAAAAATTTGGTCGATATTTGGCAGAGCTGTTGCGGGAGGTCCCCGACCAGAAAAGAAGGAAATGTGAAACGCAACTCCTTCAAATCGTTAACAACTATATTGATGACATTCTAAATGATCAATACATGTAACAAATTCACAGAAATATATTGTTTATCTTTCAAATTGTACAAACGAGCTTTACAAAATAAAATACACATTTCATTCTCTCTCAACACCTGGCATGTCCCATTGCCATGGAACTTCACCTTCTTCACTCCAAAAATAGTCGGCAAATTTATTTCTAATTACTTTGGCTTCTTCGGTAAAATTTCTAGATGCGGTTGGATTGACGGGCCGGAAAGCATTCCCTTCGTCGTGGCATGCTCCATAAAAGTAATTTCCAAAGGAATCAGTAAAATCTGCAAATCCTTGTGGACAATAGACCTTCTTCGACTGCTTTTTCTCCTTCGTCAACAAGTAGTTGTGCAATACTACTGCAGCTTTGATAATCCTGTCAACATTGTTAGGAGCCAGAGGAATTGGTTTCTGAAACACTCTCCATCTAGCTCCAAGGATACCAAAGGCATTCTCACTACAACGCCTAATGTTTATGCATAAACATTAGTTTAATACCATTTAAGGCTGCTACATACATTATAACTCAATACCTTGCTCTGCTTAGCCGATAATTAAACACCCTCGTTTTCGGCGTCAAATCTTTGGCAGAGAAAGGTCGCATGAAATCTGGCCGAAGTTGGAACGCTTCATCTCCAAGCAAAACATGCGGCATGGATGTTCTTGTACGTGGTAAATTGCCTGGTGGTGGCAGGCCTAGTGTGTCATTAACCAATGCCTGACCAATGGGTGACGCTTTGAATACCCCACCGTCCGAATTTGACCCGTAACCTCCAATATCAACAGCCAAAAACTTGTATTCGGCATCTACAACTGCCATTAACACAACAGAATTTGTGCCCTATATTTAAGATTTGAGGCGTTTCATATTTTGCTGTTATTTGGCCATGAAACTATTAACATACTTTATAATTGTAGTACATGGAGCCACTCTTTGCTGGCTGCTGGATAACCACGTGCTTACCATCAACAGCACCACAACAGTTTGGATATTGCCAACGACGACCATATTCATATGCAGCATTTCCCCATGTAGCTTCAGTTGGTGCCTTGCGTAACATTAACATTATACATGGTGTGATATTACTACTTTGGGAAGTTTTTACCTTTAAATACAACGGCTGGAGACATTTCCACAGAGCGTCGCACGTTTCTTTAAGAACAACATGGACAGTTGACTTATGCACTCTGAACCCAAATGCAGTACTAGTTAACGAATCACCACTGGCCATTAACCTGCCAATGATCCAATTAGAATTTAAAGTATCATATGCCTTTAATTCACATACCTCAACGTTATTGCTAAACGATGCGCTGGGGAAAGTGGTTTTCTTGATGGTGGATATTTTTGTAGATCTTGTGCAATCAAACCTACTAGTTCATCAAAGTTTTCGGGTGACATCCTTGTAAAATTGCTAAAATAATCGTGATCTACTCGTCTCATCTTCGCTAACTATAGAGATAAACAAATTACTTGATGCGCAATACATATATTGGACTGAAACAGCCAAGGCTTACCAATGTATGAAAATATCCTTCATCATCCCGTAGCTTCCAAATTGGATGGGTTCCCCATCGACGTTTTTTTCTTTCTTTTCTCTGTTGCAATTGTTTTTTCTTTTTTAGAAGCAATAATTTCTTTTTTCTTAATAATAAACACGTAATTGTGTTGAGAAGGAGCGTTCGTCGCGTGTTCGTGGGCGCCATTTTACTTACTGGTGTTTATAGAGTATCGACACGCGATGAGTTGCACTGCAAGCGCGTTTGTAAACAACTTCCCGTCGAGTAGCGGCCGAAGCTGAAAGCTTTGTCTGATTACGAGCATCGGCTTTCGGCTTCGTGCGCAAGCTGTAGTACGTTTTCTCGCGCGCTTATAAACGCGCCTTTAGACTCCCGTTGTAATTACTCCATGCGAGCTCTCTTACAGGGGGCAGGGGGGGGGGTAGCTGCAGAAGTGTCTTAAGGTACAAAGGCACAAATAATCAAATAATGATTTTTCCACCTTTTGACTTTCTATTTTATCTTGCTAGGATATTTTTAGTTTTAGTATGGAGAGAGGTTTTGTCTTTCCGCTTATCCACATCTTATTTTTTTGAAATTTCACGAAGTTTCTAATGTAAGCCTAAACTCAAGACAGACGACACGTTCCTTATATAGCTACACGTGCTGCAAGACGTTACGTCAGTCACACTTTGTTTACATAGGTAGGCTCTCCTTTAATAGATGATTTCTGCTATTTACTTCTGATTATGTTTTGAAGCATTTCGGTTTAATTTATGTAATTATAATTTTACTAACGTATTTTTCAAATTATCGAAATTATATAAAGTGGTTACTTTAAACATGATATTATACTCTTGTTCTATTTGTGTCAAAAATGTAGAACGTCACTCAGTTTCCAAGTGGTTAAAACATACCCGTATTTGTCATGGTCATGAGCCAAACCGGAAGTTTAAATGTTGTTTTATTTCATGTCCAAACGATTTTACTAAGTACGTGTCCCTTAGAAGCCACTTGTACACAAAGCATTTCCGTGGAGGAATATTTGTAGAAAATATGGGAGAAACTGTTATTAATGGAGAGGGTTCTGATATAAGTTTAGTTGATGATCCCTTGCCCATAAACAACCCTGATCAGATTAATTTAGAGGTAGAAAACCCAGATGATCCCATTGCAGAAACAGTTGAGCTTAACAACTCTCAATTAGACAGAAACGCTGCTCTTTTTATGTTAGAACTTAGGGAAAAGCATAAGTTGCCGGCTTCCGTTACAGCAAGCATATCAAACAGTTTAGCGGGATTGATAGGAAACTGTTTAGAAACATACACAGCATTAAACGCAAATTATCAAAGAGAACCCCAGAATGCCGATAACAACTTTGATAACCAAGCTCGCATAATTACCAACTCTGTACTGGGTGTTATTAACAGTAATTATAAATTGGAAAAATATTGTAAGGAAAATTTGGATTACGTGGAGCCAGTTGATTATATTTTAGGAACGAAACGGGTAAATGGGGAAACTTTCAAAAATACGCTAAGCTATGTTCCAATCATTTCTGTCTTAAAAAAGCTTTTTTTCCATGACGACGTCTGGGAGGAATTTTCAAAGAAAAATATAGAGCATGACCCCGAATTATTAGTTGATTACGCAGACGGTGAGATATGTAAAACACATCCACTTTTTTCCAAAGATGCCAATTTTTTAAGACTCCATTTTTACTTGGACGAAGTTGAGTTAAACAATCCGCTAGGATCAAAAAGGGGAATACATAAAGTTACTTTAATTTACTTTACGATAGGAAATTTCGACCCTTCCCTACGCAGTAAGCTTAGCAGTATTTATTTGGCAATGGCAGTAAAATACCCCATTTTAAAGCACTACGGATATTCCAAAGTGCTAAAACCCCTTTTAGATGACCTTGAAGATCTTCAAAATAATGGGTTTTCTATTAGAAATCAAATTGTTAAAGGAGCACTTGCCACAATATCAGCTGACAACCTTTCGAGTCACAGCGTAGGGGGTTTTTTGCAAAGTTTTTCATCCGGTAGAATTTGCCGGCAATGCATGGTAATGAAAGAAAACATATCTTCTGTATTTGATGAAAACAAATTGGTCATTAGAAGCGAAGAAGTACACAGCTATCATTTAGAAGCTGTGCTGAAAAATCCGGATAATTCTTCAATATATGGGGTTAAAAACCCTTCTCCGTTTTCTATTATTGAGCACTTCAAAATTACGGAAAGTCTTCCCCCCGATATCATGCACGACTTTTACGAGGGTGTTGTCCCTCCTATTTTAAAATTAGTTTTTAATCACATCATAAATTCTAAATTTATTACTCTTAATGAAATTAATGAAAAAATAGAAATTTTCCCTTATACCGAATTGCACATAAAAAACAAAAGCGTCCCAATTTCGAAGGAAAAACTGGCAGGTTCGGCCAATTTAACAGGATCAGCTGCCCAAAAAAAACTTTGCTTTATCTTTTCCCTTTACTTTTTGGTTCTTGTGTACCGTTTGATGACGAAGTTTGGAAGTTGTTACTGCTTTTAATTAGAATTGGGGAAATTATTTCAGCACCTGTTATAAATTGCAGATGGCTGCCTTTTCTTTATGAACTAATCGGTGATTTCATGGTTTTACGTAAAGAAACTCCGAATTCACGTTTCATTCCAAAAGTACATTATTTAATACACTACCCAAGGTTAATTAAAAATTATGGTCCTCTTATTCGCTTGTGGTGCATGCGGTTCGTAGCCAAACACCAGTATTTTAAGAATATAGCGTCAATATCTCGAAATTTTAAAAATGTATGTTCAACTATAGCCAAAAGACATCAATTTCTCCAATGCTGGGAGCAAAGTGCTGACAATGGATTTGAAAACAGTGACACGGTTAAAACCAGTAAACTCAAATATAGTCAGCTCCCTGAACTAGTAAAGAATGAACTAAGACAGTTCATCCATTTAGATTCTGATGTTCAGCGTTTAGCGTCAGCAATTAATTATGAGAATGTTAGTATCAAAGCGGGCTATATATTTCCAGTAACTGTAGCGCCAGAAGAATTTCCTCTTTTTTTAAAATATATTACATTATAGAAATTAACGAAACCTGGCACTTGTGTGGTAGAATGTTATACAGCTCTGAGTACTTGGAGCATTATAACGCGTATATTGTTCGCGAAAACAGTGATTGGGACATTATTCTACCTGGGAAAAACATAGATTATTATGCCCTCACAGCTTTTAGAATAGATGGAAAAGACGTTACTATATTGAACCACAAAATAGCTAACAGAGTTTAAATGCCATGTTTCTAGATGACCACTTTAGAATTTCATGTAACGTGTGAAAATAACAAAAAACAAGTCGAGTGTGAAAAGTCTTGCCCTGTCAATGATTTTTGGAGCCAATTGGAAAAGGTTTTTAACAAAAAAGTGGAGATAATACAAATTTACAATGAAAAATTTCCAGATTGGGTAGATTATGACATAAATAAAGGCCTTCCTCCTTCATTGTCAAAACTATTCTTAGTTTGTAAAGAAAAAAGTTCAAAAGAAATGACTCTGTAAGTAATAGTGTGTCTTTAGTTTATTTTTTGGTAATGCGTGTAATTTTATAGGTCTAGTAGTATTCCTAGTACGTCGTCCCAATCGGATTCGTCTAAACCCGATTTATTTGAAACAACCAAAGTGGTGGAAAGTACTGAATCAGCTTCGACTTCAAGGCAAATGCCGCTAGTGTACAAGGTACCGGATCTTCCGCCAACAGTAATGAAATTAATTCATGGAAGGGACAATGCCGTGTTTCGGAAGAAATATTCGTCAATAATTGTAAACACGCTGTTTGAGGATATGCTACAATATGGCGCGTATGTTTTCATGAATTTTTATTATTATGACTGTAACTAATATTGAAAATAATTTCTATAGATACCCAGAAAGAAGCCATTTTGACAGGGTTGGCGTGGCTCTAGTTGAAAAAACACGTTTTTGAAGGATAGACTGCCCAACCAACGTGGATATGTCAGTATATATATATTTCTGATATTGTTTCTAAATTAATGCGCTCATCTTATCTCTAATCCTCTTGCTGATAGGATACGTGGGTAACCGCGCTAAAGACTAAATTCCGACATGAAAGAATGACTATGGGTCATTTGGAAAAAGTACAAGCTATGAGAGAAGTATTTAGCCGGAAAAGAAAATTAACAGAAAGTACAGAGAAATCAGGCGACCCGGAAATGAAAAAAGCAGAACCGAATAAGAAAGTAAAACGATCCTCAAAAACGGTAATTGATTCAATTATGACACATATTTTACCCTTTTTCTTGTGTTTTGAATGAAATGGCTAGATAACTATATAGTTTTATGGAAGTGGGTTTGTCCAAAATTAATTTGAGGTGGTGTTTGACCTATTTTTGTTTTCTATAAAGGCTCTATCAAGTGAGGCTGAAGATGATGATAGCATTAAAATGCATTTAAAATCACTCTCAAAGGAAATGGGAAAATCTCAGGCTGATTCCGCCATAATAGAAGAAAAAATGCTAAGGACATCTAAGTGGAGGCAAAAGTTTGCTTTCGATAATTCTGTTTTGTCTGTTACTGAGCAGTTTCCACTTTTGGTTCAAAGAAATCAGGTAGACATTTTTTTCGAATATACAAGGATAGTCCAAATACTCAAAAACCTATATATCCAGTTAGTGAAGGAATTAAATTTGTTGCAAAACATACGACCATCCGCGGAGAAAGTGTTAATTCATCATTTCATGCCAATAACGAAAAATATTCTGGAAATGATTAAGAAAGGAAAGTCTTGCCAAATTGTTTTGGACGCTCTGAAGATGAAAAAAGAAGTTTTATCTGATCAGGCTTTCAAGGGTGAAAATTATCACTTAGACGGCAATTCATAATTAAGATTTTATTATTTACGTAAAGGAAGCCACACTCTAATGACATAATTATTGATTTTTAGTCATTAAACCAAGAGTATCTTCCTTAACATAAATTATAATATTACTCTTTACCATGGTTACTAAATCATTTAAAATTATATTTTAGATCTAGAACTAAAAGCGTGCTTGATAACGTTGAAAACTTTATTTAACGAATGTGTGAAGCATTGGTACACACTAAATGTAAGGAAAAATTAGACTGCCTACTCATTCCTAACGGTCGAGACGAGGATTCACGAAATCCTTTATAATATTTTTAAAACAATTGTTACGCGTTGAGGGAGGAGCTCTATGAAGCGCGCCCAAGGAGACTTGTGCTCCATTCCTGCTTTTAAAATTGATTATATTCCTGATAAAACGAAGATTAATAAGTTTTTTCTATTATTTTAGGAACCTGTAACTGCCACTCTGATTATTAAATTTTCAAGTGACGATCTACTTAATTGTCCATATGAAATCATAATAGAGGGTGTTAGTTTCGAAGTTACGAACATTGAAAGTGCCATAGCGTCCTTGGTGTCAGGCTATTACACCTTTCAACTTCAGTACCCACCAAAAATTGCCAAAACAATGGAAAACCTTCAGAAAATAGTTCTTAAAATTGATTCGGAAAGGATTTCAGCACCTATAATTAGCATTGTAAACAAATTATCTCTGTAACTTGTCATGACTATCTAAAAGTATTTTTTGTAAGTTTTCAATTTTATTTCAACTTTGCCAATAAAGAGTTTTTATTGGCTGAAAATATTAACCAATCTTGCCAATAATTTCGTTGAATTAACTATACCGATAAGAGTTAAATCAGGCCAACAAAAGTTCTTACTTTCGCTAATGAAAGTGACCAAATATGCCATTTTCAGAGTCCAACATTACGAACGTAAGTGTCCGTATACGCCATTGAAAGCGATCCAATTTACACGTGAGATTGCTATTATACAAATTAAAGCGTGCGATTATACGAATTGAAGCATGCGATTATACGAATTAAAGCGTGCGATTACGCGATTTCAAGCGTGCGATTATACGAATTGAAGCGTGCGATTACGCGAATTAAAGCGAGCGATTACGCGAATTAAAGCGTGCGATTACGCGAATTAAAGCGAGCGATTACGCGAATTAAAGCGAGCGATTACGCGAATTAAAGCGTGCGATTACGCGAATTAAAGCGAGCGATTACGCGAATTAAAGCGAGCGATTACGCGATTTAAAGCGTGCGATTACGCGATTTCAAGCGTGCGATTACGCGAATTAAAGCGTGCGATTACGCGAATTAAAGCGTGCGATTACACGAATTAAAGCGTGCGATTACGCGATTTAAAGCGTGCGATTACGCGATTTAAAGCGTGCGATTACGCGATTTCAAGCGTGCGATTACGCGAATTAAAGCGTGCGATTACGCGAATCAAAGCGTGCGATTACGCGAATCAAAGCGTGCGATTACGCGAATCAAAGCGTGCGATTACGCGAATTAAAGCGTGCGATTACACGAATTAAAGCGTGCGATTACGCGAGTTTAAGCGTGCTATAACGCGAGTTTAAGCGTGCTATAACGCGAGTTTAAGCGTACTATAACGCGAGTTTAAGCGTGCGATAACGCGAATTAAAGCGTGCGGTTCTGCCAACTTATGCGTGCTGTTCTACGAATTTAAGTGTGCGATTTTGCTAATTAAAGCGATCCAATTTGCACGTTCAAATGTCCAATCGTTCCATTCGTAGTGTTCAGTATTGCACAAAAAAACGTTTAACTATACACACTCTTCTAGCGTGAAAAATTGGATCCTTCAGAAAGTTTTCAAAGTTGAACGGAAAACTGTGCTGCCAGTGTGTTAGGACTTTGCACAACTTTCCGCTCAACTTGGAACACATAATTTTAAGAGTGTAGGTTATATATAAACCAATTGAATAAAAAAGCGAGTTTTTGTTTACCTTCTTCGAGTTTGTTGTCAAAATCTGTTTTGGAATCGCTGCAGATTAATATTAAAATTTGTAATATTACGCTTTATGCTTAATATTGAAATTGTCCGTTATTTTATGCTTAATATTGAAATTGTCCGTAATTTTATGCTTCATATTAAAATCCATAGTTTTATGCTTAATATTAAAATCTTTTACATAATTCACATATAGGCCTAGGTTTAATATTTCATTAGGGCAGAAAAATAGTAATTGAACTCAATAGAAAAAGCATAATTGTAATTACTACATACTAGTGACTTAATAAATTGAGAATGTTCGGTAATCATCATCGATTCAATCAAATTCATATCTTCAAATACATAAATTATTCTTTGGTGGAATAACATCATCTACCGATAGTTTCTCGTATTTGATTTCATAATAGAGCTGTACTACCTTACCTATCAGAACTTCTTTCCCATTGAAAGAAGCCTTAAAACCTTCCGCGGGCAGTTAACATCACGGAAAAAAAATTCCCTTCTTGGGCAATACCTATTCCCTCCCTCCCCCAACACTTCCCTTCTTTGCCACTGTCCCTTCCCAAAAAAAGAAGGTAAACATCTAGCTCGAGCTAGTTGCCTTCTTTAATTCTAAATAGATATTTCTTCCCAAAAAATAAGGCTCACCTCCCTTCTCGAGGGAAAACCTTCCGAATCTTAGAAGGGGGTTTCGCGATAGCTAAAGCTCCATTCCGGGCATTTTTCGGTCTGGGGAAGGAAGGTAGGGTAGTAGGAAGGAAGTTGTGCCTTCTTTTACTCAATCTTCTTTTCAAAGAAGGCGCCCTTCAGCTTCTATAGTGTTGCCCTCTCTCCTACGGAAAAGAAGGGTTAGAAGGCGCGATAGCACCCTTCTAAGGAAGATTCTTCTGAAAATTCCCACCACTGCCCTTTTATGCTAGATTAAAAAATATTTTAATATTTCTCTAAATTTATTAAAGCGTCAAACAAGGCTTATTTTTTTCTAGGTTTTTTCATTTCTCTTGGCTAAAAATTTGATCTCAACTTCCGGGCTTGGGCGAAACGACAAAAAATCTTTTGGGCGAAATATTCCTTTTGAGGATTAAGGGATAGGGGAAAATGGGAACATACCCTTCAAGTATATTGAAACAGCTGGCTTAAAGTATTTTAATGATGAATATAACATAATAAAGCCAATTGCTAATATTTATTTATTTATGTCATATTTTGCTGATTTATCACTATTTTGTTCTTACAACCCGTAGTTTTAAAACAATAATTTAAAAAAAATTTGGATGTTGTGTTCATTTTACGTAGGCCTTAAATTGATTTAAGGTAATTTAATTTTATTTATTTTAATTCCATTGGGGAAAAATCCGATGTGCGCGTTTTTCCGTGCAATGGGATTGTCCAATTGGACCGAATCGTAAATCCGCCAAAGTGCGGATTTTTCGGTCGAATGGGATTGGGTTCGGCTGATAGGGATTCGGCGCATTGCTACTGAAGCGTATCCGAGGGTGGTGTAATACCCCAAAACCCTCTCCTTCACTAATCAATTAAACCTCATTTACTTCACTCGTTACTCTGGTTCAGCACCGTGAACTTTCATTTCAATTTGCACAGAAACTTCGTAATGAACGTTTGACAAGCAAAACAACCTCGATGAAATCGGTAATTAAAGATGTCAATTAATGACATTCACTCATCAACCGCTAACGCTATCTTGCAATAATAATGAATACGAAAAATGTTATTGAAATGAATTGCCACTAACGATTAAAGGGCATCTGACTAACTCTCATATTTTACATCAACAAATTAATCTCCAATGAATCCATAGTGAGACTTAAATTTCACACTGATTTGAAAATTTTACGGGGACAAATCACTAATTATTTTAAAAAGCCATTCTGGTGACAAAAATAAACTTTTCCTTCGGAAGTTACAAATATAACCTTTAGTATCCCCTTTTTCAATTTTTAAAGTCCCTTTCAAGATCACAACCGCCTATAGTGAAATAATACAAAGGGACCATATTATTTAAGTTAGCAATGGGGTTTCAATCTATTTATAAATATTCACTAACAATATTGGCCTAGGTTGTGCCTTCAAATGACATTTCTATTTATTTACTTTTTACAACTATTTGCATACTTCATACTTAAATTTGTTTCTGTCCAGAAACACATATTTAAACTGAGCTAGTTTAGAAAGGAGGGTAGTACAGAAGCTTTTGTTTACACGCTACTTTTTCAACAATATATCTGCATTAATATAACGAAAGCTCAGATCATTCACTAACTCAGGAGAATTCCTTCCTGCGCAACGTTCAAAGAAATAATCGAATATTTTATTCCTACTTGTCTAAGACACTTGTAGCGAGCCATATCATATTATTGACTCATGATTAATTTGAAAGATAATATTTTAGCTCACGGCCGATGGCAATTAAAGAAAGGGAGTTTAACATTGTTTCTAGTTCACAATGCTTAATAGTCTTAGGCTTCATACACTTTACTTTGAAAATTGAAATTATTTTAAAACTTTAAAAAAATATCATGTTATAAAATTGGTGTGTAACAGTTTTTGAAACTTTTTAGTAAGATGGACACCAATGATTGGGGTACGTAAATATATAGTTTTTAACAGTTTAAAATTGTTGATTTATAGATTCAATTAACATGTTCAGTTTATTTAAATTTTATTAGACTACTTCAGATAGTATAGATCAAGTTTGAATTGATCAAATCGGGTGTCGGCAATATTCCGGTCAGACAAAATCTCCGCAACAATGGTCATAAGAAAAAATCGAGGGGCCGGTCACTCAGTGCAATCGGTGTTCACGTCAGTACCTTTGACTGTATTAAAAGTGATAATGAGAAATCTTTAAAAACGCTGCCCATGACAGTGATAAAAAGATTACACGTAATCTATAATCGGTGTACAGTGAGTCTGACCGTGATTAGCCCCTTGCACATGTTATCCACTCAAATTGTAAACAAAACCACCCGAAACTAACAACGGAGAAAATCCCTCCGCAGTTTTGGCTCGGTTTTTAGGAGAGAACAGCTAAGGTTAGATCTGGTTTTATTTGAATTTTCTCTGAGGAATTTATTTGAGTTGATTTTCTCTTAGAATAGGCCTGAACCATGTAGTATACGCAAACCGTTAACAGATTGGAATTGATGGTGTTTCCACTATTTTCTTGGCCTTTTCTAAGAGTGTGAAGACTATATCGGGATTTTTCTCATAGACGTTTATGGGTGGACTAAGGGGAATATATGCGACTCCCGATAGTATCATGATCTTGTGTTCAAATTGTGATCTTGTGTTGAAATTGTGATTAACCTGACTTATTGACTATTCAATCGGAATAATGACAAAAAGATAATGTGGTCATTGTTTATACTTTTAGCATCCTCGTCGTCAGTGTTGAGTCGAGACAACGGTATATTAAAATTTTTAAACATTGTTTAAGCATGTTGTATTTTACATTGTATATTTTACGCAGTAGACCTATATACATTTTTTCCCCACAAATTAAGTACACACTTACCATTATTTATAGCAAGAATGAGGGATTACGAACGTCATAGAGGTAAGTCACATTACATTCACTTATATTTTGGGCAGATAAAAGGTGGCCAATAACGGGTTACGGTTTTTCGATCCATAAAAATTAAAGCGTAAGACAAAATAATACGCATTTCCAGCAGAAATATCACTTTTATTTCACATAATTTACTAATTTTTATGACTGGCGAAAATAAATGATGCATTTAATAGTTTATTTCTCACTTGAGACCCTTACTGATAGTCGAGACCCTATTTATCTGGCAAATGTATTAGGCAAAATTAAAATACACAATAGCGGACTAGTACAATAAATTTAGAAGTAATGAAACTCTTCTGTATGGAGAAATTTTCAAATATTCCATCTACATATTTAATATATTCAAATGACTATCATAATAGAAGCATTCAAATCATTATCATAATATAGCCTATGTATACATTTATACTTTATTTGTAACAATACAATCATAACTTTGTTAGATCAATCCAGGTCAAGACAGTCAACATGGAGAAACGGTTAGAGGTATCCTAAATGAAAACTTGAAAAACAATTTTTAAATATAACTTTTATTTTTAGAAGAACGTTCAAGATCGAGATCGGGTATGGACCACACTCGTAAATCTGAAGGTAAACCGATAGTACCAAGCTATAAGTAACCAAATGTCTTGAACCAAATTGGTGTTGGAGACATAGTTAAAAGTGTTTTTAAGCGATGAACTATCTCCTTAATATAACGTGTTTCAATTAATAGAATTGATGCGCTGTCGAGTAGTTGCAAAACTTGGCAACGGAATGGCCATTTGTGGCGATGGCCTGATGTGCCAAGTTGGTAAAGAGTTTTTAGACATGAAATTTATTAAAGGTGAAAACCAATTATCCATACATCCAATAAGTATAAATTTTCTCTGAATGAATTTTTTATTGTAATAGACAATCAAACTAGAATGTACAATAGTACATGTTCTGTGAACAGCAACTTAAAAAAGTTTGTTGAACACATTAAAAATATAGAAGAAAAAACCTACTAGTGTGGATTAGTAATAGTGATATACATCATTTGGTAAGCGTTTAAAGTAGATATAATAATCCTATATTGTAACTTGCAACACCATGAAGTTTAAGAACCTTGTCCATTTTAAATTCCATATATTATAATAACTATATAACTCCAGTTAAAATTGCCTAATGATCAGCTGAAAAGAAAACTGGCTGAACTGAAGCACGAGCTCATCAATTTGGAAGAAAACCTATCGTTATATAAAAAATGGGGATCATAATAACACCCGTAGACATTCAACCACAATAAGCATCTCCGCAGGTCACTGCAGATTTCCAAAATTTTATAAACTGTTTCATCGCAAATCTTTCAAGTAGCCGTAAGTTAGTTTTATGTAATGTTTCCCTTGAAGAAAGGTAGTGCACTAAATTATATTTATAAAAATATTGTATATTTTAGAAGCTTTCACAGTTATCGACGCGAAAAAAATGATTGAAAAGGAAGAAATACAGAGGTTAGTTTTCAGTTATCATTATTATTATTAATATAATCTGTTAGATAAGATTAGGCTAGATGAGCTTTGTTTTTAGTTTACAGGTAATCGCGTTGCGGTCATACTGCCATTATTTAAATATTTTTTAATAACAGGGTGTTATGTTTATAGTTTTTATCAGAGGTATTATTTTGACAATCACACATATGAAAACCCCATGTTTTGACACACCCGAACATAAGGCGCGCCCTCTCAAGAACCGATGACCTACGAAAGAACCTATGTACTTGTACGAATATCTGCATAGATAATAGTGACAAACTTTCACTTTTTACCCAAGTAATTTATACTACTTTAACATAGGGAAACATACTTTTCCCTAAGTTCTTGTGCTGTTTTTTTATTTAATTTTATTTTTCAAAAACAATCCAAGTGCCGAACCCCCAGGGGTAAAAGAAATACAGGTTTACAGGTTTATTGTTTTAGCCGTACTATGAAGCACACCCTTTTGAATCGGGGCGGCTCCCCTGTAGGAGCTCAGCCAAAAAAAATACAAAAATACATAAACATTCAACACACAAAGTAGCAACGAGAAATAAAATAATGGAATGAAGAAAAAATCAAAAACAAATAATCAGATTAATTCAGAGCGAAAATTGAGGCAAAAATGTACAAAATATACAAAGGGGACATGAATGAGGCCGGAACCCTGTCAATGAACCCCAAAGTACGGCAGGTCGGAATGGTTTGCCTGACGCCATGTTAAAAAATAGATTAGAACTGTATCTAAAAATAATATTTAATGTTGGCAAAAATTAGATTAGATTTTAAACTTAAACGTTATCGTTAAAAAATAGACCAGCCGGATGATGTTTTTTAAATTACTATCATTTGTATATAAAAACTAACTCAGAATCAATTTAATCATCAGTTCTAGCCTAGATATTTCTTGAGTTAGTTTGTTGTTTAATCAATCCCAAGACGCGGTGTTATAACTATATGCATTTTAAATAAAGTTTAAGTTAATAAATCCTGGTTGTCTTCATAAAATAGATAATTCCTTTAGCCACATTGAGATAAATTGTCCAAATCCCCAGTTCGCTTAAATTCCCATTCACCCCGAAAGCCTACTTGAAATACGACATTTAACATTGGTGCCGAAACCCGGGACAAAGGAATTACAGAACAATCAGTGAACGATGAACGAGTTAGAAAAATGCAAGAAGAAACGCAAGATAGTTAGAACAGCCACTACGAAACTTCTGCAAAGCTTGGACGACCTGATCACCGTTGAAGATTACGCCGACGACGATATCAGAGAGATTGAACAACTCTTGGAACAACTGAAAGTTAAGGAGAAACTAATGAAGGAACTTGATGAATCTATAGAAGCCGAGATAGTAGACGAAGTTGCATACGAAGAAGAAGTCCGCAGAAACATGGACTATTCGGAAAGAATCACGGCAACTATGACTAGGACTGATCAACGACTTCGAAGCGTACGAGAAAATAACGACGGAGCCCGCAGAACGCGATCTCCAATTCCAGAAGCCAGACAAGTAGCAAACCGTACCGTTAGAATGAACGTCAAACTTCCGACAATAACCATCGAAAATTACGATGGAGACGCAAGCCGATGGCAAGATTTCTGGTCGCAATTCAAAGCAGCAATACATGACACCGATCTAGAAGACACCGAAAAATTCACTTACCTCAAAACTTATCTAAGTGGGGTCGCATTCAATGCCATCGCAGGTTTATCTCTTTCCGGCAACAACTACGGCGAAGCCGTGAAAATCCTGAAGAATCGCTTCGGAAGAACAGACCTGATTATAAACGCCCACATGAACGAGTTGCTAAATCTTCAACCAGTACGACAAGCGAAGGACCTCACTGGCCTCCGAAGACTACATGACGCTTGCGAACTACAAATAAGAAGCTTAGCCTCGTTGGGAATCGAATCTAAGACGTATGGAACACTGTTATGTCCTATTCTAATGCAAAGAATCCCCGAAGAAATCGTCTTACAGTTCAGTCGCAGTTTCGAGGCGGACGCCGAATGGAGTGTTGATCGACTTTTGGAATTTCTACAGAAGGAACTTGAAAGCAGAGAAAGAACCTTCCAATTAACCACCCGAGATCATAATACGACGTATACTAACCTCGATACGAACAAAACAGATCCCTGGGAGAAACGAGATTACAAAAATCAATGGAAATCTTCAAAGGTTCATGCGTCTACATCCGCTCTCAACACTCAAGTCAAAGCAGTCTCAAACGAAGAAACTAAATGCACCTTCTGCCAATCCGAAGATCATGGAATCGAAGAATGCAAGGAACTAAATTTCGAAGAAAGAAAGGAAAAATTCAAGAAGACTGGACGATGCTTCGTTTGCGCCAAGAAAGGACACTTATCGAGAAGATGCAAATCTAAGACAAAATGTCATTTTTGTCAAGCCCGGCATCACGAAACCGTCTGTCCAATAACATATCCTCGAACCGAAGAGTCATCAGCAAGCTCAGCAAACGTCAACGTGAAAGCAGTCGCCTCTGAACTAAGCGAATCTGACAAAACGACCGTTCTTCTACAAACAGCCTATGCCATCGCCGAATTCAACTCGAAAAGACAAGTTGTACGTTGTCTACTGGATGGAGGAAGTCAGCGAACATTCGTAAAGGAATCCATTTCAAGACTTCTAAATCTACCAGTAATTGGAGTCGAAACCGTTTCCATTCACTCTTTCGAAAGCGAACACGTCATCCCACAGAGCAGAAATCGGGTCCGCTTAACTCTGAGCAATCCAGACGGCACGGAATCAATTTGCATCGAAGCCCTAGAAACGCCGAAAATCAGCAGTGCCTTGATAGAAGTACCTGGTCACGAGATAATGGTCCAAATGAAATCCCGAGGTCTTCGCTTAGCCGATCAATCCTTAATCCAACCCGACTGCTCGAAAGAAATAATGGTTCTTGTCGGCGCGGACTTCTACTGGAGAATGGTTAACGGCGATGTCAAACGGCTCTCACATTCGCTTACGGCGGTACACACGATGCTGGGTTGGACCATTCACGGCCCTACGACAATCTCTTCCATGAACCTGGGAATCTCTCAATCCTCGATCATAACGCCCAGACAGCAAGAGACGGTCGAAGAAATTCAGCTCACCCAGCAACTAAAAACGTTTTGGGAAGTGGAGGCATTGGGAATCATCGATCAAGTACAGCAAGATGATACAGAAAAGCAAACACTCCAACATTACGAAGACTCTATAACACAAGACGAAAACGGTCGATATCAAGTACACTTGCCGTGGAAGACCTCCCGCAAAGAACTGGGTGACAACTACAACGTCGCAGCTTGCCGATTCCGTAACCTGATTAAACAATTCCAGAAAAATCCCACTTACTTCGCCCAATATTCCGCTGTCATCAACGACTATTTGCAACGAAAGATCGTAGAGAGAGTTCCTGGTCACGCCACTAACGGAGAAGTTTATTACATGCCACACCGAGGAATTGTAAAGAATGATCGAGTTTCAACGAAGTTACGAATCGTCTTCGACGCATCTTCAAGGGCCAAAAATTATCCTTCCCTAAACGATTGCCTGTACACCGGACCTAATCTTAATCCAAGCCTTTTGGGAATTCTCATTCGCTTTCGAAGATTTTCAATCGGTTTCATGGCTGACATCGAGAAGGCGTACCTACAAATCAGTCTCAATGAACAAGACAAGGACGTTGCAAGATTCCTTTGGATCGACGGAAACATAAATGATCCTGAACGTCTCAAAGTCATTCCTCTACGCATGTCCAGGGTTCTTTTTGGCGTAAATGCCAGTCCATATCTTCTCGCCAGCACCATAAAGAAGCATCTTCTACAATTCAAGGAAAGATGCCCGAAAGCTTGTGAAATGTTAATGAAATGCTTATACGTGGACGACTTGGTAGCGGGAGCGGACGACGTCAACGAAGCTCTGGAACTCACAACGGACGCAGAAAGAATCCTAGCGACAGCTCAAATGCCTCTTAGAAAATGGAAGACCAACTCATTGGAATTGCAAGGACATTGGAGCAAAGTATTTCCCTCGGAAACCATTCATCTCCAAACTAAAAACGACGCAGTCGAAACAACAACAACGCTTCTAAAAGTTCTTGGCGTAATATGGAAACCAGAGGAAGATATCTTTCAATTCGACGCAAGTCCGCTTCTAGAAATGCTGACTCTCAAACGGGACACCAAGAGATTCGTTCTCAAAACCGCTTCTCGTATCTTCGATCCAATTGGTTTTCTATCGCCGTACGTCATTCTTATCAAATGCCTTTTCCAAGAGATGTGGGAACGAGGAAGCACTTGGGATGAAACCCTCCCTCAAGATCTATTGAAGAAATGGAACGAATGGTGTCAAGATCTTCCTAAAATCAACGCAATAAAGATTCCCAGATGTTACCACGCGCTACCGAAGAAACAACGAATTTTCCATGAACTTCATTGCTTCACGGACGCAAGCGAAAGGGCTTACGGCGCTGTGGTTTACCTGAGAACGGCATTTCCCAATAATGTATTTGAAGTTAACATCGTATCTGCAAAGACCCGTGTTGCTCCACTCAAGAAAGCAACGATCCCAAGATTAGAGTTATTAGCCGCCGTAATAGGATCACGGCTTATGAAATCCGTCGCTACCTGTTTCGAGAACGATCAACCAACTCAACATTTCTGGACGGACAGCATGATTGTCTACCATTGGATAAGAGACGCAGCCACCAACTGGAAGCCATTCGTCTCGAATCGCATCGTGGAAATCCAGATGAATTCAGAACCCAGTCAATGGTCCCACGTACCCGGTCCCGATAATCCAGCCGACATTCTCAGCCGAGGCATGAAAATAGAAGCTTTACACAACAGTGAAAACTGGTGGCATGGACCCAAATTCCTCTCAAAACCAAACGATCTTTGGCCGAAGAAGATTCAACCAACGCAGCCAACTGAAGAATTACAAGATCCAGAATTGCGACGACAAAGGAAGATAGTCCAAATTACACAAGCGACCTGCCACATTCGAATCCAAGAGCCCGTCATAGTTGCTACACGCTTTAGCGCCCTTAACCGACTTCTACGCGTCACTGCCTGGGTCCTGCGATATTACCACAATCTCAGACACAAAACTAATAGACGACATAGTAATGAACTGGAGATCACCGACTTGGACGCAGCTACTACTTATTGGATGAAACTTGTTCAACTTGAAGTCTTTTCCGACGAAATCAAGTGCCTAGCAAGCAATCAAGAAATAAAACATGACTCCAAGATCAAGAACCTTCGACCTTTCCTAGACGACCAACTCATTCTACGAGTAGGAGGGCGACTACAACAATCTCAATTCGACTTCGACGTTTCTCATCCTATAATTCTCCCTGGGAATACTCACTTTGCCAAACTACAAATTATCAACAGCCATGAAAGGATGTTCCACTTGGGCCTCACTAGTACTCTAACACATCTTCGAGATCGTTTTTGGATCCCAAAAGGGCGTCAAGTCGTTAAACAACTCCTGTCAAAGTGCTGGATATGCCGAAAGCTACAAGCGAAAGCCATCACTCAAGAAACCGCACCCTTGCCACGAGATCGTATTTCCAACACAATCCCATTCCAAGCAACGGGCATCGACTTTGCGGGTCC
The DNA here is from genome assembly GCF_054372755.1 of Phalangium opilio. NCBI lineage: Eukaryota > Metazoa > Arthropoda > Arachnida > Opiliones > Phalangiidae > Phalangium > Phalangium opilio. Next base: position 1,089,384 of record NW_028324162.1, on the reverse strand, counting down.
GATTTTCGTATAAGTCAACACCGAAACAAGAACGGAGAAAACGTACGTCGTACTATTCACATGCGCAACGAGTCGAGCAGTTCACTTAGAACTTGCAACCAACCTCAGCACGGAAACGTTTATACTAGCGCTGAAACGATTCATCGGAAGACGGGGCATATGCGAAGTAATTCTATCCGACAATGCCAAGACGTTCAAGAGAGCCAATGGAGAAATACAGGACCTCTGGAAGAAGATATCTAAAACCGAACTCAAAGAATTCTTCATCACCTCTAACATCAAATGGAAATTCAACGTCGAACGAGCACCATGGTGGGGAGGATTTTTCGAACGCCTAGTGAGAACGGTCAAGACATGTTTAAAGAAAACCTTAGGTCGCGCCTTAGTCAAATATGAAGAATTGGAAACCTTATTGGTCGAAATCGAAGGTACTATAAACTCTAGACCATTAACTTATTTCAACAGCGACCCATCCGAGCCATCTCCATTGACGCCCGCTCATCTATTAATTGGAAGACGCCTCAATTCCCTTCCACCGAAGATTCAACTGAAGGAAATTTCAAACCGGAGCGACATGACAAAAAGATGGCTGTATCGAGTATCATTGCTCAATAAATTCTGGCAACGCTGGCGCAACGAATATTTGCTCGAACTAAGATCTGCCCATATGTCTTCTGACACCAAACCCTCGATGTATCTACAAATCAATGACCTGGTCTTGATACATGAAGACAAGTGCCCTCGACACCTTTGGCGAATTGGACGAATTGAAGAGCTATATCCCGGCAGAGACGGAAAAATTAGAGCATGCTTAGTGAAAACAGCAAAGGGTACTCTTCGCAGACCGGTGCAACTCCTGTACCCAATGGAACTAAAGGATAGCGACTCTCAACACAAAATATTATCGGGGGGAGGATGTTAAAAAATAGATTAGAACTGTATCTAAAAATAATATTTAATGTTGGCAAAAATTAGATTAGATTTTAAACTTAAACGTTATCGTTAAAAAATAGACCAGCCGGATGATGTTTTTTAAATTACTATCATCAAAAACGGATTTATGGGATAAGAACGTCGGAGTTAGCGAATTCACTATCCATCCTCGCATACTTTATTGAGAAACTTCGTCTGCTTATATTTTGACTCCACCCACAAATTCTGTATATAGCTACTTCTAGAGATCGAAATTGTGGGTGCAGTCAAAATATAAGCAGACGAAGTTTCTCAATAAAGTATGCGAGGATGGTACTAGAGGCTAAAGCTATGATCCGACGTTCTTAGAACATAAATCCGTTTTTGCTATCATTTGTATATAAAAACTAACTCAGAATCAATTTAATCATCAGTTCTAGCCTAGATATTTCTTGAGTTAGTTTGTTGTTTAATCAATCCCAAGACGCGGTGTTATAACTATATGCATTTTAAATAAAGTTTAAGTTAATAAATCCTGGTTGTCTTCATAAAATAGATAATTCCTTTAGCCACATTGAGATAAATTGTCCAAATCCCCAGTTCGCTTAAATTCCCATTCACCCCGAAAGCCTACTTGAAATACGACATTTAACACGCCATGCCTGTTTCGCTTTCCACCACGTTGACAGTATCTCGCGCACCACACGGTGGTCTCACAGTCCTCCCGAGTGGCCCGAGACGTCCATTAGTGGAGCAGCGTAATGCTTCGCTCGCCAGGCGAATGCGTCATTATCCGGGAAAGTGGCCGGGCACTCCAGTAGGACATGGGAGACATCCTCCCGTTCAGCACCACATAGCCGGCATACGGGGGAGACCGGTCCCAATTCCGATTGGCGCACACCAGTCAGTAAAGATCCCGTACGGGCCTGGAACAGCAGGCCCCCTCCATGAGAGCCATCGTAGAAAGACTCCATGTTTGGGAGGGACTTTGCCCGATAGCACCGGAGGCTATGTTTTTTGTCGACGGAATGGCGCCATATACGTTCCGCATGCTCCTTGGCCTCACCATCAACGAAATTTGCCCAGCCAGAGTAGGAGACAGCACCACCACGCTCAGTGCCGACGCCGTATTTACGGTCGAGGGCCGCCACGCGAGCGGTCCAGGCAGTTACCTGGCCGTTTGCGCGAATCGAGTCGTATATTTGTTTAGCGAAGCGATCGGGCGGAAGAAACTTCAATCTGCCTTGGTACAGTAGTTTAGATTTAGCCTCCCTCGCTTCCATTGAGCGCCAGCCCATTTCCCCTTGAATGGCTGCGTAGGCTGCCATGGAACCGGCGTTGAGGGCTGTCTTGCCCACAACCGACTGGGTACGTTCCAACGTGGCTACCATGGCGGGGGGGGGAAGCAGAGCACCTCGTTCCCATGGGTGAGAGCGGGGACCGCCACAGCTTTCCAGAGGGTGCGTCCAACCGAATATTTATTATAGGACCCGTATTGCCTACGGACCCCTGTAAAACGCCAACCCGCAATACAATGGTGTGCGATATTTATTACCAACGTTCTCTGCTTCTTTAATAGATCTTTTCTCCTTTTTCAATTTTATGTGCATATATATTAATAATATACTATTACTTTAGATCAGTTGACTCTATTTACGGAGTGGCATGCGCCATTACTCAGAATGCGTGGAAGAGAGTCCTGGATAAAATCTTGGAAACCGAAAAAACAACTATTCCTGAAATAAAAAAATCACGACAGAGGAGTATTTGGCATTGAGAGTGTTAGATGTAACAAAAAAAAGCAACTTGATAATATATCATTATTTCTTTTTCAAAGATGTACTGTACGAAAGCATGCCAAATTAACTATTTAATTTTTAACTTAATTAGGTGTCCGTTATCAACTCAATTGAAATTAATTTTTCCAGTGCAAAACAGAAAAATCTTTAAATGAAAGATTTGGAGGACGGTTTAAAGATAAGACATTCTACATCCATCCTTGAAGTACCGATTCAGCTCCGAAAAATGTAAGTATAAATTTCTTTTAAATATAAGTTTACGGTAGTTAATTCCCGCATTTATCGATATGGATTTAAGTATGCAACACCCCTTTACCGGACTAGTGGCCGGAGTCACCGGCTGTGGGAAAAGTGTTTTCGTAGGAGAATTAATTAAGCATAAGGATATATGTATTTCACCCACCCCCGAAAGAATAATTTGGTGTTACACAGAGTATCAGTCGAAACTATACGGTGCTATACTATCCCATACTCCGAGTGTAGAATTTCACGAGGGCTTATTAGATGTTAGCACCCTAGATGCTAGTGTGAGGAACTTCGTTATATTAGACGACTTACTATGTGAAATAGCGAATAATAAGGACGTGACGAATCTTTTCATTAGGGGTTCGCACCATAGGAGTACCTCAGTTTTAATTTTAATGCAGAATCTTTATTATCCCGGGAAGGAAATTCGTACCTTAAACTTAAATGCCCATTACTTAGTTATATTTAAAACACCGCGTGATCAGTCCGCCATTATCCATCTTGCGAAACAAATTTCACCGGGAAATAGTAAATACGTGGTAGACTCCTTTAGACAGGCGACGTTGGAACCTTACGGTTATCTATTTGTAGACCTTAAGGCTAACACCCTAGATAAACACCGTCTAAGAACAGGTATACTTCCAGGTCAACAAGCAGCACTGTTCATACCGAAATGACGGCCATCCTTGAAGCGAATTTTTTCCGGATTAAGGGACGATGGGTAATCAAGGAGCTGACGATGTACTTGAAGGAGACCGGCGTCCACGAAGTCTGGATCTTCCAATCCCCATGCAAGTTCTCCGAGTTATCCGTCAAGGATAAAAGGCAGTGCAGGTGGCTCTCACGGAACACTTGCGATCTGGCATTCGAGGAGGGCGATTACCCATACGAGACGACGCAGGAGGCTGCCGACTACATCCGAGCAAGAGCATCGTCATACGTGACGAAAGGAGCGGAGAAGGCCGAAACCCTATCAAAGTTCTTGGGCTGCGAAGTTATCAACGCCGAAGACTACGGTTGCCCGAGATTATCAAGCATCAAGTGCGATACCCCCAGAGCTTGCACTTTTCATAGGGACATCAACAACTGTACCCTGGTGAAAGCGTCCAAACTAGCGGAATGGCTCCGTCAAAACGAGTCGCCGATCATTTAAATTTTTTAAAATATATTGCAAATTGTAACCCTTGCCAAAGAAATGCCGCAATTAAATTTGCCAATAAAGAAGCGATTAAATCTATTGTCGAGTGTTGTATAAATATCCTACGGGGCAATGTCCCTCTTTCAGTGGAGGAGAAGGAGCGGTTGAAGAAACATCGACACGTTATAAGAAAAGTTACGTCTAACATCCGCCCTTCAAAGAAAAGGAAACTATTAATTCAAAACGGAGGTTTCATCCCTTTACTTCTCGGTCCGTTACTATCTATCATTAGTTCAGTAGCAGGTGCGGCTATAAGTCGAGCTATAAAGTAAAAATGGCGCGAAAAATGTTATTAATTTCAGAAGAAACGTATAATAGGTTAAATTCAAATAGTGGTTTAAAAGTCGACACTTCAATGGAGTTGAATAAGGAGGATAAGTTGAAATCCATCATAAACGATGCCAAATTAAACGATACCGATAAATTATTAAGATATAACCACGTACTTTCGAGGGAGATTAGTAAAACGGTGAAAAGGGCGAAAGTAAAACCAGCGAAAAACCGGAATTGGAGTCCTGAAATCGTCTCTTCGGTTCCGTCCTATAGCGCAGCTGATTGTTTGAACTTGTACAAATGGATTGACCATATATCAAAAATAAGATGGACGCACGCCGGAGAGTTAATATATGAGAACCGTAAAATCATCGGTTCAAATATAATTGATTTATTAGCTTATACTGCGACGAGTTCTAAAAAACGGTCGTCTGTCATTGGCGCCCCACAGTTTTACCAACTTTTGTATACGGTTAATGTGCCAAGAACATTAATTAAAATTAGAAAAACAGACCTACCCCCGCCTGAAAAAAGTGAAGCGAAGAAGGAAAAAAGTGAAGCGAAGAAAGAAAAAGCGGAGAAAGAAGAAGTGGAGAAGGAGGATTATTATTTCCCCGCTCAGACTGGTCAAGGTTTCGGAAATTGGATAAACTTGTAGCACTTGTTTTTAATAAAATACGAATCATTTACATTCCACGTTTCATTCATTTTAAGTATTCCGATATGTAAGGTTGTGATAATCAGGTGGGCACTTTTGCGGTGTTAGCCAACCTAGTAGACACATTTTTTAAATCTCCTAAAATTTTAACTGTGGTTTTAGTAATTGCCATATTCCTAATTATAGAGGTTAGCGATTTTCTCTTCAGGCACTATCATAGTGTAACCAACTGCACCCTTAATGGATAGACTAAAAGAGATTTATTCTAATGTTTCTGACCCGAGTTCATATGGAAGTGTTCTTGGATTATACCGAGCGGCTAGAGAGGCTGGGTTAAAGGTTACGGTAAAAGACGTGGAGACATTTTAAAAAACCCAAGATACGTATACATTACACAGGAATGCTAGAAAAAACTTTAAGAGAAATAGGACAATAGTTTATGGGATCGATGAGCAGTGGCAGATTGATTTAGCCGATTTGAAGAACCTAACGCGTCACAATAAAGGGTTCAGATACCTCCTGTGCTGCATTGACGTTTTCAGTAAATACGCCTTTGTGGTGGCTACCAAGGACAAGAAAGGACCAACCATCCATAAGGCTTTTAACGGTATTCTCGAGTCTGGTCGCTCGCCGAAGCGAGTGCAAAGTGACCACGGTAATGAGTTCATATGCAGGGATGTTCAGAGAGAGTTGAAAAGAAGGGGAATTGAGTTCTTTGCCCCGGATTCCGAACAGAAAGCTACGATAGTTGAAAGGTTCAACAGAACTCTAAAAAGTCGCATGTATCGGTATTTCACGGAAAACAATACCTATAAGTACATTGACGCTCTTAAGGACATGGTTCAAGCTTATAATAACAATTATCATCGACCCATAAAGTGTAAACCTGTCGAAGTCACACCCGAAACATCGAGACGGGTATGGGAAAACCTTTACGGCGATATAGACTTCACCCCACCATATATAGACTTCACCCCACCATTAAAGTATCCTTTCGATATTGGTGACGTAGTCCGGATAAGCAAACATAAGAATATTTTCGAGAAGGTTACTTGCCCACGTGGTCGGAGGAACTTTTCAAAGTGGTGGAGAGATTACCTCTTAGTCCACCGGTGTATAAGATCCGGGATTTGAATTCGGAACCAATTACTGGTATTTTTTACAAGGAACAATTACAGAAAGTGGGTAAAGACCTAAATTCTAGTGTGTTTAAAATAGAAAAGATATTGAGGAAACGTCGCAGACCCGACGGGACGCTGGAGAAGTTAGTACGTTGGAAAGGATACTCCCCGTCTTTTGACAGTTGGGTTCAGGAAATAGATATAGCATGAGCTTTTACATCACTTTACCTTCCGACTCGTCGATGAGGTATTTCCCCGGCAATACCAGAAGTAAATTCAGGACATACCTCCCTGAACCCGTAAAATTGGAGGGATTTTACGAAGTAGGCTTAGCGGAAATTAGCTACCCGCACACTTGGGATAATTTGAGTAAGACATGCTCGCTTATACTCGTGAGTAATGGTAAAGTAGTATATTCTACAATTATAGAGTTACCCGCTGGATATTATGGTAATATTCAGGACCTTATCGAGCAACTTAACTACGTCGAAGATGGTGTGTCAAACGAAACTACACGTAAACCTTCCACCCGTGTCAAGTATTCCTTTAGTTATATAAAACGCATACGAAGAGTACAAATTTCTCTCAAAGAGGATTATTTGTTAACTATACCGGGGGAGTTAGCCGTTATTCTCGGATTTTCGAAAGATTCCACGGAATCCACGACTTTTGCCCAGTCTACAATAGCTGCGTACCCCTTTGACCTCGACGCTGGACTTCATTCACTCTTTGTTTATAGCGACGTGGTTGAGTCTAGACCCGTGGGAGACGTGCACATACCTCTACTAAGAATCGTTAGCGTGCAGGGTAATGACGGAGAAACGGTAGACAAAGATTTCCCTAGACCACACTACCTTCCCCTCGCCTGCAATACTTTCCAGTCAATTGAAATTAACATAATGAGTGAGCTCGGTACTCCCATAGATTTCGTGAGAGGAAGAGTTCACGTTACTCTACACTTTAGACCCCGTAGAATGTGGTCACCATTATAAATTAGATGGTAAAACGGACTCTCGTGTCATTCACACTTGAAGTATTAGATGAAGAACGTCGTCAAATCAAATATGTCCTTTAACCAATCGGACTACGATCAACATTTTTTAAACCAGATCGGACATGGCGGGAAATTTGATTATTATAAACACTTTCATTCCCAAATTGGTAATTCCCTAGCGGTATACAGGGGACTTCCGGTGCAACACGGGTACGGATTAGGAAACTTCATTTCATCAGCCTTCCGCCGGGCTATACCTCTACTCAAAAGGGGTGCCAGTTACTTGGGTAAAAAGTTTCTGAACACAGGTGCGAAGGTCGTGACTGACGTAGTTAGCGGGATTCCTTTAAAAGCATCTGTAAAATCTCATGGAAAAGCCGCGGCTAAGGACGTAGCCCTTAGTGCTGCGGAAGAAATCCGAAAAATGACGGGGAATGGTAATAAAAGGAGACGTAGGTCTAGGTCACTCGTCAGTTCAGTCGTGGCGAGAAAGAGGAAAGCAACATCCTTTAAACGTCCAGATATTTTCACCTAAAAAATATAATGACACATGTCCATCCCGGTTCGCATGGGTCAATCAGTAGCGAAGTTGAACTTTTCGACGTACCCCTTACCAATACCAGTATTTTGAGTGGAGAATGGGTTGAATACAGCCCCATCTCTAACATTAACGAAAATTCGACAATCACGTTTACCGTAGCTGGTAGTTCCGACGCGTATTTGGATTTGTCCAAGACTTTACTACATCTCCAAGTCAGGATTGTCAACCCGGCCGATGGAAAAACAATTCCGGCCGCTGCTGATAAAGTTGGACCGGTAAATAATTTCCTGCATAGCCTTTTCAGCGAAGTACACCTTTCGGCGCAAGAGAGATCAGTTACACCTTCACCGCAAAACTACCCTTACAAGGCCATGTTTCAAACGGCGGTGACATTCGGAGGACCGGCCAAAACTAGTTTTCTTACTAGTTCCATGTTTTACAAAGACACGGCCGGAAAATTTGACGATTTGGACGAGAACGATGGGTTTAAAACACGAGCGGCCTTTGCTAGAAAAGGAACAATAGATATGGTAGGCACTGTAAACTTGGATCTTTGTCAACAACCTCGATACTTCCCAAATTTAACGGATCTCAAATTCAAGTTTGTTAAAAGTCCAAACGAATTTTGCGTGCAGGCGGCCGGTGCAGTTAAATGGAAAGTAGTTTACGAGTTAGCATCCCTGTACGTCCGTAAAGTAAAATTACCATCGGAAGTGTTAATCGCTCACGCTAAATGTCTGGAACTGGCAACTATGAAATACCCGATTATTCGCACGGAATGTAACTCATTCTCAATTAACAGTGGTACAAAAATATGTGTTAGAGATAATTTATTCATGGGTCAACTACCCAAAAAAGTTCTTTTCGCCCTTGTAGACCAGAATGCTTATTTGGGTGATTACGCAAAGTCACCCTTCAATTTTCAACCTTTTGATTTAAATCATATCGCCTTGTACCTTGACGGAGCTAGCGTTCCTCATAAACCTCTTACCCCTAACTTTTCTGGTGGTCAATATATGAGATCTTATACTAATCTTTTTACTCAAACCTCTCAATGGTTATTGGACGAGGGAAACTACATTTCACGGGAGGAATTTCCCAATGGGAATTGTATATTTGCTTTTGATTTAAGTGCCGACCTCAGTAGTTCAACTTCTCAATTTCAATTGATAAGGAACGGTAACTTGCGATTGGAATTAAAATTCGCCAAGGACTTGCCCAAGACTATCACAGTTTTATATTACTCTGAGTTTCAGAATTTGGTTGAGATTGATAAAAATAGAGCAGTTATTTACGACTACAATTAGAAAAAACTATGAACACTACGCAATTAACTAGAATTATGCAAAGGGATAAATTCACCAAAGATCTGTTTCGAGGTGTTTTTGCAGCCGACCAGCTACCCGAGAAAGTAAAGTTTTTCCCTTCACTGTATATTGTAAATACTGGCTCTTCAGAAACTGAAGGCATGCATTGGACTTGTATATATTTTTCTAGTAACAAAAATACCGAGTTCTTTGATAGTTTCGGAAACCCACCGGACATGTTTCAATTCAACGATTTTGTAGAAAGAAACAGCGTTACCGTAACTTTTAATTCTAAACAACTTCAAGGAAATTCCAGTCAAACATGTGGCGGATTTTGCGTATATTTTTCTCTGTATAGATGCAGAGGTATTAAAATGTATAATATTTGCTTAAAATTTGTAAAAGATAAGAGTTTGAACGATAAAATGATATCGGAATTTATGTATAAGAGATTTTTAATAAAGTTTTTTTGATTGAATTTATGTGTATTTTTTTTTCTTTAAATCGCGCGCGAACTTATTCCTACACGCGGGAAATTTAAACACGTGCACGCGGCTGGCCCACGCGGTCGACCCCCTCCCCTTCACCTGGAAAAAAAAAATTTGCCTAAGTTGTATGAAATAAGATGGAGGAAATTTGTATTTAAAAAATTTTATTTTGAATGAGAAACCGTAGTGTCACGGAGTAAAACTCATTCGAGAAAAAACAACTTAACACTATACAATTAAACATTGAAAATATATATACATTAAATTAAACTTATAAACTATACATTAAATTAAACTTATAAATTATACATTAAACTATGAAATTTTAAAGGAAAAGGGTTGGGCGTGGACCGATTCGGCCACTTCGCACCAAAAGGGTATGGGAGGAGGGCGTGGACCGGTTCGGCCACTTCGCCCCAGAAGGGGATAGGGTTACAGAAATTATTCCTTAATTTTAAAATGACCATGAGCGTATGTTGACACTCCATCGATGATGAATCTCTTATCATCGCATGGGTTAAGAGCGAGTTTCTTCTGAGTGATGGAAAATAGTTCGTGTTTACCACTGACTATCCTCTTCATCTCCTCAGTGGTGAGTTTACGTTGAAGCAGGCATTCCTTGTATTGAGCGTGACGTATCTTCTTTTTGACAACACGACGACAGATTCCCTTCGCCGTCTTCTTTTCACCTTTTGCCGACAGGATGCTGTACATTTTCGGCCGCAAGCCGCAGAACTCTTGAATCTGGACACCGTTGAGTTCGTCCTTGAACTTTCCGAGGGCCTTCTTGTTTTCCTCGCTGAAGAGAGGATGTTCCTTGGGGTAGGCGGAAAAGTCGAACATCTCCTTCATTTGGGCAAAGTCCCGGGGCAAATCGTCGGTGAAAATCTGATAGGTCAGGCTGTCTGTAATTATACGTAAAAACATTTAATTAGTTAAAATTGAAAGTGGAAAAAAGGATTTAAATCTAGTAAACGTTTTAAAAAAAATCGTACCTGTGTCGGTAAAAAGAAGTTTGAGGACGTCGCCGTATTTCGCCTTCATAGTGTTGTAATGGAAGTCGTACATGACCAACTTTGAGAGGTCCAAGATGGCGAAACCGGTGTAAATGGGTCGGTCCAACTTGAGTGATTTCTTTAGACGATGGATCCCAACCAGTTCGTTCCTGAAGATGGTGAACCTCTGGAATGTCGGCGAACTGGCCTTCTTAACTGCCATCTCCCGGGTCTGGACAAGATCAAAGTTGATCCTGTTGCGGAGGTTTTCCATCGTCTTCCCGAAAACACTGTTAATAGATAAAAATTTTGATTAATTTACGTGTTAAATAATAACTTAGCGTAGCGTAGATGCGTACCTATTGTTGGCCAACTTGAAAAAATCTTTCTCAAAGTCGTTCACTGCCTGCTTCCTTTTCTCCGTGTTGAACTCGATAAATGGTTTTAACCACGCACCCTGCTCGAATGTGAGTATTCGATGGATTTTACCCAATTTCATCCCCTTAGCGATGTAAAACTTGAGATTCCGGTAGTGGAGAACATATTTCTCCCTATTGTAGAGCGAGGGAACTAACTTTGGGAGGCTATCATGTACGTTAATTTTCAGTTTGTTCAACTGTTCAATCGAATACGGTGAAAGCTCATCCACGTTAATAACTCTACGTTCGGGTGCTAAGGGTAGACAATTATGTTCTTCGTGCAAACTTTCCGGGTACTCAAGATCCACCTCAAGGATAAAACCCTGGGGATCATCGTCTGGGTGATTCAAGATAATTTCACGAGTGAAATCTTGACATGGTTGAATCCATCGAAATCCTCTCATCGGCAGGTGATGACACATGACGGTACCGTAAAGGTTATTACAGTCTAGGTAGGTAATGTAAGAGCTACGTTCTGCCGGGTTGAATGTTTCAGGGAGATCCTTATTATTGGCTATGGCTAGTCTATGTGTAATTAGAGAAACACCCCCTCTTATACCCTTCTCAATAAAGAGATGCATATCAGGATCCTGGAGTAGTTCCAATTTCACTTGGGTCATGTGAAGTGCGCTTTGCCAAGCGAAACCAGGACCTGTATATGCGTGCGCGCAATCTAACTTGTAATATTCTAGACACATAGCCCTGAAACTTTCAAAAACATCCGCTAGGAGCAGAACGTCGGTCTTAACGTATAAATCATGGTACTCACCGAGGTTAGAGAGTTGGAATTTTTCCCAAACCTTTTGAGCTTGAGAATAATCTGCCTCACTAACCTCTTCGTCAGTTAAGGAATTGAAGAAGGCATCCTTGGGAGGCAACTCGGTCTCGTCGAATTTCGTCTCGCAGTCGAAGTAGTCATAGGGGTAAACCTGTTTCCTCAGCAGATGCGGTACTTCATCAGCGCTGAAGGCAGAGTTTAAACACTTGAACTTATCGGCTCCTCCGCGAGCCAAATTCGATACGAGTGTCTCTAGCGATGCCGGCATGAACCTAATTGAGTCTAAGAATCGTAAATTACCCAGAGAAAACGAAATGTATGTTTCGGAATTCGTGGGGATACACTTAATCTCGTGATCTTTGACCAATCCAATTTTGTCCATAATAAGGTGAGCATCGTAACGAGATAAGTTATGCATGAAGACCGGAACGAAATTCCGGGTCCTCAGTTTCAGGTTACACGAATTATGAGCAGCTCCCCTGTAGGCTCCGTTAGTGTGGTCGTGGTCACGAACTTTACAGTCATTTACAGTGAAAGGCCGGTTACATAAGTAACAGGATTGGGCCGAGGCGAATTGCGCCTTTTCTAAGTCTGATAGATTCATGGGGGCGTTATCTTTAATCTTACGCTGAATAATTGCGTCTTCACGCAGAAGGTTTTCTAAAAACTTTTCCGTGGCATCTATCCCTCGATAAGTAACTGGTTTTGAGACTGTACCTTTGTGACTAACAATGACATAACTAAACCCACAGGAGATATGCTGCGAAGTTTTCGTGGTTGAAGAGAGGCCGGCATCGGGATCACATCGGTGAACTTTACGGAGGATAGACTCGAAATCGGCATAGATGACGTATTTAACCTGTGAAAATAGAAATAAAACTATATAAGATAATATGTAAACAAAACATTCTCTCTCCCTCCCATGCATCTTATCGTCTGCTTTATTTATCTTGCTATAGGCGCCGTCTGACGTCGGCCTTAGTAAACTATTTTTGGCGCGCTATTCAAAATACCCGGATAAATAACAAAAGTTTTAGTTTACCTTCTGCTGCCATGCGACGTTTTTGAATTCCAGAATAGGCTCCTTTACCGGCATCTCGATCTTCTGGGGTCCGTGTATGCTACACTCCTTGATGTGTTCCCTGTAGTTCTTCTCCGAGTTTACACCGGAGAATCGATGCAGGCAATAACGACAGTAATAGTTCGTGTTTGTGCATGCGGTGAATGACTTTGCTAAAAGTCGACTAATGCTTCGGATTAGGCAGAAATGCTTCTTCTCCCCCTCGGTTAGTAGCAATAAATCTACTTGACGTGGTTCCTCAACCCTGTTGGAACTCACGTAAAGGGGGAAGACCTCTTTCTCGTATCCGAATACATTAATCGAAAGGTTATTCACCCGTTCGAAATTCGCTAATTTACCGGTATTTAATTCCACGGGGAACGTAATACCGGCCATGTCCAATTCATTACTATACTCTAGGTACTTTGTTACACGATTGGGGTGGTTTCCATGGTTAACAGGGTGTAAATGTGCCAAAATTGACCATAAGAAACACTTATTGTCTGTATTTTGCACATTTAAAAGGGCGTTTTTAGCTAGGAGATTTTTCGGGGTTTCAAAGTACGTACCCCCGTGAAGCGGGAGGTACGCTATGATATTAATTTGCAGGAAGAGAATTTTATCTAGAACCCAACCGCTACCACTCGCCTCGAACTCCTCCATTAAACGTTTCAGGGTCCTAATACTAAAGTCTATCTGTGCGGGGATAACGACGGGGTTCAAAATAGCAAGGTTTTGGGTTCTATGATAAATTAAATTTTCTACTTCCTCGTCAGTGTCGGCTAACTGATGGGTGTAGCGAGCCCTGACAGTTAAATACCACTTAATCCCTCTATCCCTAGCCAGTTTATTGCGTAAGTAATTTTCAATCGCTACCCTATGTCTACCCACGTACAACTCTACGTCTGTCTCGGTCGCTACGGGTGTGAAACGTGCGCAAAAATAGCCCTACCGAGTACTTCCAGTTCCTCTAGCTCGTCGTGAAGGGGAACTTCCGGTGACGCAACGATGGGTTCCTCCTCCTGCTCTTGACCGCCACCACCCTCCTGCTGATCCATAAAGCGATGGACGTCGCGGTTCTCCTGGCTGGAAAGGGCTGGGAAGTCATCCTCCTGGTCCATGAACTCGTTCAGGGCACGATTTCCATCGTCGGACAGTTCATCCAGATTTTCGCAAACGGTAGGTGGAGGAGTTCCCAGTAGAGATCCATTGATGGAACCCTCCTCTCGGTTCATGAACGCGTCCAGGGCACGATTCTCATCGTCGGACAGTTCATCTAGGGAAGGAATAGGGATGGACGTGGACCGTTTCGGCCGCTTCGTCTCAGGAGTGTATGGGTCGGACGTGGACCGTTTCGGCCTCTGCGTCTCAGGAGGGATAAAGGTGGAGGTTGAGGGGCCCGAGAATGGGATAACAGGAGGAACAAAGGTAGAGGTTGATGGACCCAAGAATGGGACAAAGGTAGAAGTTGATGGACCCGCATTGTTCATGAGGGGGTGTGGAACCTTAAAGTTAGAGTGTCGGGCAGCCGCGTGTAACGTTAAATTCGCAAGTCTGGTATAAACGGCCGGACATTGCGAGCATGGGTATTTAACATCCTCGTGTTTCTCCCTTTTATGTCTCAAAAGTTCCCTGTTCCCTTGGTAGGAACACTCACAAATATTGCACTTAAACATTCTCAAAGAATGAATGAGATAAAGACAATCTCAGAAAAATCGCAAGTACTTGTAAAAATACGCAAGTACTTGTAAAAATCGTAAGTACTTGTAAAAATCACAAGTAATTTCGGTACTAGCCCGTAAACGTTTTTCTTACCCTCTGCAAAATAACTTCCAACAGCAAATGTTACCAAGTATTGAAAAATACTATAAAGCAACTAGGGAGCAGGCTGGAACTCGTCTGAAGTCAGGAACAAAAGTGACTGAGTTTGGACGCGTGCTGGGCTTTTATACTCTTGCCTCTTGGCGTCGTCCATTTAATCTTTGCCCGAACTATCATATGGGTTTTTCCGTTGGCGTCAAGTCGAAAACCGTGCCATGTTTCGAAATTCACGCCAAGTTTCAATCTAGTTTGTTTACTTACAAGTTTCCCAGCATAAACAAACATTGCAACCTCGACTATGATTCCATGTCGACACTCGGTGCCAGAGTTTCCTACAAGCGCTTATCGTGATTTCTAATTATTGACATAGACCGTTTATTTACCGTCCGAGTTTCTCTATTCACGTTCACCGACCTCGAAAACCACGCCATGTTTCGAAATTCATGCCAAGTTTCAATCTAGTTTGTTTATTTACAAGTTTCCTATCATAAGCAAACATTGTAACCCCAACTATGATCCCATGTCGACACTCAGCGTTAGAGTTTCCTACTAGCGCTTATCATGATTTCTAATTATTGACATAGGCCGTTTATTTACCGTCCGAGTTTCTCTATTCGCGTTCAACGACCTTTTTATTTACATTTCTTATCACATTCTTATAGCGAACATGACGCGTGTGACAAAGGTTATTTACCACTGTTGACGCCTAAGCCTAACATTGACGCCATGATTGATTCACTGACGCCAACACATCATGAACGTTTCACTGACAACAAGATTGGGTGAAAAATGTTTGATTCACTGGCGCCATAAGAAGAAAAATTCTGTGGGCGTCCATTGACGCCATATTTATTGGTGCCATCTGGCACGATGCTGGCACTGGTTGACGCCAGTGGCCCCAAAGCAATATTTACTATCTACTGATTTATATCTAACTTACGGGCGTAAAAATCCAAATTGAGAATAAATTGACAATTTTTAAAAAGAATCATTACAAATAGGTGGGCGTATCAACACTGCTATCTCGTATTTTTAAACAAGTTGGGAAACCAAAATAAACCTCTCCGAGGCGAAACGCTATTTAGAGGTTTTTCTTAAATAATTCAATAAATATTATGGATATAAACTATTTTAGAAGTCATTCATTAACATAAATTTTGGTTAGATTATTCCTAAAATCATTTTAAACATAGCTATCGTTGACGTTCGAATTCTAGCGTATGCCTCTTTAACAATTTTTGGAAATTTAGGGTATATAAGGCGATTAATTCACCGTAAATGGTAAGGAAACCTGCAATTGCGTGAACCTTGGGTGGAAGCCCTGCACTCTTAAAAATAATGGGTTGTTTTTAGCCCAAATTGGGTCATTATGAACCCAAAATTTGGGTCCGTATTTACCCATCCCGAAAAATTAGTTGTTTTTAGATAAACCAAATATAGGTTGATTTTCCAACCCCTTTTTGGTTAAAAACATTCAACCAAATATCTTGGGTTGAATTATAACTTAAGATATTTGTTGAATTCAACACAACTTAAGTTATTTTCATCAAGGCTTTGGTTACATTCAACCCAAACGCCGGTCACTCTCAACCCAAACGCCGGTCACTCTCAACCCAAACGCCGGTCACTCTCAACCCAAACGCCGGTCACTCTCAACCCAAACGCCGGTCACTCTCAACCCAAACGCCGGTCACTCTCAACCCAAACGCCGGTCACTCTCAACCCAAACGCCGGTCACTCTCAACCCAAACGCCGGTCACTCTCAACCCAAACGCCGGTCACTCTCAACCCAAACACCGGTCACTTTCAACCCAGACCCTGGTCATCTCTCAACACAAAGAAGTCATTTTAAATGAATGAGGCTGTTAAATATTCAGAAAAACTTTAATTTAAAAACGAGACCCCCGAAAATTCATTTTTTCTCAAAAATGCTTTTGTAACTCGTAAACGAAACTAGATACGCTCATTTTGAGTCATTAAATCAAATGCCTGGGTTATATTACGTATTGTATGCAAATTTGATTAAATTCGCACAGAAAACAAGAAAGTTATTGCAGATTTTCTAAAAGGTACCAAAATGACTTTTGAGAAACACCATTTTTCTGGGGTGATACAAATTTTGACGTAACAATTAAACCGCTTAATGGTTTTAAAAACTATTCCGGTTTCTCTTTTCTAATAGCCACAGGATCATTTATGCCAAATATCATCAAAATCCGCCGACCCATGGTTAACGACTTGACTCATATCACATGGAATGACTCACCTCTTATTTTTTTGCGTCTTTGTCTGCAGGGACAGGTTTTATTAATGTTTAAAATGACTTTAGTAAAGTCTCTTAAAACTATTCAGCTAGAAAATTAGAAGCCGATTAGGCTTCACACATGAAGTACGTAACATGTGCCTGGGCAAGCTATACGATATTTTGTAATCTCCAAGGAAAGACTTCACCTTACGCGGAGGTTAATAATTCGGTATCACGGCTTCTTCCACCTTAAGATTCGATTTACCAGGTACATAAATTCGGAAACTACTATAAAGACTAAGCAGGGTGTCTAAAATATTCTTTAGATGAGACTATGAGATGAGAATCTTATCAATATTGGTAGCTTTTGCTTGGATAATATAAGACGCCGTGTGTCTGTTTTTTACGAGACATTGCGAATCGGCATGGGCCGCTCGGGCTCAACCAAGGCTTAGTTTTGTTTTCAAGTCTAATATTATTCGCAGAGCTATTTTTCTGTTGAAATAAAAAATCTTATAGTATTGAGTTGAAGACCTATTAAACCACTCGAAAATTTTCTAAAGTTGAGCTTTAAAGCGTTGAATATTTTATAACGACTACCAAAGTAACCGAACGACATCGCAAATTTGCCTATCTATCTTCGCGGTTAGGTTTACGGCGAGGTCAATTTGTGGTCCGATACAAGAAATTAGTACTGGAGCCGTCTCCGACTGGTTATTTGTTCGTGTACTTCGTTTTCACTTTGGGAATGCCATAAAATCCATGGCCAAATCCATGGAAAAGTTAAACTTACGTACTTTATGTGTGAAGTATAGACCGCTTTTGTTAAAATTAAGGGAAATTAATGAGGATTAAAATAATTAATTAAAAATATATTTATTTAATCAGTTAATTATTTGAGAAAAACGTCTTAGTTGCGTCTCGACTCGGAGAGGTTTATTTTGGTTTCCAGACTTTTAAATTATTTAAACGATGTGTAATGATTTTGATACATACTATCACGCGGATTTACGCAAATTAAAATGAAACGCGCGTTTTACACCTGCAAAATTTATCCTGACTGACGAAGAATTGAGAGCAGATCCAAGGGATATCGTTAAATTTGAAGCGTTCTTCACAATGTTAACACAGAAGAGATCAGCGCTTGAGAAGTTTGATAATTATATCATGGACGAGCTGACTTCAAATCCAGCATCCAGTGAAGAATACGACGAGAAAGAAGCAGGTACTATCGCGGACTATGCGGACGAAATTACGTTATATAAGACTAAGTTGAATTTCGAGATAACGGTATTTAAGAAAGAAGATTGCGGGGTATAAGGTTCCAAAATCGTCGAGTTCAACAACCAGCACCGCGACGAAAATTCCGAGTGAGGAAATCATCCGGCGAGCTCCGAACCACGTGGGAATCATGAAGACACATCCACGATCGAACAACTAAAAGGTTTAACAAATGCGTAGCATGCTGAATATTCGCCTAAATTAGAAATACCAAAATATGACGGGGATATGTATAAATGGACCAGTTTTTAGTCTCAGTTCAAAATTGTCGTTCACAATAGTAACTGGAGTAACGTAAAAAATTTTACTTGCGAAGTTGTTTAGAAGGTAACGCGGCTGAAGCAAATTATGAGGAAGCAGTAAGGTTATTAAAGAGGCGATTTGGTTACTCAGAGGTTTTGGTTATTGCGCACGTAAACACACTGAAGAACCTGATGGGCTTTTATTTTGACACAGTGTGTAGAAAATGTTTCGTTCTTTATTTATAAATATAACTTCTTAGAAAACCCTCTTGGTGGCGGTAACTTCTAGCTGATATTAATTTTCCTAACTTTTAAATTAGGAAAAATTTAATTTCAAAATTTTAAATAAACATTCGAATAAAGGAGTTTATGTTTTTCAATAGATGCAAGTGTCACGGTGAGAGAAAATCAGACACTCGTTTTAGTCTTTGGGCGTTACGCGTTCGTTAGATAACATGTTTGGACTAACAAACCATCTATCATATAACTGTCCATCCTGACTGCTTGAACTAAAAATCAAAATGTTTTCCCGTAGTTTTCACAGTAGAAGCGAAAGTCTAAAATTAATACTCTTATCTAAATTATATGTATAAGCACTAACACATGAAAAAGACGTGCGCAATAACACATGAAATAGACGTGCGCAATAACACATGAAATAGACGTGCGCAATAACACATGAAATAGACGTGCGCAATAACACATGGTATCAAAAAAATCCTTATACATTAAAGTCAGTATGAAGTCTAATCTAGAGGAGCTACCGCAAATGGTGTTGTTGTTAGAAGCCGATAAGAACAGATTGGTGCCTAAAAGGCAGAGACTCTATTTAGTGAATGAATGAGTTGGCGTTAAGCTAGCCCATGACTAGATAATGATTGTCGGCGGAAAGCCAAAAATCGGTTCCTGCCCCTCAACTGGGTTCTACGGCCAAATGGTAGTATAACGCCTCCACGGATTTTAAAACGTTTATAGTCGTTTCGTATAGTAAACGAGGTGGGGAACACGATGCCGTCAAAATTTTTTACCGCAAATGATTTTTTTTTTTAAAAAAAAAAAAAGGTAGCACATATTACTTATGGTTGTTTTTATATTTGATATTTGGGGCGCATACACTTGTTTAGATTATGTTTGGGATATTTTAGGTTCAGGTTAGGGTTAGGTTAGGTTAGGTTAGGTTAGGTTAGGTTTCTATTAGATGTGTCCTTTTCCAAAATATTGCAATTTTCATAAAAAAAATAAAAAAAAAAAAATTCAAAATCATTTGCGGTGAAACATTTTGACGGCATCGTGTTCCCCACCTCGTTTACTATAGGAAACGACTATAAACTTTTAAAAATCCGTGGAGGCGTTATACTACTATTTTACCGGTTCTACCAAGTTGAGTGTGGTTAATAGGAGGCGAAAGGCCAACCGCCGAAGAAAACAAGCCCTACAAGGTGGCCAGAACTCTGCACTGGGTGCAAGAGATACGGGCCGTGATGGGACTCCGGTACCTTCGGGTGCTGGGAGTAAAGTCTCGGGTACGGACTCTACGCCTGGTGCAAGAGAAGCTACCACCTTTTCTGGGAAGAGAGCTAGGACAGAGGACTCTGATCCCTCGCCTAGCTCACAAGCGGCGGCGCCAAAGAAGACTAAGTCTTACTGCGACGTCGCCAGCATTGTCAAGATGGCCATCGTTAAAGATGGCTATCCTACTAATGCGGTCACGGATGCGGACGTTGTTCCCATCCAGGCCGCTATACTCGACGCACTGGACGCTGAGCTCTCCTTGGGAAGCTCGCTGCCGCGTCCCTAAATTTCCACATCATGGCTGGGGCCATGATCTATTCATGTGGAGATTCTGCGACCGGTGAATGGCTCGTGAAGGTGCTGCACCAGAATGAGCGTGCCATAGGGGAACACGGCTTTCAGTGATGAAAGCCTGTGAACTCCCGAAGCCGTTCAAGGTGTCCTTCCGTACCAAGGACCGTCGCACCACTGATCCGGCGGCTCTTCTCCGGCGACTAAAGGCCTACAACGGAAGGTTTCTGACTGACTGTTGGCGGTGCCTGAAGTCGTTCGATGAGAAGAGCACCAGACGCTGGATATTCCTAATTGATGGCTCCTCCATGGAGGCCATCAAGGAGGCCGGCTTTGAGGGTCTCACTGGTGTTGATGTCGGGACTTTCAAGGTCCTGAACGCACCACAGGACCCTCTTCAGAAGGTCTCTGAAGCTTCTGATGATGAAGGCAAAACCGCAGCCAGCGTGAGTGGGGAGCTGGCAGCAAATATTGCTGGAATTAACTTAGAGCCATCCTTTCCAGATGGCTCGGACATAGACCTCGGGACAGAGTCCGACTTTTTGAAGGACTCTGATACCGAGAGGACTTCCGCTCCTGACACTTGGATGGAGATGGAGGCCGGGGCTGCTGCTGGCGGTGGCGAAGGAGATACCGGTCCTGGATCGGGACTCCAAGCTGCTGCCAAGTAGCGGCTAAGGCCGTCTCTCTTTCTGTGGCATGAGCATTAAGGTGATCCAGATCAACCTGCAACACTGCAAAGCAGCCTCGGCAGTCCTTTGTCGGAGGTTTGCCTTAGAGGGCCTGGATGTGGCCCTCATTCAGGAACCTTGGATCCATAATGGTAAAATCCATGGTTTAAAGAATGTACGTAACATTACTTATGATTTTACCTCTGTTGTTGTTTGACGCAAGAACGACTCTGGGTTTAACTGGTTATAAACTCTTTATTAAGTTAATTAAAACATTTAAGTTAATTTCCGGGAACGCTACTAACAACTGATATCTGAGAACAGATAACTGAAAACTGATCAACTGTGAACTGACAAACGTTATCGGAATGTTATCCGGTTATATAGTTAAGGCATCGCGATAAAAAATAAAGATTACAATGACCGCGATGCATAAAAAACACAAGTGTAGAAAATATAATCTGGATATAGATAAAAAACAACCGGTATTATCTCTAATTTACAACAGTCCCTCTTAATATCGGTGGTTTCAATCTTCTATCCAGGGGGTGGTCATTTAATTATTTCCAGTCCAAGGGCTTTGACGCAGAAGAGGTGCTTCGGACGGAACAGGCTCTTTGTACAGATGTCAGCTGGCATTTCCTCTGTTGGTAGATACCGCAAGGCTATACGTCCCTGGTCGTAGGTGTCTCGAATGAAGTGGTGCCGGATATCAATGTGCTTCGTTCTGGCATGGAAAACAGGATTCTTAAAACAGCCCAAGATGAACTACGCAAGCTTCAAAGGCTGGCGTGCATCGGCATCACGGGGTCCATGAGGACTACCCCCACAGCCTCTCTGGAGATCCTTCTGAATATGCTTCCTCTCCACCTATTTATTGAGGAGGAAGCTATTATGGGAGCCTGTAGGCTCAACAACCACGGCTGGTGGAAGCCCAAGCACTGGGACTTCAGTCACACCAAGCTCTTCAGTGAGTACAGCAGTCTCGAGCCATCACTTGCGATGGTCTCAGACAAGTCTGTTTTATCATATCATTTTGACAAGCCCTTCAGCGTGTACTTTCCTAGTCGCACTGATTGGGAGACCAACCCAGTCCTTGGTACTGGGGGGAGACCGTCTGGTTCACAGACGGCTCGAAGACGGACTCTGGAGCTGGCGCCGGGGTCTACTGCTTGACCAAAAAGTTTGGTTTTTACGAGAGCCTCGGCAACTTTGCCAGTGTTTTCCAAGCGGAAATCATGGCCATTTGTTTATGTGCGGATTTCTGCATCAAGAAAAATTACCGCGGACGGACGATTCAGATTTATTCGGATAGTCAGGCCGCCCTCATGGCACTGAATCAGTGCCTTGTTGACTCAAGACTGGTCCTCAGTTGTCTGGATTTGCTGTGTTCTCTGGCTGCCCGCAACAAGGTTCAATTGCTGTGGGTGCCAGGACACTGCGGATACCTGGGCAATGAAAGGGCTGATATGTATGCCAAAAGGGGGGCTGAGGCGAAGTTCTTCGGACCTGAGCCTGCGGTTCCCATCCCCCATGGCATCATTCGTCATAGGATTCACTGCCGGATGTCTGCACTTCAACTGCAGCTCTGGCTTGACATGGATGGGCAGAGACAAGCCAAGGAGTTTGTCCCGGGTCCTTCTATCACTAGGGCAAAGGAACTGCTTGCCCTCACCAAAATCAAAATTAGGCTGGTCACCAGTCTCCTCACAGGACACTGCCGGCTGAATAGACACCTGCACTTGTTGGGCATCGTTGATGACCCACTCTGTAGGTTCTGCCGGGAGGTAGAAGAAACCTCCTCCCATATCCTCTGCAGCTGCGACTACCTCGCGGCCATGAGGTTTGAGCATTTTGACATGCATACTATGGAACCTCACCAGTTCTCTACTGTCTCGGCCAATCGGATTCTCCGATTCATCGAGGCGACAGGACTCTTCGCAGTCTAACTAGCTCGGGGCGCACAATATACCCTTGGTATCGGTGCTCGACGCGGCGACGCGTCACCCCCTTCAACAATACAATACAAGAAAAGGTTTTTAAATGTAAGTTATCGAACGCGATCCGGAAATTGCGATGAACTATCCTCCCATTTGCGAACTACGAACACGGACTCGGAAAGACAGTCAGTCAGACAGACACACAAAACATCCATTTTTTTTTCGCTCTTCAGCCTTCGATGTGTTCGGTCGCGTTTTTTCTGCTCCCCGCTTCTTTCGCTGTTTTGCCGTGCTTCAGTTTGTTCCTGCGATGTCGGAACATTTGGACGATTTCCTTTCGGGAGCCGGCTCTCTCCCTCAACGCGATTCTCGCGATCCTTCAACTTTACCCGGGCCGCTCTCGCAAAAGCGAAAGCGTGCGAAGTTCCGTACCGGGCCTCGGTCTCAGCCGCTGCCGGCCTCCGCAGCGGACGGACCGGAGCCTCAGCCCGCCCGACTTGTCCCCGCCCTTCTTGTTCCGAACCCTGCTACGCCGGACGCTTTCTCCTCTACGAAGCTCATTTCCCTCAATACCCTGGTACAGTCGCTCACTGGCGACGTCAGTGATATTAAGAAAATGGCAAGTGGCAACTTACTTATCACTCCCACCGACGCAGCTCGGGCGGATGTCCTCCTGGCGGCTACATCTCATGGGACCCTCCGTTTTCAAGCTAAACGCGTCCAAGACCAGACTACTACCAACCTCCAGGGTTATCATTCGCGGTCTCGACGAAGATCTCTCTGATGCGGAGGTGCTCGCCAACCTCCAAGGTCGCACGCCGTCCCTCGACGCAGCCCGCCGCATTAAGCAGGGCCCCACGTTTTTTTCTTGAATTTAGCACGACCGTCGTACCTCCCCGCGTTTTTCTAGGCTTTGTCAGCTTCCCGGTTCGACCCTATACTGCCGAACCTCGCCAATGCCAATCGTGCTTTCGCTACGGTCACACAGCGCCCCAATGCCATTGTACGCCCCGGTGTGAGACTTGTGGCAAATCTAAACTTGACGACCATGCATGCACCGCCAGCACTCGTCACTTTTGCTCCAACTGCCGCGGCAACCATCTCGCCACGGACCCTTCCTGCCCCCGCTATAAACTGGAGCGGGAAGTTCTTCGAGTCCAACGAGCCGAAAAGTTGTTGAACTGTGGTGGAACACGTTGGAACTCGATAATGTTAAAATCCCATAGACATGTAACATGATTGAGAGTACTAGGCCAAAAAGCGGCGAAAAATGAGTCTCGAAAGGTTAAAGAACAAGACCAAAAGCGGTGGTTATGGTGTAAGCTTATCTATCGTAAGATAAAGTTATCGAAAATTATTCGTATATAAGCTTCCACTATCGGAAAACTAACATATTTGAGTATAAAGGAATCTGAATGATGTGACTAAATAATGCGTTCCAACCCATTTTAGATTGCTCTACTTTTAGCTGCTCTTGTGGCGCTACTAACGAGTGATAAAAAATGCGCTACCAACAACGGGAGAGAGGAATTTTTTTGAACTAGTAGCTTTTTACTACGGTGTTTTGTTAAGATAGCTTTAGTAACATTTGACTGTGTTTCTTCTGGCCATCTGATAGTTTCACGTTACCGCGCATAACATTGTTACAACATTCTTAGAAAGCGGTAGCTCTCTTAGATAAGACTTGATACTGCCTCTAATGTATAAGGGTGGTTTTCTGATTGGCATAAACTTTATTCGTATTGTGTTTGCTCCTTTGAAAGGTGACTTTTTCTGGGTAGGCATATGAAGAAAACTGTTCATCCATTACGTTTGAAATGAAAAATAACAGTTAATGTATGTGCTTTACATTAGTTTCATTAAGATTAATTAAGTTAAATTATTTATTTTTATCATTATGAACACACACTTACGTTGTTTAGGGTATTGGAGTTACGGCGTTTTACCACTGTTAGAGAGACGCAATTTATCCCTTATTTGTATGGTGGACTTACGGCGTTTTTGTCGTGATTCACGCCGTTAGAGGGCTATTAAGCAGGAAAAAACATGGCGTTTGAGGTCTCGGTTAAAACCAAAAATTGGGATTTGAAATTAAACTGGAGGCTTATTAGGTCTGATTTTTTATTATTTTCATAAAGAAATGTCTTTAAACATTACTAGAGCACAAACATTACCAGTTATTAAGCAATCTCGCTAAGCCTCGGTCGAAATAGCGTTATATTGATGTTATATGCAACGTCAACTTCGGTTATTTGGGATAAAAGCCAGACATTACGAATACTTTCGGTAGGTTCAAATAAATTATAAACTAATAAATTATTAATCTTTCTGGTAGATCAATTAATCACTACATTATTATCTGTGAGAGCTGGGACATGTTAATAACCAGTCGAGGTAAATTTTACACCTTAGTGATGAAACCTCCGCTGACTGAACGTTGGAGATAACTTTTCAAGGGTAATAATGACAAACAGAACTGTATAGATTCTTTCTTTTAATAACATATTACATTATAAAAAAACGTCATGGTTTGGACTAAGGCCGAAAAAACAAACGATATGTCTGAGGTTTATCAATAGGCCCTATTACAAAAAATTTTGGTCTTGTCGAACTTGATGAAAGTTTCCAGGAACACGGTCAACTTAGATGCTCGAAAAGTTAGCCGTGCCAGGAAATACGTCATAAATCGGTTGTACATGAAAGCCAACTTCCTAGTTCGCAGGGGCCATCTTCACTTAAGCCTAGGTTAAAAACTATGAAAAGTTGAAAACTGGAAATGGAGTAAGTTTACAATTGAATTTGATACCTTCTTTTCTTATAGTTATTGCTCACATTTTAATAGAATTCTTATTCTTACGTCTGGATCTAAAAAAGTAAAGAGCAAAGCTAAAGCTGTAAATAAGAAATTTAGTGTACCAAAAGGGAACTGGACAAAACAGTTAAAATTTGTACCAAAAACGTTTAATGAAACTGTCATTACCAAGCATCATTGTGATTCTTTAGCTAAAAAACACTTAACACTCGGCTATCGGATGTTTAAAGCACATAAAGTGAATGAAGTATTTATAAACCCAAGAGAAAAAGTTTCAGATGGCTTTAACATATTTATAAAAGCTAAAGTTGAAGCTTCATTTACGATATCATCCAAGTATAATGTGGCAAAAAAGCTGAATGTTAGTGGACAAGTTAACGTAGCCTGGTGTGCTTGTAAAGCAGGTTGTGGTGGTGTGTGTAGACATGTGGGTTCCGTATAATGGTTCATTTTGGACTGTATTAGATCAGATAAAACCTTTATTCCTGACGACTTGCCTTGCACTGAAAAGACTAGAGCTTGGGGTGTCTCTTCTCAAAATAGGAAACTCTCAAGAAGATCTTTTACTGAATTGGATTTTGTGAAGCATACACCTGGCAAAGCTAGCAAAGTTCTGCAAGAAAGGCAACAGAACCAGCAAAACTACAGTGCTTTGGATGACATAGGAACTGGCGAAGATGTCAAGAATATGTCTGCTAGGATTAAGTCACTCACTGAACGATTGAAAGCTGGTAAACGCCGCGAATTGTTTTGCCTTATTCAAGAGGAAAACAATTTTACACCATATCCAAAAACATTAGCTGACCCCGAAACTAATATTACAACCGAATTGGCAATAAATGTAGTTATGAATGCTCGTACTTCACTTCCGATTGCACCCGTAGATATAGAAGACGAAATGAAAGAACTGCTTCGTATATCTATTCTGAAAACACCAGATACCTTGAAATTGACTTTAGATTGTGCAATAAATCTAGAGGTAGAAACTAGAGACCATTCAAATTGCCTCCTATGGAAGAGTGAGCGCAAATTCAGAATCACTGCATCGAAGTTTGGTTTAATTTGCAAACGGCAGAAAGAAGTCAATGACTATTTTCTAAAAACAATTTTTAACGGAGCTGATCTGTCTAAAAATAAATATGTGCGAAAGGGGTTGAAAAACGAAAACATTGCTACAGAAAAGTATGAATTATTGCGTCCAGGAGTGAAAACCTTCGCAGTTGGTTTATGCATTAATCCTTCGTTACCAATGTTGGGAGCATCCCCTGACAGGTTGGTGCTACAAGAAAACGTAGGCTATAGCCTTTTAGAAATCAAGACATTGGCAAAATGTAAGGAACAGTTAATAAGCATCGAAGAAGCTATACAGAAGAAAGAACCAACGAGCAAGTTTTTAAAGGAAGATGAAAACGGAGAAATTTTCTTAGACCCGAACCATAACTTTCATTATCAAATACAAAGTCAGCTTGGGTTTACAGGACTTAAGCGGTGTGATTTACTAGTAGATTGTATAGACGAAAAGCCATTTTGCCAACGTATTAAATTTGATGAGAGGTTCTTTAAAGATAAAATTGTTGAAAAATTGTTAAAATTTTATATTTATCATGGTATCTCATTCCTACAAAAGCTAATGTGATGTTAAAAAAACATTTTTGTCATTTAAAAATGCAATTTTCATATTAAAAGGTCTTGTGATATTTTTAAAAATATAAAAACAGTAAATTTTTATTTCTGAAAATTAAATTTTAACTAAAGAATTTCAGATGATAACTACTCTATTTTTCTGTTTAACAACGCTTCATTGCAAAAGTTTACTAAATAAGTACAAATTTTCCAGGAAAAATTGTTCTTAGTATGTTATATTCCTTGACTCCTCGAATGACTCGTTCTACATGGATTCAAACACTCGCTATCTCCCAGGTATAAGATTCTTCCTCCTCAGAGAGTTGGGCTTTGTTGTTTAGAAAGGTGTTAGAATATCTAATATCTGAACTGAACTGAACCAGACCATAGAGTATCATTCTTGTCTCTTGATATATCAATACTTTTGTACTAAGAAACTAGCTGAGTCAGACTTGTAGTGACAGGACAACTAAGTATAACGAACTCAAATGTCTCCTCTGTAACCCTAACATTTAAATATTATATTAAACAGTTATTCTAGTTTATACGTCTCATTATGTTAATAGACTAAGAATAAGGACATATCAAAACATGGTGTCAGAAGTAGTTTAGTTGTTCTCCTCGATTAAGCCTTTGCTCGCGCTGTCTTCGTGTTTCCATGGCTTCCTCGATTCCGCCGCCAACTCCCGTCTCGCTTTCTGATGGCGATGATTCGGCGAAATGGAAATTCTTTCGTGCTCAATGGGTGAACTATGAAATTGCCACTGGACTTGATACTAATGGTGCTCCCATCCGTGTTGCTACGCTTCTTTCTATTATGGGGGAGGATTGCTTTAAAATCTATCAAAACTTACCTCTAACTGCTGCCCAACAAGCCAATGTTACTGATATCTTGGATGCTATCGAACTTTACTTCGAACCTTTAACGCATGTCATATATGATCGTATGATATTTAACTCAACTAACCAAGAACAGACTGAATCTATAGATCAGTACGTTAACAAATTACGCCGTCTCTCCGACTCGTGTGCTTACACAACCTTTCAAGATGAACTCATACGGGATCGCATAGTCGTTGGTAACAAAAACCCTCGCACTCGCGCACAATTAAGTAAGGAGCGTAATCTCACACTCGCCTCCGCCATTGATATTTGTCGCGCGAATGAACTGGCTGACCGTCAATTTCGTGCACCTGACGCTACAAATGTACTGATACATCGACTAGACAAACAGAAGAAATTCCCTCCTTCAACTAAAGGGCCTTCTACAACTCAACACAATTCGACAATGCTCTCTCGCCCTTGCAACTTCTGCGGTACAATGCACTTGCGTGATCGATTAAAGTGCCCAGCACATGGCAAAACTTGTAATAATTGTGGCGCTGCCAACCACTTTTCTAGCGTCTGTCGCCAGAGTAAATCTGCTAAAGCAAGCAACTTTCCCCGTAACAATACTAAACACAAGAAGCCTCAGCCATCTCATCAAGTTGAACCCGCTTCTGTTGCTACAGCTAGAAACCGATTCGACTGAACGGATTGGGAGGAAGACGCAGAAATATATGCTCTCGAAACTACAAACCAGAAAACAACACCTTCTGCGCGTGGCAAACAATGGTTTGAAACTCTACAAATACTGGGTGACAATGCTGTTACAGACTTGCGTTGCCAATTGGACAATGGTTCCACTTGTAACTGCATTAGAGAAACCGATTACGACGCACTACCTTCAAATAGCAAAACTTTCCGGCAAGTTACAACTGTCCTCAGTTGTTATGATGGGTCTACGATAACGTCGCCAGGTGTCGCTACTTTACACTGTCTTTACAACAACAAAGGTTATGACATAGATTTCCTTGTTGTACCTGGCACTAAACCATCACTTCTCTCTGGTACCACATGCGTTGAACTTGGTCTGATGACCATACATGTACCAAGTACCGATATACACTCGGTCACTCCAGCTACAACACCTCTTCCAAGTCCACTCACTAAACAAAAGCTGTTGGCAGACTATAAAGATGTCTTCGAAGGATTAGGTTGTTTACCAGGCGAATACCACTTGGTGGTAGATAAGGATGTTGAGCCTGTACAACATCGCCCTCGGAATGTGCCAGTAGCATTAAGAGAACCTTTGAAACTGAAACTCGATGAACTTGAAACGATGGGCGTTCTGACCAAGGTGAACGAACCTACAAAATGGATATCCAGCATGGTTCTTGTCCGTAAACGTCTCAAGGCTGACAAGCCACCTACTAACAGTCCACTACCCATTACTCCGCAAGAATTACGGATTTGTTTAGATCCCAAAGATCTCAATCGGGCTTTACAAATAGCCAAATATCCGCTTCCCACTATAGAGGATATACTTCCGCAAGTAAAGAATGCTAAAGTCTTTACTGTACTTGATGCCAAAGATGGGTTCTGGCAGGTGAAACTAGATCAGGAAAGTAGCCTGTTGACGACGTTCTGGACCCCATTTGGCCGCTATCGTTCGCTAAGAATGCCTTTTGGTATTTCATCCGCTCCGGAGGAATATCAACGCCGCCAAGCCGAAGCTCTCGAAGGGCTAGACGGTGTGGCAATAATAGCGGACGATACTATTATTTTTGGTTGTGGCGAAACTATAGAGGCTGCTATAACTGACCATGATCAAAAACTGGTAGCCGTGTTGGAACGTGCCAGAGCAATGAATATGAAAATCAACATCAATAAAATGCGTCTTCGTCTCACAGCAGTACCATACATTGGTCACATTCTTTCATCTTCGGGTGTCTCCCCGGACCCCAAGAAAATACACGCTGTACTTCATATGACTGCTCCGCAGACTGTCCAACAGTTACAAAGTTTTATTGGGTTTACTACCTATCTGGCGAAATTTCTCCCTCGCTTGTCTCACTATCTCGAACCTTTACGACGACTCGTCCATCACGATGTCCCTTGGACTTGGACCACCGACCAGCAACAAGCCTTCGATAACATTCGCAAACTGGTCACTTGCGTTCCGGTTTTGCGCTACTATGATGTTCGGCTTCCGGTCGTCCTACAGTGTGATGCAAGTGACGTCGGTCTTGGCGCTACCCTTCTCCAAGAGGGCCAACCAGTTGCTTTCGCGTCTCGCGCCTTAACCATGACCGAGCGCCGTTATGCTCAAATTGAGAAGGAGTGCCTGGCGATCGTGTTTGGCTGTACCCGTTTCCACCAGTATCTGGGCGGTCGAGACAATATTACTGTTGAAACCGATCACAAACCATTGGAAACCATCTGGAAGAAACCTCTCATGACAGCCCCAAAACGCCTTCAATGCATGATGTTAAAACTGCAGTATTACACTCTCCACGTGCAGTATAAAAAGGGCTCACAGATGTACATAGCAGATTGTCTCTCACGGATCTCAAGCGACGTCCCTCTACCAGACCTCGACCCATATCACGACCATACCATCTACACAACTACATTGCTCCAGAGTATCGACCATGGCGATTATCTTCGAATTAAACTGCCTCTACTTAACCGCATTCGCGAGTCCACCCGAACGGATAACGTTTGCGTCACCCTTCGGACCGCCATACTATCGGGTTGGCCCGACAAGATTACGCGCGCGCCTGTAGCCATTCGCCCGTTTTGGACTTACCGCGACGAATTAACGTACGATAAGGGTTTCCTGTACAAAGGCAACCGTGTCATAATCCCTACCGCTTTGCGAAGTGAAGTATTGACGACTCTACATTCAGTCATGTGGGTATTCAAGCCTGCTTGCGCAAGGCCCGCGATTCCGTTTACTGGCCAGGGATTACTAAAGACGTCACGGACACAGTCGCCACGTGTCTTATTTGCAACAAGTACACTAGCTCTCAACAGCGGGAACCACTCATGACCGTCCCTTTACCAGACTTACCGTGGCAGAAGATCTCAATGGATCTTTTTACCATTGATGCGAACAAACACAAGTATCTCGTGTTAGTCGACTTCTATTCTGATTTCTGGGAAATCGAAGAACTACACACTACGACAGCCGCCGCGGTTATTCTTGCCTGCAAAAAACATTTCGCTCGTTACGGGATCCCAGAGATTGTTATAACCGACAATGGTCCCCCATTTAACAGTTTGGAATTCCGTGAATTTTCGGACCTCTGGGGTTTTACGCATAGAACGTCCTCGCCGTACCATTCTCAAAGTAATGGCAAAGCGGAATCTGCCGTCAAGATCGCGAAAACAATGCTTACCAAATTACAAACCACCAAAGAAGACTTATACCTTGCTCTCCTGGACTGGCGCAATACCCCAACGTATTCCGTCAACACCAGTCCTTCACAACGTCTTATGGCACGCCGTACGCGTTCATTATTACCAATACCGCCTAAACAACTTCGGCCTAACGTGGTCAAACAGGTCAAATCAAAACTAACTGACAAACGCGTCAAAACCAAAGAAACGTACGACCTACACGCTAAACCTTTATGCGACCTATCCGCCACTGAGCCGGTGTGGGTGAAAGTACAACCACAAGAAAAACATTCCACTTGGCGCATGGGCGTAGTAGATACAAAGATCTCGTCACGTTCGTATATTGTTAATGTACAAGGAACCCTATACCGCCGAAATAGAATAGCACTACGTCCAGCCAATAGAGTCTTCCGCGGCCCCTTTCCAGTCTCGGATCCAAGCCACAGGGCTCTCTCCTCTCCGACCACCGAAACATCGTTAGAACGGCTTGACCACACTCTCCCACAAGAGTCGCAAACTGAGTCACGTCCTACTCTTCTCACCAGTAGCCCGACACTAGCCACAGATGCATCCCCTGATGTCACAGCCGCCAGTGACTCACAACAACCTACCTCACAAGAAAATACCTCCCTACAATCTCCTTCACGGCAAACTACTCCTCAGCGTACTAGATCCGGTCGCGTTGTGAAACGTCCGTCCAAACTTAATGATTTTACTAGTGTATAAATATTAACTTGTTCCTAACTCTAAAAAACAACGGGATGTTAGAATATCTAATATCTGAACTGAACTGAACCAGACCATAGAGTATCATTCTTGTCTCTTGATATATCAATACTTTTGTACTAAGAAACTAGCTGAGTCAGACTTGTAGTGACAGGACAACTAAGTATAACGAACTCAAATGTCTCCTCTGTAACCCTAACATCTGGGAGCACGGCAGTGCTCCCAGCCAAGTCGAGCACTGACATCCTTTTCTCGAAGCAACTCGTGGCACTTTTAAGCCCACTGTAACTTCGTGATGGGTACAGGTAAAAGTCTGAAATTTTGCTTGCCGTGAGGACTGTCAATCGTAGCTATAGTTTCCAAATTTCAAGTTCCTACCCTATATACTTTTCGAAATATCGCAGGTGAAATTTACCTTATTTTGTCACTCACTCACTCACTCACCGATCATCAAAATTCTAAGGTACTTCTAGAGGAGATAGAAACTTAAAATTCAGGATTTAGTTTCCATTTATTTTATAAAGCACAGAAAAATTAAAACATCCCGAAATTTTTATAAAATTGTTCTTTAGTTCTTTATTTTAAAACTAGATGGCGCTGCCGTCTTTTCAACAGAAATATTGTGTGTTCTAGATGAAAGGACGTAATGGTTTAAAGTTAACCGAAAGTTAAATATATATTAAAGCTAATAGGAGTAGTAGTTTAAAAGAAATGTGTCGTAACTGATGCTACATTCTTTTATTAGGATATCGCGTACAATCTTTATTGCATATTCTCTGCGGGTCGAAAGGGGTAATTCAACGTAAATATGGACAAACTTTAGCGATTATATTGGCAAACGATGTACCACGAGAGGGTCTTGTTTTAATATAACTACCGAAGTATAACGAGAGGGTCTACAAAAAGAAGTGAGATCCTATGAAAAACATTAACATGTACAAAAATGGGCCAAGCCTCGCTTCGTGCCCTCTCCGCCGTAAAACGTTCTGAGATCCCATGTAGAGCCAAGTCTGCCTTTTGTTCTCATTCAATCGCCAATTGAACAATTATGTTATAAATTAAGTCCTTTTCCTAATTAATAACCAATATTCTTTGACTCTATCATTATTATACATCTTTGTTCGGATCAAAAATATCGTGACTTGGCAAGCGCAGGTGTACATAAGGTTATGCAAAACTCGCCTTATAAACTTGTAAATAGGGTTATGCATAACTCACCTTATAAACTTGTACATATCCCCTCGACCATAAACGATTTAGTGAATATCCCCTCGATTATTTTAAAATCGGCAACGATTTAGTGAATATCCCCTCGACTTCCTTTTAATATTACTTATCTGCGATTGCCAAGTCACGATATTTTTGATCCGAACAAAGATGTATAATAATGATAGAGTCAAAGAATATTGGTTATTAATTAGGAAAAGGACTTAATTTATAACATAATTGTTCAATTGGCGATTGAATGAGAACAAAAGGCAGACTTGGCTCTACATGGGATCTCAGAACGTTTTACGGCGGAGAGGGCACGAAGCGAGGCTTGGCCCATTTTTGTACATGTTAATGTTTTTCATAGGATTTAAATATTATATTAAACAGTTATTCTAGTTTATACGTCTCATTATGTTAATAGACTAAGAATAAGGACATATCAAAACAAAAGGGAGGCATGTTTAATTTTACACCTTTGGCTTTGAGCAAATCTGCTATCAGGAAACCCCGATCGGCCATAACTGAATCTCCAGCTTCAAAAAGTTTCACGACTCCCGAATCTTGGGTTAGTTCAACATCTGACATTTGACCTGGCACTAAGTCAGACACAAAGCTTATGAAACCATTCGGAGTTACACCTATGAGACCTTTAGCCGTATTGTGGGTTTTGTACGAAGACCAACAATCGCTTTGTGTTATGAAATCATTGGGTTTTTGGATGAACAGTTCAGATGCATCCAAAACAATGCGAACGGTAGGAAATTTGGGTTTAAACTCGTCTGGCATGAATCTATCAATAGCTTGTCGCGATGGCCATATATGAAACTGAGTTAAGCGTTTCTCTAACAAGTCTATCCAAGTTGTACAAATATTTGACACAGTACTTTGTGCAATGTGAAAACGATAAGCTAAATCCTCTTCGAGAAGTCCAACCCTTAGCCTACATAGCACTAGGAAAAGTTGATCTTTGAAGTCTATTTGCATCGGGCGTCCGATACTTTTACCTTGACCCCTTTCAAATTTCCTTTTATAGCCCTTGGCTCCGTTATACAATTTTAAGTCTTTTAAAGCAGGTTCAACTAGGGCATACAAATCTTCAAAGACCTCTGTACCACTGCATCCAGTGTAGAACTGTAACATTGCGGGAGAATCAGATACTTTCTTTAAGGAAAATCTTTATTTCTCTTTTAACTTCTGTTCTAAAAGATTAATGTTGTTTTTATAAGCTGAACTATTAACTCTGACTTCTTTGCAGTTTTGTAAAATACTTTTAAATTTCACATTTTCCTCAAGCAGCACTTTGTTCAATGATTTTAGTTTTTCATTTTCGTTGCGTAGATTTTCAATAAGAAGTTCATTTTCTTGGAGTCTTTTTATAGTTTGAGCTAGTGACATTTCTAGGTCAAGAGAGTAGTTATGATCTTAAAAATACATAAAAATTAAACTAATCAAGTAGTTAAGATTTTAAAAGGGTAAGCGTCACTTACCACTCTTGCTATTTAAATGGTTTTCTTCGACAGGCTCTGGCTGCTTATCATTCGTAATCAAGTCATTAGAAATAGTTACTTCTACTACTCCAAATTCATTAGATAATTCAGAATTCATGAAATGCTTTGGGAATTTATCAAAATACTGCCTGCGGCCACATTTATTATTAAAATGATGCCCACAAACTCTTTGATGCTTTAAACCAATAGGTTTTCTACTTGAAAATAACGACGGTCCTTTTTCAATAGTTTTAACATGTTCCAAAGTATTTTTTTCTATTATCTCGGTCCACTTTTTCTGAAGTATTTCATCCTTGGGAAACGGACTAAAGCTAACGCTTGGATTTCGAACTGATGTTGACTTACAGCCGGGCACACAACACCGAACTCCAACCATTTTATACTTGATATAAATTTTTAAAATATTAATAAAATATAAGATAGTTAAGTCCTAAACCTAACTTTCCCTCTTACAGTCTCAGATAACAGTACAAGCTAACCAAGGCTTAGTATATATTTATGAAATTTCCAACCGAAAAATGAGAATAATATGGTTTTTATATGTGTAAACAGTCTCCCTGGTATAAACTAGTACTAAAACATGACGCAAATCTAAACTAAAAGAGTGTACGCGGTAGCCGATAAACCAAACAACAGGAATTTTGGAAACACGTGACTATTTTTAATTTTCCTACCGTTTGATGACGCTCAAATCTTATATAAAAGAAATTTTTCCCAGGAGACCTCGCAATTTATAATAAGGCCTATTGAGTCCTTTGCAAAGCGATGAAATTTTCCATGTGGATTAGTATCAAGTTCGGTTATTCCAATGTCTGTCTTGTATCTTGTTGCTAAAACATGTGCTATATTTATCTTTTTGATAAAAGTAACATATTTCTCGTTTCTTAATTACAACAGCCTTCTTTCCTGCAAGACGTCCTTTAGTTATAACAACTATAATATTTGGCTTGAAAAGCATTTGAAGGGATAAATTTTTTATCGGAATTTCTAGAAGTAAGAAGCAAATGGAAATAGTTTATTCTTATAATTTAAACTAAAATAGACAATAGTTTACACTTGTTTCCAGAAATTTTATTTCGGATTAGCTCAGTAGTGCCTACGATATGCTGCTAATAAAACTAAATTTTTAAGAATGTGCAATAAAGATGTATGAAACAGATTATCTCATGTCCTGAAGCTGACAAATTGTTTAATATTCGTTATATGAATAAAATGAGCTACATACTAAAGTCTTAAGTATGACACATGAGGGGTTTTGATCAATGAATTCCGGGCAATTTTTTAAAAGGTTGCAAATGTTCCCATGCCATTTCTTCCAATTTGTCTTATTAGGACGAGGTTTGGGTTATTTTTAAGCACCAAATATTTTAATTTAGATTAATTTTCTGTTCTATGGCATATTCACTATTTTTAAATTGTACATTGTAAATCGGAGGTTGCACTAAATCTCAGATTTAAGAGACAAAACAAGTTGCAAGTATTTTGTAAAGAAATTTACTTTTATTTCAGAACATTATTTTTTAGGAAGTTAACTTTTAGTTTGTAAAATATCACATTTTCACCATATTTAACATTAAGTGATTAATTAATATACATGGTCCAAGGTTTTACTATGAGGAATAATTACTGTCAAAACGGATAAATTTAAAATTAGCAAGTTGGGCTTACTCAACTTGTTTAACCCTTTAAATAAAAAATACAGTGAAAAGGGAAAAAAGAGAGATTAAAACAGGTCAAAGGTCGAGCGAGGAGAATCAGTTAAACATACCTCCTCTTTTGAAAAGATTCGCCTCGCCCGACCCTACCCTAAATAAGCCCAAAAATAAACTTTGGTCTCTAAAGAAAAAATAAACCCATGCGTCACTCAAAAACCCGTTCGGTAAAATTGTAAAGAAAATACTGACGATGGGCATTGTATATAAAAACCCCTTTTTAAAAAATAGACCTTTTTCATTGGTCACAAGAGTTTTCATGTAAAGAAAATTGCCTTCGATAAGGCACTCGCATTTTAGCTTCTCTGGAGAGAAGTACTAAAACTTGTCATGGTAAAAATAGAACTTTAAACTTAAAAAACAAACTTGTCTTCAATAAATAAAAGTAACCTTAGATTTAGCTAAGGAACAATAGAAAATTAAAACGTAACCTCAGAATTAGCTGAGAATTATTAAACTTAAAACTTTAAGAAAATAACCAAAACAAAAAATCAACAAAACAACACGAGATTTTTCAGTCGGTTTCGTGTTCACTAAAAACCAGCACCGCTCTCCCAAATAGGAACTTAATCCGCTTTATACTATGAGGAATAATTAATGTCATATTTGCTTAAGATCTCAAAATCTTTTAATGATGTGATCAACTATGAAAATACGAATTTTGATAGCTACTGCACATACTCAAAAAGCCCTTGTAATTTCCGATGGGCCCACTTTAAAGACACAGATAGAAATTATAAATTGATTGATCGCACCCCTATTATGGATTCAAAAAAATCAAATCTCCCAGTTCTGACACTAGACAAAGATAAAGCAAATGCCCTTATAACTGAAACAGGTGTTGAAACACTCGATCATGCTGATGCTCACATAAAATCAAACTTTATCATTCAGATTAGTGGCTTTCTTGCGATGATAATTCTTTTTTTTTTGTGTTCAGGAAAAAATCACCTTGGGTTTACTATACAAATATCAAGAATAAGCCACTACATCCGTGCTACGAAAGCAATCCTGGGGTAGTCTCGTGGCTTTATAAGCTTATTGTAGTCAGAGATACTCAGCTGTTGAGCATGATTGGGCTCGATCGCTTTATTCTGCTTCAGACAATAAAACTGCTGTACAGAATTTGTTTTGTACTCTCTGCTATGTGCTTGCCAATATTTTTTTATGCCTTTTTTATGCAGAGCGGAACCTAGATGACCCGCAACGATTTCCAAGGCTGACAATTTGGAGAATTAAGGACTGTAAGCTATACTGGGGGATTCTGCTAATCTCGTATGTCTCCACAATCATCATATTCTACATCATCTTCATTTACTACAAGAGATACATCACTTTGCGTCAGCTTTATCTTGTGTCACCTGCCACCATGGCATCGATAGTAAAACTAAGAGATCTAAAAAAAAATCTGGGATCAAATATAGATCTCCTGAAAGATATAAAGAAACTTTCAGTGGTCAAATCGATGACCAACTGTTAATGGACCAATCTTGCAATGGCGTCGCTAGGCCTTAATTGGGGTGTTATAGACCCCCAAAACTCAAACTTAGCCCCCTCAAAGTAATCCGTAAACCCTACCAAAAATTACTCGTATACCCCTAAAATCCTGTAGGAATTTATATTAAAAATTAAATTGATAGATTTTGTAGAAATGAGTTTCAATATCAAACAGTACAATTTTCAAGAAAAAACAAATAAATGTTGGGGGTCCATACTCTCTAACCATAGCTAGAACACGTTTTTGAAACTTATATTATTAATCCTTTCTTCCTCGTATGTGGCCCATGAAAGTCGCCAAATTGCTTTCGAGCTCTTTATTGAGTGATTCGACTTGATTCATCAAGTTCTCGACTGATACATTGATATTTTTTTTGACGCGCAAAACAAAATTAATACTACTGTTTATCGCTTTCATCGCGCATTCTTGGTACAAATGGAACAGATACGAATAATCTCGCCTAAACATTGCATTTTCGTTCAAGAGACGAGAAAGGCGGTAGTCAGTTTCTGTTATTTTCCCAAAAGGTCTTACGTCGCTTTTACCGAAGCGAACCTTTGAAAACAAGTGCACAAAGGTCATATACTCTAGATTTTGGTCCCAATAGCTAGCTGGTTCGGCTTCAACACGCTTCATTTGGAAAGAAGCTAACAAATCCTTCGGGGGTTGAACATTCACCGGATGGATTGTATTGTGATCGTAAAGATCTTCAACTTCATCTTTTGAAGGCTTTCTTAACAATGCTTCTGGTTGCGTTACAATTCTGTAGGCGTCGTCTCGTGAGAGATTAGACCCATCAACTACAGCGCCAACGCAGTTATTAAAAGCGTTTTTATTTGTTTCCGCCTGCTGATTATCTATGGCCGAAGCGTTCTCGCTTGAAACCACTGCATCATGACTGTCGTTCGCTAAGGCGAGGGTATCATTTCTTCTAAGCAATTCATCTGGGGTTGATAAATTCTCACGCTCATCGACAATCCCTTCGGTGCTGCAAATATAATCCTCATTGATCTGAGTGGCATCGATGAGTTTGAAAAAGGGATTAATATTTTTCAGTACAGTGATGGCTTTTTTTTTCAAGGCTTCTAGACGCACTATTTTTTGCCAAATTTTTCTGTCGCAGGTGGGGAGGCCATTAATAAATATGTGCAATTCGTGATTTTTTAGGCAATGACGTCGGTATCATGTTGATATTTTTTTGAACTGGAATTGGGAGGTATATGATTTTACCTTTCCAAGCTTTCACCGCACCAAAGTGAATGTTGGAGTTCGATTTGGTTCCTAGCCGGACGACAGTGTGAAATGACTTCACAAGTTGGATTAGAGCTTTTTCAAACATGTTCAATCCAGCGATTTCCACTGGAGGAAAGTCAACTCCCAAACCATTAAGGAAACACCTATTTGGAACTTTTCCTTTCCCCAATTCTTTAGAACAGTAAGGACATAAGACCATGTCCATTTCTTTAAAGTTTGGATGTTTCAACAGCAATACAGCTCTTAAAATGAGATAAGCAGGGTTTTCAAGAACTGAGGTGTTTGCCAGTTTTTCTACGGACCTTCAATCAGATTTTCTTAATAATCTAGCGCAACAATCGTAAGGAGTGTCGTGAAATTCATTTGTATCTCTCTCAGCTCTAGCAAATTGTTTAGTGTATAAAGCCAAGATTTCACTCTCATCGAGCCTAGGCCTTACATGGCTTTCGGTGCCTTTCGTCGCCTCGTTATCAGCATTCGAAATTTTTAAGCCACGGGTAGCAACAATTTTCTCAATTCTGTTATAATTTTCCTGAGAGATTCATAATCTCCATGATCACTCTCGACGGTCAACTTCAATAAAGCGTTTTGCAACGCTCTAACAGAGTAAATTTTGTCATAATATTCCTAATCCCCGAGAAATGCGGAGCCAATTCTCTGAAGGCTCTCAAGTAACTGTGGCAACCCTCGCTCTCGGAGCAATATGCAAAATGCCTAAGATACGGGAAGAGTTTAACCTCCAAATCTGAATAATCCGACGGCAACGCTACATTAGTTTTTTTTGTAAAATCTATTTTTAAAGGAGCAAACATCAAAATCAGATCCAAAAAGGTTACTTAAAGCGCTCTCGCTCGCATTTGCTGCCATGTTGATGAAAGCTATGACGTCAAAAATGGCACGTTCTCTTACTTTGCAAATGTCGCTGCATTCCCAATACGAACATTTTCCCTTCGTTTCAATTAATCCAGATTCGTTAATGACGATGTTCGCCTTTGGACGTTTCTCTTTGGAAACGTCTTCTACTTCG
The DNA here is from genome assembly GCF_054372755.1 of Phalangium opilio. Lineage (NCBI taxonomy): Eukaryota > Metazoa > Arthropoda > Arachnida > Opiliones > Phalangiidae > Phalangium > Phalangium opilio. The sequence goes on along the minus strand of NW_028324162.1, from coordinate 1,048,996 downwards.
TTGAAAATATTTGTGACAACGCCCAATTGATTCACTTGTAAGCAACGTTCAATGACAAAGGCACCGTCTGGTCCATTTATGTCGAGGAAGTTGCCATTTTCATCAACCCATTCATTACTTTGTTCCACACTATGGCACTTTTCTCTTAAAACCATTTTGAAAGTTCCATTTTGAAAGTTCCATTTTCGTCAAATTGAAATATTTTTCCATATCGCGTTTTACTGTCATCGTTTTTCCTTATTTTGCCATGATTCCCCAAAGGAAAGTACGAAGTCTCTCGATAAAACGCTTCGGTAAGACTGGTGTGAAGCCTTTTTCCGCCAATGATTTCGACAAAATTGTGACTATTTACCAATCCAATTTCTTGGAATTTCACGGCAAAGCTTTTGAATTGTTCAATAAGGATAGCGCGCTTTGCATGGCAAGCTGAGTATATCTGCCTTTTCAAATGAAAAATTTTTCCACATAGCAATTGGCATTGGAGTTTGTGCGATGTAAATTTGGAACTTTGTTTGCCACATGCATTAGCTAAAGTTTTGGACGACATCAATCGTTCAGTTAGTCGCGTAACTAAAAAGCGCTTAAAACTTTAAGCACTCATTTTTTGGTTTTTGGTTTTAAAAATACCTCTATTAAAGTAAACTTTTTAAGGGGATTTTTTGCATTACGCTTGACTCTGTACGTCGAGTTTTTACTTTGTGAGCGATGCTTTTTTTGGAATAATACCGTTTACAAGATAATTTGGTTGCTTGTGATGTTTTCACAACTTGGGCTTTTAGAGCCCTTTGGTTTCTAAATCTTAAGCGTTCTTGCTCCTTCTTTCAACGTTGTCGAGAAACCATTCTAAATTATCTAAACTCTCTCTAAGAGGCAATTAGGTCTCTCTTTGAGCCACAAAACGTCTCTCTTTCAGCCACAATAGGTCTCTCTTTCAGCCACAACAGGTCTCTCTTTCTGCCACAACAGGTCTCTCTTTGAGCCATAACAGGTCTCTCTCTTTTGAACCAAAAGATATCAGTAAGTGCCAGGAAGGCACTTAAAAATATAGAACACGTCACACATAATGAAACATATAAAATCGTGTTTACCTAATGAAATTTGCTAATAACCAGCAAGGTATAGCCTAGTCCGCTTTTAAAAAAGCGTCAAGCCCAAACTAACCGAAAATGCCGCTTAAAAACAATGCGAAAATCAAGAAAAGGTACCCAAACAGTCTCGAAAAATTGACGGATCCTGAAACAGAAATCGTCACTTCAAGAAATAATTGGGCGCAGCTAAATCTTCCACGTGTTAGTCTCGTTAAGATTCAAGCTTCGTATGTAGTTCAGTTCAGTTTTTTTGAGGCATCTTTTTTCCGTGGCTAATATAATGTAGGTTCCCACGGGATGCAAGCAATCTGTTAGCATAGACGCATTTTGGGAACTGGATGCATTCCATTTAAGGAATTTTCCCCCCTGTATTATTATTCGATCGAAAAGGTCACTGGTCAATCAGCTATATGGTCACTGGTGTTTTAGACTAAATTCTAGCGTACTCCTCCAAGCTCGTCTCTATACTCTATTGCAAGAAGACGTCACTACTTTTTCGGTCGATCGGCTGCTCCGTGTTATGCTTATAGTTTGAAGCAAAAAAAAAGTCATAATAATTCCATAATTTCCATTACTACCCGATTTGAGTCTTTGAAACTCAAGGATAGTGGCGATAATACTAAAGCATTGTCGATGAGTAACCAAAGTGTTCATTAAAACAGTTTGACGACCATGTTTACATGTGCGCAGAATTGACAACGTTAAACAACTTTGGCAATTTGAATACACAGGGGGTCATTTTTGCTATATTCACGTTGGTGTGTGCTAATGCACCTAAATTGTTGTGAATACTGTCGGTATTTAATTTAATTCTTTAATTCTTGAAATTAAAGCCAAACAAGGGGACATCATCATTCGTTAAGATATTTTCCAGATTGTGTTTAAGTTACCGCAGCCATTTTGCAACGTTTCCATGTTGGCATTTGTTTATCAGATTAAATAGGGCCGACCATTGATTTATTTACTCAAATTGAAGCCAGCATAGAGTGCTTCATCATTCGTTAACATATTTTCCTTCATCAACTTAACGTTGAAGTAATTAATTTTATTTACTTGACTTTAAAACCCTTTTTCCTCTAGATTTTGGTCAGTACCAAGGGATAATAGATGCCAAAGAATGCTTCTCACTGGATATAAACTTCTATTTCATTAATTTCGAATATGATAAGGTGTAAAATGTAAATAAGTGTATTAATTATTCCTTTGTTTTGTCAATTACCAGTTCTTTTATTGATTTACAAAATTATAATGAAAAGAAAGAAAAATAAATAATTATCACTGAGAAAAAAAATCACTCTTGGATATCCACCCTGCAGGAAAATCAGGATTTTATTAAAGATTGCCATAGTCTAAAGCTGAATTATCAAACAATTATGCACACTTCTGTTTGAAAATTCAGTGAATAATTCTTAAAAGGTTGTTAAAGGGAGAATGAAATGGCTACGTATCAATTTTTTATTTATATTGTTTAAATGTAATCAAAATAATCTATGCAACTTAAACCAAATTCCCGATACCGACCTTATCTTTTAGTGCCCAACAATACTTTTAAGAATTATTTTGGATTAATTTAATAACTTTTATGCCCAGCTAATACTAGTCATAAAATGTTGAGAGAATCCCTCTGGTAGAAACTGTTGTTTAAGTAACTTACGTATCCATTTCCTCCTCCAATTGATGGAGGAGCATCTCCTCTTCGGCGGCCTCCTCCGGCACCTGCGGCCCCGCGACCTCCACCACGACCTGCGGCTCCGTGGCCTCCACCGCCGCCTGCGGTCCCACTGCTAGTTGGCTCCGTGGGCCTGTTATTAATAATGAAATATTAGAGTACGTTTAGCATTTGAAAATTTAAAAGTTCATGGGATATGCTCCATACGTTTGTCACTGGTTAAAGAGAGCTTGTCATTAAGTTACGTAGTAGGTGAAACGTCATAGATTCTCGTAAAGCGACACGTGGTGAGGCGATGTCAAAGGCTAAGTACAGACTAAATGGGAAGATGGACTACAAAACCGAGTGTGGTCGTTCTCGAAATTTCTCTCAGTAAGTCTATAGCATTACGAAGTATAGGTAGCGTCATACTTATGGAACATATAAACTTCTGCCTTAAGCAACGAATAAAGTACTATACCACGTCGATCCCAGCACTGGCGTTCAAAGTGACAGTAGCGGTTGCAGTTGTTGCACCGGCGTCTTTTGCAGATGCCGCCGCTATGGCCACGATTTTGGTCGTATCCGTTGCCCCGGGTAAGACAGCCGGCCTCACGGCCCCTTCCGGACCCGCGGCCCCTACTGGGCCCAGGCCCCCTTCTCGGCCCGCGTCCCCTTTCGTTCACATTCAAATTTATGGTGCAATTTGCACCAGTGACGGTGAAATATCGGTCCATTTTGAACTGAAACCAACTTTAGTTTCTTAAAAAATATTTTCCTAATACCCTCTTCAGACGAGGTTAAAAAAGCTGGAATGCTAAACCTGGTATGATATATAAACTATGAGGGGGAGAATAACAGTAACATAGGATATTGTCCACATAAGATTTTATAATTTGTTATTAAATTTTGAATTTAAAATCGTAGGGCTCATTAACCAAGGCTTCAGATTTATATTTTCAAAAAAACGTTTTAATCGATTTGAAATTCGATATGTAAACTATGAGTGTAAAACAGTAAAATAGGATATTCTCGACATAAAATTATATAATTTGTTTCTAAATTTTGAATTAAAAATCGTAGGGAAAGAAAACTAGAAGCTTACTTACTTCTTCTTGCTAGTCCTGATATAAAAATGATCGCGACGCGAGAGACGTTGTACTACCAAGCGGGGGGAGTGATCGAAAAGTTCACGAATTTTGCCACCGCCCGTTCAGCAACGATCTACGATCACCAATCGGTTAACTACCACATTATTTTCTCACTATGGTACCGCTGACCTGCCATTTAACCACGTTTGTTTTCGGCCCTCTAGAAATAATTTCTCACTTTGGCTCGAAAACAGTGACCGTGTGCTGATCAACTATTATGGTTAATTGATTCAGCAGTTCGTTAAAGTAGAACTCATCATTAAAATAAGCCCTCTTCTGTCCAAGTAAAATGTCGAATCCCGCTTTAATCCTAACAAAACACGTCGGATATTTAGGGTAAGTTAAGATAAAAGGTTAAGTGCTAAGAAAATAACACCTACACGGCAGCGTTGCAATTTAAAGTTTCGAGATTTTGGGCCTGAAATACGTGCCAGGGTCTAAATACGAATGGAGGAGGCGAAGGCGATGGCGCTGGCGGTGAAGGGGGATTCGATGAACCCGAGGACAAAAATACGTGCCAGGCTCTGAAAATGTATGAAGGAGGCAAAGGCACGGGAGAAGGCGAGTGCGCTGGCGTTGAATCCATCTTGGGAGAAATGGGCGTATCGACACCTTGCAAATAACTAAACATAACCAAACCCCCATCATCCCAGCTTCAAATTACAAGAGTTTAAATAAAAATGCCCTAGAAAGATAACTACGACTAGATCCCGTTGACGAAATAAAAAGCGGATTAGAAGATAGCAATGCGTCAAGTAAATAAATGTAAATTTTTAGGGAGTACGCGCCAAACGCAATTGCAATGCGAAAATTCTCAATAAACCGAAAATAAATATATCTCGTCAAAGGGAATCTTATTATTTCTAATATTAATTGATACTATTTATTAAAAATTGGTAAAGAAAAAAACATCTTCGCTTACCAATCGGGGATTTTGCTCATTTATTTCTAGGGTGCTAGGACTTTTAAATTTAAGACGTTGTCTTTTGGGTTTCAGCTTCGAACTAATGGTCCGAAATGGGGGGTAAAACCGTTTTTATATTTGAACAGAATTAAAAGGAAGGGGAAGGTTAACATCTTGACCACCCTTTTCGAAAGAGAAGAAAGGTCGCGGATCGACAGCCCCCATTTCGCCTGCCACCGGATCACCAACACACATTTTGCCTGCCACCGGATCACCAACACCCATTTCGCCTGCCACCGGATCACCAACACCCATTTCGCCTGCCACCGGATCACCAACACCCATTTCGCCTGCCACCGGATCACCAACACCCATTTCGCCTGCCACCGGATCGCCAACATCTTCTTAGCCCGCCACCGTATTGCATCGCCAACACCCGTTTCGCCTGCCAGTGGCCAGCCAGCACCCACTACGCCTGCCACCGGATCGCCAGCACCTATTTCGCCGGCCACCGCATTGCCAACATCTTTTTCGTCGTCACCGGAATGACAGCCCCCATTTTGCCTGCCACCAGATCGCCAACACCAATTTCGCCTGCCACCGGATCGCCAACACCCATTTTGCCTGCCACCGGATCGCCAACATCTTCATCGACTGCCACCGGATCGTCAGCACCCATTTTGCCTGCCACCGGATCGTCAGCACCCATTTGCCTGCCACCGGATCACCAGCACCCATTTTGCCTGCCACCGGATCGTCAGCACCCATTTGCCTGCCACCGGATCGCCAGCACCCATTTTGCCTGCCACCGGATCGCCAGCACCCATTTTGTCTGCCACCGGATCGCCAGCACCCATTTTGCCTGCCACCGGATCGCCAGCACCCATTTTGCCTGCCAACGGATCGCCAGCACCCATTTCGCCTGCCACCGGATCGTCAGCACCCATTTTGCCTGCCACCTGATCGCCAGCACTCATTTTGCCTGCCAACGGATCGCCAGCACCCATTTCGCCTGCCACCGGATCGTCAGCACCCATTTTGCCTGCCACCGGATCGTCAGCACCCATTTTGCCTGCCACCGGATCGTCAGCACCCATTTTGCCTGCCACCGGATCACCAACACCCATTTCGCCTGCCACCGGATCGCCAACATCTTCTTAGCCCGCCACCGTATCGCATCGCCAACACCCGTTTCGCCTGCCAGTGGCTAGCCAGCACCCACTACGCCTGCCACCGGATCGCCAGCACCTATTTCGCCGGCCACCACATTGCCAACATCTTTTTCGTCGTCACCGGATTGACAGCCCCCATTTTGCCTGCCACCGGATCGCCAACACCAATTTCGCCTGCCACCGGATCGCCAACACCCATTTCGCCTGCCACCGGATCGCCAACACCCATTTCGCCTGCCACCGGATCGCCAACATCTTCATCGACTGCCACCGGATCGACAGCACCCATTTTGCCTGCCACCGGATCGTCAGCACCCATTTGCCTGCCACCGGATCGCCAGCACCCATTTTGCCTGCCACCGGATCGTCAGCACCCATTTTGCCTGCCACCGTATCGCCAGCACCCATTTTGCCTGCCACCGGATCGCCAGCACCCATTTTGCCTGCCACCGGATCGCCAGCACCCATTTTGCCTGCCACCTGATCGCCAGCACTCATTTTGCCTGCCAACGGATCGCCAGCACCCATTTTGCCTGCCACCGGATCGCTAGGGCCTGTATCCAGCGATACTCGTGCCGATTTATCGGTGCGTGTGACTGGTAAGGCCTCGAAACGTACCGTGCGACGTCGTCTTAAACGACAGATTGCTTAAGAAAAGGCCAAATCGGGGTCTGGAACGGTCTCCACCCCCGCTGGGGGTGCGAAGGCGCGTGACACCCAATTGAAGAGGCCTAGAACGGAGGACTCGACTCCCTCACCCAGTACCTAGCAGGCGGCGGCGAAAAAGGCTAAGTCCTATAGTGACGCCGCCAGCGCAGAAAAGATGGCCATTGTTAAAAAAGGCTATCCGAAGGCGGTCATCACGGAGGAAGACGTGGGCCCAATCCCGAAGGCGATTCTAGGGGCGCTGGATGGGATACCTTTGGGGAGCCGTCTACCGCGCCTTGCTTATTTAAACCTGACGGCCGGGGCCCTGGTATACTCCTGTGAGGATACGTTCACTGGTCAATGGCTGATGGAGAACATAGCCTACTCGGTGGTAGGGGATGCGGTGCTCTCAGTAACGAGAGCTAGCGAACTCTCTAAGCCGTTTAAGGTAATGTTCCGCACCAGGGACCAGATCACTAAAGAGCCGGCGGTGCTGTTCCGGCGCCTAAAGGCCATTAACGATGGTTTTGCAACCGAATATTGGAAATGCATTCGGACATACGTGGACAGGACAGTGCGGTACTGGGTACTGTCCATCGATGGCTCCTCGCTGGACGCCATTAAGAATGCTGGTTTCGTGGACTTCACTGGAGTGGACAAGAGTTCCTTCAAACTCCTACAGCACACGGAAACCACCAAAAACCACTGCAGCCCTTCTACGGCAAGGGGTGGGACTAGCGAGATGGGGGATCTCGCTGTGGAGCTCGCTGGTGTCGCTCGAGGCACAGAGGAGGAGGGGTGGCTCATTCGGAAGCTCGTTCTTCCATGGATGAGTCTACCCTACTGGAAGAATCGGATGGGACCCTTCGGGATCCAGCCGATGTGCGTTCTAGTGGTCCTGATGAGGGGGAGGATCTTGGGACTGGGAGCTTGCCTGTCGGGGGGAGGGAGGTGCCACTAGCCCTCTCGGGACCGATGAGGTGTAGCTAGGTCCCATCTGAACCCCTCTTAAGGACCATGGGGACGCTACGTGCAATTCAAATCAATCTGCACCATAGTAAGGCGGCCTCTGCGGTACTCTGCAGGAGGTTTGCTATAGAGGGTCTTGATCTGGCCCTCATACAAGAACCGTGGATTTGTCATGGCAAAATCCTCGGTCTTGACGCGGCGGGGTCACTATTTTATGACCATACTGCTGCTAGACCTAGGGCGTGTATTCTGGTTCGGAAGGATCTTTGTTGTATCTCTCTACCGCTGTACACGTCCCTGGACACGGCGGCCGTGAAGCTAGTCCTGGCCACTGGGCATGCCAAGTTGACTATCACGGCTGCCTCTGCATACTTTGCCCACGAAGCGGACTCTCTCCCGACAATTGAGGTGATCAATTTGGTCAATCAATGTGAAAAGAGAGGGGACATTTTAATCATTGGCTGTGACGCTAATGCTCATCCCATCACATGGGGCAGTTCTGACTGCAACAGGAGAGGTGATGATTTACTAGAATATTTAGTTGGTAGTAAACTCTATATTATTAATCAAAACAATGAACCTACTTTTGTTACTTCTAATAGAAGGGAGGTCATTGACCTCACGCTAGCCACGGAAAACCTCGTGTCCTCCGTGTCTAACTGGCATGTGTCTAATGATCTGTCTCTGTCGGATCATAGGCACATCTGCTTCACTGTCGCGACTACCTCTGTCCCGGCGGGGACGGAGATACGCAATCCAAAACGTACCAATTGGGCCGGCTATAGGGATGACCTAATCCTACGCTACGGAGGGGGTCACACTCCTAAACTTACTTCACTTAAGGATCTTGATACTGCTGGTGATTTGCAGTGCTCCATCATGGAGTCGTTCCACCGGAACTGCCCACTTAAGACCGTCGACCGCTCGAGGCTTGTCCCTTGGTGGAACGCGGATCTCAGCCGGCTCCCTAAACACACGCGCAGGCTCTTTAACAAAGCCAAGCGCACGGGTGACTGGGCTGGATACAGGCAGTCCCTTAACACCTACAACAGGGCCATTAGAGCTGCTAAGAAGGACTCCTGGCGGACCTTCTGTGAGCAAGTCTCCAATGTCCCTGCTACGGCTAGGGTCATGAAGATTCTTCGCACGACAGCACACATCGACTTAATGCTATTAAGCTGCGGGAGGGTGTGTACACTAAGTCTGGGGCTGAGACTCTCAAGCACATGCTGGAGGTCCATTTTCCTGACTCTACTTTCATCAATCCAACAAACCCTGACTCTCTCTACCTTGTCCTGCACAGGGCTAAGAGGGAAGACTGGCTTGTAGCCAGACAGGTTGTCACGATTCCCAAGCTTCGGTGGGCTGTCAACTGTTTTGAGCCCTACAAGTCTCCGGGACCCGATGGGGTCTTCCCTCTGCTTTAGCAGGAGGGCTTAGACCACATCGCCTCTGCGCTATGCAAGATCTACAGACTCTGCATTGCTCTCGGTCACATACCTCGTGAATGGAAACGCTCTAGGGTCATCTTTATTCCCAAGCCCGGGAAGGCTTCCTATCTCGAGGCGAAGGCATTTAGGCCCATATGCCTGACCTCCTTCTTCCTCAAAATTCTGGAGAAGCTGGTGGACAGGTACATTAGTGTCGAGGTACTTTCGGTAACTCCTCTCTCTTCTTCACAATTCGCTTACCAAAAAGGCAAATCCACTGAGACGGCCCTTCACGGCCTTACGAATTGCCTGGATGGGCATTCGAGTTTCAGGAAATTTCACTGGCCGTCTTCCTTGATATTGAGGGGGCCTTTGACAAGGTCTCTAGCTCGGTTATTACTGAAGTTGTCAAGAGATTTGGCATCAGCGACACTCTTGGCCGCAGGATCAAGTCCATGCTGACCGACCGAGAGGTGAAGGCGTCTCTCCTTGGGGTCTCTCTAGGGGTGACTACCAGTAGGGGCTGTCCTCAGGGTGGAGTGCTCTCCCCTCTGTTGTGGTGCCTGGTGGTGGACGAACTCTTGGAGAGGCTCGGGGGTTCTGGGGGCTGTCACTGCTTCGGGTATGCGGACGATGTGGCGATAGTCTTTACTGGGAAGTTCCCGGCTACTGTCACCACGCTTATGAGATCTGCTCTCTAACGTGGAGCAATGGTGTCAGGCGGTTAACCAGTGAGTTAATCCTGATAAAACTGTCCTTGTTCCTTTTACGAGGAAGAATACTAAGGATCTGTTCAATGATATCTCTTTCTTTGGCCAGGTCCTGACAAAGTCCTCCGAGGTGAAATACCTGGGGGTGACCTTTGATTGCAGACTCACATGGAAGCCACATCTTGATCGGTGTATTAAGAAGGCCAAGATGCTTTTCTGGAGGACCAGGAGCTCTGTCGGCCAGACTTGGGGCCTCAACCCCAAGGCTGTACACTGGCTCTTTACTGGGATCATCAGACCCATACTATCTTACGGGGCACTTGTCTGGTGGACAAGGGTCCTGCTTAAGACGGTGCAGGCTGCCCTGCGCAAGCTTCAAAGGCTTGCCTGCATTGGTGTTATGGGGGCCATGAGATCGACCCCAACTAGAGAGCTGCAAAATGAAAATATTAACCTCCAACTCCTTCCAACTCCAAGGCAATACACAACAATGACTCCAATTCCTCCCAATGCCATAATCAAAAGTTTCAACTCCGCAGAACTCCGCAAAGCGAAATTTAAAACTCCTCCCAACTCCTTCCATGAAAATTGAAATTTCTTAAACTCCTCCCAACTCCTTCCGTGAAAATGAAAATTTCTTAAACTCCTCCCAACTCGTTCCATGAAAATTCAAATTTCTTTAACTCCTTCTAACTTCGTCCATTAAAATATTTACTCAAAAAAGTCTTCTAGACATTAAAACTGAAGATTTTGGGGAAAAAGGCGCTACGCGTTGTTGTTGAGTCATATTTTACGCTTAGTTTCTTAAATTAGCTATTTAATTAAAATCGGACTGATTCGCTTCGCAAATGCTATTTTGAAAGACAAGGCCACGAACTTTACGAATCAAGAAATACTAACACTAGAGTCAATTCTGTTATTAGTTGCGCCTGCCAATATGCCTATACTGCCTTACTTTATGCCTCAAAGCTAGAAAGGAGACTCTTGTCAATGGGTTTAAGAGAAAATAAAAAGCGCCCGCGGCCCCATTGTGCGAGAGACTCACTGAGTGGACTTGTCACGTGGGGTTACGGGTGAAAAAATAATTTCGTACGAAGCTTCTGAAGACAGACAACGTTAAAGTCAGCTTTTAAATTGGAGCCCTACCACTTACCAGACTTAAGTTTTCCAACTCCGTAGATTTCCATGTTTTAAGATAATTTTCCATTGCCTCCCAGCTCCGCAATTATAATTATCATTATTCCCATTGCCTCCCAACTCCGCACACGAAAACTTCCACTGCCACCCAACTCCAATTTTATCTCAGAAAAACATTTCCAACTCCTGGAGCTCCCATCGCTTAAACGCGGAACCCAGCGGGTTTCAAAGTTCTTCCACGGAGTTGCAGCTCTCTAACCCCAACTGCTTCCCTGGAGGTGCTCCTTGACATGCTTCCTCTTCATCTCTTCATTGAGGAGGAGGCTGTCATGGGGGCCTACAGGCTCAACATTAGTGGCTGCTGGGTTCCAAGACTTTGGGATTACAGCCATACGAAGCTCTTTCGGGAGTACGCCGCACTTGAGCCGTCGCTAACGATGTGCTCAAACAAAACCGTTACCAGTTTTGATTTCACTAAGCCATTCAGCATTTACTTCCCAAGTCGAGAAGAGTGGACTAACCTGCTGCCTCTTGGCACTGAGGGTGAAACTATTTGGCTCACCGATGGTTCCAAGACTGATTCCGGCGCTGGCGCCGGCTATTACTGCCAAACCACAAGGGTTGGCTTTTCTGCTTGCCTGGGCACCTTTGCTAGTGTGTTCCAGGCGGAAATTGCCGCGATCTGTTATTGCGCAGATTACTGTATTAACAAAGGGTATACCGGACGGACTGTGAGAATTTATTCTGACAGTCAGGCCGCCCTGAATGCGCTGAACCAGTGTCAGATTACCTCTCAACTGGTGCGCAGCTGCCTTGATCTGCTAGCGCGACTGGCATTCTGCAACAGGGTTCTGTTGTACTGGGTGCCAGGGCATAGCGGATATCATGGCAATGAGCAAGCCGGTAGATTTGCGAAAAGGGGTGCGGAGGCGAAGCTCTTGGGGCCGGAGCCGGCCGTCCCCATCCCCTACAGGCACGTCAAACAGTGTCTGCATGACAGGTTGACTGTCATACAAAACCAGCTCTGGCATAACATGGAGGGCCAGAGACAGACAAAACTGTTAGTCAATGGTCCCTGCAAGTCTCGTGCTAGAGACCTAATTTCGCTCAGCAGATGGGATATTAGGCTGGCCACCGGTCTTCTGACCGGGCACTGTCGGCTTAATAGGCACCTCCATCTGATGGGTTTTGCCGACGACCCTCTCTGTAGGTCGTGTCAGGAGAAGGAAGAAACATCCGCTCACGTACTTTGCGAGTGCGACTGCTTCGCCTCGCTTAGACTAGAATATTTTGATTCACACACTTTGGAACCCTCGCGGGTCTCCTCTATTACGGTGGAGCGAATTCTTCGCTACGCTGTGGCCACGGGTCTATTCAAGGCCTGAATACTAGGGTGCACAATATGCCTATGGCATCGGTGCTAGGGCGCGAGCCCCCTATTCATTAATAACAATAATAAGTACAAGTATATAATTCAGATCAAACAGTGCAAGGGGCTTGTAGTACTATTCTACTATAATTTAGTTTTTTTTCCCTATAAAATAATTAGGGGAAAACTTAATTGTTATGGTGCATTAAATCTACTGATTCGAAAGATCAATATTAAACAAGAAATGTGAACCGGGTTATTTTCATTTTCGTATTTCGGTAGATAGCGAATGAGCTAGTGGCTACTACTCGTAAGGCCTACAACTGCAGGTTCCATCATTTTTTTTGTAACCTAAATAATTCAGATCATTCGAACGCCAATAAGAGCAACGGGTGTAAGGGGCACTTTTTTTGGGGCAAGGGAAGCCCTTACACTGATAACTTTCTTTGCACATACAATGACAGGAATGCTCCACTGGACGTTTTTATTTCTTCGTATTAAGCTGAAGTCATTCTAGAAGTCATTTCTGGTACGTGCATGACGCATTCCAACTTCGTTTTCTTCGGGCATTGCATCGCCTGATTAAAAAGTTTCCACCTATCCTCGGGACATTCTGCATTTGAGTAAATCAAAAAAGAGACATGTTGGGAAGGCCAAAATAATTCCTCTCCGAGTCGAGACGACTGTCTCCAAAGACCTAACCTGACTTTTCATTTCTTAACATAAATATTATTGCTATCAAGTACAGCTTTGTAATATCTAATTTTTTTATTCACTGAAGTTGTATGCTAAAATTTATTGTATCCAAAACTTTAATTTAAAAATAATCGGTTAATCACTAATTTGAAGATAGTGGGTAGATAATGCCGAGCTTTACTAGTTTGATTAATACGCAATCTACGACTATTTTAAAAACAAAGAGACTGACTGACACATGGACAGAAACGTCTAGTACAGTTCCTCTACGTGACGTATGTCACTAGGAGAGTTAATTAAGCCTGTTTGTGCAATAATTGTAAATTCTATGTTGGACTACAGAAAATGTTTTGCCAAAATGAACTATCGTCTAAAGAATTCCAGTTTGATATAATTACCGTGCGAGTTTTCATCGCAGTAGCTAAGCTTGACCAGCATCAGAATGACAAATACCAAGTTGAAAAACATTTTCTCTCTGTAAAAGATTGAATAATTTTAAGTCTGCAAACTATAACCAATAATCAAAGACAGTTGAAGCATTTAAGACTAAAGCTCTTCAGATCCCCAATCTTTCCCATCTGAATCGTACTACCGACTAAATCCCCATTGTTCATCGATGCCTCAAAAGAAATGTTAACGTAGCCCTGAATGTCTTCAAAGCGATCGTTTTGCAAAGTTATAGAGACAATTCAGTAATAACTCTCGAGACATCGAATATTCACAAACGATTTCTATCAATACACTATAAAATAATCGCTAATCCTTTAGTTGCACATCAAACGATGTTGCTAGTAACGAATTCCTCTTCAAGCTTAGCCTTAGAGTTTTAAGTACTTACCAGCCTAGAGAAGTGATGACGATGAACAGTATCGGTGAGAGTTTTTCGTTGGTTAGTTGACTAGTGCAGTTGGCAATGGCTTCGCCTACACGCGGTTTTATATGATTCAGCTTGAAATAAAACAGGAGAAGCAGGTAGACATTACTACACAATGACAAGTACGGTTTAAAGGAACAGTGACCAAAGTAAATGTTCCAAAACTAACCTAAAATTTCTCCTTGATTTATTAAATTCGAGTGATTTCATTTTTAAGACTATATCCATCTCGAATAAACGAAAACTTCAAGACACAGTGATCCAAAACAAAATGTTTTCACGGAATGATGAAACAGCCCTGACTGATAAATTGATACCCTTTCACGATGCCTTTAAAGAAACACGTAAAACATAATTTAAATAATATTTTTATATCCTATTGTTTAGGAGATGAATTTCTTTGGAAATGGTACTTAAATAATATTGCGAATGTGACGCGTGACTATATCAAATATTTGAAACAATAGGCTCGTTTCACATTAACGTGAAAGAGTCGCCTTTTAGACTGTAGTTGTCCAGCCAATGGAGGTTTTAACGTTGTTGTGTTTCTTATGTTTCTTCCAGTCGCCCAAGTGAGATTTTTTCTTGATTTTTGAATCTTTATAGGGTACTCTTCAAAGATTCCCTTGACCAATCAGACTACAGCATTAAGTACCTAGACTCATTAAGCTCATCTCTTTGGCGGTGGAAAAATCATATTTGAAAATCAATTTTAATCTAAATTAGATTTATATTAGTTATAGGGGTGGTTCATTTGTCCAAAATAAATGAAATCAAATTTGCTCCAGATTGGTCAAGAAATAAATCCAATTCTTATGGCTGGCATCTTACACTTCCTCCGTAACAGTAGATCATAAGTAGGTCAAAAGGAAACCGGAGTCCAACCAAAGTTTGAGAACCACAGAAATCATTCGTCATAATAACTACCCCACTCTGTACACGCATAAACTTAAAAAGGCTTCCCACCGTCAGAATCGTTGGACAGAGATAATTCAGACTCCAATAGACCATTCCATAAATTATTTGCATTGAAATATAACAGGGTTTTGAGGCTGCCCTCTTCGGTTACTTCTCTCGCGCCAAGAGGGAACTCGAGACGGAGCCCGACTTCAAAACACGCGGAGAGAATCTAGTTGTCTCGCACTAACTCTATCGGTGCTACTTGGCGCCACGGAGAATAACCCAAGAAGGCGACCATTCATTACCCTATAGTGTCTTCGTCTCTTCTGGAATTAATGGAATGGTCTATTGAAATCATTTAAATGGTGTTAGGTTGGCGCCATTTGTCTTTTCCATGGCAACTCTGGGTGGAATGAACGGGGCCAATGAGATTGTTTGAATCTCCCCGCCATTTTTAGTGAGCCACGTACCAACCCGACGTCTGTAGCGTAACCACGAATGACGTCATCATTAAGGCACTGTTTTTCAACATACGTTTTACATCGCATCATGGCCTTTTCATGTCAAATTGAAAAATAATTCACGCCACGATTTTTACCTCTTGACAGTTTATTATATAGGAAGATACATGAATTTACAAAAAGTACGAGTTAATCACACTTCAATCAAGTTCAAAATCAATATAATTATTATTAAGAATGTGCAACCTGTCTATTGGTACATAATCCAGCTCACACAGTGCAAGAGGGTTGTAGTATTATTCTACTATCATTTGGAGATTTTCCCCCTATATTATAATTAGAGAGATACTTAATTGTTATAGTGCGTAAAATCAAACTGAATTCAAAGGTAAGTATTAAACAAGAAATGTGAATGGTTATTTTTCAAGAAATCTTTCTTTTAAAATAAGCGACTAAGCTAGCAAGGTGAAGATTAAACGCGAGACCTACTTTTCGTAATCCCTACACGCGCAGGTTCCATCCTTTTCAGTGTAACCTAAACCACGCAGATACCTCGAGGAGAAAAAAAAGTGCAAAAGCTGTATGGGTCATCTTTGTCGGGGCACGGGAACCCCTTGCACTGATGACCGTCTTTGCACATACAGTGACAAGAATGCTCCACTGGAAGTTTTATATTTTTTTCGAATTCAGCCAGAGTCATTCTAGGAGTCATTTCTGGTACGTGCATGACGCATTCCAACTTACTTTCCTTCGGGCATTGCATCGTCTCATTTGTACACAGTTTCCATCTGTCTTCGGGGCAAACTGCGTTAGAGTAAATCATAAATGAAACAAGTTGGGGAAGCTAAAATACTAACTCTCCGAGTCTAACGAAGTCCAGTTCGATATACTTATCGTACCGGTTTTCATCGCAATAGTTAAGCTTTACCAGCATCAGAATGACAAAGACACACTTGAAAAGCATTTTCTATCTGATGTAAAAGATTTAATAATAGTAAGTCTGGAAATTATACCAATAATCAAAGACAGTTGAAGCATTTAAGGCTTAAGCTCTTAAGGAATTTAAAGCAATTCTGGCTATTAAAAGATCCCTATCTGTTTTTCTTTCCCAGCTTAATCTGACCACCGACTAAATCCCCATTGTTCAACGATGTCTCGAAAAGAAATATTAGCTAACGGTCCCGAGCTTGTAACCTTGAATGTCTTTAAAGCGGACGTCTTATAAAGTTTGAGACAATTCAGTAATAACTTTCGAGACATCGAATTTAAGAAGATTACAAACGTTTTTCGTTTTGCCGCTCTTTAGAGCTGGAAAACGATTGTTCCGACCTCCGCTGGTCGGCTGGCTGAAAATGTTGTGACCTGATGAATTTTGTCATTAATGAACATTTCGAATTTCAAATTTCCCGCGAATTTTCAACTTGAAATTCACCCGTAGTCCACGTTACACCTCATAGGTGGCGTAACGTGTTTTATTTCAATTGAAATTATTTTTCTGTCGGTGCGGGGCTTCAAACCTGCCGGTCCATACTAGACGCCAGTGAAGACGCTGGATACTCTACCAATCGACCCACGCTCGCTTAGTACAAAACCCGAGTTAAGTTAGACTGTAGAGTAGAGAGAGGTAGAATTATGTGGATCCCCCACCCACCCTCCCCTTCCCTTCCCGACCAACCAGCTGCAGCTGGATTTTGTAAGTGGGAGAGGAGAGAGAGTAGAGAGAATGACTGCCTAGCGCCCGCCAATAATTTTTAGAAATGTGATTTAAATCAATGAAACATGCTCATTTAAAGTTAAATAATTATAATTAGCTAATGTGATTATTATATTAAAAAAATTATATTATTTAAGTAATAAATTTAACGATAGTTGTTGAGAGATTCAATAGAGGGCAACATGAGATGAAATAAATACTAGTTCGTTTTTTGTTGTCTCTCTGCTTCCTATATTGCAAGGTCCAAGGCTTAACGGATGATCGATGATTAGATAGTTTAATCAGGTGTTTAAATGCAACTTAATCCCGGCGATACCATTAATGACAAACGCAATCAACATACTCATGGTTAAATTAAAGTTAATTAAATTAAATCAACAACTCAACTATCTGCTCAACGATAATTAGGCTAGTTCTTAACTTTTTGTCAGTTTTGCTGTTTATTTAAACGTAATTAAACAATGGTTAAATATTGCAGCGTGTATGGGTGTAAATTTCCACGCGACGTTAAATTGTCGAAACAATGGGATATAGCTTTAAAAGTGGGTAAACCACACACCAAGTCCATGGTTGTCTGCTCCCTTCATTTTAAATTAGAGGATTACCGCCTTCAACCGAAATATGAACATTCAGGTATGTTTTAAGCGTATAATATTAATTTAAAACCAATCATAATAATAGTTATTATTGTAGATAAGTTAAATTACCCTCCCAGACTTAGACACTTGGCTGTTCCTTCCAAAAAACTCCCGTTAAGGAAACATGATCAACAAAAGTTCAAGGCTAATGGGAGATTGGAAAGACTGAAAAAAAAATCAGCTCTCACAATCTCCAACTTTGCATGCAAGTGAAACAGCTGAAATAAATGAACCAGCAGACGCAGAAATTCTAGCTGAAAGATTGGGGATTGATGCTGTTCAACAAACTACCGAGGAAACTACGACCGACAAATGCACCACTCCAAACCCCAATGATAAATCAGGGTTGCCACGGGTCAGGGAGAACCTGGGAAACCTGGAAAAGTCAGGGAATTCTAGAGGGCCGGTAGGCCCTTCTAGATAAGAACCCACACCCTCCCGTAATGTTAAAGAAATAATTCACAGATTTTAGGCTTAGCGTCCCATAGAAAAAGCATGGGATTTTTGGTGGTCCACTTCATCGAATAACTCCATCGAAGTTTGACAAGCCTATTATTATTTTTATAATAGATTAATACAAATTAAGGCTGAAGGAACAGATATCATATAAATAAATAAATAAATATAAAGTTTAATGTGTAAAATAATGATACAAGTGTTGTATTGGCGGGATTTTACACAGTTTGTATTCACAAAATTTGTTTCGTCTTTTACCTATGTTACGTTAGTTTAATTTAATTTAAAACAAAGGATTATTATTTTTTTTTTATAAAAAAAGGAAAAATTTCCTGGATCTATTATTTAAATTTTTCAACTTTAGTACGCCTTCTTTAAATATATCTAAACAACTAAAATGTTTATTAAAATTTTCAGTCATTCTATTTATCGGTGTATTTTTAATTATATTTTGTTGAAATAGTTTTCTAGACCTAATTCTTTGGTTAGGAACGTAAAAGTTTACTTTACCGAGAAGTTCGCTGCAGTCAATTTTGTTTGTTATTAATTTGTTAAGGAATATTGTGTCCATTTTCATAAGTATGGTTTCCATTGTTTGCATATTTAGTTGATTTAGAACTGATTTATAGCTGTAGAAGCGTTCTTTGGAGAAATATATGTGGTAGAATTGTACGAATTTCCTTTGAATCCTTTCAATTTTTAATTTCTGCGAGGCACTACTACTATTGTAGATTACTGCTCCAAACAGTAATTTAGGTCGTACAAGGGATAAATAGAGTTGTCTAAAGCAATATTTCGAGTTAATATTTTTGGCTATTTTTAGGGAAAGGCAGAGCTGTCTAAAACTTTTTGCCGTTGTTGAATCAATTTGTTCGTGAAATAGAAGTTGAGTCAAAGATTACACCTAAATCTCGCACGCTGTTTCCGCGCTTCAGGATTTTTCCGTTCAGTTCATATTGGTACAGAATCTTGTTTAATTTAAGGGTGTATGAAACGACAATAGTTTTGTCCTCGTTTATAGGGATATTGTTGTCTATACACCAATCTTGTAGGTTGTAAAGGTCATCCTGTAGACTAACGCAGTCGTTCTTGTGTTGATGTATTTACCTAATTTATTGTCATCCGCAAATAGCGTTATTTTAGAATTGGTAATTTTAGTTGGGATGTCTGCGATGTAGATATTAAAGAAAAGTGGTCCTAGTGACGATCCCTGGGGAACACCACATGTGACGTCATAGGTTGTATTTGTTTTCTTCCCGTTGACCTTGATTCGGTTTGTTCTGTCTCTAAGGTAGCTTTTTACCCAGCTTAGTATGTTACCGGAAAGGCCATATTAATTCAATTAAAAAAAAAAGACTTGGTTTGCCCAAGCCTTAAAAACAAAACGATAAGAGTTTTTCCAGTTGTCTGAAGCGCGTATATTTTTTTCTATTTAATTTTAAAGACAATCCGTATTTTACTACTCTTTAGAATTTAATTCAATCACCAGATTTTACTGCTAATGGATTAGTTTCCTATAAATTAATTGAAATAAAAAATTACTTATCTCAGATTTTTCAACAACAATTCCATTTACCTGAATCATTTTAATTGATAGTAGAGAAATCCTTCAATTTCTCTACTATGTGATGATTTTTATTTTTTATAAAAAAAAGCTATTATAGCTGAAGAATTTAAATTTTACAGGATAATATGATTAATATCAAACCTTTCAATACACGTCTCATTAAAAATTGAAGAGATTTGAACCAGTGGATGCACATTTCGTTTTATTGTATCTAACAATTTCCAAACATGTGAAATATCCTTTCCAAATGCGGGGAAAGTTCAGCAAAAAAGTTTATAAATTGTAATTTTAATATTTCAATACTTTTGCAAGCACAATTTAATGAAATGTGGCAGTAGAATTTTGAGTATCAATATTAATATCGAAAACGCGTAACCACAGGCCAACAACCGAAAGGCAAGTTGAGTGTCCATCAAGGTTACGAAGCTATTTCTCGCAGAGGTTTGACCCATTTCCATTTCGACATCTTGCAAGACGGTATCAGCAAAGTGTTTTCCACACACTTAGTTTCGTAAAATATAGACGTGCTGAAATTTACCAGAAATAATTTGAAATATCGTCGATTTCGAGCACTCGTACTACAGTACCATAATTACTAATAATTAATATTAGGGGTAATTATGGTAATTATGACAGTACTTACTGATAATTTATAATCTCCGAAATCTGTGGGTCATTTTTGGCCGCACGACTCATTGAAATGAACATTGGTATTGGTAAAATGCCGCCTTTGCTATAATATATCTTATTTTCTGCAATATCTTCAGTATCTATGAAGATATGGGCTAACTTTAATATGAAGTCGTGATCAAATAAAGTCAAATCCCCCGCAACTACTTTTTCCCAAAGTTCCGAACCGACACAATCGATATAATTTCCGAGTTTCACTCGATTCGATACATCGTCACCGGAAAATCAGGGCACCTGTCACACACAGTGAAACAAATTTTAGAATTAGTTCATGGCAGGGATAGATGTAATTTTTGGGAAAACTTATCGGTCACTTTATTGAAGGTCAAATCAAACTTAGAGGTCACTACGCTGATAAACGGTGTCCGGTTATCGAAACGAAAAAAAGACCGATATAGACAAGTGCTTACATATTAGAGGTGTGCGGTTAACCGTTTCAATCGAATAACTCGATCGAATACCGAACCGAATAATTCGATCCGGTATTCGACAAGCCCATTTTCACTATTCGATTCGAATATCGAATACCGAACCGACTATTCGGTTAAAGTTCGACTTCCATAAATTTAGGTCCTTGGCACTAGAGAGACACACCGTATTTAAAAAATATCATCCCAATTTTTTTTGTCTCCCATCAAAAACTACCAGCAAGTGCGTAGGAAAATTTAAAGAAATACTTGACCACCAATGAGGAAAGGTATTTTGAAATTTAGGAGCTTCTAAATATTTTTCTCCTTGCTTTGTAATTTTATTGGCGAATATTAGGGTTAATACCCGATAAACCGCGAATAGTTGGCCTAGTATTCGCGAATATTAGGGTTAAATATTCGCGGTTACTAGGCTTAACTATTCGCGATTAATCGGGAAGGAAAATAATTACCAAGGCCCAACTATTCGGTATTCGATTCGAAATAAAGTATTCGATTCGGTATTTGACAAGGAAAATTTTTGGGTATTCGACAACCGGTTCGATATCCAAAAAGTGGTATTCGCACACCCCTATTACATATTCTTTTAAAACATAATAGACACTCGATCCACTCAAAACACACATGGGTGTGTTTATTTTCAATCTCCAATCGTCCAAAATATCAATGAACAAGTAGTTGACAGAATAAACGTCCGATTTGAAAGTACACGAGATAACGGCCCCCAAAAATAACGCTCCTAAAATCCAGGAACCGCAAGCCAATCTCCAAGATATGTTTCTAGAGGTTTTCGCGATTGCTGATGTATGGGTAGTAATATTTATAAATATTGTCGAATATTTTAAAGCCTGAACTTACGCTCGCAAAAATAAATGAAAAAGAGGTCCCACATTTGAATCAACATGGCGCAAAATCCTTTGGCGATAGAGATCCCGCGCCATTTAGTCGTAATAAGTGCGATGATGATAATGAAACCGAATAGAAGTTCCAACACCTGCAATTTATAACGCAATTGCGGGGGTGAACTCAAAATGAAAACGTTGCTTCAAACATGACCGTGGATGGAAACCATCCTTCAAAATTAGTTATGTGTTGTAGAGAAGCTCCATGATATACCATATGCGAATTCTTCAGTTTCTGAAGGTTTGAACACATTAATAATTTACAAATGGAGGTAATACCGTGGTTAACAAGCTCAATTCCTCACCTCTAGATCGTTCAATGATCCGTTATCGTCAAAAATATCGGTTTGGGTAAAGAGGAGTAATTCAATACTACGATCCAAGAAACGCAATTTTGTTAAATAGACCAATTGTAAACACGTACGGTTAACTTACGAAACATTCGATGAACGTTCAATAAACGGTAAAAAGAAATGAATAATCGCTCGCGAATAATCTAAAATAGAAGCTTCCTAAACGTTCAAATAAAACACTTTAATAAAATAGTTTTAGCGCAAACATACTTTTATTTTACCTCGATAAAAGAAACACGAAATGTTTTCATTCTTGAATAGATAGCAGAAATTTGGTTCGGTAATAACACCTTCGAGTCGACTAATGGTTGGTATTGAAAATACACTATTTCAAAGTGTTTTACTACGTTGAATTCCAAACTGTTCTAGCGTAACGCGCGCTGCGTTTAATCGTGACTCTGTGTGTTTTATTTTAATTGTATAGATTCATGGTTTAATCGATAGTGCTACAATAAACTAATTATTACTATAGTTTCTTTCTCGAATATTATAAGTGGACGGCCCATTTCGTGTTTGACTTTAATCATAATACTGGACGGTGTCCAATAAAAATAATATCATTTTTAGCTGCATTTGGGCTAATAGATGGATTCTAAAATTATTTTGGAACGAATCAACTTGTTTTACGATGGGTTTAGTGTTTATGTCAACGTCATAAAGCTGCCAGGTATGTGATGCGTGTTTCTCGCTGAACGCAGCCAACAACGTGACTAAAATCCGTAGATAGTGACTGTCTACAATTTAAGTAATCATCTACTGTCGCAATTAACTGCCTATGCTACATTCACAACGATAATAAAGGAACGTGTTCGTTTTCTAAATGTGATTAGTAATCAATGTATGTCTAGTAAAATTTTAGAATTGACTGTAAAAAGACTCCAGTAATTGCTTGTTAAAAAGGGAGCGGGCGAAGGGGTGAAATCTCCACTTTTAAATGCCATGCCGCGCTTAGCCAATCAGGCGCATTCCCCCACATGCTCTCCACTCTGCCGCCATTTTGGCGAAAAAGGGTGGAACAATTTTAAACCACACTCCTTTAGCCTCTCCCTATCAGTGTGCGTTCAAATCAGTAAGAAACATGGCCGCCGCGGCGAATACTCTCGCCAAAATTCTGAATTTTTGTTCTAGAGATGGCGCATTACTAATTCAAAACCAAGGCTTTCTTTTTCAGTCTGTAAAGCTAAGTAGCGCAACAAATGTTGTTTTTATATCATTATTAATTTCATTTTGTCAAATTAACTATTATTTTTGGAATTGAATGCATTCTTTGCGAAAGTAATTACAATTGTCAATATTTCCAGTATGCTAAGGAGGGACATACTATATAAATTAAAAATTGTGATCTTTTCCGGGAACTTTTACTTCGCAGATAATGAGGTAAATAAACATAAATTGAAAAGGTATATGGCCACAAGCATATTTAACGCAAATGCCGCAACAGAGAGATCTATAAACTCTTTTCGCGGGAGTGAAGAAAGCCCTTGATCTCTCCTTTTTCCCCACCAAAATATGAACTTTATGCAGGCAACTATTCCCAAATGGGCATGATTGACAAATATGGATTTTTAAAGAACAAAAAATAGAGAAAAGCTGCTTGTCTACTTCAGAAATACTTAGGGCTACTGTACGGGTAGCAAAGGCACCAGGCGATGCCCGTTGGTACATTTTATTAGGTTTCTGCCAAAAATGACGGAAAATTATGAACATTTATAGATAGAGAATCGAAGGTCAAAAGCCATAACCCCTATACTAAATATTAGCGGTATTCAAAGAGCTTTTTATTTACATTTATGGCCGCCATTTTTCAAGATGGCGGGGGAATTTAAAAATATTTTTAAGTGCGTGCCTACTACTTAAGAGTAACGTCCATGCAGAAGTTCGGCCTTCTAGGCAAAGCCGTTTGGGCTGGACTTTGACTTCTATAGTTATAGATAAGTTATGACTATTGAGTACTTCGGAGAGACGCAAAAAAAAATAAAACAAAAAAGCCGTACTCTGTTGTTCCACGGTTACCATGGTAACGGCTACCCTACCACGAAAGTACATACTGTTTCGTGTATAGCCTCTTTGCCTTGATTATCATCGAGTGTAAAGCCGTTCAATATTGAATGCGTGATCGACGGCTTTGCGCCCTCTATCTTATTGATCTGCGCCCAAAGATGTCCAATAAATTTTCAAAAATATTTGATCAGTTCTGGTTTTGTGGCTTCTGCAAAAAAACGTTTAAGTCTAATCATTATTAATTTTAACTCGTCTCAAGTTGCAATTGCAATGCGTAAATTGCAAAATTGATCGGTGCCATTTTAGTTCAATCAATATCTACTTTCTTAAAAAACCCCGAAGGAGCGACTTTATTAAATCTTATATAAGTAAAAAAATGACTTCTAATAAGAAAACAAAACTGTTCGATCATACATATTGAAAATAAAACAAAATCACACACACACTTCGAATTTTAAAATAATGCCGAAATTTCTTTATGAAAAAACTAAAATTATAACGACATTGTAAAAACAGACTTCAAAATTAACTTTTTTTTGTAGTTTTTCTTCATATTAAAAAAGGCACTAGGAGTATTCTTCTTTAGAGGTACATTCGTCTTTTTGGCTTGGGATTTGGCAGTAGCAGTAGCACAAGATTCAGAGGGCTTATATTTTTGAATAATTAAGCTCTGTTTATAGTTCATGTCCTTCAATTTTACATTTTCCTGCAAAAAAACACGCCATGTTAAATTAATTATAGTTAAGAATTTTAGCTTAAAATGGTTAAAGTTAAGCATGAGTTTACTCAGGCATCTTAAGCCTTCATTTTCTTCAGAAATTCTTAGGGCTACTGTACGGGTAGCAAAGGCACCAGGCGATGCCCGTTGGTACATTTTATTAGGTTTCTGCCAAAAATGACGGAAAATTCTGAACATTTATAGATATAAAATCGAAGGTCAAGAGCCATAACCCCTATACTAAATATTAGCGATATTCAAAGAGCTTTTTATTTACATTTATGGCCGCCATTTTTCAAGATGGCGGGGAATTTAAAAATATTTTTAAGTGCGTGTCTACTACTTAAGAGTAACGTCCATGCAAAAGTTCAGCCTTCTAGGTAAAGCCGTTTGGGCTGGACTTTGACTTCTATAGTTATAGATAAGTTATGACTATTGAGTACTTCGGAGAGACGCAAAAAAAATAAAACAAAAAAAACCCGTACTCTGTTGTTCCACGGTTACCATGGTAACGGCTACCCTACCACGAAAGTACATACTATTTCGTGTATAGCCTCTTTGCCTTGTTTATCATCGAGTGTAAAGCCGTTCAATATTTAATGCGTGATCGACGGCTTTGCGCCCTCTATCTTATTGATCTGCGCCCAAAGATGTCCAATAGATTTTCAAAAATATTTGATCAGTTCTGGTTTTGTGGCTTCTGCAAAAAAACGTTTAAGTCTTATCATTATTAATTTTAACTCGTCTCAAGTTGCAATTGCAATGCGTAAATTGCAAAATTGATCGGTGCCATTTTAGTTCAATCAATATCTACTTTCTTAAAAAACCCCGAAGGAGCGACTTTATTAAATCTTATATAAGTACAAAAATGACTTCTAATAAGAAAACAAAACTGTTCGATCATACATATTGAAAAAATAAAACAAAATAACACACACACTTCGAATTTTAAATTAATGCCGAAATTTCTTTATGAAAAAACTAAAATTATAACGACATTGTAAAAACGAACTTCAAAATTAACTTTTTTTGTAGTTTTTCTTCATATTAAATTAAAAACAGACTTGTAGTTTTTCTTCATATTAAAAAAAGGCACTAGGAGTATTCTTCTTTAGAGGTACATTCGTCTTTGGATTTGGCAGTAGCAGTAGCACAAGATTCAGAGGGCTTATATTTTTGAATAATTAAGCTCTGTTTATAGTTCATGTCCTTTAATTTTACATTTTCCTGCAAAAAAACACGCCATGTTAAATTAATTATAGTTAAGAATTTAGCTTAAAAATGGTTAAAGTTAAGCATGAGTTTACTCAGGCATCTTAAGCCTTCATTCTTTTCTATTTTATCTATGTCTAAATCGATCCCTTCAACTTCTTTGTAATTTTTGACATAGTTTTCTTTATCCTCTTGGGTGACGCAATCAGCAGGAAAACCGCTAGCTATCGTTTTATACTCAAGGAAAGCGTTTACGTAGTCTTTAAAAAGCCCGCCTTGTTTATTATTGGGATCGTATTGTGTTACCTGGTACGACCAAGCTTCATACATCTGAGTGATTTTGTGTCCTCTTTCTACGGCGTACCGCAACTCATCGGTTACCCACGTGCCCCTTAGTTCTCTTTGATCAGGTGTGTGGGTGCAGTCCCTTTGAAATTGTGTCTTACAACAAGTGTAGCATAGGGGGAATGTTAACTTCCCATTTATTCGAGCTGGCAATACCGGATGTACTAGATTTTGGGCTAGGAGTACATCACACTTAAGGAGTCCATCAAAAGGGAAGATGTCGGGGAAATTATCTAGAATAATTTTGGGATGACCAATAGGAATTTTTCCCGTCTTGTTGACGAATGGGTATAGGCTAGTGAAGTCAACGTAGTGCATTCTTTCTGTACCCTTTGTTTTATGGTAGAGCTTGTTAGCGCAGCAACATCCGCCGAAGAAAGCGTCGCGAGGGTTTAACCTTTTGGACGTTTTAATGCGAATATCACTCCGTTTTAAAAAGTCATTAATTTAGGGGTTATTTGTTTTGTCTTGTTGCCACTCACATTCCCATTTGACGTTTACTTTATATTCTTTCTATTCTTTAGTAGAGACTAATTTTCGTCTCAGTTTTTGTGTATCTTGTGTTTAACGTTTCAGTAGGGTCCCCATGTAAGATCTGGTTTCTATTGATGGGAAAGTGTATTTTACATCCATGATAATAGCAGCCCATGTATTCAAACAATCTTTGTTGATCGGGGAATAGCCATCTACATTCATGGTCTGTATTTTAACTTCCTTACCCCTAAAAGAGGATTGAATGGGGATATTTCTGTCATGCGAAGTCCATTCAAGCCATTCGATGGCGCCTAAAGATTGGTTCTCAACAAGTCTGTAGTAGTTTGAGGGAATGATACTAATGGTATTCGATTTAAGATAATTTTTCCTGAAAACGTAAGAACAAACGTCAGAGAGAGTAACTGAGGCGCAATTAAAAGGATCTACATTGGTGACTTTGAGGAGAAGAGACCGAAAGGTTATACACCCTAGAAAGAGAAGTAGA
Source organism: Phalangium opilio (assembly GCF_054372755.1). NCBI lineage: Eukaryota > Metazoa > Arthropoda > Arachnida > Opiliones > Phalangiidae > Phalangium > Phalangium opilio. The sequence goes on along the minus strand of NW_028324162.1, from coordinate 1,021,836 downwards.
GTGTCATTCTCGCAATAATAATTCAGCTCGTTTAAGAAGTTAAACCCTTTCTCTTTACTGCCTTCGGCATTGTGCCATTTTATAAAGGTGTCCAAGTTTTTCCTGGTGAAGTACTGACAACCATAGGCTTCTGTAGGTGGTAGAGTGTTCTCCAAGACGTAGTTAGTCTCCTCCTGTCTGTCAATATCGAACTCGTGATCAACTACCTTGAAAAGGAAATGAGGAAAGTACCCCTTGGCGGCATTAGGGAGACCAAAAGTGGCGGGGAATTTAGATAAGGCCACAGGAATAAAATTGTAGGAGTCTAGAAACAGTAGATTAGAAAGTTTCATTTCTAAAATGCGTGTGCCGTTAATTTTCAGAGTTTCGGGGACAAATTTCTCGTCACGATTGATTATTTCTCTAATCAGTAATTGATTGTCATAGTTGCTGCCAAAATGCACGATAACTTTCTTCACGTCAAATAAACTGACCAAATAATCCATGAATAGAGCTATGGGTTTACCGGTTGTGAATCGTTGTTTTCGGGGCCCAAATTGGTTGCATTTAAGACAATTAAAATCTAGGGATTTTTCGTCTATACAGTCCTCCCAGACTGAGATACTGACGCATAAAATAGGTTGATGTTCGTACGCCCCCAACCTCTCTTGACATACTTTCGTCTGTATACATTCTACATCAAAGAAAACGTACATGTGTTCAGGTATATTACGACGAGGTTTTTTCGAAGGGATAAGAGCGGGGTTTTTATCCTTTATCACTTGAATGTAACATAAATGGTCGCTGGGTTGATGTTTTCCACAGAACTGACAATATATTTCCCCGCATGTGTGACTAGTAGTACGTTTTCCATAATCAATTATTTTAAAGCAACTCCTACAATGGCAAAGGCGTTCACAAAGAGGTTTTTTGTGGTTTTCTGCAATCAAGTGACTGGTATAACAGTCGTCACCCCAGAATTTTCGCAAACATGACCCCCATGTTTTTTCGCGACCATGACAAACTGTCGGACGCAGTCATTTAAAACAAAAGTCGTTGCATTTGTGGGACTGAATATGCCAGTAAGGGGTAAGACATTTCTCGCAAAAGTGATCATGACTAAATATGGGTTTTAAATTCGTAATTAAATTGTAGTGATTACTCTCATTAAGAAGAAAGAGACGGGGTCTAGTATCGCTGGGTTCATTCTCTCCTAAAATTAAAATGGGTACCCTATTTTCAAATTTATATACAAAGATGGAGTAAGCCGATAAATATAGTTTAAATTTCTCAAATGAGTCGGAGGTACCGCATTCGTCTAGGGTGACTCCTGCCTTGCGGCATAGGTCTAAAGCGCCTGTTTTGGCATTTTGTTGTGGGGACCTATTCTAGATATGAATTCGTAATGAGCTTTTAACTCTTTGTTATTTTTGTTCTTCATGTAGTCACAATTTGAAATAGCTACGCAAAGACTTCGGGCCAGGCATAGATTATCGGTACTCGTAATCCGACGTATTCCACGCCTATCTTTAGAGAAATTATTGAAGGGTTTAAGATGACGACGACTAGATCGGCCGTATCCTTCGGGAATTCTCACTATATGGAATATTATTTTTACGGGTCCTTGAAAAAAATGTTCAATTTCATCGTCATAGAGTAGTTCGGCTAGTTGGTCAAAGACGATAGAGGGGTCTACTTGGTCTAGTCTTTTAAAGGATAATTTTAATTCAGACCTGCAATTTACACCTAGGCTTCTCAATGTTATTTGGACATAATCAGTGGGTCGATATTCGCTTAATACGTGATCCGTAATAGTACATATGATATCTACGGGGTCCTCATTGATATTTAGAACTAATTCTCTACCGCACATATTAAATTGCCCATAAAATTTTTCGCTTTGTTCTAAAATCTCGCAACATGGGGCATCCTCAATAGGCGAAGAGGGGCAGCCGCCACCCCATTGGTCGTACGCATTGGCGTCTTTCGAATCCACAAGAGAATCCTGTTCGCTGGGTAGGTAGTCGAAGAAGTTTAGAGAAAGGTACTCAAAAGGGTCGTTTTGTTGACATTCCTGATTGAAAAATGCCGCCATCTCAATATCGTATTGTGGGTTGTTGAATTCGGCGATTAAGGTTTCATCGTGGTTAGTGGGTAGTAATTCATTCCGTCGTCTTTCTATGCGATCGGCATAAGAAATATTTAGAGGTCTAGGGTTTAAGTTACATAGGTGTTCCAATTCGTCTATTGTATCGCAGTCTTCCGGTGTTCTAGGGACGGTTCTCATGTATTCAATGACATCAAGGAATGTCTGAATTATATTTAAACCCCCATTCATAATAAAAGTTTGTAAAGTTGACGGTACATTAGCAGGGTCGATGTGTCAATAGGCACATAGAAAAAAATAACTTGTATAATGAAGTTAGGGGCCAAGGCCTATTTACAACTAGTTTATCCAAATTCCAGCGAAGTGATTCAGGATCCATCTTGATGTTACGAGATCTAAAGTTCGAATGCGATATTCGGTTTTTTTCTCGCGTTATTTTATACTAAATTTCTCTAGGCTTATTAATAGAGGGTAGAGGGGGGTGGAGGGTTACCTAAGCTTCTATTGTCTAGGGGTCCGTTGACCTTTCGGACGTGTTTAAACACGTCTACTATTGTTTGTCAATCAACAATAGGTGACATAAGATTGACAGCCGAGTGATTTTAAAAGGTGGCAGATGGTAACAAAAGGATGAGTCATCAATAGATTTTTTTAATTCAACAAAAGGATTGTAACAAAAGAGATGATGCGTCATTCCATTAGCGGGGTTTTTACGACATGACACGAAGATGTAAGAAAAGTATTTCTTCAATCAATCAAATATTGACAGGTTAGGGTTGTCTCTATTAATAGATAAATAGGTCAAGTTTACTAATGTTTAATTTATTTACTAGTATGTTGTTATGGAGTCAAGTACACACCCTTATAAACCCGTGCTTAAGCACGTCTAATATTGTTTGTGAATCAACAATGGGTGACATAAGATTGACATCCAGGTGGCAGATGGTAACAAAAGGTTGAGTCGTCAATAAATTTTTTTTAATTCAACAAAAGGATTGTAACAAAAGAGATGATGCGTCATTTCGTGGGTTTTTACGACAATGCATGAAGATGTAAGAAAAGTATTTCTTCAATCAATCAAATATTGACAGGTTAGAGATGTTTCTATTAATAGATAAATGGGTCAAGTTTACTATTGTATTACTTATTTACTCGTGAGTTGTTATGGAGTCAAGTACACAAAGGATGTCGAGAATTCGTCAGATCTCGGACATTAATCCCCAAAAAGTACTTATTTTATTATTTATTTTATTGATTTTTTGGGGTACTGGAATTCCTTAATCTCTGGTTTCAGAACTTTGACATAAACATACGCCTACAGTCTAACAATGGAACAGTTAAGGACAATAGATATTTCACAATAGCTACGTAAGAAATTTAGTATAAAAACCCCTGACTCAATAGAGTAGAGTATCATTATTCGAGAAGACCTTAAACTCTCAAGATGGAAAATCAAGAAGCTCCCAAAAGGAAGATAGGTGTAACTAACGAACGTAAAATTAACGGGAGACTCCACATTTCAAAAGAGTTGTTCTTAACAACTGGATTCGTGAACGGAACCCTGGATCCTGAAGTTCGTCTATGCCGGATACAATCTGCAAAAAGCTTCGCTATTTCTACGGAAACCTGGGAAAAGCTGGTTCTCCGTTTGCCTGTATTAGCGGGCTGGACTGCCGCCCATGAAGCCAACAATTTTGAAATCGTGTTAAACCATAACCCTAATGAAAAGACAACTGTTGTGGCATACCATAACACATGCAATATTAAAGACTTAATAAAGGAGGACTCTATTGTTTTGACCAGTATGGAAACAGCGGCCCTGAACCGCGTTTCGGGCGCTGTAAAGGAGCATCTTATTAAGATAAGTAACCATGAAATTGTGTTTACACACATGGCGGATACTATCATAGAATTTTATAACGCCATTTATGATAATTTATACGGGGACTACAAACGCATACCGTGTTTGGAATGTCAACCCGAGAAATTCGACTCAGTGGTGGGATACTTCACTAACTTTATAACGTCGTACTAGGTAGTGACGAAATTTAATAATGTACTTGAAGAAGAAAATCTTGAAAGTAAATTTTATAATTATAATGTATTTTCGGTAATTTCTGGTCAAATAACTTATTTGAAAGAGAGAATGCACATGTTAACGCATCTTTATACTTATGTCTATTTGATAATTTGTTTTTTCTTGCATTGATGTTTCAAAATAAATTGAATTTAAATTTGAAAAAAATGTTCCATTTTATATAACTAATACTACAAAGAAATGATATAAATTTCTAGTTTTTAAATTTTAAGCCTACGAAATATAAAAGTAGATATAACTAAAGTGTAGGAAAAACTATTAAACTTGTCGATTTTTTTGATAGGAACTTATTTTAAATAAAAAAAGTAAATTAAGTACAAAAACAATTTATTTTAAATTCAAAAAAATATTTACAAACTTTTTTTACAATAAGCCCTCCCCTCCCCCTACTCAATCGATTGAGAGGGTTTGCACGAGTGTACGGAACCCCGCGAACATCACATCGTCCCGGCATTCGTACACTCCTGCGTGGCGGCGGGGACTTCTAAGAATCGTACCCGGCGGTAGGTCAAGAACTGCCCTAGTTCCTGCGTGACTCTGTTGGGAGAGAGAAAGAGAGGAAGTTTAATAAATAAAGTATTGGATAACAACAACTAATAAAAAAATTAACTCACCGGAACCCGCGACAGTTGAAGGCCAGGAGGCTAAAAGAGAAAAATTAAAATTTAGATAAATGAAACATGAAATAATGCATGAAAACTTACTCGTGGGGGATAAAAACGCAGTTGTTATACTCGACCTGCCGTACTTGATTAAGCAGGTCGTGCATAAAAGCGTCATCCTCCACGACCTCGGCTAGTCCCGCCAGGTAGTTTATTATTTGATAAACTAAGCTGTAAATAAATAAAAATTATAATACCGTAGTGTAACGTAAAACAAAAGGTTCACTTACAAGTCCCCGTTGACGTTTAAGTCGTCCTCTGTCGGCCGGGGCATAGCTTGCCATGGATAATATATGGCCGGGAGAGGTTGATATTCTAGTTGAGGTTCGGGAGAGGGGGTGCATGGTGGTGGTGGTGGGCTCGGTGGTGGTGGTGACGGGTTCCTGGGCCTTGCCCTATCACGCAGAGTGATCTAGGTGGTGGCGGTGTCCTGGGCCTTGGCCCTACCACTCCGCGTGGTCTCTGAGGTGGTGACGAGGGGGCTAGCTCCAGGGACTCGGGGGTCCCAGAGCGGGAAGAATCCGACGAGTCCGAAAACTCGACGGGGGAATAGGGGGTATCAACCCCGTGAATGTAGCTATAGAGAGAGATTTTCTAAGTCTTCTCTTAAAAAACTAAGTTTTTAATAAAAGTATTTCTTACCAGGTTGCGGAAAGGTCCATTGCCTGGTTTTCATTTTGGTTGTTCATGGTGGTGGTTCGAGAGAAAGTGGTAACTTTGAGGTCTCATCTTCTTGATTTTATACTTTTTACTAGGGTCAAGGGGTGTTCGAGAACAAACAAGTGACTTCGAAGTATTTAGCATGTACGAGGGTACAAAATTTTCGCGGGCAAAATTATCAGAATCCTTGCCATTGGACTAAAAAATTTTCAGATGTCTTTCTTTTTGGATACATTCGGAAAACAGCATTTCTTTGATCTACCGTACAAGGTTCGTTGGTTTAACAGTAGAAATCATACCATCTTGAAAAGTGGCAGTCCTTGTTAAAAGCTTAAAGAGGCTACTATAGTGAAAGGCGAGATTATGTCCTTAGCTTTGAAAATGATTTCAACGCGTTCATGGCGTCTTACGGCCCTTTTCAACTAGTGTTTGTTCTATTGTGATGTATTTTTTCTCGAAGGGGTTTGGGAGGGGTCGACTATGTTTAGCCTTTGGTATTCTTTTTAAGGCTCTTTTAGTACAATGCAAGTAAAAACATCTTAGCTTCCGATCCCGTGCTTACCTAACATGTATATACCATAAAATGACAAAATTCTTCTAACTCTTGTAGAAGTCTAAAAAAACGTTCCTTTCGGACATAACTACTTCGCTGTAGGCAAAAATAGGGAATAAATTCGATAACAAGCTAACGCTATAGGGCAAGGCCATATAAACATTTAAAAAAAATATAAGATATATAAAATCAGTTGAGGGTACAACTCTTATTTGTATCTTACTACAAACGCTACAGGACAATACAAATCTCGAAGAAGCTATAACACGCAGGCAATGGATGCTTTGTCAACGCAAGGTTTCAATCTTAAATTGGAATGATTTCAACGCTTTCATGACGTCTTACGGCCCTTTTCAACTAGTAATAATTCTATTGTGATATATTTTTTTCTTGAAGGGGCTTGGTCGGGGAGAGGGGGGCTATGTGCGTTGTTTGGTATTCTATTTTAGGATCTTTTAGTACAATTCATGTAAAGACATCTTCGCTTCCGATCCCTAGATTACCTAACAGGCGGATACCATAAAATTTCCGTAACTGTTGAAGAGTTCTAAAAAGTGTTCCTTAAGGGTGTTATTATTTTGAAGTATACAACCGTGTTGGGGAATAAATTCAATAACAAGCTAACGCCATTAGGGAAGGCTATATGAACAATTTAACAAGTTGGGAAAACCAAAATATTACCTCTCCGAGTTGGGGAAAAGACTAGTATAGGACTCAATATCGAAATACTAGAGCAACATTTTTTCGCTTTGATTTGTCTAACGAGGCTTAAGTCATTGAAAAGTTATCTCTACATTGTCAAAATATATAATCATCCGCTAATCATAGGTTTCAAATCATTATTTACAAAGAATATATAAGTTCTATGTTAAATTTTATTCTCTGATGCATTCCACTAACCCGTTAACGATTATCCCTTTCACTGATCTAATTGCTACCATGATGCTTTCTTCTATTGTAAAATCTAAATCTGATTATTTAAACGTGTATTTAACTTTCGGCTCACTCTGAACCGTTAATGTCCCTTCATTACAGACACGATAATCAAAACCCAAAGTTTACTGCACCTCAGGTCTCAATTATTTACTTTTTGTCTCACTAAGCCTATTGCGGATCAGACTTGATTTACCCGACAGAATCCAGGCCTTAGCTTTCGTCTTGAAATAACTAAACCAAGGATTATTCTATATACAGATGTAGTATAGCTTAAGTAATATATAAACAGCCATTTCAAATAATAATATTAAAAAACATCCTTGGAATATCAAAATGAAACAGCTTTAAAGCTTCAAAAGTACTAAATGCATCGTAATTACGAAAAAGATTTCCACATATTCACCTTATATTATGGAAAAAGTGAATATTAAGGTTCTGTAGGATTTCTTAACACATCAAAACAAAGCGAACCGCTAACGCGGCGCACTAGTGTGATAACGGACAGACACACACAGACAAAAATATAGACTGCTTTTAAACTCTTTCCGTATTAATTTTGAATTGAGAAAAGAGATTATCATAAATATTAAAATAAATATAATTAATAATTAATATTTTCTTCGCTAGTTGTTCGCCTTATTGAGCGTTACATCGTTTTAAAAGAGAATAATTAAACAATCTTGAGAAATTTGACTAATATTGGCGTTTGAAATGAAGCATACGCCGGTTGCTTCGCCTTACTCAAATAGGTAGTATATAAAGGATTCAATTCGCAGCTGTAGATAAGAACATCGCAATTGCGTGAACCTTGGAGGAAGACCCCTCCATTGGAAGGCTAGACGTTTCTCGGAACCCTAGCCGATCGCCGCGTATGTCTTAACCTTAAGGATGATGGTGGTGTTAGAAGCCAGGTGTACAGACTGGTGTCCATGTGGGATGGACAAAAACAAAGACCGGAAGATGGTGGTATTAGAAGCCAGGTGTACAGACTGGTGTCCATGTGGTATGGACAAAAACAAAGACCAGAAGATGGTGGTGTTAGAAGCCAGGTGTACAGACTGGTGTCCATGTGGAATGGACAAAGACGAGAAGGTGATGGTGTTTAGAAGCCAGTAAGTACAGACTGGTGTCCATGTGAGATGGACAAAAACAAAGACGAGAAGGTGGTGGTGTTTAGAAGCCAGTAAGTACAGACTGGTGTCCATGTGAAATGGGCGAAAGACTAGAAGATGGTGGTGTTAAGAAGCCAGTAAGTTCAGACTGGTGTCCATGTGGGGTGGACAAATGAACAGAGTTGTTAAACAAAATGGAGTAATAGCCTGTAAGTTGAATACAATTTCCGGGACTGTAAATGCGGTCTGGAAATTGAATACACGTTTGATCTGATTTGCAAACTGCGAACGCGGTCACGTGGGTGTAACAACAGACAGATACACAGACTCGTCGAAATTAGAACCTCTCCGTGACATACGTCACTCGGAGAGGTAAAAATGTAAGATATATACGGAATCAGTTGTATCTTACTACAAGCGCTACAGGACCACACAAATCTCGAAGCAACAGGCCTGAGGGTGGATGTTTTGTCAACGTAAGGTTCTGCTCTTAAATTCGGTATATCTTTGATGTTTGGTCGATTGTGAGTTTCTTCAACTCTTACAACCCCTCCCCTTTTTTCAATTGGAAACTTCTAAAAGATAACACCTAGTTCTGTACACCATCTGTATATCATAAGCAACATTTTTATTAATCAATTACTATGCCACCGACCAATGCGAAAATAATATTTTACATCTTCTGTAATTCCATAAATATGCATGGGAAACAAGATGCCGGCCACTGTTAAGAAGGGGACCGGAAATTACGTACTCACCTCTTTTTTCTCAACCTGTCAATATTTGACTGAATATGTAGGCTTATAGTTTTGTAAGCTTATAACAAAGGATGCTTCTGTAGGAATAAATTTTTAAACATCATAATATAAAGTAAAAAGGATATTTTTTCAATTTTCATTTTAAAGTGCATTTGATTTAACCTATAGTAATTTCTTCCGTGCTTTCTAAGGGTTTTTCCTAGGTCGTGATTTTGTTATTAATTGACTTGGTGTACGTAACGAATAAAACCCAGCTCTGCTGTCTCTTCTTTAAAAGTATCGAAATTTGGTTTTAGTTGCATATGAAATTAAGACTTGTGTTATATTTAAATGCCTAGTTGCTACCGGGCTGATTAGAAGTTACCTATTCCGTAAACACGTTCAGGCAAGTTCTTTGGTGGGTGGTCGAACCATTTGTTATCATTGGAATTTATTTTGGGATTTATTGCTTTTTTAATTGTGTAGGCTGATCTCTCTCCTACACATTCATAGTGTTATTCATGACCGTGGGAAACTATAGGGTCATAGGTTAGCTTAAGGTAGAGTTGAAAGTAACATTTTGAAAAATGTACAATTGTTTTATGACCTGTTAGAGAAATTCGGAATGTTGTTATTTAGCAGACTTGAAGATAACAAAGGATATTTTGACAATGGAGAATCTCTAGAAACGCTTTAAACACCATGTTTTTTATTTATTACCCCAATAAAGTACTGTCCCTTATTTGCGGTGTTTATACCAAAATTCTATTTATAGGCCACTCTTTTCTTGACATTTTATTTCACATAAAAATCCATCGTTCTTTTGTTATAAAAATGGTAAACTGTTGACAGTTGTGTGTCAAAAACGCACAGTGAGAAAACATCTGGTGACTGATAAGCAATAGATCAGGCTATTGTTAAACAATTGAGGAATGTGGGCGTGTCTATTAAGAAATTTCGCTAGCTTAATGTAGCGTTTTTTTTGAAAATGTACAATGGTTCTTATGACCTGTTAGAGAAATTCGGAACGTTATTATTTATCATACGTGAAGATAACAAAGGATATTTTCACAATTGAGAAGCACTAGAAACGTTTTACGTACCATGTTTTTAATTTATTACTCCAATAAAATTGTCTCTTATTTGCAGTGTTTGTAACAAAATTCTATTTATAGGCCGCTCTTTTGTCGACATTTTTTATAACAAAAGCATATCCAGCGTTTTTTTTTGGTATAAAATCGGTAAAGTATTAACAGGCATGGGTCCGAAAGGCATTGTGAGAAAACATCTGGTGACTGCTAAGCAATAAAACAGGCTATTGTTAAACGATTGTGGAATGTGGGCTTGTCTTTTAAGAAATTTAGTATAAAAGGGGCCTAGGAAATGATCAAAATACACAGTCGATCTTCAAACACCGAAAGATTAACATGGATCCTGAAACTCTTCGTAGAACGTTGAACGAATTGACTATAAATAGACCCTGGCCGTTACGTTTAATATATGAGTTTTATTTTTACCTATGCGCCTATCTGCGACTAGATCCGTTGTACGGACCTCAGACTACACCACAACTCGTAGTACAGGATGACTTAGATGCTATTCAAGCTAGCTTCGACTTACGCGAGTATATGAAAACAGTTGCACGAGTACCAGAGGACTCTAATACCATAGAAGAATTGGAAAACTTAAGGAATCTAATTCCTAGTCCCTTAAGAACTGAATATGTAGATCGCCTAGCGAAACGACAAGAAGAAATTGAGCTGGCTATAAACGAAGAAGCTCAAATCGCCGATTTCAACAGCTCGCAATATGACAAAGAGATTTTTAGACGCAAAAGATCAAGGACCACCCGTAGAGGAGACACTCTTGAACGTTACCTTACCGAGGGAGAACGGTTCTGAAGAGACGATTTTTGACGAAGAAATTGATGTACAATGGGGAGCAAAAGCCCAAGACCCGCCCACACCCATTGACAACCTACCTTCTTGCGAGATACTAGGACAAAGTGAGACATTTTACGAACATTTTAATATGTATGGTCGAGAGGTAGTTCTTAGAATTACTGAAGACCCCATAGCTAGTGTATGTACCGTAAGGAAATGCGTTCTTAGAAAGTACAGGCCTACAGATTACGTCCAAATTACTTTAAATAGTGCGGCAAATATTTGCAGATCCGAACTAGAATTATCTTTTAGAAGAGCAGATCAAGTCGACACTCATATTCTTTTTGACCAGCTTAGTGTTATGATTTATGATGACGAAATGGAATAATTTTTCCTAGGTCCTATTAAACTGATTTTTAGCATTGTAAGAATACCAGTGGGCAATGGACGCTCTGTAGCCCTAGGGATTAAACCTATTAATCTATTCTGTAAAGATAGACGAGGTATTGTACGTATAGTCAATTCTGATAACCTGTGTTTAGCCAGATGCCTTTGTGTGGCTATAGCGCATAGAGCTTATGCTGATGATACAATCGAAGACAAGATTATAAAGACCCATTACGAATCAATATCTTAATCTAGAGATGAGAACAAAATGCAGAAAGAAGCTGCTTTAGAACTATGTCTTAAGGCAGGAGTCAGGGCTAGTGAGTGTGGGACGGCTGAGTTTTTTGAAAGATTCAAAGTTTATTTAAGTCAGTATTCGATTTTCGTGTACAAATTCGAAAATAGCGTTCCTCTCGGTATTTTAGGCGAAAACGATCTCGATGAAACTGGGCCCCGTCTATTTTTATTGAGTGAAACTAACCATTATAACGTTATTACAAATTTAAAACCCCTCTTCAACCAAGAACTATTCTGCGAAAAGTGCCTTATCACTTATTGGCGAATACAATCGCATAAATGTAATGACTTTTGCTTTAGTTGCATGAGACCCACTATATGCCAAGGTCCCAAGATAGCTTGTGTGTTTTGTTTACGAAAATTCTTAGGCGATGACTGCTATCAAAGCCACTTAGCATCTTCCAGCAATAAAAAGTCCCTATGTGAACGTCTTTTTCACTGTAAAGACTGTTTAAATATTATTGATTTTTCCCGAAGAACTGAGATGCATACGTGCGGAAAGACATATTGTCAGGTCTGTAAGAAATATCAGCCGAGCAAACACGTGTTATATCCAGGTTATCACAGACAAACCGCTGAAAGTTCCCTCCGTTAAGAAACCTAGACCTAATCAGCCTAACCTTATGTACATTTTCTTTGACGTGGAATGTATAGAAACTAAGGTTAGTCAGGAAAGGTTAGGAGCTTACGAACACCAGGCGAGCATTGTATAGATGACCGGTCCCTAAATTTTTACTGTATTATGTGTAATCAGTTTGGTAAGCGTAAACAACAATTTTCAGGCGGTAAGCCTATAGCTTTTTTTTAGATTATTTAATGCAATTGCATGCCGTTAGAAACGTCATCATACTGTCTCACTATGGCAGCAATTATGATGATCAATTACTAATTCGAGAAATCATTAATAGAGATGAAAAACTCGTTCCGTCTTTGAAAATTAACGGAACTCGAATTTTAGAAATGAAATTGTTTAACTTGCTATTTCTGGATTCTTATAATTTCATTCCTGTAGCCTTAGCAAATTTTCCTGCTATTTTTGACATATCAGACGCCGCTAAACGGTATTTTCCACATTTTTTATTCAATTTAATAGAACATAAATTCGATGTAAATAGGCAGGATGAAACCAACTATGTTAGAGAAAGTAATCTCCCCCCTATCGAAGCTTATGGTTGTCAATATTTTACAAGGAAAAATTTAGATGCCTTCTTAAAATGGCATAGCTCCGAAGATAGTGAAGGTCGCGGTTTCGACTTCTTGAAGGAACTCAATTATTATTGTGAAAACGATACAGTTTTACTATTCCTTGGATGTTTAACTTTCCGTACGCTACTCTTTAAAGTAACTGGCGTAGATCCATTTAATTGTGGAGCAATTACTCTTCCCGGCGTTTGCTCTTATGTATTTCGCCGAAATTATCTTAAACCCGATACTATAGGTATCATACCTGCTAATTACTATAGACTTAGCGAAAATCAGTCAATAGGGGCTATAGAATGGCTGGAGTGGACAGCGCACAAACGAAATATATCGATCCAATCTTCCTTTAGAGGTAGAGAAACCAGAATTCAAAAACTTAGAGTAGACGGATTTTGCGAAATCAACCAGGAAATATTTGAATATTGGGGGTGTTTCTACCACGGGTGTAAAATACACTTTCCTTTAAACAGAAACAAGCCTTTGCACGGAGACCCTGCACAGACTTTGAATTCTAGATATATTAGAAGCATGAACATGTTAGCCAAATTTGAATCCCTCAATTATAAAGTAAATGTAAAATGGGAGTGCGACTGGCAGAAAGAAAAAGCTAATAAACCCGAAATAATCGAATTCTTAAAATGTAATGACATTAAGCCTAAAATAGTAAAAAGATTGGACCCCCGTGATGCATTCTTCGGAGGAAGATGTTGCGCTACAAAACTATACCATGAAACAACAGGATCAGAGCGTATTCATTACGTCGATTTCACAAGTTTATACCCTTTCATTAACAAAACCTCCAAGATACCTTCAGGCCATCCTGAAATAATATTAGTTAACATTCCTGACATATTTTCGTTTGATGGACTTCTTAAATGTGACGTCTTACCGGCTCAAAACCTAATTCATCCTGTTTTGCCTGCCCGTATTAATGGAAAATTAACATTTCCGTTGTGCTACACATGTTGTAAAACCCAGTTTCAAGGTGATTGCGAACATACTCCTGAACAAAGAGAATTACGAGGCACATGGGTAGTCGACGAGTTACGTCATGCAGTAGAGAATGGCTACACAATCACACGAATGTACGAGGCTTGGTCATACAAAGTGACGCAATACGACCCCGAAACAAAGCAGGGAGGGTTATTTAAAGATTACGTTAATACCTTTTTAGAGTACAAAACCAAAGCCAGTGGCTTCCCGGCAGATTGTCAGACTCAAGAAGATAAAGAGAACTATATCAAAAACTTTAAAGACGAAGAGGGTGTAGAACTAGATATCACTAAAGTAGAGAAAAATGAGGGTCTAAGATGCCTTAGCAAACTTATGCTTAACTCTTTTTGGGGTAAATTCGGCCAAAAAACAAGACACACCTCTACATAACTAATCAAAGATGCCCACAAATTATACGGCTTAATATTAAATCCTGATATAGAGATTAAAAGTCTATTAACAATTAACGAAAACACCGTACTTGTATAGTGCGAACACATTATCGAAAACGAGATTGTGCACAAACACACAAACGTAGTTATCGCTTGTTACACAACAGCTATGGCCCGATTACATTTACTAAAACATCTTGAAAAGGTCGGAGAGCTTTGTTTTTATTATTACACGGATAGTTTAGTGTACCTCTCGCCAGACGGCGCTCATTTGCTACCGACAGGTGATTATTTAGGGGAGCTCAAAAATGAATTAGAACCTTATGGGCAAGACGCTTATATTTGTGAGTGGGGGAGTGCTGGACCCAAGAACTATTCTATGGACATTCTAGACCCTAAAACCGGGAAAAAACTAACATTATCAAAGTTAAAGGATTTTATTTAAACGCCTCTACTGAAAATTATATAAATTTTGAAACAATGAAGAAACTACTGGGAGTAAACAATGAACTCAGTTCAAGTCCCTATTGGCCCTAAAATCTGACGTCTACAAGATCATACTCTGATCACGATCAACCAGACCAAAACATATCAGGTCGTAGTGGATAAAGTTAGAATAATATCTGATTATAAAACTACCCCATACGGTTATATTAACTAGAATCTTTGACATTTTCCACATACGTTATTTGTATATATTTCAGATACCAAGTATCAGTAGTTTAATTAGTATTTGAAGTATTATTTATAGTAATATTAACGTATTTCAACTAGTAACATGTAACAATATTTTAAAGAATACGCAACGTTTTTGGTCATATTTTTTTGCATTGAGTAAGCTTTTTAATTAATATATATTAGCACTTTAGTCAATAAGTATTGAATTGTTTTGTATAAGTGTAATTTTTATTTTTCGATGATAATTATAGTAACGTTTTTTAGTAATATTTCGATATTTTTATCCGTAATCTTATATCAGTATTTTAGCGTGTATAGCGCGTCAGAAAAAAATATATTTTTTCGTCAAGCCTGTGAACCTTTTAGTTTAATTACTAGCCTAATATTTGTACTAAAATCGTATAATAACCATTGTAGCCTTCAAATCCTATTAAAAGTAGTATTGCTATATTTTCTATGAAGGTACAAGGGTATATATGTACTTAATAATCTCGCATGCAGTAATATTGTTCTATTTTCTATGATGGTATATATGTGCTTAATCATCTTGTTCTACGATTTTTTGAAGTTGTATTAATTTTGCATTTTAGTGAATTTGTTTGTTATCAAAACCATTGTAATTCGTATTTTTTAATGATGTTTTTCAGTAATGATTTCGAATTTTAACTGTATATAAATATTTTAGCGCGTATGAAAATATATATTTTTCAGTCAATCCTATGACGATTTTTAATTTAATAACTAGTATTGTGCTTATTTGCCATGTATTCTATGTAACCAGTATTTTCAAATGTTTTTTAGTAATATTTCGCATTTTAACTTCTAATCAACTACCGAACAGTGCAAAAACTGTTGTAATACCACGTTTATGCTATTAAAATGTACTATTGTTCTAACCCTGTATCTCGTTTACTGACTATAACACCCTACTGTAGTACCGCGTCGTAACTTAATTTGTAATGTCAATGTAAACCATATCTCAATTAAAACTGGTTCTTTAATATAACATAAGCATACATGGCGACCTCAAAATCATACAAAGAACATTACCGGCAGGGTAGGTGCAGAAAGGGTCTACTGAACCTATAGAATTACCAAGAAATCATCCACTAAATGTATACAATAGCCTAAAGATGCACCAAAATAATAACACTATGGACGATGAATGCCTTCAACAAGTCACATGACGTCATACCAAAACACAAAAAAAAATTCAAATTTCCCGCCAAGAACATCACGTGACACGTGACGTTGTCAATTCCTCCCATCCCCCCACTCCCTCAGGCATGATACACACTTGGCAAATAGTAATAATCAACCATGACAATGGTTATGCCCCCCACCCCTCAAGCACGGCACAACCTAGAGGAAAGACATAGATAGAAAAGAGGGGCAACAAATGGGGTGAGGGTAAACGCCTAGGGCTCCATATATGGAGTGAGATGGCTAAAAATCAGTGTGAATCGTGTGAGGAAGAATTAGCAATTGGAAAAGAATCAATAGATTGTAAAGGGTGTGGTGCGTCATTCCATGTGCAATGTACAAGTATTAAAACCCCGGAAAATCTGCGAAAATTAGGATCCAAAAAGAGTACTTGGGTCTGCGTGCAGTGTAAACAACAAGCTGTGGGAGTATCAGATAAAGATGGTGGCACGGCAAACACGGAAAATCGTGGTGAGTCTTCTCTACTTATGTCCAAGATCAATGATATATGCCAGAAGCTTAATAAATTAGATGACATAGAACTAAAGATGAAAGACTTTGAAAGAAGTGTAGAATTTTGCTCAAATAAGATAGACGATTTTGTCAATCAATTGAAAGATGTACGGGAAAACCAAATTAGCCTAGAAAACGAGAATCAAATGTTAAAAAACAAAGTCGTCGAAATAGACAAAAAATTAATGAATGTAGATTCTAAGCTAAACTTTTTAGAGCAAGATAAGTTAAAATCATATATAGAAATTAATGGAATTCCTCAGACAATTAATGAAGACCTGAGTACATTGGTATCTGAAATAGGAAGAATTATTGAAGTAGAGTTTAACAAAAAGTCTATAATTGACTGTTACAGAGTAATTAAGAAACTGAATCTAGAAAATAACAATAAAGCAACTCCGGGAAATATAGTAGTTAAATTTAAAAATGAAGATATAAAAGCAGCTTGGATTGCCGCCTTCAAAATTAAGCGTAAAGAAGGCTTGTACTTGAAACCTTTCTATATTAATGAACAACTATCAGGGTATAACAAAAAATTGTTGTATGAAGCTAAGATCTACGCGGCTAAAGAAAAAATTAAATATGTCTGGGCCTCTGCGGGTTGTATTTTTATGCGCAAGGATGACGGTATAAAAGCAACTAAGATAAGAAATCTACATGACCTAGCTTAAAACTATGATATTTCTATTACATTTAAACTTTTGTTTCGTTTTTTAAGATTAAAAACCACATGTTTGATTTAATTAAAACTCTCAATAATAATATAAATAAAAAACCAAACCAATTAATATTAACAGATATTACAAGTTGTAGGACTACACTAAAAACAAAAGGCCTAAAAATAATGCAATTTAATATTAGAAGTATTGGTAAAAATTTCGATGAATTTTGTGTTTTTTATGATGAACTAAAAGTAGATTTAGATATAATAATTTTTTCTGAATGTTGGCTCAAGGGCACACAAATTGACCTCTACAGTTTAAATGGATACAGTAGAATAAATACGACAGAATTTGTCAATCGCAGTGATGGCATAATGATATTTATTAAGAAAGGTTTACGGTTTAAATACTCAGAAACAAGGCTGAGTGAAACTAATTCCATAAAACTGGACATAATGGATTCTACAAATATCGATAGAGTAGTTTGTAACCTAATAGTGATTTATAGGTCTCCGAGTACTGATATGAGACCTTTCCTTTTGGCATTAGAGAATGAACTACGTGGACTATATCGAGAAAATTGTATAATTGTGGGGGATATAAACATAAATACCTTAGATGAGGAAATAAGTAGCGAATACGTTAATATTTTGTGTAATTACGGTTCTATACCATTCATATATAGCCCAACTAGAGGCAATTCATGTCTAGACCATATTTACCTTAAGAGATCTGAAGATATTAACTTAAATAGCACTTTTTCAATTATATTCGACACTTATATAACCGATCATAAGATAACGTTCCTAAACCTAGAGTTTTCTAACAAATGGAAACCTTACGATCCCAAGTTGGATGTGAAGAACTTTAAAAAAATAACCGAAGCAAAGCTGAAAATGTTACTGGGTTTTGAGGACTGGTCTGAAATAATGAACTGTGAGGATACTGACAAGGCTACTGATAGATTTATGGAGAATTTGAAATTCTATATTAATCTAGCTCAAATTACTATTCCCAGTAAGAATCCAAGTAACCACAAAGCACGGATTTTAAAACCCTGTATCACTCTAGGGTTATTTAACTGTATGAAAAAGCGCGATGACCTACAAAGACAATTACAAAAACAACCTTTCAATATAAATCTTAAAATTAAATGTAAAACATATAGAAACAAGTTAACGTTAATTCTGAGAAGAGTAAAGTCCGAATTCTATCAGAAAAAGTTAAATTCGGTTAAATCAGACGTGTCAAAAACCTGGAAAATAATAAATGAAATAACGTCTAAAACAATGAAAGATAATAATCAGCTCAATGATCTAAGTTTTAAAACATCGAACGGAACTATTATTGCAAAAGAGGAACCGGGGAAAATTGCAAATGAATTCAATAGTTACTTTGCAAAAATAGGTATAAACATGGCCAATAAAATCAAAAACCCAGATGGAAATTTTCAATGTCAGACTAAAACATTATTAGAGTCTATCTTCCTGGATCCAGTAACCCCAACAGAAACTGTGGGGTATATACATGATTTGAATAATAATGCCTCTCCGGGGTATGATGGTATTAGCGTTAAAATCCTGAAAAGTATAGGACCGTGTATAGCTACACCATTAACTTACCTATTAAACTTAAGTCTTTCACAGGGAAAATTTCCTCAAGTTTTAAAAACTGCCATAATAACCCCGATTTATAAAGCTGGGGAAAAGGAGTTATTTACGAATTATAGACCAATACAGAATTTGATGTTTTGACGATAAGAGAATTATATATAAAAACTGTACTGGTAGACTTGTATAAATGTAGGAAAAATTATTCCATGTTATATACCCATGAGCACTGCACTAGAATGCAAGATTCTCTTAACTTCCAAATCCCCAAGTTTCGAAAGGCAAGCAGCCAACGAAATGTTACATTTCATGGGCCTAAAATATTTAACTATCTAAATACAACAATTAAAGTTGAACATAATCTAAATCGATATAAAGTGGAGATACAAAATTGGTTAAAAACAAAATATTCTATAATAGCTAATTGGTTTGGTTGGTAAATAACTTATTACATTTCGTTAAAAGAAAAAAGGAAAAAAAGGAAAAAAAAAAATATCCGTCCGAAAAATAACATGTTATAAGCATGTACGCCTTCTGCGCTCAAGCATTTTGCTTAAGCAGAACGTGGCGTATTGTACATTCAATATAAAAATTCCATATTGTAAATCCGATTGATAAAAGTACAAGCAAAAATAAAATAATAATAATAATAATAATAATAATATGCCGCCTTTATACGGACATCTTGTCCGTATACTGGCAGCCATACTCTCTGACGCTATTTGTTGAATTAAGCGACCTCAAAAATGCTATGTAGTTTAATTTCTATCAATGTCGTTTTTAATGAAAGCGTTTTAAATCCAGTTTTACTGCCTTGGAAACGCCACTTTTTGGTTAAGTTAGGTCAGTAATACTTTACAAATCACTTAACAATGTTACGCCTTTTCCAAAACATTGATGTTTATCTTCATTGACTTTTCAAATAATATGCCTTTTCCAAAAAATTACTCTCTTGTTAGGTTTGGTTAGGAGGACGTTTCTTCCTCTTTGGAGCGGTTATGCACTTCAAGTATATTAAATTGGCTGGCTTAAAGTATTTCATGATGAATATAACATAAAAAAATCAATATTAGCCATTGGTTTTATTATGTCATATTTGGCTGATTTATTGCCATTTTGTTCTTACAATCCTTTGTTTTAAAATAATAATTCAGAAAATGTTTGGATCTAGTGTTCATTTTACGTAGGCCTTAAATTGATTTAAGTTAAATGAATTTTTGCTAGCAAAGAACAAATCTTTGCGTTGCCCGGATTTTATTTATTTAAATTCCATCGGGAAAATTCCGAAGTGCGGATTTTTCGGTGCAATGGGAGTGTTCCATTTGGAATCCAATCCCAAAAGTGTGGGATTTTCGGTCGAATGGCATTGGGTTCGGTTGATTGGGATTCGGCGCAACGCTACTGAAGCTGCAGGCTTTACAAATGTTACCTTTTATTAGCATGAGTCAATATCACACAGAACAGACCGTAAAGTCGGTAATGAGTATAGTGGTTTGGAATTCCTAGCACGCTTTGAAGTCAATCACCATACTAGCAAAAGAGCGGTCGAAGAAGAAGTTATCTAGCCCTTAGGGCTGACGATTACCTAAAATGGCAAGACCATGCGTGTACTAAATGAATCCGATTTTTTCAAAAAGAAGTCCTTTCCGACGACGCTATACTTCACATGGAGCGCACGCTAAACTGGCGTAACGTAATAACCGAACACAACAAAATCCTCACTTGTTACGGCACCGTTATCATCATCAGCGATGGGAGGTAAATGTTTGGGTGGGCATTCTTGGAAACCGAATTATAGCACCCTCGTTGCTCGATGAGAACATTACTGGAGACATTTACTTGGACTTCCTTCGTCATCTGTTTAGTGCTTGCAATTTCCTGGACCGTAGTATTGAAGAGTGCCTCCACATTGTGATTAATGGTTTATTTAATAAACATTGTTATTCATGGTTTATTTACTAAACATTGTGATTAATGGTTTATTTTATAAACATTGTGATTAATGACTTATTTACTAAACATTGTGATTAATGATTTACTTACTAAACATTGTGATTAATGATTTATTTACTAAACATCGCGATTAGTTTGGTTAATGCCAACGGTGCTTAGAGCCGATTCAATTATGGATGTTATTAAGAAGTCTACCCAGTCAACCGAATACAATTGGAACGAATCCCATTCGTCCGAAAATTTCTAGCCCAATGGCGGTTTTCTATTAAAAATGAATATTTTCCCATTCAATCGAATCCCATTGGAACGAATTCCCTTCAACCAAAAGTTTGAAGCTAGTATACTAGTTTATTTGATTTCGAAGTGGTCTGCGTCCCACCGTGGTCTAGTGGTAAAGCGTCGGATCGCCACGCAGAAAATCTTCGTTCGAATCTCCAACAGGAAGGTGAGTTTACCAAAATCAAATTATAAGTATTATTCTGAATAATTGAATTTAATTTCCTTGCTGGTGCTAAATTTAGAAGGCGAATTTATATTTCAGCAGTATTAAGGATTTCACAACGAGAAATATAGCATTGTTAGGTTGAGTTACAAATTGGATGTTATAGCTGCGGTACTTTTGTAACCACTTTAACTCAAAAATCGAATTAAATTTACAATTAATCAGTAAATAATAACGAAATACCTTAAATTAACACTATAAAGATAATATTAGCCCTTTAAACTTAAACCTATCCCTTTAAAATAAACTGAAAAGAAATTCTTTCGTACAATAGATGAGGAACTAGCCCCTCAATGTTGACACAGTACTTTCTAGTACGATCCTATACCCCTATATCCATAGTGTAAAATGAAATACCTAGCAACAAAAATACTTTCCAAGAACCCAGAGAAATGTCACGCTGATTTAGACCCCAAGCAACAAGACCTTGAGTCACTGTCCTGGTACCTGGCCCGAGAAACTTCTAGAACATTTTTTAACCATTAAACTGACCTATCCCCATTTGGTCCCAGATTTAAAAGTTTTGCCTATTTGTTGGTAACATGAATCCGCCCGGCTACGTCATAAATATGGTCCACTATTCGCCAAACCGAAGTAAATCAACAAACGTCATTGTTCCAGAAATCCTTGCGAGAAACTAGAAGTTATATATACGAAGTCCCTCCTGTCTCACCCTCAGTCGATTCCTGAACTGCTTAACGAAACCCTGTCGGCTCACCCTTAAGAAACCCTTAGAAGTCCGGAGTATTATTTTATATCGGAGATTTTATTTTATTCATTTTGATACCTTTATTTTTCATCAATTTGAATCCCTAATTTTTCGGAAGAGAAGCGGAGATTTTTTTATTCATTTTGATACCTTTATTTTACATCAATTTGAATATTTATTTTTTCAGAGAAAACTCGGAGACATTTTTTAACCCCTAAGTTGAAGAAGAGAAGGAGCGCGAGTGCGCGAAATAAATCGAGAAAAAAAATAATAATTAATCCTTAAATCGCGAGAAATGAAAAAAAAAATCATAATTATCTCTTAAATCGAGAAAGAAGAAAAAAAAGATCCTGAATTAAAACCCTTAAATCGAGAAGAAGAAAAAAGAACCCTTAACCCTTGAGAAGAATATGCAAGAGGAGCAACTTGTCGTAAGAAATTAAAAAACTTGAAACTCTTTTGATAAACTGACTTGAAACTATGGTTAAAGAACTGACATTATGGTTGACAGATTGATTCATTTTTTAAAATCTTAACTTTTTATTTTTGAACATTATTGTTTTTATTGCATAACTGCACGATTTGAACCTAAAAAAACCCTAAAATTTAAATTTGAAACTTAAAGGAGACATTCCATAGAGGTTATAAATTGAAACTCCCCCCTTTTGATTTTTGTTTAATTTTTTATTTTGACCCTTAAAAAGTGTGTGGAAATTTATGAACAGTATTGAATATTATGTTGAATAATAAAATTTGGATTAGAATCTATTTTGACTCTCAATTGACACATACCATCAAAACGCGGTCACTTTTGATTCAGAAATTTTATGAGCCCCTCGTTCCCGTTAAAAGGCCTTAACTCTACATAACTGACTGCATTCTAACATCTTGTCTAGCGTTAGCGAGGTTGAATCATAAGTGAAAAGAGGTAGGTGGTAGTCTTATACTTTAACCCCTCTAATAAGAATCGAACACTCCACCTTACCCCCATAAAATCTTAAAGAGCATAAAGGCTTATACTTTATAAATATTAAAACTTTTGATGTCCATGGTATTTTAAACAATAAGACTAATTTTAAAAATAAAGAGAATCAACATGGATATAAATCAAAACTATTTATTTGGGTGTAAATAATTCCAGAACTAATACAGAGAGCTTTCGGCTCGTGAGCCTTTATCAATCTGAGGAGTTAATTTCTAAATGCTGGAAGAGAAAACTCATAGCATTAACCTTGACAGTGTAAAAATCTTACACAAAGAAGGGGGGTATTACAAACGGAAGTTTGTCGAAGGACTGTTCATAAAAAAACAGGGTGTTTTAAACCTAGACGAAGGATGTGAAGAATCCGGATTATGGGGTGTTATCAACAAAAAACATTTTGCGCCTAAAAAATAACTTACTTTGGTAAAATTAAAATTTAGAAATTAACTCCTCAGATTGATAAAGGCTCACGAGCCGAAAGCTCTCTGTGTTTGTTCTGGGATTATTTACACCCAAATAAATAGATTTGATTTATATCCATGTTGATTCTCTTTATTTTTAAAATTAGTCTTATTGCTTATACTTTATATTGATTTTTTGGTTAGGTTGGATTATGTTAGGTTAGGTTTGGTTAAGTTTGGTCAGTAATATTTTAGAAATCATTTAACAATGTTACGTCTTTTCCAAAATATTGATAATTAGTTTCATTGACTTCTCAAATAATATGCCTTTTCCAAAACATTACTGTTATGTTAGCTTAGGTTTGGTTAAAATAGGTTAGTAATATTTTATAAATCATTTAACAATGTTACGCCTTTTCGAAAATATAGATATTTAGCTTCATTGACTTCTCCAATAATATGCCTTTTCCTAAACATTACTGTTATGTTAGGTTTCGTTTGGTTAGGAGGACGTCTCTTCCTCTTTGGAGCGGTTATACACTTCAAGTAAGTGTATATTCTAGTGGCTCTACTAATTTTCTTCTCAGTTTTTGTATATCTTGTGTTTAACATTTCAATAGGGTCCCCAAGTAAGATCTGGTTTCTATTGATGGGAAAGTGTATTTTACATCCATGATAATAGCAGCCCATGTATTCAAACAATCTTTGTTGATCGGGGAATAGCCATCTACATTCATGGTCTGTATTTTAACTTCCTTACCCCTAAAAGAGGATTGAATGGGGATATTTCTGTCATGCGAAGTCCATTCAAGCCATTCGATGGCGCCTAAAGATTGGTTCTCACCAAGTCTGTAGTAGTTTGAGGGAATGATACTAATGGTATTTGATTTAAGATAATTTTTCCTGAAAACGTAAGAACAAACGCCAGAGAGAGTAACTGAGCCGCAATTAAAAGGATCTACATTGGTGACTTTGAGGAGAAGAGACCGAAAGGTTATACACCCTAGAAAGAGAAGTAGAGTGTCGTTCTCGCAATAATAATTCAGCTCGTTTAAGAAGTTAAACCCTTTCTCTTTACTGCCTTCGGCATTGTGCCATTTCATAAAGGTGTCCAAGTTTTTCCTGGTGAAATACTGACAACCATAGGCTTCTGTAGGTGGTAGAGTGTTCTCCAAGACGTAGTTAGTCTCCTCCTGTCTGTCAATATCGAACTCGTGATCAACTACGTTGAAAAGGAAATGAGGAAAGTACCCCTTGGTGGCATTAGGGAGACCAAAAGTGGCGGGGAATTTAGATAAGGCAACAGGAATAAAATTGTAGGAGTCTAGGAACAGTAGATTAGAAAGTTCCATTTCTAAAATGGGGTGCCGTTAATTTTCAGAGTTTAAGGGACAAATTTCTCGTCACGATTGATTATTTCTCTAATCAGTAATTGATTGTCATAGTTGCTGCCAAAATGCACGATAACTTTCTTCACGTCAAATAAACTGACCAAATAATCCATGAATAGAGCTAAAGGTAGGTAGTCGGAGAAGTTTAGAGAAAGGTACTCAAAAGGGTCGTTTTGTTGACATTCCTGATTGAAAAATGCCGCCATCTCTATATCGTATTGTGGGTTGTTGAATTCGGCGATTAAGGTTTCATCGTGGTTAGTGGGTAGTAATTCATTCCGGCGTCTTTCTATGCGATCGGCGTAAGAAATATTTAGAGGTCTAGGGATTATGTTACTTAGGTGGTCCAATTCGTCTATTGTATCGCAGTCTTCCGGTGTTCTAGGGACAGTTCTCATGTATTCAATGACATCAAGGAATGTCTGAATTATATTTAAACCCCCATTCATAATAAAAGTGGGTAAAGTTGAGGGTACATTAGCAGGGTCGATGTGTAAATAGGCACATAGGGAAAAATAAAACTTGTATAATGAAGTTAGGGGCCAAGGCCTATTTACAACTAGTTTATCCAAATTCCAGCGAAGTGATTCAGGATCCATCTTGATGTTACGAGATCTAAAGTTCGAATGCGATATTCCGTTTTTTTCTCGAGTTATTTTATACTAAATTTCTCTAGGCTTATTAATAGAGGGTAGAGGGGGGTGGAGGGTTGCCTAAGCTTCTATTGGCCAGGGGTACGTTGACCTTTCGGACGTGTTTAAACACGTCTACTATTGTTTGTCAATCAACAATAGGTGACATAAGATTGACAGCCGAGTGATTTTAAAAGGTGGCAGATGGTAACAAAAGGATGAGTCATCAATAGATTTTTTTAATTCAACAAAAGGATTTTAACAAAAGAGATGATGCGTCATTCCATTAGCGGGGTTTTTACGACATTACACGAAGATGTAAGAAAAGTATTTCTTCAATCAATCAAATATTGACAGGTTAGGGTTGTCTCTATTAATAGATAAATAGGTCAAGTTTACTAATGTGTAATTTATTTACTCGTAAGTTGTTATGGAGTCAAGTACACACCCTTATAAACCCGTGCTTAAGCACGTCTAATATTGTTTGTGAATCAACAATGGGTGACATAAGATTGACATCCAAGTGGCAGATGGTAACAAAATGTTGAGTCGTCAATAAATTTTTTTAATTCAACAAAAGGATTGTAACAAAAGAGATGATGCGTCATTTCGTGGGTTTTTACGACAATGCATGAAGATGTAAGAAAAGTATTTCTTCAATCAATCAAATATTGACAGGTTAGAGATGTCTCAATTAATAGATAAATAGGTCAAGTTTACTATTGTATAACTTATTTACTCGTGAGTTGTTATGGAGTCAAGTACACAAAGGATGTCGAGAATTCGTCAGATCTTGGAGATTAATCCCCAAAAACTACTTCTTGTATTATTTATTTTATTGATTTTGGGGGTACTGAAATTCCTTAATCTCTGGTTTCAGAACTTTGACATAAACATACGCCTACAGTCTAACAATGGAACAGTTAAGGACAATAGATATTTCGCAATAGCTACGTAAGAAATTTAAAATAAAAACCCCTGACTCAATAGAGTAGAGTATCATTATTCGAGAAGACCTTAAACTCTCAAGATGGAAAATCAAGAAGCTCCCAAAAGGAAGATAGGTGTAACTAACGAACGTAAAACTAACGGGAGATTCCACATTTCAAAAGAGTTGTTCTTAACAACTGGATTCGTGAACGGAACCCTGGATCCTGAGGTTCGTCTATGCCGGAAACAATCGGCAAAAAGCTTCGCTATTTCAACGGAAACCTGGGAAAAGCTGGTTCCCCGTTTGCCTGTTTTGAGTGAAAAGACAACAGTTGTGGCATACCATAACACATGCCATATTAAAGACTTAATAAAGGAGGACTCTATTGTTTTGACCAGTGTGGAAACAGCGGCCCTGAACCGCGTTTCGGGCGCTGTAAAGGAGCATCTTATTAAGATAAGTAACCATGAAATTGTGTTTACACTCATGGCGGATATTATCATAGAATTTTATAACGCTAATTATGATAATTTATACGGGGACTACAAACGCATACCGTGTTTGGATGGTCAACCCGAGAAATTAGACGCAGTGGTGGGATACTTCACTAACTTTATAACGTCGTACCAGGTAGTGACGAAATTTAATAATGTACTTGAAGAAGAAAATCTTGAATGTAAATTTTATAATTATAATGTATTTTCGGTAATTTCTGGTCAAATAACTTAAAAACCCGAATGCATTCATTAACTCATTTTTAATTTATATCTACTTGCTTATTTGTTTTTTTGGTGTTTAAAATAAATTGAATTTAAATCCGAAAAAACTGGTCCATTTGTATATAACTAATACTAAGCATATCTTTTGTTTCTTTTGCTATTTAAGCGTAAAAAACTTTGACGCTTAAAATATAAGCTTAATTTAAATAAAGAGAGAAGTAAATAAAACCAAAACAAAATTTTTTTATTTTTAAAATAATTTACAAATTTTCATTTTTTTTTGCCCCCACCCCCTTCCACCCTCTTGCTCACGGCAACGGGCGTCTGCATACGATTGACAAGTGGGGATTCTGACAATCTTTTCACCCACATAGTGGGGACCCGACTTACATGTGGGGACATTTTAAAGTCCTCACATGTAAGTAATTAGATAAATGATATAATTAGACTAATTAGAGCCCAAATTAATTTTTTTGAAAAAGTCCCCACTTGTAAGGTACTTGGGTTTTTCACATTACAAGTGGGGACCATGGAAATTAACACATATCCGAGAGATGTCGCCAGAGGTTTTCACACACCCGGGTACCCAGTTGTACGAAATGAGGACCATATGGTCTCTTCGGCGTACATGTGGGGGCTCAAAAATGGGTTTTCATTACAATAAGCACAGATAGATGTCGCTACTTTAGAAATAGAAAATATACATTATTCAGCTATAACAATCTAAATCTTGTATCTCACAGACCGAACGGTGATTTTTTCATAATTTAATTACACTTGACGTACGAAAACTACTTTTCCTAATTCTTTAGGCGTCATTAAATTAACTTCGTTTAAAACATTAATTTGATTAAAAAAACTGTATGCCCCCAGATGTACATTAAAAAGACGGCCAAGTTCCCCACATTTTAAAATGGGACCAACGTTACATATATTGTAAATTTCATCATAATTATCAATATTTTAATTAAAAAAAGTGAATTAAAATGAATTTTGAAAACATATATTTTAAGGACCCCACTTGTCCGTTGAAATGACAGCGAAGGTCCCCACTTGTAAAATTTTCGAGTTTTAAAAAATATCTTCAAATACTTGAAGGAAACATAAAGATCCTATTTCGTAAATTTCATCATAATAATCAGTATTTTAATTACAAAAGTATAATATGCATGTAATTAGAAAATGTGTGTATAAAAGACCCCACTTGTCTGTTGAAATGACAGCGAAGGTCCCCACTTGTAAATTTATCAAGTGTGAAAAATTATCTTCAAATACTTGACACTAATTCAAAATCTAAAAATTTATACACAAATGTCCCCAGATATAAGGTAGGAAGACGGTTTAGGTCCCGACTTGTAAACCTGAAATTAGCTCAAAACTTAACTGTTAAGCTAGAAATAGGACTGATTACTTAAATTTAATTCTGATAATCAATATTTAGCTATAAAATTAAAATATACATGAAATTTGAAAATGTGTGTTTGAAAGGCCCCACTTGTCAGTTGAAATGACTGTGAAGGTCCCCACTTGTAAATTTATCGAGTGTGAAAAATGAAATTGAAATACTTGATTTAACCATATAGGCTTTGACACTAATTCAAAATCTAATAATTTATACACAAATGTCCCCAGATATAAGGTAGGATGACGGTTTAGGTCCCCACTTGTAAACCTGAAATTAGCTCAAAACTTAAGTGTTAAGCTAGAAATAGGACTGATTACTTAAATTTCATTCTGATAATCAATATTTTAACTATGAAAATATAATATACATGAAATTAGATAAATTGTGTTTAATAGACCCCACTTGTCTGTTGAAATACCTAAAACAATCGTAGAGGGTTTGACACAAATTCAAAATCTAAGCGTTTGTTAAGAGTTCTCCCCAAATATATTGAGAGGAACTCATAGATTTCATCTGCTTGGAATCTTAAACAGCCGTGTTCTGGGTCTTTCTGCGTCAATTAATGGGGGCAGGTGTAGAAGTCGACACTCGTGACGTCATGCATAATGTATATTGACATTATTCTGATATTGACATAGCTAGAATCCTGCTCTGAGATTCCCGCGACCAATTAGCACCGAACCCTAATGTAAACAAATTCACTTTGCGTGTGCTGAACGAGTAAACCTTGGGTTTGATATAATTTTTAAGCTTTAATTTATGGAGTTTAAGTTGAGGTTCGTCTTAAGTCAATGCCTAACTTTTTCTTTAAGCTCCATTTTCACCATTCTTAATATTTTTATTTTTTTGTTTTAATGGCTAAACATTTGTTGATAGCAGAAGAAGTTTTTTGTTTAAGAGTATGAGTTATTTAGTCTTTGCGAGAGGAGGATTTATTTTGTTGTTTGATAGATTAGATTCATTTTTCCTGTGGTTGTATTGATTTGAATGGCGAGGAAGGTTTTTGTAATTAAAGTTTTAAACCGTTCGATGGCAACTTATTATGATTATTCGATATATACTCTGTTCCAGCATTGGTTTTCAGCACTAGCCAAACTAGGTCTCTATGTAACGACGAACAAATATTTTTTTCAGTATAAATAGTTTTCACACATGGAGAATTCATACCGTTTACACCAGGAGACCGGGCTATCTGGCGGACAAAAACCCGTCTGCTTTTGTCTTCCAGATAGCCCGTCTTCCTTGTGTAAATGGTATGAATCCTCCATGTGTGAAAACTATCTATACAGCATATGGCGTTTTAAAATCCTAAATATCAGTATTGCTTTCTTCTGTTGGCAGTACGCAAAAACCTACCTCACATTGAGACCTAGCATTGCGCGTACTGACAACCGAAGCTGGAACAGTGTATATATCATATATCGCATCAGCTGCCGTCGGAGATAAGGAGTAGAGCGAGGGGTCGGACGTTTTGGATAAAATGTACGGGATTTTGAAATACAATTTGATTACTTCGGGTATCGTTTGATTTAGTCGGATTTTGATTCATTTCAAGATTCGATAAAATCCCACGGATTTTGCTAGATTTTCCCCGTGATTTCCACGGATTTTGAGATATTTCCTGTGATTTCCATGGATTCTGAGACTTTTTCTTGGATTTCGTGAATTTTGTAATGGACTTCGCGAATTCTTTACTGATTTTGTGATTTATTTACTAATTTTTTCATTCTGTTATTTCGTTACCGATTTTGTGATTTCGTTATTTCGATACTGATTTTGTGATTTCGTTATTTCGTTACTGATTTTGTGATTTCGTTATTTCGTTACTGATTTTGTGATTTCGTTATTTCGTTACTGATTTCGGTTTTCTTGTGAGATTTCGAAATCAGCGAAATAAGTTTGAATTGTTGCCGGATTTGTGATTTTGTTATTGTTTTCGGATTTCTTAAGTTGGATTTCGTGAATGACCGACCCCTCGGAGTCGACTATCCTATAGCGGGAAAACAATTTTTCTCACGCGTTTATGATTTCCCAACAAAACGAGAGGAGAGAGTCTTGTCTGGTTGTCATCCATTATGACAGTGCAGAGAATGTAGGGGAGAATTATGCACCTTCATTTTTGTTCTGCCAACTACTGTAGGTTCTTTACATGTACATGAAGGAAACAGATAGAAATCGGGTTTGGGGTGGAGGGGTGTTCAAAGACTGGTAAAAAAGGAGACAGAAGTAGATTACCGTGGCGCGAAAACTTTATTTTTGAATTTCGGCTCTAATTTCCAGAAATCTTATGGTTGAAATGTATTTATTATTATCTGGGAGAGTTTCCAATTGTGTTTGATAAGGCTAAATATGTTTAAAATTATATTAACGGCTTGTTGAAAATAAAATTTAACATAGAGTCGTAGCTTTAAGTTCATTTACTTCTGACGAGAAAATCTACGTGATGAATTGTAGGCGGATTTATATATAATGATAATTCATGAAAGGGATAAAATAGTTCCGATAACAGAGACAGATAGCATCACTTGAAGTGGGGCCTTTGGGACTTGGGCTTAATTTATTTTTAAAAGTGGACAAGCAAATATCCTCTTCGGTTCTCTTTGGTACGTTTTGGGTTTCTCAACCGAAGGTTTACGAATAATTAAACACGTGGACGTGGTCACGTGGTACACTGCAGGCTTGTGTTATATGATTTTAGAGTCGCGTACAAGCAAAGTGTCTCTCTGTTGAAAAGAAGAATTAATTGTTGCAACTAATTGGAAGAATTATGGGTTTAATATATCTTCTGGAAGGCTTCTAGTCTGTTCGCACGTATTTTGGAATTCCCTCGCAATATGTTAATTTTGGACTAATTAAACAAATTTAACATAATCCTGATTAAATAAAGGGTCGTTTAAATGAAAACTGGTTCCAAGCTTAATTTGAATTACCGCAGACATTTGTGAGATATCAAGGTTAGATTTATTACTTTAGGATCGCGAATCATTCTCAAATGAGAAAACCATAAGGATGCCAGCTAATCCACCTTATTCCCTATCGTCGGAAGTTGGGGCTATCTCGGGATTCGTAGAGAGGATTAACGGGAAGAAAATCAAGAAATTCGTCTGTCGTATGCTACAGTAGCAGCTGACAGATGAATTTCTTCCCGTTCCTCTCCTCCACGAATCCCGAGATAAGACTATGTTCTGGCGATAGGGAATAAGGTGGATCATAAGTTAAGAAGAAATGTTCCATAAGTATGAAACTTATGATAGAGACTTACTTAGAGCTATCGCGAACGACGCAAGAATTGAGTGCACTCGGTTTTTCAGTTCATCTTCCTATTTAGTCATTGTTAAGCCTTTTACAGAATCAATGACGTTTTGCCAGCGTCACTACAAGACAAACTCTCAGCTACCAGTGACAAACTTATGGAACATATCTTATGACCTTATGGTGGATTGAAAATACTAGTAAGAAATAATTCGTATTCGTAATAAATTAGGCAAATTCAATCGTTTAAATAGTTTTAAAAGCCATAATTAATTACTCGAGACTCAATCGCCACTCAGTGCCTAGAGATGGAAAGTTAAAACAGAGAGCTTCGAACGGTATGAGTCGTAGGATTTAAAAGGATTGTAATAAATGCTGGCGCGATTTATCTATTTTGAATAATTGAGGATCCTACCTTTGTTTTCTATTATATTTTAACTCTGGAAGGTCTAGAAGTACAGTTCTAAATGAATAGACAAAAAGGTTAGAAACACATTGTTTCAATCGTATTAGAGAGTGTAATTTAAATATTGTTCAAATTACAAGGGAGGTTAATTAAAGGAACTTAGTCAATTTTAAAGCAAAATATTAAGAGGTTAAAATTATTTTCTTTTCAAGCCATTTTTTATTTTGAAATATCGATAAATTTAGGAATGAAAACGCCGTTATAAAGAAATTTGTTATAAATAAGTAAAACAACGTTTATAAAATACAATGCCAAACCAATTCTTCTCGAAGTTTTTTGCAATATCATTCGTATTTAGCTTCTTTAAAATCTGTAGTCTTAATTTGATCTGTTCTAGCATCACAAAATTAATAAAGGTTTCTTTTATTGGGCTGTAATAACAAAACGCTTCAATAGTAGGAAAATGTCAGCGCAATTGCTCTTGTGAAAACTGTTTGCATCTTTCAAAATCACAAAAAAATCCGAATACTTCTAATATGTTAATTTCTTGCCTAGCTATGCTATTAAGCTGGCAACTAAATAATTACAATTAGCAGTTAGAAAAATGTTTTAAACTAATTAATTAGCCAATTAGTAATTTGACATATAAACTAATTCAATTCAATTAGAAATCAGTCATTTATTTTTAAACTAATTAATTTCAATTACAAATTTCTAATTAATTACCTGTATAATTAAGGTCAAAAAATTAACCTCAAGTAAAAAATAACACCATGAAAGTGCCCATGGACGAAATTGTTTGTTTGACAACCATTAAAATTCAAACCTAAAGCTGAAATCAATACTAATTAGAGCTCGGCATTATCCATCCGTTATCCGTAAATTAGTGAATAATCGATTATTTATAGGTAAATGTTGTAGACATAATTCGATTTAATATACAACTTCTGTTGATAATTATGGATTATGGATAAAATAACGTGGATGATGGATAGATAATGCCGAGCTCTAATACTTATACCTTCAACAATACGAAACAACGCTCAAGATGTAAACGCTGTAATCAAAATGCGCTGAAACGAGAAATGGCTATAATGGCAAACGCGTTTATGAAAAAGCCGTTTTGGACAATGCTGTTTTGATAACACGCCCAATCGATAACATACCGATATTTCGGTGCTTCAGGAAAGTTGTGAGAGTCAACTAATAGAATAAGTGGAAAATTTTCTTAAGTATTTTTAACACTCAAAAAACTTACAAGTGGGGCCTTCACTGTCATTTCAACAGATACGTGAGGTCTTTTAAACAAAATTTTCAAATTTCATGTATATTATAATTTTATAGCTAAAATATTGATTATCAGAATGCAATTTAAGTAATCATTCCTACTTATATCTTAACACTTAAGTTTTGACCTAATTTCAGGTTTACAAGCGGGGACCTAAACAGTCTTCCAACCTTATATCTGGGGGCATTTGTGTATAAATTATTAGATTTTGAATAAGTGTCAAAGCCTATATGGTTCCATCAAGTATTTCAATTTCATTTTTCACACTCGATAAATTTACAAGTGGGGACCTTCACAGTCATTTCAACAGACAAGTGGGGTCTTTTAAACACACATTTTCTAATTTCATGTATATTTTAATTTTATAGTTTAAATATTGATTATTATAATGAAATTTGGGTAATCGGACCTTTTAAAGGCTTAACACTTAAGTTTTGTGCTGATTTCAGGTTTACAAGTGGGGACCTAAACCGTCTTCCAACCTTATATCTGGGGACATTTGTGTATATATTATTAGGTTTTAAATTAGTGTCAAAGCCTATATGGTTCAATCAAGTATTTCAATTTCATTTTTCACACTCGATAAATTTACAAGTGGGGACCTTCACCGTCATTTCAACAGACAAGTGGGGTCTTTTAAACACATTTTCTAATTTCATGTATATTTTAATTTTATAGTTTAAATATTGATTATTATAATGAAATTTAGGAAATCGGACCATTTAAAGGCTTAACACTTAAGTTTTGAGCTGATTTCAGGTTTACAAGTGGGGACCTAAACCGTCTTCCAACCTTATATCTGGGGACATTTGTGTATAAATTATTAGATTTTGTATTAGTGTCGAAGCCTATATGGTTCCATCAGGTATTTCAATTTCATTTTTCACACTCGATAAATTTACAAGTGGGGACCTTCACAGTCATTTCAACAGACAAGTGGGGTCTTTTAAACACACATTTTCTAATTTCATGTATATTTTAATTTTATAGTTTAAATATTGATTATTATAATCAAATTTAGGTAATCGGACCATTTAAAGGCTTAACACTTAAGTTTTGAGCTGATTTCAGATTTACAAGTGGGGACCTAAACCGTCTTCCAACCTTATATCTGGGGACATTTGTGTATAAATTATTAGATTTTGTACTAGTGTCGAAGCCTATATGGTTCCATCAGGTATTTCAATTTCATTTTTCACACTCGATAAATTTACAAGTGGGGACCTTCACAGTCATTTCAACAGACAAGTGGGGTCTTTTAAACATACATTTTCTAATTTCATGTATATTTTAATTTTATAGTTTAAATATTGATTATTATAATGAAATTTAGGAAATCGGACCATTTAAAGGCTTAACACTTAAGTTTTGATCTGATTTCAGATTTACAAGTGGGGACCTAAACCGTCTTCCAACCTTATATCTGGGGACATTTGTGTATAAATTATTAGATTTTGTACTAGTGTCGAAGCCTATATGGTTCCATCAGGTATTTCAATTTCATTTTTCACACTCGATAAATTTACAAGTGGGGACCTTCACAGTCATTTCAACAGACAAGTGGGGTCTTTTAAACATGCATTTTCTAATTTCATGTATATTTTAATTTTATAGTTTAAATATTGATTATTATAATGAAGTTTAGGTAATCGGACCTTTTAAAGGCTTAACACTTAAGTTTTGAGCTAATTTCAGGTTTACAAGTGGGGACCTAAACAGTCTTCCAACCTTATATCTGGGGATATTTGTGTATAAATTATTAGGTTTTGAATTAGTGTCAAAGCCTATATGGTTGAATCAAGTATTTCAATTTCATTTTTCACACTCGATAAATTTACAAGTGGGGACCTTCACCGTCATTTCAACAGACAAGTGGGGTCTTTTAAACACACATTTTCTAATTTCATGTATATTTTAATTTTATAGTTTAAATATTGATTATTATAATGAAATTTAGGTAATCGGACCATTTAAAGGCTTAACACTTAAGTTTTGAGCTGATTTCAGATTTACAAGTGGGGACCTAAACCGTCTTCCAACCTTATATCTGGGGACATTTGTGTATAAATTATTAGATTTTGTATTAGTGTCGAAGCCTATATGGTTCCATCAGGTATTTCAATTTCATTTTTCACACTCGATAAATTTACAAGTGGGGACCTTCACAGTCATTTCAACAGACAAGTGGGGTCTTTTAAACATGCATTTTCTAATTTCATGTGTATTTTAATTTTATAGTTTAAATATTGATTATTATAATGAAGTTTAGGTAATCGGACCTTTTAAAGGCTTAACACTTAAGTTTTGAGCTAATTTCAGGTTTACAAGTGGGGACCTAAACAGTCTTCCAACCTTATATCTGGGGACATTTGTGTATAAATTATTAGGTTTTGAATTAGTGTCAAAGCCTATATGGTTGAATCAAGTATTTCAATTTCATTTTTCACACTCGATAAATTTACAAGTGGGGACCTTCACCGTCATTTCAACAGACAAGTGGGGTCTTTTAAACACACATTTTCTAATTTCATGTATATTTTAATTTTATAGTTTAAATATTGATTATTATAATGAAATTTAGGTAATCGGACCATTTAAAGGCTTAACACTTAAGTTTTGAGCTGATTTCAGATTTACAATTGGGGACCTAAACCGTCTTCCAACCTTATATCTGGGGACATTTGTGTATAAATTATTAGATTTTGTATTAGTGTCGAAGCCTATATGGTTCCATCAGGTATTTCAATTTCATTTTTCACACTCGATAAATTTACAAGTGGGGACCTTCACAGTCATTTCAACAGACAAGTGGGGTCTTTTAAACATACATTTTCTAATTTCATGTATATTTTAATTTTATAGTTTAAATATTGATTATTATAATGAAATTTAGGAAATCGGACCATTTAAAGGCTTAACACTTAAGTTTTGAGCTGATTTCAGATTTACAAGTGGGGACCTAAACAGTCTTCCAACCTTATATCTGGGGACATTTGTGTATAAATTATTAGATTTTGTATTAGTGTCGAAGCCTATATGGTTCCATCAGGTATTTCAATTTCATTTTTCACACTCGATAAATTTACAAGTGGGGACCTTCACAGTCATTTCAACAGACAAGTGGGGTCTTTTAAACATACATTTTCTAATTTCATGTATATTTTAATTTTATAGTTTAAATATTGATTATTATAATGAATTTTAGGTAATCGGACCTTTTAAAGGCTTAACACGTAAGTTTTGAGCTGATTTCAGGTTTATAAGTGGGGACCTAAACAGTCTTCCAACCTTATATCTGGGGATATTTGTGTATAAATTATTAGATTTATTACTAGTGTCGAAGCCTATATGGTTCCATCAGGTATTTCAATTTCATTTTTCACACTCGATAAATTTACAAGTGGGGACCTTCACTGTCATTTCAACAGACAAGTGGGGTCTTTTAAACACACATTTTCTCTTTTCATGTATATTTTATATTTATAGTTTAAATATTGATTATTATAATGAAATTTAGGTAATCGGACCTTTTAAAGGCTTAACACTTAAGTTTTGAGCTGATTTCAGGTTTTCAAGTGGGGACCTAAACAATCTTCCAACCTTATATCTGGGGACATTTGTGTATAAATTATTAAATTTTGTATTAGTGTCGAAGCCTATATGGTTCCATCAGGTATTTCAATTTCATTTTTCACACTCGATAAATTTACAAGTGGGGACCTTCACAGTCATTTCAACAGACAAGTGGGGTCTTTTAAACACACATTTTCTAATTTCATGTATTTTTTAATTTTATAGTTTAAATATTGATTATTATTATAAAATTTAGGTAATCGGACCTTTTAAAGGCTTAACACGTAAGTTTTGAGCTGATTTCAGGTTTACAAGTGGGGACCTAAACAGTCTTCCTACCTTATATCTGGGGACATTTTTTGATTATACACTTTCAAGATCCACGCAGTGACTTCATTGACAAGTGGGGACTTTCACCTAGCGACATCTATATCTGAAATTTGAAAGTAATCTGGAATTAAGGTCCCCATTTATACGGTGAAAATATCGTGTGTTTTCAGGTCCCTACATAAAAATGTCTTGGGTTCTTTTTCCACAGCGAGTGTTTAATTATATGCTTTACGGCGCTCAACTAATTATGAAATCCTCTTTTTAATGAACTATAGTTAATTGGGTCCTCAGATGTCAATCACTCCTTACCGGTCCCCAAGTGTCAATCGTGTGCCCGTATGGGTGTGTGTGTGTGTGTGTCTGTCACCGCGTCCGCAGTTGGCAAATCGGAGCAAACGTGTTCACAGAAAGCAATTTTTGGCTTCTACTCCCATCGTTAGGATTAAGAAGAACGCGGCGATCGGCTAGGGTTACGAGAAACTTCTAGCCTCCCAATAGAGAAATGTCAGTTCTACGTATGCAAACGTCATACCCTTCTATCTCTAAGCTCATCGTCATCCCCCCTACCTGGCGCGTACAGTATCCCCTCTTACAAAAGCGCGCCTAGAGGGAGGGATACACCGTCTACTCCCCTCTCTACCGACACGCCACTCGGGTCCCTGCGACCCCCTAGCCGACCCCATTTGGTTTATACGCCACACGACTCTCCATTTCGGTTTAGACGCCATACGATTTTCCATTTCGGTTTATACGCCATACAGGGAAAATCTTTTTTGGGTTTATAGGGAAACTGGACGACCATATTTTCATCCCCCTCCCCCCATTTGGTATTACAGGGAAATATATTTGAATCAATGAATGAATTGTTTATTGTATATTACAACAGTACAATGTACCTGCTAGGTAATATGCATTTTAAATTAAATGTTAAAATAAATAAAAAGGAAATTTAGTTCTTTCTAATGAAACAGCAAGCTTCAAATTAAAAGTTTTTAAGATTTAAAATACGATCAAACAAATTAATATTGGAGAAAATCACGTTGTAAGTTTTCATTATACGGTTCAATGGGTTTTTTCAAGATTGATATAAAACAGTAAATGATTTCTTGTATTTCTTTGTGGAATGTTAAAACATATTCTATGTAAAATTTCTGAACAAGTTATGTTTCTATTAACGATTTTTGTCAAGAAAATAATATCTATTTTTGAAATTACTAGTGATAATCTTTCCAGATTAAGAGACTGTAGTAATTCGTCATAGTGATACGATTTGAATTTTGTGAAAGAAGTCTCGTAATACAAAATGAACTTTCTTTGTACAGATTCTAGTTTCTCTATGTTAGTTTTACAAGTCTGACTGTAACTTAAAGACCCGTACAATAGTATCGGGCGTACTATAGTTTTATACAACTGCAAAAAACAAATTCGAGACTTAATCTGGCGCGCTATGTTTAGTGCTCCTCCCTGAGTTATTCGTGCGCGCAAAGTTTAGTTTTTGGTCAAAGATGACGCCAAGGTCGCGAATACTCGTTTCGCGGTCTAGTATTTTACCGTTTAATTTGTACTCAAACATTAAGGGATCTCGCTTTCGGGTGTAGGAAAGTATTTTAGTTTTGGTGTCATTTATCGGGATTTTATTTAGTTCACACCAGTTCTGAATTTGTAATAGATCGTTTTGGAGGGCTTCACAGTCCGTAATGAGATTCACATATTTAGCGCACTTTTGATCGTCCGCAAACTGATAAATATTGGAGCTCGTTACATAGCTCGATAAGTCGGCAATGTTAATATTAAATAGAAGGGGTCCTAATGAGGAACCCTGAGGTACCCCACACGAAACTTTGAAAGAGACGTCGGAAGGATAATTGTTGCATTCAATTATATTACTTCTATCTTTTAAATAACTTTCGATCCACTCATGTACTGAACCAGATAGTCCATATGATGCTAATTTCTTTAGTAAAAGCTGGTGCGACACTCGATCGAATGCTTTCGATAGGTCTAAGTAGGCGACGTCCGTGATTAGTGATGACTGGCTCGACGTAGTTCAGAAATGCTATATGGTTAGTTAGTATCTACGCAGTGTCCAATCACGAACCGTGTTGAGTTTCAGGAAGGTTTGGTGCAAACGATTTATAAAGATAACCTTGTATAATAAAGTCGAAAACCATTGCCAATGCGCATAATATTGATACCGGACGGTAATTACTCGGACCGCCTTTATAACCTTTTTTAAATATAGGTGAAACTAGTGCCACCTTCCAAACATCTGGAAAGACGCAATGGTTTATCGATAAATTAAAAATGAACCCAATTTAAGTGCTTAAGACCTCTTTACAGCCTTTTATAATAATGTTCGGAATTCCGTCATAGCCCTTCGTGGTTTTTGGTTTTAATTTGTTTATGACCGTTGTAACATCCGTCGTAGATATGCAGATATTAGAAAGAATAGTAAAGCTGGGCTTTTCTTCAATACTTTGTTCGAAATTTGAGTTAGCTTTGGCAATTGAGGAAAAAAATTTCGCGAACTCGCGTGCGATCTCTGACTGGTTCGTTATAATTTTTCCATCCTTATCTAAGTATATGTCTTCTTCTTGTGAGTGTCCTTTTTTTCACGTAAGACCAAAACTGTTGTAACATGGCTGCCAGAATCCTTGGAGCTTGCACTCCTTGGTTCTGGCAGGGCATATCTAGCCTCCATGTTAGAAGCCACTCCCCCTTCCACACATGTGATCTAGGATAATTTAGAATTTTGTTATCAGTTCTGGTTACGATTTCTCCTAAGACGGAGCGATTTTTTTGTACTACCAGTTCGGTACTTCGGTTACGGGTTTATCCCTATATCAGTTACCCAATAAAGTTGTTGTTACATTTGGATTAAAACTGTAAGTTGTCTTTATTCATTTTTATGTCCCTCGGGAGAATCCCCCTTTTATTTTAGTTAATTGCTACCGAGGGTTACATAAAATGGCGCCCGAACAGGGACTTGAATTGAAATAACTAGGCCCAACGCCTACGTTATTAATATAAAGCCTATGCAGCGGGCTAATTGGGGATTTTTCCGGACCTTATACTTCGCGCGCTTCTATCGCTAGAGGCGCTTTTCTGTTAAGGTTGGTGACGTATTTTACGTCAGAGCTTTTTTGAATCTGGGATTCCCGCTCGAATTTTTTCTCCCGCCTGCTCCCGCACAGCAGTTTGGGCGCCGCAACGGGGAGAGACGGAGTGGAAGAAGTGTTGTTTACCGGTAAGATAATATAGTTATTCTAATAATTAAATATTACCAATAAAGTGTTCTTGAGTAGTTTCATGAAATCTAAATTAGTCTTAATGTGTTTTTCAAGTATTCTTTTGGGTACCTTCTTTTGTATGATGAAACTTTCTTTGTTAAAATAATTGGCCATAGTGTTATATGTTTTATAAACCAAGGCTTACCGTTAAAGTTGAGGCATAAGGGTATTATAAAATAAGGTTATTTCACGATGATTTTAATTAAAATTCTTTAGAACTGTGATACCGCTTTTCCAAGCAAAAAGGTGAAGTGTATTGTTCCAAACTGCAATGAAACTTATCGAAATAAGAAGAGAAAACGATCATTAAACGAAGATGAATACATCAGTTTCCACTTGTTACCAAAAGAGAAAGATTTGAGAAAGAAATGGATTCGTTCTATTTATGATTTAAAAATTGAGGAAGATGTCAGAATTTATGAAAGTCTAATAGATAGTAAAGATTCAAGAATCTGCAGCCAGCATTTTAACAGCTCAGATTTTAGTATATCGTGTTCAAGTTTACGGCGACTATTACCATTTGCTGTCCCTTCAATTGTAAAGCGAAATGAAGACTCGCCAATGTCTTTAGCAAAGAAAGCAAAAATTCATTCAACACCATTATCGCCAATTGGAAATTATAAATTAAATTATGCTCGGGAAAACGTAACAGAATCTCTTAAACGTTTATCATCGGAAATATCTCCTCTAGAACTAGCAACGGGAAAGGAAAGTTGTAGACTGTTTGGAAGCAATCCCAAAGTTCTTCCTAGCCTAGATGACAGCTATTTCCCTAATCAAGATGATACTAATGAAGCTTTACAGTTAGATCACGCTTACGTTCCTATTCATGATGTCACCCAGGATGACTCTTATGTTCCTAATCAAGATCTCACTCATGATGTTTACCAACATCACATGAATGTTCCTAATGTAGATAACCTCCAAGATGCCTCTTATGTTCCTAAAAAAGATATCACTCATGAATTTAACCAACATGACACAAATATTCCTAATATAGATGACACTCATGATACTAACCAACGTGATATGAATGTTTCTAACCAAGATGCCGCTTACAATAATATACAAGATATCACTCCTAAACCTAGTCATTTAAACAATGTAGCAATCACTTAACTTTGTAAAGATGTGTCTACCCAAGCAAGTAGTTGTGTTAGGGTTAGGCCAACTAAAAAGTCAGTTCGAAAAGTGGGGAAAGTTAATTACAAACTTAGGAAGAAAATAGAAACTTTAGAGAAGAAATTGAAAACCCTCAATGCCACAATCAAGGTACTCGAGAAACGGCATGATAAAGAATATATGCAATTTAAAAAAGTCCAGGAAGCATCCTGTTCCAAAGACAGTACTTGCGCAAACTTTTTAATGGACAAGATTCGGGCATTTGGCAAGAAAAGTCCTCCATATGAAGATTCAACGCTTCGATTGTGTTGCTTAGTATTTAAAAAATCCCCAAGTGCCTACACTTTTTTAAGAGATCTCAATATATTGCACTTGCCACACCGTGTTACTTTAAAGAGATTTCTTGGACACGCAAGTGGGGAAGAGGGAGTAACCACACTGGTCAAAGAGAGACTAAAAGCTGAAGCAGCCAAACTCAAAAACGAACATGAACGTTTAGGGTCTTTAATCCCCGATGAAATGGCCATTAAAGCAAGACTCGTGTATGACAAAACACTAGATCGTTTTTTCGGCGAAACAACCCTAAATACTGAAGAAGGCATTGGTTCAGGATTGGCCACTCATTTACTATGCTTTGTTTTTGAAGGGTTATCAACAAGTTTAAAGTTGCCTGTGGGTTATTTTTTCACGTCAAACTTGGACGCTGATCAATTACATAAAATTATGCTTAGTGTTATTGCTTCTGTAGAGGAATGTGGCTTCAAAGTTCTGAGGATGGTCGCAGACAATGCAAAAACAAACACGAAAGCTTTTGCAAAATTTGGAAATGGCCGACTCTGTGATAACGTTCAACACCCACTTGACCCAAACAGGAAATTGTTTCGGGCATTCGGCCAAAGCCACGAGATTAAGTTTTTAAGAAGTCAATTTTTTTCGAGGGACTTTGTCTATTTGGGAATGCTTATAAGCTCTGTTTACGTAAAGAAATTATACGAGATGCAGAAAGGATGCTTGATTAAGCCAGTCAGGAATTTAACACGGAAAGTGGTTTACCCAACCAATGAATATGTCGAGTGCCATCACCATATTCTCGTTGCCAGTCACAGCTGCTTTAAGCACTATGTTGCGATTAAATATGGTGGACGAAGAAGATAAAGAGAATTTGTGGTGCACTATCCATTTTTTAGAAATGATTCGTAAGTGGTGGGAAATCCACGATATTTGTATTTCCACATATGGAATCTACTCAAGAAATGAGAACAAACTTCCTTTTTACGACATGACTGACGAACGATTAAATTGGTTGATAGAGGAATTCCTCCCTTTTCTAGAAACAATTCAACTGAATGCGACTGTAAAACATGAGAAATTTACAGGTGAAACCTTTAAAGCTGTAAAACTAACAACTAAATCAACTGTTAATCTGGTCAAATATCTCCTGAACGAAGGTTTTCATTTTGTTTTAACACGAAAATTCTCAAGTGATGCTGTAGAGCAATCATTTGCCCATTTAAGAGGAAGTTGCGGCTCTAACGATCAATCGGACGCTCGCTCCTGTGTTTTAAGTTTAGAGCATATGTTGAAAATTGGCATTCTTAAGGCTTCAGCTAATTCCAACTGCAACAGAGGACCAGAATGTTCGAAATTATCAATGATAGCTGGGAAGGAGTTATCAAAACTGACGAATGCTGAACCAAATCTAACAACAGCGGTTCAGTTTGATCCAAAAAGCATCAAGCTTACATCTTACCTTCAGTCATTGTTAAGTAAAATGGAAATTCTTCAGCCAAATGGTAAAATATGTTTGTTTATAAGTATAAACTTCAAAAGAAAACTTCTAATTAGTTCAAATCAAAATTTCAGACCACACCGCATTATCAGTCAAGAACATATGCATTACCCAAGTTGGTGGATATATATTGAAAGTTGCGGAAGAAAACACACAATGTTATGATTGTCTGGCAAAAATTAGCGGAACGGTTTCAAATTCACCAATATACGCTTTGGTTAAAGCTCAAGACCATGGAGGACTCAAATATCCAAATCGATATTTTATAAAAAAGTTATCACTTGTCTTGGAATTTGTTAGTGCGTTCCTACATTTGTTCCCCTGGAATAAACCATTGAAGGCTTATATGGCCATAATTCTTCCACATTTTGAAAATGGGTTGATATGCAAGTGTTAAGATATGAAGCTTGCTGA
Organism: Phalangium opilio; assembly: GCF_054372755.1. NCBI lineage: Eukaryota > Metazoa > Arthropoda > Arachnida > Opiliones > Phalangiidae > Phalangium > Phalangium opilio. Next base: position 978,085 of record NW_028324162.1, on the reverse strand, counting down.
AATTATGCTAGAGAAATTTCTGCGCCCCTTGCTTATTAACCACGCAAATGATGCAACTGACCAAAATGACTATAAGAAAAAACTGTACAAAAAACCTTTATCCAGAAAAGTCCTAAAACTCTAGGATTAATCCATTTTAATGTTATAGATAAAAAGGAAAAAAATGTACGTTTTAAGATAATGTGATATATTTCCTTTAGTACAAGGTAAATACGCATTTTTTGGCCAAAGAAAGGATGTAAATATGACCAAGCTGAAAATTTCAGAATCCAAAGAGCTTATGGTTCTTATTAACGTCCCAAAAGTCCCCAAGCCTCCGGTGCCGGCTTTCGCTGCCATATTGGAAAATGGCTGCCATACCGGATGTTTCTATATCTCGAGATATAATAGACCGATTTACATGAAGTTTGTTTTAAACGATGTCTTATGACGATTACAATCCAAATGGATCCAATTTTGTAGCCCTTACATTATTATTACAGAGGTGTTCACGCTTATCATGGGAAAAAATTTCAAAAATATTTGGCTTTCCAAAATTCTTAAATGTTAATCGTATTTTAATTTTTCCTAAAATCATCGTTATTAAGAAAATCCCGTCAGGGATTTTCTATTTATACTCAATCCGAAATCGTAATGTTAAACTCTATGGAGCTTAACATTATGAGGTGGAAAAACTTTTGCGAGTTAGACCCAAGGTTTCGCGACCAAGGGAGTACACTTTTTTCACAGCCTAACTTTACAGCACTAGCAAAGGCTGAAAAGGTATAGTATCTTATTTCTCGTAGTGTAAGGTTAACTTGGCCTTTTTGTATAGGTTTCAAAAAAAAATATTTTTAAACCACGCGCTAGCTCACGCGCCAGCACGCGCTGCATTTCAATAAAAGTTTCAATTTAAATCTCGCGCTTAATTTTATCATTTTGATTCTCTAATTAAGTTCACGTGATTTTTTTAAAACTATATGTATTGTATTTCTAAGCCTAAGGTTAAATCATAGATAATAAACACAGGATCAGAAGGTCGGGGCAGAGCTTGCCGCGCTTTGTACAAACTGGGTAGGTTCTATTTCCGGAAACCAGCGCATGCGCACAGCGTAGAATCATGGTTAAATAATGCACTTGTGGAAAAACAAATTTTCCCACGTGCATTCTTTAAAGTTTTTATATAAACATTAGGCCTATCGGTTATCATCTTATAGTATCATATGAGCATATCTTGGCACTGACTATAAACTACTTACTAGAAAAAAAAGAAGGATAACCCTTAAAGGTCAGGTTAATTGATACTTTAGTATTTCCATAATTATTGAAAAACATCCTAAGCCTCGGTTTAGATTAAGGGGTCACACGGGTGCCACGGGGCGGCGCGAAAAACGAGCAGGCAGACCTCGTTTGCGCATAAGCGGAAGTCAACTGCAGACGTTTGGCGTGCGGCTCCCCCCGCACAAGCGCGGCGAAGAGAGATGCACTACGGAAGGCATACCTTCCGATCCTTGTGTTTATGGTCTATGGTTAAAAGATCACACAGAAATAGTTATAATTTTCCCATAGTTTCAACGAATATTTAGCATAGTGTGTTTTTATACAGTGCATTGTATTATCCGAATATTCCAATTTCCAAATGTAAGTTAAGATTTAGTGAAATACTATATACTTAGTCTTAAAAAAATTGGACGATTGAGTTTGACTATTCCAGAACTAATTAATTCCCAAATAATGTTTCTCCCCAAAAAGAGACAGATAGTATACAAAATCGAGTTTTGCTTCGCAGTCCTTAAAAAACTGCATTTATACACAATCCGCGACACTTTTTCAAACCAACAAAGGGCCAGAAACTAGAAATTATTATATGTATTGCAGTTTGAAATGAACATTAATCGTTATGAGAAATTTGCTTTCAATTGCGTAGTTCAAACATTTGTTATGATTAGAAATTTTACAACAAAAACGGGTATACACGTTAAAATGGAAATTGTAGTTCACTGAGTCAAAAATAATGTAAATATTCATCATAAAAAATTAAAAATGCAGTTAACATTTAATAATTATGGAAGGCAAGAGTCTCAAAAAATATTTCCCATGAAAAACGTGAATACTTCCGAAATATTAAATTAAGGGCTACAAATTAGAATTGGCTGCATTATACTCCTCATAAGACATCGTTTGAAGCAAACTTCATGCAAATCGGTCTATTAGATCTCGAGATATGGAAACATCCGGTATGGTGGCTATTTTCCAGTATGGCGGCGAAAGCCGGCACCGGAGGCTTGGGGACTTTTGGGACGTTAATTAGGACTATAAGTTCTTTTGATTATGAAATTTTCAGCTTGGTCATATTTAGTTCCTTTCAAATTTATATCTACCCTGTACTACTTGTGATACAGTAGCAATAGTCCTTTGTAATGTGATAATTTGGAAAAATAAACATTTCCGTCCAATTTTTTAATTAAAAACTGCTTATAATTAGAAACGTCTTGGTATAAATAACTTTCATATAAATACCCAGTTTCCCGGCTTTTTTAAATTGTGGGCGCTAAATGAAAAGCGCCATCTATGATCATAGATGCGTAAAAACAAGGGGCTCAAGACAGCTCTTTGTCCCCGAGCTTAAGGCGCCGTGCATAGGCTTTATATTAATAACGTAGGCGTTGATGGGGTGGACGCTCTGAAAAGAAAATCCAACCGCATAGATTACTTAAAACTACTACCACAATTATTCCAATCATTTTCGCTTCATGAGACATTAAATGTTTTAGAATGTCAGCTATTTATACTGAGGCAGAGATACTCATTCATCTGAAATTGAACTTTAAGCTTATTTACCGAATTGGGAAATGGTCCATACAAATGACAACATATAGAGTTAACCCATTTGACCGCATCTCGCAACCATGTTGAAATTGACCTTTCTTTTATTTTGGTATTGTTTATTGAAATGATTTATTCATATACTCAAATATTTCGCGATTATTTGTTTAACCCGGAACTTTAATCTAATACAAAGTCGCTATTTATGTAGCAAGATTACACACAATATATGTACCGTATGTGGAAAATGTATATTCCTATTTATTTTTATCTTTAGACTATATATTTAAGCTACGAGATGTTTATAAAAATTAAACCATAAAACACACATAAACACACTAAAATTCATTAGAACTGCAATAAAACACTCTAAAATACACTAAAATTTCCAAAAACCACACCAAAATTACAATAGAACACACTTAAATTACAACAAAACACACTATAATACACTAAAACTACAATACAACACACTTAAATTACAACAAAACACACTATAATACACTAAAACTACAATACAACACACATGAACACACTAAAACTACACACCCACACAGACAGACACGTCGAAATTAGAACCTCTCCGTGACATATGTCACTCGGAGAGGTAAAAAGTGAAAGTGTCATAAGACAAAGTAATCCTAAGCGGTCTCCCTCCCCCCATTGCTGACCGCGCTAGACGCTGCTTAACTTCGGTGATCGGACGAGAACCGGTGTTTTCAGCGTGAAGAGATAAGATTACACATCTCTTCTTGGTATTGAAATATATTTCTAATTTGACATAAGGCAATTTGCATAAAGCTGAGAAGCGGTTTTCTTGTGGGGATAAATCAAACATCAATAATCAATTACTTCCTTTCATAGTGTATATCCGTGCCTTAGGTGGATCTTGTCGCGTCTCCACAAATCGAAAACACTTGTACAAATACGAGGCTCAACTGCTATCGTAAATGGTCTTTTTAGAATCTTTCAAATAGTCAATTTGGTCGAGAACACTTCTCGGAGGTCTCTTGTTGAATTTGTAGTGTATAGCAGCAGCTTCGTAATTATTTTCTTGATGTAATATTTATTATCCTTGCGTTCGTGTTTCAACAAATACAGAAAGAATGGGAAATTTTCACTTCCGTAAAAAAAATGCACACTAGCCTCGGAAAAATCAATCATTGGGTTAAAAAGCCATCGTATCATTGAATATGCGGTATAGTTGATTGGAATATTCCTGAAATGAAATTTTCTAGTGCAACATTCAAATGATCTCTTTAAGCTAGTAACATAAGTATGCAATATTCTCACTTTATTAGAACGAAGTCAATAGCTGCTATTTAAATATTAATATCAATAATGTTACTATCGATCCTAGACTAATGTCAAACAATGAATACATTATTATTCTTATTGGTTTCATGTGAGGCTGCCGTAGGACATCGTCGATACTGTCGGTGTATTTATCTTTCGAAATTCAAATTCGCCCATCAATAATGACAAATACCATTTGACGAAAATGCTACAAAGTGGATAATGGTTTCTTCGTCACTTAGAAAATGCCACTAAAAACCTTGTTTTTGCAATCCTATTTAGTAAAATGCATTTTTGCTCCTCCTCTTATATTAAAAGGACGTTCTTCCTCGTGTATTTCGAAATCACATGACGTTTAGGATGCGCCCTGTAGAAACGGAGTATGTAACTTAAATCTGAAACCAATCCTTATCGAATAATAACTCAAAGCACCCCTAACTAAGAAATGTTGAACGAAGTACTGAAGCCGAAAATTTAGGTTGTATCACCTAACTACTGCATTTTGACACCATGTTGTTTAAAATATGGTAGTCGATAAACATGGAGGCAGCAACGTTGTGGCGTGGATCCATAAACCATTGATTGGATAGGAAATTGTGGCACTAGAGCAAGGAGACTGGAGCCAATTTATTTATTTCATTACTTAATGCAGTGGAATACAAAATTATATATGTTCAAATAGAATAGCTTTATATCTTTAATGTTAAATATTTTTACACTTAAATGAACTTAAATGTTCTGTGAATATGAAATGATTATCCTTTTAATCATTTCCTACGAGGTTATTTTCTTGAAACACTTTCGTGTAACGTGAAAGAGAGTCAGATCTCTTAGCGTAATAAATATAATATAGTGGTCAAGGCTTCGCAAATGGCGACAACTGTTGCAATCGAAATGCCGCTTAAGTAGACGATGAAGGCTCGTAACAGAAAGTCTACTGACAAGGGCGAAAAGTCTTCAATCTGCGATGACTCAGGCAACATGTACTTTGCGGTTTTCATGGTGTACATTCGTTCATTAGGTGTAGCTTGTCGCGTCTCCACAAATCGCAAACACCTGTACAAATAAGGGGCGTTACTGCTACAATAAATGATGATCATTCAAAGATTGGGTTTTTTAGTATCTTACAAATAATCAAGTTGGTTAAGAATGCTTTTTGGCAGTCTCTTGTTGAATTTGTAGTGTGCAGAAACAGCCTCGTAATTTTTTTTCCCAAAGTAATACTTATTATCATATTCTTTGAGTCTACTTCGCAATGCAAACAGAAAGGATGGCGAATGATCCCTCTCGTAAAAAAATGCACCTGCGCCCCTGACAAAAAGGTCTATGGGGATACGGCTTAATCCAATAAATCTGTTCAAGTATCGACTATCCGCTCGGATACGCTTCTGAAGACGAGAATACTCCTCATTGCCGTTTTTCTATAATAATAATGCTCACAAAGATTAAAAACGTATGTTATTCTCTAGAGAAAGCTAGTTCTAACAGATATTTTTGGTTGTATGTATACAGAAAGTTTGAACGTCGTCGTTTTTGCCGTTTTTAATTTGGATCAAACGAAGCCATTAAGAAAACTTAAACGGAAATTACTACTCTAGTTAATTATCAAGTATCCCTAATTTCGAGCGCGTAATTTTTTTCCCTTTACTGTTATAATTCTAAAATTACAGCTATTTCTGTCATAATATTACCCCATATTTTATTATCCGATCAATAACTGAGTCTTGTAACATCATTGGTGTTATTCGAGTTTGTCCTAAGAGATCGTCGATACTGTCGATGTGTAAATCCTTGGAAATTAATAGTTCGCCGCTCAATAATCCCGAATAACATTTGACAAAAAACATTGCGCCAAGTAACCAGCCCAGCAACAGAATTCTCGCCGCAGTTCCATCAACAGAATCATCACAATCTGAGTCGGAATTGGAAATCACATTTACAAAAACAAAGTCGTTAAACATTTTCCAATCCAAAAATTATTCGGCGCAAACGATAACATTTATGTAATTTTCCAACAAAAACAAATGCGTATGAACTTAACAGTTTTCGAGGAGACCGGAGACGTATTTCCAAACTGTATCATAAATGAGGTGGAGTGGAGATTGCGTCCTAGTTGATTTGATGTATTTGAGAAAGGATGTTGCTAGCGCGATTAGGACCAAACAGAATAATATCGTCAACCAGATAGTTTCATTGAAGCCTTTTATCCACAGACGACTTTCAGCTTGATTTCCTTTATCTTTGACACACGTTAAGATACAATTGGACTGAGTTTGCACAGCTGGTGACAAGTGATAATGCTCGAATCCGTAAGGGCTTGGATTATAGGTTAGAGCGACAACGTCTGTAAACTATTAAACATGAATTACGTTACAGAAATGAATTGTGAAAGTGTTTTGTATTTTATCTCGGGTTGAATTTAAATAAGCAACGTTCAGTATTCATACCCCATGTTTTATGGCATAGTCCCAATATTGTAACTCAAATTGAAAATTGCTTTTATTACGTTGAATCTTTTCGGTAAATACCCATTTCAGCCTATTTAAATGATAAACAGTTATAGAAATGGATATTAATTTCACCAAATCTTCTTTCCCTCGAAGCATATGTTTCTCATTTTGATGACAGAATATAAAGGAATATTACAAAACTAGGATTATTGTTTTTAAATTATGGGGAATTGATGAAACACTGTTTACCTCTGATCAAAAACAGACATTTTACTCATCAAAAAAATATTTAATAGCTTCAATATAAAACTTGACTTACGTTACGTTTCGCAAGTTACATATAATGTAATGAAATCGGAAAATGTTCATTAACCGAAAGTTCACTATCATATCTCCTTTCCACATTAACGGAATGAACTTATAGTTACTCTAAGCCAAAAAATTATTGAAATTCAGTTAATTGACCCCTTGGTTAGTAAATATATTTAAGGTCTTACAGTTAAGAACGAGAATCTGAAATCCATGATTTTATCTTCAGTGGTTATTAGTTACGAGTCCCTTCCAGAGCATGTTGCATTGAACATAAGTAGTGGTCACTTATACTGTTAATTGATCAAAACTTTAATGTCTTCTGCGGTGTTTTACAAAATGTTTTATTCCTGATCAGAACCCTATAAAGATTTCCTTAAATGTTTAAGTTGTATACTGTAACACCAGGGAACTATAAGCTTCTAAAAGTATTCATTAGATATCCATAATTTGTTGTTCTGGAGAGCATTACTTAAATTACAATTATTCCAATATTTTAATGTTTTAAAGAAAAGTTCAGGTAACATAACATTATGCCTCTTACGCGCGTGATCGAGAGGGCTATCTTACCCATACACCTCTTAGCCTTTGACAATTAAACCAATACCCTTCGAGGTAATAGGTTCGATTAAGCATACGCCACTAAACCAATGCCAACGCAGTATCCTCATTTATAAGACTAATTTAATGCTAATTATTATGAAATAAGAGACCATTTACTTATGTTAAATATTTTGCCATTGATATTTAGAAAAAGGCCGTTCTTTTTAAGTACAATGTTATGTTAGCTGAACTTTCCTTTAATAAAATGCAGCAGAGGGGTTAATGGTTCCTTCGTTACTGTCAAAGTAATAAAAAACCTTGTTTTCGCAACTCGTGGAATAGGAATACGTACATTATTTAGCCCCCATATCTCCCAATTTAATTTCTATACGGGTTTTGTGGGCCAGGATTAAGTACCCCGTAACGCCTAATAATTCTGTATGTCTTTTTGTCATTTTATTGATTGGCACCAGCGCGAGTTCCTAGGCGTGGGCAAAGTGCAAGGTGTAGAGAGATGAAATTCGTCATGCATAAGCAGCATAATGATTAGTCTAGCCTCTTCACACAAAGTCAGCCTATATAGATGCGTGAAGAAAATGGCTACACAATTATTTCTATGATATGTAACCTGTCTAAAAACAAAAGGTATTTTGAAGACGTACTTCAAAATACCTCCACTATATATTTAGTTCCCATGAACATATTTAATCAGTTCTCTCACAGTGCGGGTATTAAATGATTTCCAAAAAGGTATTATGGAAATATAAGGTATATAATGAAACCTTTTAGAGTTTCAGCGCTTGAGGTTTTATATAAGGGTACCTTAGAAGAAGAAAAGTACTTAACAGATCCCCTCAGAGGGATGTTTTTAACTACGGTCTGCTTATTAATTATAACACCAGGGATAGAGATAATTTTAGAAGTAGGAATGGAGAACGGTTAGTATTAGCTTCAGTCCGACTTATAGCCCAGTAAAGAGCCCCTCCCTCCAACATTTAACGAAAAGTTTAAATTATCTTATTGGCTCTCTTAAACTATGTTTTGATGACGTTGCTGACGGTGACGGCTAAAGAACGACGACATATGCTAGCAGTCTTGGTGACGTGAATAGAAAAATGTAATTTAGCGTCGAAAATAATACCTAAATCTTTGGTCTCAGTTGCTGTGTGGATGGGCTTAGAGTCAATTAAGTAAGAGTTTATCAACATTAGACAAACTTGCATAGTAAACTTACGTGAATAGACTTGGTAGGGTTAATTGAATATAGTTTTTTAAACAACAAGCGGAGACTGTGTTCATGTCCTCCTGCAAAAGTGAGCGATCAAGGTCCGAATTAATAATTTTGCATAATTTGTTGTCATCAGCAAATTACAGTAAGCTAGAATGTAGCTCTTAAATATAGATTTTGAAGAGCAAAGGTCCTAACGGAGCCTCCGAAATGAACTAGGCCCATGCGTGTCGCGAAGCGAGAATATTTTTTTAACCAATTTAGTTCGCCGTGGTTCTACGCTTGAGGCGCTCATATTACCGTAAAATAAACAAAGTTCAACCCCGTGACCCTGTCGACTGCTTAAGTATTTGGGCCAAGGTCGCGGATTGTAAGTATACGTTTTTATTACTCTTACTGAATTATTTCAATTGAAATAATTTAACATCTAATTTTATTTAAAGAATCATGGTTTAATACAATCTAATCTAACCAAATGATTCAATAAAAAGTGAAGAGACCCAAAAACATTTTAGGATGGAACTTTTCTCTGTCATAAAATTTTATGACTGACCCCTAAAATATCAACGATAAATTAAGGAAGACCCCTGTCACAACGGTAATATGAGCGCCATCTCGTACACATATAGGGTGAAAATATTTTCTTAACAAACTGGATATTACCCCATATTTGACATGCATGGGCCTAGTTCATTCCGGAGGCTCCGGTCCAAAGAAGAATCTTGCGAAACGCCACAATAAAGATTGTACTCGACCGAGGTGAGCGACCCATTAAATTTGAGGACACCCATACGTTCCTTCAGGTAATCAATAATCCATTTAAGCAATATGTTGTTAACGCCCATAACCCAAAGTTTGTCTCTTAAAAATTTACGAGAAACTCGGTCAAATGCCTTTGCTAGGTCCAAGTAAATGACATCTACTTGACCACGAGTCTCCACAACCGGCACTACGTAGTGCATAAAAGCAGCAAGATTAGTTCCGACAATAGTAAAAGAATGGCCTCCCAGCCCTTTAAAATAAAGGCTGGGATGCCATCAACTCCCGTCAAGAACTTATTAGGAAGCCTAGTAATGGCATTATGGATGTCTGAGCTTGAAACAACTTGAGAGAAATAGGGCGTATTGACACATGTAGGAGCTTCAAAATGAAAGCTCTCAACAGGGTTTGTATTGTCAACGGAAAGACGAGAAAAATGTTCAGCAAAGCTGCCAGTCAAAAGCTTAGGATCAGAAACCATAACATTCCAGAACCTTTTAGGGTGAGAAGAAGCATCCTAACAAACACTGGCAACAAAAGCTGTTTTATCGCGTACAATTAACCGTTTAACAACCGCGCGAAGGCGTCTAAATTCAATAATATCAGCTAAAGCCCCCGTACGTTTCTTCTTCCGAAAGACATACTTTTATGATACGGCAGTGCGGAGATCCTGAGAATACCATAATGGAAATCCAGGAAAGCTGCGACGAACCTTACGAGGAATAGCCTAGTCCATTGCAGCCCTAAAGGCTCGTTTACACAAGCGCGAGAATATGAAGCTTAAAGATGAGAGATGAAGCTGACCCATGCTTCTGTTTCTCGCGTGACCGTTCATATGCCCGCGAGACTATCACTTGAACGAGCTTTTGCCTAGAGATGAAGCTGATTTTCCGAATAAGCTCGCGATCTGCTAAGGCAGATTTTCTCGCACGAGTTCAGCTTAATCGGAAAGTCATGTGACTTTTGCTATCCAATGACAAGCATTTGTTTAGTCGGCGCAAGGTTAGTGGTTATTTTGTCTTTGTCTTCTAGTCATTCACGCTTGATTTTGAGAGTAAAATTAGTCAGAATAGAAAGAACGATGTCTTTGAAAGAAAAAAGAACATGAAAAAACTTTAAAAGCCAACGATAGAAAAAAGGACAAGAAAGAAAGGAACATTTAATAAATATAATTCGCGATTACTCGGAGATTTGGGACAAGTCCAACGTTAATTATCGAGACAGGGACTTGCAAAACTTAAAATGAGAAGCCATTGCCAGGGAAATGAAAATGACAAGCAATTAATATTATATTAAATGATAACGTCGTTACTAGTCCCGCCGCCATTTTGCATGTTTACCTTCTCGGCTTCTCGCAAGAGTACCCAAAAGCGCGCTAACTTGAAGCGCCTATGTGAACGATAGGCCTCGCGTAGAGAACAAGCTTACGACGAAACCGATTTTTTGCGCGAGATACGACATCATACTTCGGAACCTACTTTCCGCTTCAGCTAGAGAACCTCGCGCTTGTGTAAACGAGCCTTAACGTGATCCGTAAGAAAAGCTACGCAATAATCAACATCACGCGATTCTCGGAATATAGCCCAATCAACATCCCTATAATCTTCTTTTAGGTAAACGCAAGTAGAGTCAGGTGGTGGGCGTGGTGCGCAAGTTACAGCCGATAAGGCTAGCAAAAATGGGGGATGATAGGCGTCGATGGTTACCAGAGGATAATCAAGGCCATCAATACCAGGGTTGGCAAAAATCCGGATTTTTCTTGAAAAAGCCACTGGTATGGTTTTTTACTGGTTTAAACCGGATTTTATTGGTTTTATCTAGCTTTTTTAAACTACTCTCTAGTGTTTAATTTTAGCACTTCTTTTTACACTTAGTGCGATAGTTGTCTTTTACTAGGTCCTCTGATTGAGAATCATTTTTATTGTACATAAAAGTTGATTTAACTATGGACATTTCCCTTAGAGATGAGTAGGGCCCCTGATTTAATCGGGATTTTTCAATCCAACCCGATGTATATCGGGTCGAAAAATCCTAGGTGTGGTTTGGTTAGAAAATTACTTAAAACGTTTTGCTGGTCGGGTCGGGTAGGGTTTTCATACCGTCTACCCGGGTAGACATTTTTATTATCTTCAATAGGGCAGGGTCGGGCCCAGGTAGGCTTTTTTATGATCTTCAATTAGGCAGAGTCGGGCCCGGGTAGGCTTTTTTGTGATCTTCAATGGGGCAGGGTCTGGTAAAGATTTTTCTAAACGCGCGGTCCGACCAAACAATTTAGCGTTACGAAAAATTGAAGTGAGTCTGACGAGTTTCGGGTGGGGCAGTGGGAGGAGGGTGCGTCAAAATAACCCACAATATATGGGAATGGACTATTTCGATGAAATAAAGAGGAAAAGACATGTGGGTCAAACTTTTCCTTCCATTTAACTTTATGGTGCCTGCGCTGTACTCTATTATTATAATTATTGAAAAATCCACTGGATTTTTCAACGTGGGTTAAACCGGTTTAATCCAGGTGGATAAAACTGGATTGGATACCAGCGTGCCAACCCTGATCAATACCCAAATTATTAATATTCATTAAACACAAATCCAGCAGATTACCAGTATCTAGAGGAGCAATAATTTTCTTGAGATTAAAATTAAAACAAAGCTTAAAAATAGGGGTAGCCTTGGAACGAGTGGGAGCACTACAGCCAAGTGTGCTGAGCTGTGAAAGTATATTTTCCAACCTTCTTGGGATTGAACAGGTACCCACTACGGTCATAAGGAGTACCTTTTAAAGTTTGAAGGTATAATTCGGACCCTTTTGGGGTTTTACATAATACCTAATTCGGTAGCACAAAATACCTTTCATAGCTTTAAAAGTATATTTTCGAATCTTTTTTGAGTGTTAACAGGTACCCCCCCCCCCTCGGTAATAAGGAGTACATTTACAAACAATTATAAGTTTTTGAAAATGTATTGTCAATAGATCCAGTGAATCTTTTCGGGGACATACAATTATTTGCAATACGTTTTATTACTTCATTGACAGAGAATGTTTCCTAGAAAAGAATGACTTAATAAGAGCAATAACTATGTGGTTTGCTTTATTCTGGGTACTTAACATAGAGTATACTTCTTTTATTTGGAACAGTGACATTAATTGAAAACTCATTGCTTGGTTTTACGCGCACGGAAGTCCCAAAGCAAATAGACGACGTGATTAAAGACCTAAAGGGGAACAAAATAAATCCTCGCACTAAACGAAACGCTTAAATTACGGCCATTAATACCTTTGCAGTGTTTAAATTAATAGGGCATAGCCTATTTTAAGTTCATCAATAATCAAATTTTATTTTGTGTTTCACTACTATATTACTCTTGAGAATTGTTTTCTTTATTTATTTGTTTTAAATTATGAATATTTTAAAGAATTTTTTAGTTTCATTTAAATGCTGATTAAATTATGGATATTAAATTAATAGGCCACGGTTCTTAACTTTGTAACCGAAAAAATTTAAAACTAGGAAAGGGGCCTAATTTCACGGCGCATAAAGATAATTAATTAGAAACTAGCAATTAAGAAATTCCCAGGTCACCCGTTTAAAGGTCTTATTGACCATGACTTTATATTTACCAAGTAGTCCATCGTTGCAGGAAGAATAACGCAGATGTATATCAAAAATTACTTGAATTTATTTATAACAATAAACACGTCTGTTACAAAAATTGACTGCCCTTTAGCAGGCGGCGGCGGGGGTTTTTATCCCCGCCAACATTTAGTTTTTTACCTTTTACTAAGAGCTAGTGGCGCTTAAGGAGCCACTTGTGAGAAAAATTGTAACTGAGAAAATAGAGGAAGCAGACGACTTCGGAGGAATGTGGAGGTCGTCGTTACATCCTCCCCCCCGGAAAAAGTCGTCTGCTTTATGACGAGTCGGATTCTGGCGCGTCTCGCTGCTCCGGCGATCTTCTGGCGGCTGAGGCTGCGCTTTCCATCTTGGTCCGCTGGCGGCGGCGGCGGGCCTGTAACCGTAAAATTAAAATGTAGGAAAGGGGGCCTAATTTCACGGCTCACAAAGACATTAAATTTAAACTAGCTAATTAAGAATTTCCCAGGTTACCCGCTTAAAGGACTTATTGTCCATGACTAACTATTTACCAGATAATCCATGGCGAAGTGACACGGAGTAGAGCACAATTATTTTAATTTTATTTATCGAGTAGAGAAAAACAAAACAGGTCTCGACGCAACTGCCTTGTACAGATTGTAGGCGGGGGCTTTTATCCCCGCGAACTAATGTTTTTTAGTAGTTTGACAGCGGTGGCGCCTAACGCGCCACTTCGGGACAATTTAGCATTATACAAAAAATAAGTATAAAAAATGAAAATTGAACAAAGCAGACGACGCGGTTTTTTCCCTGGGAGGAGAAGCTTGGTGTGGACGTTTACATCCTCCCCCCCAAAGAAACATCGTCTGCTGCGGCACTCTTGCTCCCAATCCGCTGAGTTTTGGGCAGGCGGCGAGGAGGGCCTCCTGGCCTCGGCAGCAGTCTGCTATGGCGAAATCCATGGGCCGCGTCAAAACGTTATGTTGCGTTCCGAATAGTCTTCCATGGTTCTCGCGAGATTGCTTGACGCGAAAAGTTAAAATCACACGAAGTCACATCGGTGATTTTATGCACGCGCAAATATGTGGCTACGTCCGGCCGAGACCGAAGAGTCTTATGCGGATATGTTGCAGGAGGGTGATAATAAATGTCCATTTCCGGACCTCCAGGCTTAGGATTCTTCCTCAGTACTATCTCACGTTTCCATCCTTTACGGAAAGGATTTACAAATCTCATGGGATTGATGGGAACAGGGTTGGACAATTCCGTATCGCTTCCTCAGATTCAGAGGAAGAACTGGAATCGTCAGGGTGAGATAGAGGAGAGGGTAGAGGGAGAGAAGTCTCCCTCGAGCTCCTATCAGGAGAAGAAGGAGGTGAAAGGTCTGGCGGCATCCGATTCACTCGGAAGACCGCGGGAGGATCTGAGAATAAGGCGAATGCGTCTGGCTCAGATTCCTCAGGTAGATCTGGTACTTCTTCCGAGGGGACATAAGAGGATCCATCATCATCATTGGATGAAGAGGAGGTTTGATTGCTCCTCGTTTCTTCTCCAGACGATTCGGTTTGCGCTTCTTGATCTCTCAGCAGTCGTTGTCTTCGTTCTCGTTCACCGGTACTGACTCCAGAGTCCTGAAGTATAGGTACGGACTGTGACGAGGTAGAACTTGAAGATGAACTCCGTGACGTTGAGGATGACTGGCTTCCGTCCGGTTGGCAGACATCTTTATTCGACCAATATAGCTTTAGATGAGCGATATTCTCGATTCCTTTCTTTTCTCCAGTTTCTGGATCTTCTAATTGATATCGCAAGCGGTCTAGCTTCTTCGCGATCTTGTAGGGACCATCCAACTTGGGACATAACTTAGCGGCGACATCGCGTGCCGCTTGAGACAAGGGATGCGTCTCCTTCCAGACAAGCGCACCAACGGGAAATTCAATGCCTTGATCGTAGTAGCGTTTCTGGAGTGCTTGCGCTTTCTTGGCAAGCTCTTTAGACAAAGCAAGTTGCTTCGCTAAAGCTGAGAGCGATGCGGACCTCTCAACAAAGTCCGCTACTGGCATACTCACGTCTAAGTCCCAGGGAAATCTTGGTTCCCTACCCATGTTAAGGTAGAACGGAGTTCTTCCTGTTGTGGTGTGTGTAGTCGAGTTGATGGCGAACTGAATGAACGGCAAGTTCTCGTCCAATCTTCGGTGATCTCGACCAACGAACATCGAAATGATTTCGCCCAGAACTCTGTTTGTGCGCTCCACGATGTTACTCTGAGGATGATACGGAGTGATGTATCGTGGTTTCACTTTGAACATCTTGAGAATGTCCTTCCATAGTTGGGAAACGAATTGAGTCCCGTTGTCGCTCACGATGGCTTTCGGGCATCCGTAGCGAACTATCATGGAGACTAGTTTCTTTGCACACGTTCTGGCTGTGATGTTCTGCATCGGGTATAGTTCTACAAATTTGGTGGCATAGTCCGTAAATATCAGGAGGTATTTGTGATGGTGACGGGTTCTTGGTCTTAGGCCCATTATGTCCACTCCCAGCAAATCAAAAGGCTCAGTAATGGCCGTAGGCTGCCTAAGACCTGGACGTTTTCTATTGCGGGCCTTGTGCATCTGACACAAAGGACATCCGCGGACGTACTGGGTAACGTCCTGCCGGAACGATGGCCACCAGTATCTGGCCCGTACCTTGTCGAAGGTACGATCTCGACCTCGATGTCCAGATAGAGGGTGGTCGTGAAATAAGCGGATGGCGTCCCGTAGGATCCGCTGTGGCAAATAGATTTTCGCTGGTTGTCTACCATAGGCCTTTCGATACAAGACATTGTTCTTCAGTTCGTAGTACCGATGTCGTTGAGGATTATCTCCTGATAACTGGACTATGATGTCATTGGTGACTTGATCATCTTGTTGAGCTTCTCGCACTTCTTCGAGCGTGAAAGAGTGGTACAATGCGTGATTGGCGGGAGGAGCTAATCCGCTACTGGTTGTGGACGAGGTCGACGTCATTGACGAGGATTCCGCTGGACTGGAATCTTCTGACGAGGACGGTGAAGTCATGTCTTCCAATGACATGGCTAATAGCGAGACAGGCGCTCTTGATAAAGCGTCCGCAACCTTGTTCTCAACTCCCTTCTTGTGTATGATCTTGAAGTAATACGTCTGCAAGTACATCGCCCAACGAACAAGTCGAGAGTTTGGTTCTTTCAGTGTGAACAACCACTGGAGAGCTTTGTGATCGGTGATCACAGTGAACGGTGTGCTCTCCAAGTATGGCCTGAACTTTCCAACTCCCCAATAGATGGCAAGACATTCCTTTTCCGTGTTGGTATATCTTCGCTGGACGTCGGTCAGTTGCTTACTGGCATAGGCAATAGGTACCTCGACGTCATCTTGAATTTGCGACAGGAAAGCTCCAAGTCCGGCGTGGCTAGCATCCGTTGTTAGGATACACGGCAACTTGGGGTTGTAAGCCGCTACCCCAGTAGCACAAGCCTTCCGCATAACAGTCGGTTAAAGGTCGAATAGTCGGTTTACGGTCCAGTCAGCTGTACTATGCTTATTTCGATACTTTTCCGACTCATGAAGCCGACTACTTCTTTTAGTTGGCAATGCCGACATCTATCTGACAGTTGGAACAGAGATGGTTTAAAGTAGGCTTGCCTACCGTCTAGAAAATTTCAACTTATTTTTTGCCAATTGATTACCAACTCCCTCGCGCTAGTCGTTATTGTGACGTTTAAGACGAGTAAAATTAAAAGCAAAGCTATTCTTAGGCCGTTTAGTAACCGACATTTATCCGGCTGTTGGAACTGTGGTGGTTTGAAGTAGGCTTGCCTACCGTCCTAAACATGTAACCCACTTTTGCCAATTGATTACAAACTCCTTCCCGCTAGTCGGTATGGTCACGTTATAAAAGAGTAAAATGAAAAACGAAGTTGTTGTATAGGCCTTCTTTTTCCGTGGGACGGTTTTTTTGACTTTTACTATTCCGCAGTTTATGTATAGCCTTTGCTTTTTTACCTAGCTTCTCATCTGCTGGGAACCACACCCCTATAAAGTGAAACCAAAACTTAAACGTTTGTGTATACCTTCAGTTTCTTTGTTTGAATATAAAAGAAGCAAGTGCTTTGGGGCGATTGGAGTTCAAAAACCTTCTATATTAAGTATTTTAAAGATTTTTGGTTTTGAAAATAATACTGAATTCCAAAATAGATCTCAATTTGTTTTAGTTACAGAATTTTTATGCGGTTTCAAACATTTTAAGAGAAAAATGTGTGAAATAATACCCTTTAGAATTGTATGTTTTTCTTTTTCCTTAAAAAAATCTGTAAGTGTATATCAGGGTTGCCACAGTACCTGGAAATCCTGGAAAAGTCAGGGAATTTAAAAATGGGCCTAAAGGTCAGGGAAAAGTCTGGGAATTCTAAAAATTTTAGCAAATTCTGGGAATTTGATTTTAGTGGGTAAAAGTATTTATTGAAAGAGTAATGAAAGTTTCTCCTTATCCTCTCTTAACACAGAAAACTCCATGAGCCATCCTTAAAAATGTCTAGAATTGTTTTTATAAAGTAAATGCCTTCAAAAAAGCTCTTAATACTGTTATTTATAGTTAAAATGATTCTTATTCATTTTGGTGCAACAAATACAATGGAAAATTTAAGGTAGAGAGTTTATTTAATTACAAGCACTTAAAACGTACTGTAACCATTTACCCTACCGCCCTAAAAGGTCAGGGAAGATCTGAGAAAAAGGTCAGGGAAAAAGTGGAAAAGTCGGGGAATTTGGTCCAGAAAATTCCGTGGCAACCCTGTATATTTTTCATTAACATTTTTGTAATTTAAGAGATAGTAATTGGCCAAATCGAAGATATTAACAATGAATATTAATAAATGCTTTAATTGATGTAAATATTCTACAGGGCCGGTAGGCCCTTGTAGATATGACTTGACACCCTTTTGTAACGTTAAAGCAAAATTCACATGCTTTTACTACATTTCCTATGGAGATTAACATGGGGTTTTTCGTGATTTACCCCCACCGCGAACTGAAAAACTACAGCGAAGTTACTTTTCGGAATACTCTTGAATTAACAATTAAGTATTCAAGGTGTGCTATCGGCTAGTTTAATTTAAATCAATTAACTCTAAGTATGTTAATTTTAGTTAATTCTGAAAGTACGTCAAAAAATTACTTTTGGCAGACTATCTAGCAGTAGACGCTGACAAATTACTTTACTATTTCATCCGAGCTTAAACACCTTTATATGTTTTTTCTAATTAACTGTAGCACCCTTAATAACAAATACTTCGTTATCAGGTCGAAATTTCGTCTAGAAAAGTAATTCAGGTAAATAATTACAGTTAAGAGAGGTTTTTATATCATTTAAAGTAAGTTTTTGAACGTTCTTTACGGCCAAGGCTTAAGTTGTATTTTAGTTTGTCTATGTAATATAGTCTTTATATTGTCTTTCCCCTTTAAAGATAAAAAAGCTCATTTCCAGCTCTATTACAAAAATACGCAGTCTGCTTCGTTTCCTGCTACAAACAAATATACGAGCCTATGAGGTATACAGGGTTTCATTATTAGTTAATCTCACTAAAATGCTACTAACAGTGAAGGTGTGTGATATATTTCCTTAAACTAAACCAATGTAGAGGAATTTCCATGTTTACATCAGCACAAATTCTCTCAACGTAACCACGTTGGAAACGGAGGGTTACGTTGTTAGCTCCAGTAATGGCTACCACATAACAACCTTCAATGTTACCACTGTATGATTTTACTCTTGAAGCCAACTAGGTGGGACCCGCCAAAGCTCTCAACAGCTGCTGTAAACACATCGGTTGCAATATTGTTTATTCGTTGTAGGGTAAAAACTCATAACTTTTAAACAAACTACTTCAGACTAAAACTACCTACGGCGTTGGTGAAGCCCCATGTTTTCTATTTCACACTAATTTTTATTGGCTAGCCCCTATGCCACAGCTAACCTACAGCGCCCTACACTAACTATTACCGTTAACCTCTGCAAGTTTTGATGGAAAGGAGAAACCGGGTTAGACCGCGGAGGAAAACTCCTTTAACAAGCGGGGAGAGAACTTGCGAACTCTACGCAGAAGGATTTCTTCCCAGATTTTTCACCCGGTGCCACAGTCTAATAAGCTAAATTAACTATAGTAAATGAACTTAATAACCATAATTAACGTGAAATTGTGGACCTTGACAACAATGACGGAAATGACGTTATGAAACTTAAAAACACCCACTAAAACATTTCCAAATTTCATACCAGGATAGAAAATAATTTAAAAATGATCCAATTTTATGGAGTGATTAAAAGTAAACAATATTTTGCAAAAAGACGTAATGTTATTAATTTATTATGTAGATGAAGATAAAGAACCATATTTTGGAAAAGGTGTAATATTTTATTCAAATAAAATTTTTAGACAAACTTAATAAATGTAAACAATAAGTTTTTTGGAAAAGGTCATAATATTCTTTGGGAAGTAATTAGTAAATGAAGATATAAAACAATATTTTGGAAAAGGCATAACACTGTTTCCAAATATTTGTAACTTTTCCTAACTGTAACTGAACGTAATGAAACCTAAATTAAACAAGAGTAAAATTTAAATACTGTAAGGCAACGGCGAATGTCAGCGACGCCAATAACTGACAATTACAAATCAAAAATGATTACATATTGGCGAATTTTCGACATTATTCACGCTCACAACTCAACCTATTTTTCACCCAGAAATGAATGAAAGTGAAGGATTTTGATGTTTTTGTACTTTTTACAGACTTTTTATTTCCACTATGACAGGGGATTATGACAGGGCAGTAGGGGGATTTTGTATTCTTTCCTAGGATGAGCCAATAAAGACTGGGAGATTTTGTCTCGAGAGAGAAGGGATTTTGACCGGGGCCAGGGTCTTTTGTCTTGGGGGTATTTAGTACAAATATACCCTGGCTTATAACCCTGTGAAGACCAGCTTCCTTACCTATCAAACACTAATAGCGTTTTCCATTTTTCTAAGACCATACGATACACAGCAACCCTCCAGTGTCTTCAGAATATGATTAAACTTCAACACCAATCGTGTTACCTTGGACTAAGTAAAGCGAAGTTTCTATTATTAGTCCAAGGTGTCACACCATCAACTCAGATTGTCCATCACCGATCAGACTCAAGTATATTCGCTTCTGACAACAATTCCCAAAGAGCTTAATTCCGTTGAAACCCCGCATCCTTTGTGACGATAACACTTCTACCAGTCAATGTAACATAATCTAGGAAACCTTTACCTTTGGTGATACGTTTTTAGCTTTATATACTGCTTACTATATCTACAAGCTGAGGATTGCCCTCTTCTGTTGGTCTTGGTGATATGGTTTTGTTGAGAAATGATAATTTCCCTTAGGCGAAAATACTGACACCAAATATCCTTTAAGTTATGTTCACGAATAACGTTTAATTGCAATTCAGTAAATGAAATCATAGGGTAAAATTGACTAAAAAAATTTACACTATAATCCATTATCCAGCAGAAATCTTATTTTTGTTTGTTCTGTGAAAGATTATGATATATGTTTATCACTTTTCCCGTGAGAAGTCGCTTGAAACCGGACAAATCTGTTATACCGCCACTTTTAAAACCATTATGTGGGTTTTTCTAAATTCTAATTCAAGAAAAGCAATAAAATTATATCGGTTGCCTACTTTTTCCCTTATGTGTGCTTCAAACACCAGACTCTAACTTTTAATAGTGAATAAACAATATTATCTGTAGCATTTAAAGGTTTCTCGCGGTTTATTTGAGTGCGTTCAGCTAAACCACCGAAAAAAGTGGTTAAATGGCTGGTCAGCCGTACCATAAAGAGAACAATGATGCCGTAGTAAACCGGTGCATTGATGTTGGTTGCTGAACGCAGTCATTTCCTTTTTAGACGCGAAAAAACAAGTAAGTGGTTTTAATACGGAGCTTCTAATTTTATTTCCTTACGTTCTTAAACTCAAAATTACTTATCTTATTTTACACTCTCTCCGCGACACATAGTTTATATCTATAGTTTAATAAATATTTTAAAACGTTTTCTTGACCATATAGATATTAAGCCTTGGCTAATGAGCGCTCTTTACTTTGTTCGTTTCAATTGCGCGATTGCAGCTATCTGAAGAGTGCATGAATCATGCCACGTGAAGCCCTCGTCGGATGATGTGTAAAAACCTTGTGTGTTACCAACCAAAGATATTTTCATAAACTGTGGTTAGCGTCTGACACTAATTTGGCGCTAACCTCAGTTTATGAAACAAACATCGGTCTATTTTACCAGGTTTTTACATTTCGTCTGAAGCGGGTATAATTAAAAAAAATGTGGGATAATGAAACCGTGGTCAGTGTTTCACACGGAAAAGATTAAGCGTGATTTGGAACTTATCAAAGTTTGTCAAACAAAGTTTCTTTTATTACACCGGGTTTTTATATAATACCCTCTTCAGACGAGGAATAGAAACCGGGTACAATAAACCGAAGATTGTTTCATAAACCGCAGTAAGAAGTGTTTTCCATGAAAAAGGTTAAGTGGTATATGACACTATAACTATATAATTTATGAAACAAACTTTGGTTTATTATACAGGGTTTCTAATCCTCGTCTGAAAAGGGTATTATACAAAAAATGGTATAATAAATGGTACTTGGTTTTATAAACTGTTGTTGTGTTTCACACTAAAATTATAACATGTAGTTTGGCGCAAAACCTCTGTTCCCTCCGCACCAGAGTTGCCACGAAATCTCATTTCAAGAGTCTCTATTTATTTCCAAATTTAGTTTCAAATGGATAAATACTTCAGCGTGAGTGGTGCACATTCCACCGTTAATGTAAATTTTAACGGTGCCTTAGCCAGTGATACGGGGCGGGGGCGAGGAAGGGGGCGTGGAACCGGAAGGGGTCAGCCGGGCGCGGGCAGCGCACAAAATTTTGGCCGTAGCGGCGGCATCGGTAGAAGACGCCGATGCAATCATTGTCACCGCTACGGCCACCTAGGCCGTGATTGCTGGGGTCAACAAGGTATAGTAATTCATTCATTGCTAAACGATATAAAATGCTGTACGTATTCTAAAATTTTATTATTAATAAAACAGGCCCACGAAGCCAACAAGTGGCCACGCAAGTCGCGGCGGAGGGGGCGGCGCAGGGGCCGGTGGAGGGGGCGGCGCAGGAGCCGGCGGAGGGGGCAGTGGGGTCCCAGTTGCCCGTGTCATCGGGGGCGGAGGGCACCCAGGTGCCCCTACCGATGGATTCTGAGGGGGCGGAGGAGTCCCAGGTGGGGATGGAGTTGGGGGAGGCGGCGGCGTCAGAGGTGGCGCCTGTCGGTGAGGCGGCCGCTCCTAAAGACGCCGCTACGGTGGAAAAGCTCCTTCAGGAATTGAAGGAGCAGATGGATTCGTAAGTAGCTTTACAGGTTCTACCAGAGGGATTCTATCAAACTATTATGACTAGTATTAGCTAAGGGCATCTAAAATTATAAAATTAACCTAAAAAATTAAGTGTTGGGCACAAAACAAATATAAGGTTCGAGATAGATGACCAATAGACCATTCCTGTAATGCCATAGGAAAGTAAACAGCACATAGGCAAGCCCGCCATATTAGGCTAGTTTCCCTCCCGATAAGAAGCACCACAAGCGCCCCTGTGAGTTGGTTTCCCGGCAAATATTTAATGGAATGGTCTACAGGGAAATTTTACCAAAAAGCTTATTTCATCAATACTTTTTCTGCTGTGTCTGATTTTAAAAGACGAAAGCTTTCCATTAGTAGACAAAACATTGATTTTACATCTTTAAAAGGGAGAATACAATGGTCAGACAACCAAAAATAACTTTGAAATCATTGATAAGACTTATACCAATTAATTGATTGCCATTTTAAAAATTTCAAAAGTGTGCTCTCTAAGCATAATTCTAATTTTGGAGAAACGCTAACTGTACTTTCATGAAAAGCAATTAGTAATCAAAAAGGGGTGCTTAGAGTTTGCCTTTGCTTAGCAACAGCGTGCACTTTTAATCGTGGGAAAATAGGTTTTGAAAACAATACAGTAATGTTTTCTCTAAAATAAGAGGTTTGATTAGAGATATTCAAATTTTGTTAAGAAAATTACAATTATATTATGCAATTTACTTCAGGGTTGGCAAAAATCCGGATTTTTCTTGAAAAAGCCACTGGTATGGTTTTTTACTGGTTTAAACCGGATTTTATTGGTTTTATCTGGCTTTTTTAAACTACTCTCTAGTGTTTAATTTTAGCACTTCTTTTTACACTTAGTGCGATAGTTGTCTTTTACTAGGTCCTCTGATTGAGAATCATTTTTATTGTACATAAAAGTTGATTTAACTATGGACATTTCCCTTAGAGATGAGTAGGGCCCCTGATTTAATCGGGATTTTTCAATCCAACCCGATGTATATCGGGTCGAAAAATCCTAGGTGTGGTTTGGTTAGAAAATTACTTAAAACGTTTTGCTGGTCGGGTCGGGTAGGGTTTTCATACCGTCTACCCGGGTAGACATTTTTATTATCTTCAATAGGGCAGGGTCGGGCCCAGGTAGGCTTTTTTATGATCTTCAATTAGGCAGAGTCGGGCCCGGGTAGGCTTTTTTGTGATCTTCAATGGGGCAGGGTCTGGTAAAGATTTTTCTAAACGCGCGGTCCGACCAAACAATTTAGCGTTACGAAAAATTGAAGTGAGTCTGACGAGTTTCGGGTGGGGCAGTGGGAGGAGGGTGCGTCAAAATAACCCACAATATATGGGAATGGACTATTTCGATGAAATAAAGAGGAAAAGACATGTGGGTCAAACTTTTCCTTCCATTTAACTTTATGGTGCCTGCGCTGTACTCTATTATTATAATTATTGAAAAATCCACTGGATTTTTCAACGTGGGTTAAACCGGTTTAATCCAGGTGGATAAAACTGGATTGGATACCAGCGTGCCAACCCTGATTTACTTAGACCATTCTTAGGCTTAGAGAATCGACTTTTGATACCTTGAAAAATAATTAAAAAGTAATTTGACAGTAGAATTTGCTGTAAATTTTATCAATGATTTTCATGTTATTTTAAAAATATAAATTTGATAAAAAATTGTTCTATGGCCAGTTCATACTCCCTTTAACAATCTTTTAACAGCTAGTCTTCTTAATTTTGAAACTTGCGCATAATTGTTTGATAATTTTCCTTTAGACTATGCCAATTTTTAATAATATATATTGATTTTACTGCAGGGTGGGAATCAATAAATAATTTTTTTTAATGGTAACTTTTTTTAATTTTGATAATATTTTTTTTTAAAGAAAACAAACCATTTTCTCATTATTACTTTTTTTCCATATTGTAATTTTTTTCCCCATTATTATTATTTTTTTTTGTAACAAAAACTTTTTTTTTCTGTTAAAAAATTTTATAATTTATTTCTTTTCATTTGAACTATTATAAGTATTATTATTATTTTTTTACCAATAAAAGAACTATTGAAAAACAAAGAAATAATTTATTTATTTATTTAAGTCAAAATCTGAACCTAATTTGAATTTTAAAATCATTCGGAAGTATTTCCTGAATGTTTCACTATGCAGGCTGGTCTTATAATTAGTAGAAGAATCGATAAAAAAATCACTTGATTTTCCTCTTCACCCTCCCTTTAATGCAATTCGAAATTTGGTTTCGTTCTCAAATCTCAATCCAAGATAATTACTCCATAGAAAAAACCATTGTAAATGGCATACAAAATGTTCCCTAGACCTGCCATAGAGTATAAATACTAGCTTGGAGAAGTTTCAGCAGAAACTTTCTATCGAGCAATGATGATGGGCTTACACTTACAGGAGCAGGCTCTGCAGGTCAGGCTAGGAAATAAGACAGGTTTACAAGTCAAAAACCAGTTTATTAATAGCTTGGACCACTTTTTTTATTCAAAACGTGAGGGTCACTGGTCCCAATCACTAGTTTATTAATTCCTACTTTTATTAAAAATTGATATGGGGACCTCTTTAATTATTTTCATTTTAACATAAATTTCGACTCCATGAGTCCAGTTGTGTATACAACACTAAGCTGAGAGAGATTTTTTTAGAAGAGAGAACGACCACAAGTCCTGGGACCAGTAGAAAAATAAATAGGGGAAGGGTCACTGGTCCCGGGACCAGTTTCATATTTAAGACATAGGGGTCACTGGTCCGGATGACTAGTTCAGAAATAAACCTTATTTCCAAGCCTGCTGCAGGTTTCGTCGTTGAGCGCGTGATCGAGTTGGCTAAATAGGCCCAGTGGGACAGTGACTGCAAGAAATAGATTTTTTGATCTACATGTGAACTAAACTGAACTGAATATTAAGTTCGTCCGGTCACGTTCTGCTGGTTGAAGCGCTTCAGACAAAGACATTCACTTTACTCGTGAAAGGTTATAGGTAAGCCTAATTACATTTTCAAGAGTTTAAGTTTTAATTTTTTCAGTTGTGGAATTTGCTAAGCAGCGTTTCAGTTCACTTGGGTTTGACGCTTTTCTAAAAGCGGACTAAGCTGTACATTGCTGTTTCTTAGCGTCTTTTTAAAGGTAAGGAAAATTTTCTTACTTCATTGTCTGTGTATTGTTTCAATTTGTGTTTTATATGAGACCTTTTTTCGTGGCTCAACAGAGAGACCTTTTTTCGTGGCTCAACAGAGAGACCTTTTTTCGTGGCTCAACAGAGAGACCTTTTTTCGTGGCTCAACAAAGAGACCTTTTTTCGTGGCTCAACAGAGAGACCTTTTTTCGTGGCTCAACAGAGAGACCTTTTTTCGTGGCTCAACAGAGAGGCCTTTTTTCGTGGCTCAACAGAGAGACCTTTTTTCGTGGCTCAACAGAGAGGGGGTCCTTTCTTGCTCTAAAAGAAGCTTTTCTGGCTTTGAAAGAGAACTAAAATGGTTTCTCAACGTGCTAAGAAACAAAAAGAACGCCTAAAACATATAAAGCGAATGGCGTTGAAAGACCAAGCTCAGGCTAGGATGAAAAAGATTTTGGAAAAATCTGCAACAAACCGAGTTAGGTGTAAAAGGTACTATTTAAAAAAAACACCTCTCTCAGAGTAAAAAATCGAGTGATGGCCTCAATCGCAAGTCATTACTGACAAGTTCAACAAAAATACAAAAGGTTTTTCAGGCCCCTAAAATAGGTGGCGCTTCGCGACAAAGAAAAGGTGGTACGAACCCTACCAACTATTATGTTAAAAAAATCTCCTTCAACAAAGGAATTTTTAAAACAAAAAATAAAAAGATGATTGCCGAAAGTTTCAAGCGGTTTTTGATCACGCGACTTACGGAACGGTTGATGACGACAAAAACTTCTGCAAATTCATGTAAAAAGCAAAGTTCCAAATTTACATCCCACAAACTCCAATGCCAGTTTCTATCTGGAAAAACATTTCACTTAAAAAGGCAAATATATTCGGCCTTCCAGGCAAGACGTTCGTTACTTATTGAAGATTTCAAAAGTTTTGCCAAGAAAGTGCAAGAAATTGGATTGGTAGATAGTGACAATTTTATCAAAGTCATTGGAGGAAAAAGGCTTCACAATAGTCTTGAAGAAGCTTTTTATCACGAGACAACATATTTTACTTTGGGGAATGATGGCAGAATTTTAAAAAACGAGGACCACGAAACACGTTTTGAAAAGATTTTGCAGTTCGACGAAAATGGTCTTCTAATAAAGGTGCTACGAGAAAGCTCTCGTAGCGGCGAAAATGTTAATGAATTATGGGTTGATGAAACTGGTAATTTTATTGACCAGAAAAGACTGAACAGAGGCATTGAACGCTGCTTGCAAGTTAATGATTTCGGTGTTGTCACGAATCTATTCAATGCAGTAGAAAACGTTTCAAAGGACAAAAATCCCAAAGCGAATATCGTAATTAACGAATCTGGGTTTATTGAAACCAAAGAAAAAGCTTCTTATTGGGAATGCAGTGACATTTGCAACGTTAGAGAGCGGACTATTTTTAAAGTCATAGCTTTCATTAATCAGGCGGCAAAGGCCAGTGATAGCGTCTTAAATGAACTTTTGAGTTCTGATTTTGACGTTTGCTCCTACAAAAATAAGTTTTGCCAGAAATCCATTGTCAAATTGCCATCGGACGATTCAGATTTTGAAGTGCAAGTTCTTCCGTATCTTGGTCATTTCTTATATTGCTCTGAAAGCGAGGAATGCCAAAGTTACTTGAGAGCCTTCAGAGAATTGGCTTCGCATTACTCGGGGATCAGAACAATTTTGAGTAAACTCTACTCTGTTCGAGCGTTGCTTAGCGCTTTATCAACATTGACTGATGAGATAGATCATGGTGATTTCGAATCTCTTCAAAATGTTATACCCAAAATGAGAAAAATTGTTGAGGCACGTGGCTTGAAAATGTCGAATGCGGAAAACGAGGCGGCGAAAGGCGATGAAAGTGATATAAGGCCTTGTCTCGATGAGAGTGAAATCTTGGCTTTCTACAATAAACAATTTGCTAGAGCTGAGCGTGATATTAATGAATTTCACGACACATCTTGCGATTGTTGCGCTAGATTATTAAAAAATTCAGATTTGAGGACAGTGGAAAAACTGGGATGCACTTCAGTTTTTGACAACCACGCCTTTCTCATTTTAAGAGCTGGTTTGCTATTGAAAAATCCTGACTTTAGAGAAATGGACATGCTTTTATGCCCTTATTGTTCTAAAGAGTTGCGAAAGGGAAAAATTCCAATTAGATGTTTCCTCAACGGCTTGGGAGTTGACGTCCCTCCGACAGAAGTCACGAGTTTGAACATGTTTGAAAAGGCCTTAATTCAGCTTGTGAAAGCATTTCACACTGTGGTCCGGTTAGGTACCAAAACTAATTCCAACATGCAGTTTGGTGCGGTGAAAGCTTTGAAAGGTAGAATCATATACTTGCCAATTCCAGTCCAAAAAAATTTGGATATGATACCAACAGCACTGCCTAAAGATCACGAATTGCACGTCTTGGTTAATGGTCTGCCCACTAGTGACAAAAAGGTTTGGCAAAAAATTGTTCGCCTTGATGCTTTGAAAAGGGCCGTCACTGAGCTGAAAAAAATTAATCCCCTGTACAAAGACATAGATATTACTCAGATCAATGAGGATTATATTTATGGCACCGAAGAGATTAACGGAACTATTGAACATGAAAATTCATTAACTCCCGATGAATTAATGGTAAAAACGGATCCGCTGGCGCTGTTAAACAACCTCGACGAGGTCAATAAAATCGGCTTCACTACAGTTGAAAAAAATCCGCAAGCGGAATCGCACCAAATCGATATCGATGTTATCAACGATGGTGTGATCGAATCAAATCTTTCGCAAGACGACCGTTATAAAATTTTAACTCAACCTGAGGCACTGTTGCGAAAACTCTCAAAAGATGAAGTGAATGAGCTGTACGATCACTATACAATTCACCCGGTGAATGTTCAGCCGTCAAAAGATTTGTTGGCTTCTTACCAAATGAAGCGTGTCGAAGCCGAGCCTATCAGTAATTGGGACAAAAATCTAGAATACATGTCATTCGTGCACTTGTTCCCAATGGCTCGCTATGGCAAGCACGACGAAAGACCGTTTGGGAAAATGACGGAAACTGAATACCGACTTTCTCGTCTTTTGAACGCGAATCCAATGTTTAGACGAGATTATGCGTTCATGTTCCATTTATACCAAGAGGCCGAAATGAAATCCATTAACAGTAGTTTGAATTACGTTCTACGAGTGAAAAAACCCATGAACGTATCTGTCAATAATCTCGTGAATCAAGTTGAATCTCGAGACTCCGAGCTCGAGAGTAATTTAGCGACTTTCATGGGCCACATTCGAGGAACTAAGGATTATTGGTATAAAGTTCTCAAATGTGTTTTGGCCATGATTAGAGAGTATGGCCCACCTACTTGGCTTTTAACCTTTAATCCGGCCGAATAAGATGACATTGAACTTCACGACCACCTACGACGGGTGAATGCTGACGTGCCAGGGATCGAATCTATGTCGGTGGCTGAACTATTAAATTTAGATCCACTTAGCGTCAGTTTGCATTTTCACAACAAAGTGAGGTCGCTACTAAACAACTTTGTGCTATGTAAAGAAAATCCGGTTCTTGGACCGATAGCGCATCATTTTGTGCGCGTCGAGTACCAATCTCGCGGCTTGGCGCATTATCATTGCTTGTTGTGGGCTGAGGAAGCTCCCATGATTGGTTCCTGTTCGGCAATAGCTATTTTGGAGTACGTGCAGAAGTATGTCACGTGTTCAATCCCAAAAGCTGCTGAAAGTCCAGAACTTTACCGGCTAATAAAAAAATTTCAAACACATAAATGTTGCAGCAGTTGCTACCGAAAGGTTAAGAGAGGAAATAAGGAGCTGAAAGTGTGTCGCTACGGTTTTCCTCGAAACGTAACAAACGTTGCGACTTTGAACTCTGTTGAATCAGTTACGCGTCATCGTAAAATGAAACGAGGCCAAAAACGTTTGTACGATTTGCCCAGAAATGAAAACGAAGTTTTTATCAATGACTACAATCCGGCATTACTTTTGGCATTGAAAGCCAATATGGATTTGCAGTTTGTCGCCGATTCCTCGGAACAAGTGGCGATATACGTCACGTCGTACGTGACAAAGGGAGATCGGGCTGAAATGGATCAGTGTTTCGCTGAGTTGGCACACGAAAGCTTGTCAAAAAGATTGTTCGCTTATGGACTGAAATCTTTCACAAATAAGTCGGTCGGAATTTACGAAGCTTTGGACATGATGTTGGGTCAGAAATTGTTTCAAAAGTCTGACAGCACCAAGTTTATTAACACTAACGTGAAAGAAAACCGATGCAAAGTTTTGAAATGTTACAAGGATCTTGCACGCTTGAGGGAAATTGATCCTGACAGCGAAGACATTTGCCAAAAAGGGTTTGTGGACGACAAGTATCCCAACAGACCCGATAGTTTGGAAGATTTAAGCTTGCGAGAGTTCGGACGGTTTTACGATTACGTAAAGTACTCGGAGGGAGCGAAAAAATCTGAAAATGTAATCGAGTTGAAAAATAATCTCGGTTTGATGAGAAAGAGGATTAAGCCCTACATAATAGAACATTACGTTCACGACCCAATAGAGGAACCAGAAAAGTACTGCCACGCTCTACTAATTCTGTTCAAACCATGGCGAAACGAGACTGAGTTATTGGGCGAGTTTGCAACCTTCGCTGAAGCTTTCGAAAGCACATTATCAACGCTAAAACCCATGAGAGAATACCACGAGAAATTCTCGGTATCCAAAGAAGTTCTAAAGAAGCGCAAAGCCTCCGAAAAGGCTAAAGAGATTGCCGCGATTTCGGATGCAGAAAGCTATGACGATGAAAATGCCCTTCAAGGGAATGAAATCGTCGTTGAAACAGAAAATGCGATGCATGATGTCGAAGCCGCTATGGAAATTGATTTCGAGGGCACGGCACTAGACCAAGTTGCGTTACTCAACAATGATCAAAAAAGGGTTTATGACAAAGTCATGGATCACTTCACTCAAGAGGGAGGAAAATTTGAGAATTTCTGCCACTTTGTATCTGGTCCGGGCGGCACTGGAAAGTCCTTTCTTATTGCTACTATCGCCAACGCCGTTAGACGTCACTTTAAAAATGCCGGTAGCGTCGCGATAGCCGCTCCTACGGGCTTGGCTGCCCTAAATGTCAACGGCGTAACGTTGCACAGATTACTTATGTTGCCAGTAGAACATGGGCGTACCGCGGAATACCATTCCCTCAATTCCGAAAATATTTCCATTATGAAACAAACTCTGGGAAATTTGAAACTCTTGATTGTCGATGAGATTTCTATGGTGTCTTCGGTACTACTAACTTACGTTCATTTGAGGCTAAATGAATTTTGGGAAATGAACAAGCCTTTCGGCGGTGTGGTTTGCGTTCTTGTTTTTGGAGATTTCTTCCAATTGCCGCCTGTACAGGGTAATCCTGCGTTTTTAAAAGTCACTTCCCAGGAAGCTAGACTAAGATTTAATAGCATTGGAGGCACTGATCTTTGGAAGTATTTCGGATACGATGAACTAACGCAAAACGTTCGTCAGGCGGACGACCGAGTTTATGGCGACCTTCTTAACCGAATTAGAGTCGGAACTGTTACGAAAGATGACGTTTCAACCTTAGAAAGTAGACTAGTTACGGGAGGGAACAAAATTCAGGTGGCTATGAATCTTTACCTTAAGCTGGTTAAAGAAGGATTTCATCCCATCTGTTTGATGCCGAAATTGGCCATGTGCGATAAATTCAACATAAAAATGCTAGAGGAAAGCCGACAGAAAGTTGAATGCGTTCAATTTGAAGACAAACTCGTTGATTACGACAAAAAAATTGCCAAAAACATTGTCAGGAGATTGAAAATGTTAGACAATGAGCCGTCAAAAACTGGAGGTCTAGAGAGCAAGCTGTATCTCTGCGTTGGATCTCGAATAATGGTTAGGAGAAACATCAATTTTGAAGAAGGTGTTATTAACGGCACCATGGCCATTATAACGGGATTCCAAAAGAACGACAGTGGGAACATCACTGGTATCCGTATCAGAGTAGATCGGGAACCAAGCGACGAGAACAATAAGCCCGACTTTTTAGTCGAGAAAATGAGCGTCAAGTTCTTGCTAATGACCAATTTATACGTCAAACGAACGCAATTTCCGGTAATCTTGGCATATGCCATTACTATACACAAAAGCCAGGGAATGAGTTTAAAATGCGCAATTATGGATTTGGGATCAAATTTATTTGGAACTGGCATGGCATACGTCGCTTTATCGCGAGTGACTTCCTTGGCCGGTCTCCATCTCTTGCAATTAGACCCGAATAAAATTACGGCAGATGGACGAGCCATTGCGGAGTATAACAGGCTGCGTCAAAAACACAGACCTGATCTTCCACTTATAGAAATCGTCGGGTCGGAAGGAAAGAGAGGTACAAAAAGGCCGACGTCGAGGTGTATTTTAGAAGTTGAAGGAGAGAGATCTGATGAAACGGCAAAAGAAAGACCAAATAAAAAGATCAGACTAGGTCTTCAGAGTATAGACATTTTTCCCTTGAAGGGATTTGAAAATGGAGATGGAGTAACGTGCTACGCAAATAGCGTTTTGCAATTGTTGTTACTGATTCCGGAATTAAGGAACATTATTAAAGAGCACAAAGGATCATTGAGCGATAAGCCCATTTTGACTTGCCTTCGTAACACTATTGAGCATGTTGAAAATTCCAATGAGAGTTTCAGCGACGATGGTTTCAATTTGCGAACGGCTGTTGGGTTGCCTTTTACCCACAACGAACAGCAAGATGCTAGTGAATTCTTATGGGTTCTCTTGCCAAGACTTTGCGAAGAAATGGAAACTCCTGACTCTAACGCTCTACGGGAACTATTATGGACAAAGTCGCAAAACTTTACCAAATGCCCCAGCTGTCACCTGGAAAAAAGTTCTGGAAACATTATCCAAAGCTGCATCTTCACTCTTCCTTTGCCAAACCTCTGTAAAATTGATTGGAAACTATTAGTCGAAAGGATGAGACCAACAATGATGCCTTGCGAAACTTGTAAACGCAGAGAGATTGATGAACGTGATGTATTGATTTCAGCCGGTAAGTACGTATTTCTGTGGTTTCCAAGAGATACTGTAGTAAATGGTCACCCAATTAAGATTTTAACCAAAATATCTGGATTCGAAAATCAGAAAGTGGTTTTAAACCACAGCGTTTACAAAACTAGGGGCGTGATCATTCATAAAGGTTCTTCTTTAAACCAAGGTCACTATCTAAACTTTATTCGAAAAGATAACAGCTGGTACGAGGTTAGTGACACAACAATCACCAAGCGAGACAGATTCCTCAGTAACTTGACTGACGTCTCAATCATCCTTCTAGAGAAAGTCTATCTTTTTTAAAGAGAACCCAGCAAAACTGGCGTTGTTCAGGGTGATCAATTAAAAGTGGTAAATTAAGGAAACATGGGAAATTTGCCCTTGAAATATACGCAGATATTGGCGTAAAATGTTACCGAGAAAATAATGAAATTGCAGGGGAAAAACTTGGGAGAAATTGTGGGGAAAAAACTAGGAAGAAATTGTAGGGAAAAAACTAGAAAGCAATTGTTGTAAAATAACGGAGATATAAAGGAAAATATAAATTATCTAGCAAATACTCCATTCAAATATTAAGTAGGAACTTTATTATAATTTCATGGTTTCTGAGTTCAACAAAACTAATCAAAATCAAATGTTATAACTTCACTATTGCGAGTTAAATTCCAGCAATTTTGAAATTCATCCAAGATACAGGAAATAGTTATAGTTATAGAAGTTATATACAAACCCCCAGAAGTGAGATGAGACTAGAAGTGAAGGGCTCTAGCATTGATAGTAGATCCTGGCACTAGTGAACAAATTTGAGGATTTTACGCCGCTTCCCAAGCGCTAAAACTAGAGAGAAAAAAATTGGTCGAGTTCCAAAAACATTTCCTACCCCTTTCCCCTCAACCTAAAGCGGCGGAACACGGACCCGGCTCCTTGAATCTAGTTCGGCCGTCTACCACCGCGAGCGTCTCACGTTTTGGAGGGAAAATTCTGAAACCGCCACCAGAGGGCCAACCGTTGGTGTGTTATCAAGAATATTCACTTTCGCCGAGTGAAGAATTTGGTTAGCTCAGTACTTCTGGTTTCATCTCACTTCTGAAACCCCCAAGAAACTAATTCCCTGGCGACTATTGCTATTGCTAAATATTCCCCGCAAACGAAGAACGCTTAGGAATATTCCAAAATGAAACTTTTCCGTTTTAATTTCAATATATCATTAACATAGTTCGCAAAATCACCAGCGCCAATTAAATCTAGGAACATTAAATTATATAATGCTGCCAAACAAAACAAGGGGATCTAGCTCATAATTAAGCCATATCACTTGTGATCTCTCGCCATCCCTGATTCAATCAATTTTCTCTTACTGAAATATCCTCTAGTATACGGGTGAATTGGGGGGGGGGCGGGCGGGTATTTTTCCTTTGCCAACGATGCAACGTGGATCACACTTGTCTAAGGCCATACTTACTTCCGTTAAAAAGATACTGCGGCCATAATCTTCCAAGCACGCGCCTAGACAATCCTCTTTAGGCTCTTTCCCTCTGACCGCTTCAATCTCATTTTTCTCTCTCTTGAGGCTGATTTAGCACCGTTAAAAGTATTATAGACATCGTCTTCAAGCTCTTCTACTCATGATGCATTCCTCAAAAATTCTCATTGATATATGTATAGAGTGTACACAACAAATAAAAAATTTAATTCTACATTTCAAATACTGTCATTTTTAAACTAACTTTATATATAAAATACAACATTATACTTATCGAAAACTATGTTATTGGATATGAGTTCATATAATTAACGATACTTAAGTACTTCTTTAAGCTATTAGAAATAGATCAACCCCAAATGTATGTCAGTACATAAAACATGAAATTATTCAAATTTTAATTACATTAAGACTGAAGGGACAGATATTATAAAAAAACGTCTTGGTTTGGACCAAGGCCGAAAAAACAAACGATATGTCTGAGGTTTATCAATTGACTGAAGTTTCAGATATTGCAATTTCTTTTTAAATTATTTTTATTCCTTTAATCCTTAATCAATATTTGATTCAATCAACTGATTTTTACTGTTAATCGATCTATTCCCTCTAAATTAATTTAAAAAAATACATATCTACGCTTTTTCAAGAATAATTCCATTTTCCGAAAACATTTTATCATGAAATTAATTATTTTGAAGGGATTTCGTGTCGATTCTCTTTAACTTCTAAGCACCTTGACGGACACAGTTTTAATTCTTGCTCCCTTGACAAATTTTCAAGTTTGCACCAAAATAGTTTAAATCTGTTGTAAGTTGCTGAGAAATTATGATAAAGAATTTATTTTGCTCAGGGTTGGCACGCTGGTATCCAATCCAGTTTTATCCACCTGGATTAAACCGGTTTAACCCACGTTGAAAAATCCAGTGGATTTTTCAATAATTATAATAATAGAGTACAGCGCAGGCACCATAAAGTTAAATGGAAGGAAAAGTTTGACCCACATGTCTTTTCCTCTTTATTTCATCGAAATAGTCCATTCCCATATATTGTGGGTTATTTTGACGCACCCTCCTCCCACTGCCCCACCCGAAACTCGTCAGACTCACTTCAATTTTTCGTAACGCTAAATTGTTTGGTCGGACCGCGCGTTTAGAAAAATCTTTACCAGACCCTGCCCCATTGAAGATCACAAAAAAGCCTACCCGGGCCCGACTCTGCCTAATTGAAGATCATAAAAAAGCCTACCTGGGCCCGACCCTGCCCTATTGAAGATAATAAAAATGTCTACCCGGGTAGACGGTATGAAAACCCTACCCGACCCGACCAGCAAAACGTTTTAAGTAATTTTCTAACCAAACCACACCTAGGATTTTTCGACCCGATATACATCGGGTTGGATTGAAAAATCCCGATTAAATCAGGGGCCCTACTCATCTCTAAGGGAAATGTCCATAGTTAAATCAACTTTTATGTACAATAAAAATGATTCTCAATCAGAGGACCTAGTAAAAGACAACTATCGCACTAAGTGTAAAAAGAAGTGCTAAAATTAAACACTAGAGAGTAGTTTAAAAAAGCCAGATAAAACCAATAAAATCCGGTTTAAACCAGTAAAAAACCATACCAGTGGCTTTTTCAAGAAAAATCCGGATTTTTGCCAACCCTGATTTTGCTCAAACTAATTTATAAACTTATGTCGTCTACTTAAGACAAAGCAACAACCTCGGTCATGTGTGGTTTCTTTTAATAGGTAGCTCTCCTTTTATGCACTGGAAAAATATGACATCGGTATAAATATAACCAAAGGAAAAGGTAAATACTTCTCAGTTCCAATGACTTGTTATTTCCCGAGGAAATAAAATGGTTGAACACATCATACCTTACCAGTTCTGCCAAGGACCGATCACACAGAAATTACATAAGGAGAAACTAAAACACAGGGGCGATGCCGCCATTGGGGTCTTCTCCCTCTCGCCTAGAAGCACCGCTATAGGCAGTGCGAGTTGACTTGGCTCCCGCCTGTAGTGAACTTTGGCACCGTCTGGCGATGGCCCTTGGTGCAAGGAAGAATACCCCAATGGTCGCCTCGCCCCTATGTGTTTTCCGAAATGGTCTCTACGCCTGATAAAATGATTACGCGTAATACGTAACCGGTGTACAAGTTGCGCCAACAATGTAGTAAGGGGTTCCAAATCTAGATTGAGTTATGGCCAAGAAGCTTTGATGTTCGGAGAGGGAAACTGCAGTGCAACCTTTCTCTCATAGTCGCGACAAAAAATGTAACATTTCGATATTCGAAGTTAAATGTATAAATTCGTGCCCCCAATATATGCATCCACTATTAAATATTTACATTTTCCTTTCGAGTTATATCAAAGATCGCTTGCTCTTTTTAGACACTTCGTATAATATTTCAAATATTCAATATTCATTCCCCAACACGTACTCCCTTCAAAATAATTAATTTCATGATAAAATGTTTTCGGAAAATGGAATTATTCTTGAAAAAGCGTAGATATGTATTTTTTTAAATTAATTTAGAGGGAATAGATCGATTAACAGTAAAAATCAGTTGATTGAATCAAATATTGATTAAGGATTAAAGGAATAAAAATAATTTAAAAAGAAATTGCAATATCTGAAACTTCAGTCAATTGATAAACCTCAGACATATCGTTTGTTTTTTCGGCCTTGGTCCAAACCAAGACGTTTTTTTATAATTATACTCGCCCTGAAAAATTTTAGTTTTTGTTAAAACCAATTAGCTAGGCAGCTAATATTTGCATTCGACTAGTCTTGTAATATCGAATACATTGTTTAATATTTGAAGTTGTTATAATTGATGCTCAACCTGTATGTTACTTGAAATATTCAAAGTACAAATTCTAAAGTGATTTTCGTTGAAAATGTATTAAAGAAATTTCAATACTAGGTATCAGTATCCTTTACTATAAGCGAATGAAGCCTCGAGTTAAGGCTTGATCGTCGCAAAACCATCGGGTCTCGAGTTAAGGTTTGATCGTCGCAAAAGCGTCGGACCTCTTGCTGACAGGCGGTTAAGCCGACTCTCAAACGTGCTGGATGAGGGTCGTATTTCATTCGTGTCGTAACAGTCG
This sequence comes from Phalangium opilio, assembly GCF_054372755.1. NCBI lineage: Eukaryota > Metazoa > Arthropoda > Arachnida > Opiliones > Phalangiidae > Phalangium > Phalangium opilio. The sequence continues at coordinate 940,801 of NW_028324162.1, read as the reverse complement.
GTAAACCAGTGGGCCGTCGTCCCACCGGGCGGACATTTCGATTCTCAAACCCTTACTCTACCAGCCCTTTACCGACGATTTACCGTTCCTATACTAAAAAGCCGCGAAATCGTCGGATTGAGCGCGGCTTTAGGTAGGCATAATGACGCCGACATATAGTCGGCCAACAGTCGTTTTATAGTAGACTCAAAACAGTAGGAAAACCGGCGGGCCATCGTCCCTCCAGGCGGACATTTCGACTTTCAAACCATTACTCTCCCGACTTATTAGTGACTTTTTACCAACTCGTCGGTAACACACAAAGCCGACCATGTAGGCCCTACGTCGGTAGTGCTACTGGGGTAAAGGAGGCGCCATACAGATCGCATCCTTGATGGCCTGGAACGCTTCCCGCTGTTCTTTCCTCCACTGGAACGGAACGTCTTTCTTCTTAAGATGATTTAACGGGGCAACGATCTTTGAATACTGCGGGATGAATCGTGAGTGCCATCTCGCAATGCCCAGAAATATTTGGATTTGTTTAACGTTCTTTGGGACGGGAAAGTCTACTATAGCCCTAGTCTTGGAAGGATCAATATGAATCCCTCGTTCATTGACAATATGCCCTAACACGGTCTTTTCGCTTTGCGCAAAGCGACATTTCTTGGTCTGAAGCGTAAGTCCCGCTTCAGACAGTCGGTGAAAGACATATTCCAAGGCTTGCAAATGGTCTGCCCAAGTACTGGATGGAATGACGATGTCATCCAGATAGACACAGATGGAAAAGTGATGTCCATCCCTGAAGAATTCGTCGATGAGTCGTTGAAACGACGACGGCGCATTGCATAGACCGAACGGAAGTACTTCGAACTCGTACTTCCCCGCATGCGTGATAAAAGCAGTCTTTGCTTTCGCTTGCGGATGGAGATCGATCTGCCAATAGCCGCTCTTGAAGTCCAGTGCTGTAATGAACTTTGGGGCACCCATTTTCCTTAACAGTTCCTCTATTCTCAGAAGCGGATAAGGGTCCTTCACGGTTACTTTATTCAAAGCGCGATAGTCGACGCAGAAACGTATCTTTCCGCACTTCTGGTGGACAAGTACCACCGGCGACGCGTAAGGACTAACGGATGGCTTCACGATTCCGTCGCGGATCATTTCGTGAAGATGATCTTCAATTATCCGTTTTTTCTCGTCGCTAACACGATACGCGCGTTGACTAACGGGAACATCGGTGGTAGTATGTATCTCGTGATAGACTAAGTTCGTTCGACCCGCTTTTTCCGAAAATATTTTTGGAAATCTTAACAATAAAGTTTTTAAGTCTTCTTTCTGTTTAGGACTCAGTGTAGGTGACGCGACAGCTTTTTCAACGTCTTCTATAAACTGAGGGGTTGGAGTTTTCAACCCAGGGAGATTTCACACGAATGGAAACGTTGTTCCGTCAATCTGACACGTTTTTGTACCAAAGTCCAGAATAGCCCGATGTTTATAAAGGAAATTCTTTCCCAAAATAAAATCGTTTGGCAACGAGGGAACTACGTGAAATTCCTGCTTTAGTTTCAACTGTCCAAAGCGGGAGTCTATTCGCGCGCGTCCCTTCGTGAAGGTATAACGTCCATCGCCTAACACTATACACTGAGCCTCTTCTTCTTCCGAAAGTACTAAGTCTGGTTTCAAGGTTCTGACTAAATTGCGCCACTGATATAAGCTGATAAAACAAGCATCAGCACCTGAATCTAGTCTGGTCGCGAAAGTCCCATGCGAATACACGGCATCTATGGCCACGGGAGGATCAACCTCACAGCGACGCACATCTATAGAGCCAATTTCCATAGGGGGCTTTAGTTTCTTCCTGCGGCGGGAAGACGTTTCCCTTTTGGTCTTCCCGCTTTCGCGCTTCCCGAAGCGTGCTGCGGCGCGACTTCTTGTTTGCTCGGACAGGCGGTAGCATAATGTCCTAAGAATCCGCACTTATAGCATTCTACGCGACTTAAATCGTTTTGCTCTGTCTGAGCCGATGTAGGTCTATTGGAAATTCTTGCGTTTGCTGTCGCAACCTTTGATGTCGCACCTCCCCCCGGCGGTTTTGTTAAAACTGCGGCGGTGGGAGAATTTCTTCTGCACTGTCTCTAGAATACAATGAGCTAGAGGGGGTCGCTCGTAAAATTTCTTCGGTTACGCGGCCCTTCTCTATGAAACTGCGCATTGTCCTTATGCTATCGTGAAAGACATGGATACGTAATTCGGGGAGGATATTTTGCTTGCAAATACCGACCAGTTCAGAGTCAGTATACGGAACGCGTAGGTTCTGATTCATCGCGGTAATACTCGCGATGTACGCGTCAAAAGACACACCACGGGTTGTATAAACTGCGCTATTTCAAGACGGAGAAATTCCTCCGCTCTACCCGAAAAGAAATAGTCTCTAAACGCGCCTTTTACTGTACGCCACGTTAGTGTCTGATTTGGCCTATTCAAGTCTCTAAACCAGATTAATGCACGACCCCTTAATATTTGGGGTAGAAGCGCGATAATGTCATCTCCCGTCATGCTGTGATAATCCGCGAATTCCGTCAAAAACCGAAGGAATTCCGGCGCGCTTTCACCTTCGACACCACTAAATATTAAGTGAGGGGGCGGTTTTGGCCTACTTTTGGCAGCTGGTCTAGTGCCTACATTTGCTAACGTAGTTGCTAGAGTTTGAATAGTTTGTAGCCAAATATTTGACGCTGCACCTTGCGGTGGCGGCGGCGGAGGTGGGATTCCTCCAGCCGCTTGTCCTTGTCCATGCGTAGGACTAGTACCAAGGCTTGGAGGAGGAGTGTTCCTCCTCGGGGGAGTATAGGATCCCGGTAACTGCACGTTAATCGCGGCGATTAAAGCATGCGGATCGGCGGGATTCATGTCGCGACAGTTAATGAGTTCAAGCAATGGCACAAGTAAAGTTCACAAGTACGCGTTAAGTATAAATGGTAATGGTAGTCTTAACGGGTCCTGGCAAGCTCGCCACTTTATGTAACCGTAAAATTTAAAACTAGGAAAGGGGCCTAATTTCACGGCGCATAAATATAATTAATTAGAAACTAGCAATTAAGAAATTCCCAGGTCACCCGTTTAAAGGTCTTATTGACCATGACTTTATATTTACCAAGTAGTCCATCGTTGCAGGAAGAATAACGCAGATGTATATCAAAAATTACTTGAATTTATTTATAACAATAAACACGTCTGTTACAGAAATTGACTGCCCTTTAGCAGGCGGCGGCCGGGGTTTTTATTCCCGCCAACATTAGGTTTTTTACCTTTTACTAAGAGCTAGTGGCGCTTAAGGCGCCACTTGTGAGAAAAATTGTAACTGAGAAAATAGAGGAAGCAGACGACTTCGGGGGAATGTGGAGGTCGTCGTTACAACTTTGAAAGTAAATAAAGCTTCATTTCATTTTACGTTATTGTAGTATATTTCTATGAGTATTTTTTGGTTATAAAACAAACATAAGTTTAATCAAAGTTTTCAATTAAGAAACTATTACTCTCTTGACTGCAATAGTTTTAAAATTTATATAATTAACATATTATTATATAACATGGAAGAAGAAATATACCTATGAGTGTAAATTAATTTGCCTGAAATCTGAAAAGGTTTTTGGCGAAAAGGGTGTAAATTCATTTACCTAAGAAGCGTAAACCATTCATCTAAGAAGCGTAAATCACTCATCTGAGGAGCGTAAATCCCTCATCCAAGGAGCGTAAATCACTGGCCTAAGGGGCATAAATCACTCTCCCAAGAAGCGAAAATCACTCTCCCAAGGAGCGTAAACCACTCTCCTAAGTGGCGTAAATCACTCTCCTAAGTTCTGTAAATCACTCTTCTAAGTGGCGTAAATCACTGGCCTAAGGGGAGTAAATCACTCACCCAAGGAGCCTAAATCACTTATCTAAGTGTTGTAAATCACTCTCCTAAGTAGCGTAAATCAGTCGCCTAAGTGGCGTAAATCACTCGCCTAAGTGGCGTAAATCACTCGCCTAAGTGGCGTAAATCACTCGCCTAAGTGGCGTAAATCACTCGCCTAAGGAGCGTAAATCTCTCGCTTAAGGAGCGTAAATCACTCGCCCAAGGAGCGTAAATCACTCGCTCAAGGAGCGTAAATCACTCATCCAAGGAGCGTAAATCACTTATCAAATTGGCTTAAATCACTTATCTAAGTGGCGTAAATCACTCATCCAAAGAACGTAAATCACTTATCTAAGTGGCTTAAATCACTCTCCTAAGTGGCGTAAATCACTCGCCTAAGGAGCGTAAATCATTCGCCTAAGTGGCGTAAATCATTCGCCTAAGTGGCGTAAATCACTCGCCCAAGGAGCGTAAATTTCTTGCCCAAGGAGCGTAAATCACTCATCCAAAGAACGTAAATCACTTATCTAAGTGGCGTAAATCACTCGCCCAAGGAGCGTAAATCACTCGCCCAAGGAGCGTAAATCACTCGCCCAAGGAGCGTAAATCACTCGCCCAAGGAGCGTAAATCACTCGCCCAAGGAGCGTAAATCACTCATCCAAGGAGCGTAAATCACTTATCTAAGTGGCGTAAATCACTCATCCAAAGAACGTAAATCACTTATCTAAGTGGCGTAAATCACTCTCCTAAGTGGTGTAAATCACTCGCCTAAGGAGCGTAAATCATTCGCCTAAGTGGCGTAAATCACTCGCCTAAGGAGCGTAAATCACTCGCCCAAGGAGCGTAAATCACTCGCCCAAGGAGCGTAAATCACTCATCAAAGTGGCGTAAATCACTCATCCAAAGAACGTAAATCACTTATCTAAGTGGCGTAAGTCACTCTCCTAAGTGGCGTAAATCACTCGCTCAAGGAGCGTAAATCACTCATCCAAAGAACGTAAATCACTTATCTAAGTGGCGTAAGTCACTCTCCTAAGTGGCGTAAATCACTCGCCTAAGGAGCGTAAATCACTCACCCAAGGAGCGTAAATCACTCGCCCAAGGAGCGTAAATCACTCAAAGTGGCGTAAATCACTCGCCCAAGGAGCGTAAATCACTCGCCCAAGGAGCGTAAATCACTCGCTCAAGGAGCGTAAATCACTCGCCCAAGGAGCGTAAATCACTCGCCCAAGGAGCGTAAATCACTCATCCAAGGAGCGTAAATCACTCATCCAAAGAACGTGAATCACTTATCTAAGTGGCGTAAATCACTCGCCTAAGGAGCGTAAATCATTCGCCTAAGTGGCGTAAATCACTCGCCTAAGGAGCGTAAATCATTCGCCTAAGTGGCGTAAATCACTCGCCCAAGGAGCGTAAATCACTCATCCAAGGAGCGTAAATCACTTATCTAAGTGGCGTAAATCACTCATCCAAAGAACGTAAATCACTTATCTAAGTGGCGTAAATCACTCTCCTAAGTGGCGTAAATCACTCGCCTAAGGAGCGTAAATCATTCGCGTAAGTGGCGTAAATCACTCGCCCAAGGAGCGTAAATCACTCGCCCAAGAAGCGTAAATCACTCGCCCAAGGAGCGTAAATCACTCGCCCAAGGAGCGTAAATCACTCATCCAAGGAGCGTAAATCACTTATCAAAGTGGCGTAAATCACTTATCTAAGTGGCGTAAATCACTTATCTAAGTGGCTTAAATCACTTATCTAAGTGGCTTAAATCACTTATCTAAGTGGCTTAAATCACTCTCCTAAGTGGCGTAAATCACTCGCCTAAGGAGCGTAAATCATTCGCCTAAGTGGGGCAAATCACTCGCCCAAGGAGCGTAAATCACTTGCCCAAGGAGCATAAATCACTCATCAAAGTGGCGTAAATCACTCATCCAAAGAACGTAAATCACTTATCTAAGTGGCGTAAATCACTCGCCTAAGGAGCGTAAATCATTCGTCTAAGTGGCGTAAATCACTCGCCTAAGGAGCGTAAATCACTCGCCCAAGGAGCGTAAATCACTCGCCCAAGGAGCGTAAATCACTCGCCCAAGGAGCGTAAATCACTCGCCCAAGGAACGTAAATCACTCATCCAAAGAACGTAAATCACTCATCCAAAGAACGTAAATCACTTATCTAAGTGGCGTAAATCACTCTCCTAAGTGGCGTAAATCACTCGCCCAAGGAGCGTAAATCACTCGCTCAAGAAGCGTAAATCACTCGCCCAAGAAGCGTAAATCACTCGCCCAAGAAGCGTAAATCACCCGCCCAAGAAGCGTAAATCACTCATCCAAGGAGCGTAAATCAGTTATCTAAGTGGCGTAAATCACTCATCCAAAGAACGTAATCACTCATCCAAAGAACGTAATCACTCATCCAAAGAACGTAATCACTCATCCAAAGAACGTAATCACTCATCCAAAGAACGTAAATCACTCTCCTAAGTGGCGTAAACCACTCGCCTAAGGAGCATAAATCCTTCGCCTAAGTGGCGTATATCACTCGCCCAAGGAGCGTAAATCACTCGCCCAAGGAGCGTAAATCAGTTATCTAAGTGGCGTAAATCACTCTCCTAAGTGGCGTAAATCACTCGCCCAAGGAGCGTAAATCACTCGCCCAAGGAGCGTAAATCACTCAAAGTGGCGTAAATCACTCATCCCAAGAACGTAAATCACTTATCTAAGTGGCGTAAATCACTCGCTCAAGGAACGTAAATCACTCGCCCAAGGAGCGTAAATCACTCGCTCAAGGAGCGTAAATCACTCGCTCAAGGAGCGTAAATCACTCGCCCAAGGAGCGTAAATCACTCGCCCAAGGAGCGTAAATCACTCATCCAAGGAGCGTAAATCACTCATCCAAAGAACGTGAATCACTTATCTAAGTGGCGTAAATCACTCGCCTAAGGAGCGTAAATCATTCGCCTAAGTGGCATAAATCACTCGCCTAAGGAGCGTAAATCACTCGCCCAAGGAGCGTAAATCACTTGCCCAAGGATCGTAAATCACTCGCCCAAGGAGCGTAAATCACTCGCCCAAGGAGCGTAAATCACTCGCCCAAGGAACGTAAATGACTGATCCAAAGAACGTAAATCACTTATCTAAGTGGCGTAAATCACTCGTCCAAAGAACGTAAATCACTTATCTAAGTGGCGTAAATCACTCAACTAAGTGGCGTAAATCACTCGCCCAAGGAGCGTAAATCACTCGCCCAAGAAGCGTAAAGCACTCGCCCAAGGAGCGTAAATCACTCGCCCAAGGAGCGTATATCACTCGCCCAAGGAGCGTAAATCACTCATCCAAGGAGCGTAAATCACTTATCAAAGTGGCGTAAATCACTTATCTAAGTGGCGTAAATAACTTATCTAAGTGGCTTAAATCACTTATCTAAGTGGCTTAAATCACTTATCTAAGTGGCTTAAATCACTCTCCTAAGTGGCGTAAATCACTCGCCTAAGGAGCGTAAATCATTCGCCTAAGTGGGGTAAATCACTTGCCCAAGGAGCGTAAATCACTTGCCCAAGGAGCATAAATCACTCATCAAAGTGGCGTAAATCACTCATCCAAAGAACGTAAATCACTTATCTAAGTGGCGTAAGTCACTCTCCTAAGTGGCGTAAATCACTCGCTCAAGGAGCGTAAATCACTCGCCCAAGGAGCGTAAATCACTCGCCCAAGGAGCGTAAATCACTCGCCCAAGAAGCGTAAATCACTCGCCCAAGAAGCGTAAATCAGTTATCTAAGTGGCGTAAATCACTCATCCAAAGAACGTAATCACTCATCCAAAGAACGTAATCACTCATCCAAAGAACGTAATCACTCATCCAAAGAACGTAATCACTCATCCAAAGAACATAATCACTCATCCAAAGAAGGTCAATCACTTATCTAAGTGGCGTAAGTCACTCTCCTAAGTGGCGTAAATCACTCGCCCAAGGAGCGTAAATCACTCGCCCAAGGAGCGTAAATCACTCATCCAAAGAACGTAAATCACATATCTAAGTGGCGTAAATCATTCTCCTAAGTGGCGTAAATCACTCGCCTAAGGAGCGTAAATCATTCGCCTAAGTGGCGTAAATAACTCGCCTAAGGAGCGAAAATCACTCGCCCAACGAGCGTAAATCACTCGCCCAAGGAGCGTAAATCACTCAAAGTGGCGTAAATCACTCATCCCAAGAACGTAAATCACTTATCTAAGTGGCGTAAATCACTCGCTCAAGGAGCGTAAATCACTCGCCCAAGGAGCGTAAATCACTCGCTCAAGGAGCGTAAATCACTCGCCCAAGGAGCGTAAATCACTCATCCATGGAGCGTAAATCACTCATCCAAAGAACGTAAATCACTTATCTAAGTGGCGTAAATCACTCGCCTAAGGAGCGTAAATCATTCGTCTAAGTGGCGTAAATCACTCGCCTAAGGAGCGTAAATCACTCGCCCAAGGAGCGTAAATCACTCGCCAAAGGAGCGTAAATCACTCGCCCAAGGAACGTAAATCACTCGCCCAAGGAGCGTAAATCACTCGCCCAAGGAACGTAAATCACTCATCCAAAGAACGTAATCACTCATCCAAAGAACGTAATCACTCATCCAAAGAACGTAATCACTCATCCAAAGAACGTAATCACTCATCCAAAGAACGTAATCACTCATCCAAAGAACGTAAATCACTCTCCTAAGTGGCGTAAACCACTCGCCTAAGGAGCATAAATCCTTCGCCTAAGTGGCGTATATCACTCGCCCAAGGAGCGTAAATCACTCGCCCAAGGAGCGTAAATCAGTTATCTAAGTGGCGTAAATCACTCTCCTAAGTGGCGTAAATCACTCGCCTAAGGAGCGTAAATCACTCGCCCAAGGAGCGTAAATCACTCGCCCAAGGAGCGTAAATCACTCAAAGTGGCGTAAATCACTCATCCCAAGAACGTAAATCACTTATCTAAGTGGCGTAAATCACTCGCTCAAGGAACGTAAATCACTCGCCCAAGGAGCGTAAATCACTCGCTCAAGGAGCGTAAATCACTCGCCCAAGGAGCGTAAATCACTGGCCCAAGGAGCGTAAATCACTCATCCAAGGAGCGTAAATCACTCATCCAAAGAACGTGAATCACTTATCTAAGTGGCGTAAATCACTCGCCTAAGGAGCGTAAATCATTCGCCTAAGTGGCATAAATCACTCGCCTAAGGAGCGTAAATCACTCGCCCAAGGAGCGTAAATCACTCGCCCAAGGAGCGTAAATCACTCGCCCAAGGAGCGTAAATCACTCGCCCAAGGAGCGTAAATCACTCGCCCAAGGAACGTAAATGACTGATCCAAAGAACGTAAATCACTTATCTAAGTGGCGTAAATCACTCGTCCAAAGTACGTAAATCACTTATCTAAGTGGCGTAAATCACTCAACTAAGTGGCGTAAATCACTCGCCCAAGGAGCGTAAATCACTCGCCCAAGAAGCGTAAAGCACTCGCCCAAGGAGCGTAAATCACTCGCCCAAGGAGCGTATATCACTCGCCCAAGGAGCGTAAATCACTCATCCAAGGAGCGTAAATCACTTATCAAAGTGGCGTAAATCACTTATCTAAGTGGCGTAAATCACTTATCTAAGTGGCTTAAATCACTTATCTAAGTGGCTTAAATCACTTATCTAAGTGGCTTAAATCACTCTCCTAAGTGGCGTAAATCACTCTCCTAAGTGGCGTAAATCACTCGCCTAAGGAGCGTAAATCATTCGCCTAAGTGGGGTAAATCACTCGCCCAAGGAGCGTAAATCAGTTATCTAAGTGGCGTAAATCACTCATCCAAAGAACGTAATCACTTATCTAAGTGGCGTAAATCACTCTCCTAAGTGGCGTAAACCACTCGCCTAAGGAGCATAAATCCTTCGCCTAAGTGGCGTATATCACTCGCCCAAGGAGCGTAAATCAGTTATCTAAGTGGCGTAAATCACTCTCCTAAGTGGTGTAAATCACTCGCCTAAGGAGCGTAAATCACTCATCCCAAGAACGTAAATCACTTATCTAAGTGGCGTAAATCACTCGCTCAAGGATCGTAAATCACTCGCCCAAGGAGCGTAAATCACTCGCTCAAGGAGCGTAAATCACTCGCTCAAGGAGCGTAAATCACTCGCCCAAGGAGCGTAAATCACTCGCCCAAGGAGCGTAAATCACTCATCCAAGGAGCGTAAATCACTCATCCAAAGAACGTGAATCACTTATCTAAGTGGCGTAAATCACTCGCCTAAGGAGCGTAAATCATTCGCCTAAGTGGCATAAATCACTCGCCTAAGGAGCGTAAATCACTCGCCCAAGGAGCGTAAATCACTCGCCCAAGGAGCGTAAATCACTCGCCCAAGGAGCGTAAATCACTCGCCCAAGGAACGTAAATGACTGATCCAAAGAACGTAAATCACTTATCTAAGTGGCGTAAATCACTCGTCCAAAGAACGTAAATCACTTATCTAAGTGGCGTAAATCACTCAACTAAGTCGCGTAAATCACTCGCCCAAGGAGCGTAAATCACTCGCCCAAGAAGCGTAAAGCACTCGCCCAAGGAGCGTAAATCACTCGCCCAAGGAGCGTATATCACTCGCCCAAGGAGCGTAAATCACTCATCCAAGGAGCGTAAATCACTTATCAAAGTGGCGTAAATCACTTATCTAAGTGGCGTAAATCACTTATCTAAGTGGCTTAAATCACTTATCTAAGTGGCTTAAATCACTTATCTAAGTGGCTTAAATCACTCTCCTAAGTGGCGTAAATCACTCGCCTAAGGAGCGTAAATCATTCGCCTAAGTGGGGTAAATCACTCGCCCAAGGAGCGTAAATCACTTGCCCAAGGAGCATAAATCACTCATCAAAGTGGCGTAAATCACTCATCCAAAGAACGTAAATCACTTATCTAAGTGGCGTAAGTCACTCTCCTAAGTGGCGTAAATCACTCGCTCAAGGAGCGTAAATCACTCGCCCAAGGAGCGTAAATCACTCGCCCAAGGAGCGTAAATCACTCGCCCAAGGAGCGTAAATCACTCGCCCAAGAAGCGTAAATCACTCGCCCAAGGAGCGTAAATCACTCATCCAAGGAGCGTAATTCACTCATCAAAGTGGCGTAAATCACTCATCCAAAGAACGTCAATCACTTATCTAAGTGGCGTAAGTCACTCTCCTAAGTGGCGTAAATCACTCGCTCAAGGAGCGTAAATCACTCGCCCAAGGAGCGTAAATCACTCGCTCAAGGAGCGTAAATCACTCGTCCAAGGAGCGTAAATCACTCGCCCAAGGAGCGTAAATCACTCATCCATGGAGCGTAAATCACTCATCCAAAGAACGTAAATCACTTATCTAAGTGGCGTAAATCACTCGCCTAAGGAGCGTAAATCATTCGTCTAAGTGGCGTAAATCACTCGCCTAAGGAGCGTAAATCACTCGCCCAAGGAGCGTAAATCACTCGCCAAAGGAGCGTAAATCACTCGCCCAAGGAACGTAAATCACTCGCCCAAGGAGCGTAAATCACTCGCCCAAGGAACGTAAATCACTCGCCCAAGGAGCGTAAATCACTCGCCCAAGGAACGTAAATCACTCATCCAAAGAACGTAAATCACTCATCCAAAGAACGTAAATCACTTATCTAAGTGGCGTAAATCACTCGCTCAAGAAGCGTAAATCACTCGCCCAAGAAGCGTAAATCACTCGCCCAGGGAGCGTAAATCACTCGCCCAAGAAGCGTAAATCACCCGCCCAAGAAGCGTAAATCACTCATCCAAGGAGCGTAAATCAGTTATCTAAGTGGCGTAAATCACTCATCCAAAGAACGTAATCACTCATCCAAAGAACGTAATCACTCATCCAAAGAACGTAATCACTCATCCAAAGAACGTATTCACTCATCCAAAGAACGTAAATCACTCTCCTAAGTGGCGTAAACCACTCGCCTAAGGAGCATAAATCCTTCGCCTAAGTGGCGTATATCACTCGCCCAAGGAGCGTAAATCACTCGCCCAAGGAGCGTAAATCACTCGCCCAAGGAACGTAAATCAGTTATCTAAGTGGCGTAAATCACTCTCCTAAGTGGCGTAAATCACTCGCCTAAGGAGCGTAAATCACTCGCCCAAGGAGCGTAAATCACTCGCCCAAGGAGCGTAAATCACTCAAAGTGGCGTAAATCACTCATCCCAAGAACGTAAATCACTTATCTAAGTGGCGTAAATCACTCGCTCAAGGAACGTAAATCACTCGCCCAAGGAGCGTAAATCACTCGCTCAAGGAGCGTAAATCACTCGCTCAAGGAGCGTAAATCACTCGCCCAAGGAGCGTAAATCACTCGCCCAAGGAGCGTAAATCACTCATCCAAGGAGCGTAAATCACTCATCCAAAGAACGTGAATCACTTATCTAAGTGGCGTAAATCACTCGCCTAAGGAGCGTAAATCATTCGCCTAAGTGGCATAAATCACTCGCCTAAGGAGCGTAAATCACTCGCCCAAGGAGCGTAAATCACTTGCCCAAGGATCGTAAATCACTCGCCCAAGGAGCGTAAATCACTCGCCCAAGGAGCGTAAATCACTCGCCCAAGGAACGTAAATGACTGATCCAAAGAACGTAAATCACTTATCTAAGTGGCGTAAATCACTCGTCCAAAGAACGTAAATCACTTATCTAAGTGGCGTAAATCACTCAACTAAGTGGCGTAAATCACTCGCCCAAGGAGCGTAAATCACTCGCCCAAGAAGCGTAAAGCACTCGCCCAAGGAGCGTAAATCACTCGCCCAAGGAGCGTATATCACTCGCCCAAGGAGCGTAAATCACTCATCCAAGGAGCGTAAATCACTTATCAAAGTGGCGTAAATCACTTATCTAAGTGGCGTAAATAACTTATCTAAGTGGCTTAAATCACTTATCTAAGTGGCTTAAATCACTTATCTAAGTGGCTTAAATCACTCTCCTAAGTGGCGTAAATCACTCGCCTAAGGAGCGTAAATCATTCGCCTAAGTGGGGTAAATCACTTGCCCAAGGAGCGTAAATCACTTGCCCAAGGAGCATAAATCACTCATCAAAGTGGCGTAAATCACTCATCCAAAGAACGTAAATCACTTATCTAAGTGGCGTAAGTCACTCTCCTAAGTGGCGTAAATCACTCGCTCAAGGAGCGTAAATCACTCGCCCAAGGAGCGTAAATCACTCGCCCAAGGAGCGTAAATCACTCGCCCAAGAAGCGTAAATCACTCGCCCAAGAAGCGTAAATCAGTTATCTAAGTGGCGTAAATCACTCATCCAAAGAACGTAATCACTCATCCAAAGAACGTAATCACTCATCCAAAGAACGTAATCACTCATCCAAAGAACGTAATCACTCATCCAAAGAACATAATCACTCATCCAAAGAACGTCAATCACTTATCTAAGTGGCGTAAGTCACTCTCCTAAGTGGCGTAAATCACTCGCCCAAGGAGCGTAAATCACTCGCCCAAGGAGCGTAAATCACTCATCCAAAGAACGTAAATCACTTATCTAAGTGGCGTAAATCATTCTCCTAAGTGGCGTAAATCACTCGCCTAAGGAGCGTAAATCATTCGCCTAAGTGGCGTAAATAACTCGCCTAAGGAGCGAAAATCACTCGCCCAACGAGCGTAAATCACTCGCCCAAGGAGCGTAAATCACTCAAAGTGGCGTAAATCACTCATCCCAAGAACGTAAATCACTTATCTAAGTGGCGTAAATCACTCGCTCAAGGAGCGTAAATCACTCGCCCAAGGAGCGTAAATCACTCGCTCAAGGAGCGTAAATCACTCGCCCAAGGAGCGTAAATCACTCATCCATGGAGCGTAAATCACTCATCCAAAGAACGTAAATCACTTATCTAAGTGGCGTAAATCACTCGCCTAAGGAGCGTAAATCATTCGTCTAAGTGGCGTAAATCACTCGCCTAAGGAGCGTAAATCACTCGCCCAAGGAGCGTAAATCACTCGCCAAAGGAGCGTAAATCACTCGCCCAAGGAACGTAAATCACTCGCCCAAGGAGCGTAAATCACTCGCCCAAGGAACGTAAATCACTCATCCAAAGAACGTAAATCACTCATCCAAAGAACGTAAATCACTTATCTAAGTGGCGTAAATCACTCGCCCAAGGAGCGTAAATCACTCGCTCAAGAAGCGTAAATCACTCGCCCAAGAAGCGTAAATCACTCGCCCAGGGAGCGTAAATCACTCGCCCAAGAAGCGTAAATCACCCGCCCAAGAAGCGTAAATCACTCATCCAAGGAGCGTAAATCAGTTATCTAAGTGGCGTAAATCACTCATCCAAAGAACGTAATCACTCATCCAAAGAACGTAATCACTCATCCAAAGAACGTAATCACTCATCCAAAGAACGTAATCACTCATCCAAAGAACGTAATCACTCATCCAAAGAACGTAAATCACTCTCCTAAGTGGCGTAAACCACTCGCCTAAGGAGCATAAATCCTTCGCCTAAGTGGCGTATATCACTCGCCCAAGGAGCGTAAATCACTCGCCCAAGGAGCGTAAATCAGTTATCTAAGTGGCGTAAATCACTCTCCTAAGTGGCGTAAATCACTCGCCTAAGGAGCGTAAATCACTCGCCCAAGGAGCGTAAATCACTCGCCCAAGGAGCGTAAATCACTCAAAGTGGCGTAAATCACTCATCCCAAGAACGTAAATCACTTATCTAAGTGGCGTAAATCACTCGCTCAAGGAACGTAAATCACTCGCCCAAGGAGCGTAAATCACTCGCTCAAGGAGCGTAAATCACTCGCCCAAGGAGCGTAAATCACTGGCCCAAGGAGCGTAAATCACTCATCCAAGGAGCGTAAATCACTCATCCAAAGAACGTGAATCACTTATCTAAGTGGCGTAAATCACTCGCCTAAGGAGCGTAAATCATTCGCCTAAGTGGCATAAATCACTCGCCTAAGGAGCGTAAATCACTCGCCCAAGGAGCGTAAATCACTCGCCCAAGGAGCGTAAATCACTCGCCCAAGGAGCGTAAATCACTCGCCCAAGGAGCGTAAATCACTCGCCCAAGGAACGTAAATGACTGATCCAAAGAACGTAAATCACTTATCTAAGTGGCGTAAATCACTCGTCCAAAGTACGTAAATCACTTATCTAAGTGGCGTAAATCACTCAACTAAGTGGCGTAAATCACTCGCCCAAGGAGCGTAAATCACTCGCCCAAGAAGCGTAAAGCACTCGCCCAAGGAGCGTAAATCACTCGCCCAAGGAGCGTATATCACTCGCCCAAGGAGCGTAAATCACTCATCCAAGGAGCGTAAATCACTTATCAAAGTGGCGTAAATCACTTATCTAAGTGGCGTAAATCACTTATCTAAGTGGCTTAAATCACTTATCTAAGTGGCTTAAATCACTTATCTAAGTGGCTTAAATCACTCTCCTAAGTGGCGTAAATCACTCTCCTAAGTGGCGTAAATCACTCGCCTAAGGAGCGTAAATCATTCGCCTAAGTGGGGTAAATCACTCGCCCAAGGAGCGTAAATCAGTTATCTAAGTGGCGTAAATCACTCATCCAAAGAACGTAATCACTTATCTAAGTGGCGTAAATCACTCTCCTAAGTGGCGTAAACCACTCGCCTAAGGAGCATAAATCCTTCGCCTAAGTGGCGTATATCACTCGCCCAAGGAGCGTAAATCAGTTATCTAAGTGGCGTAAATCACTCTCCTAAGTGGTGTAAATCACTCGCCTAAGGAGCGTAAATCACTCATCCCAAGAACGTAAATCACTTATCTAAGTGGCGTAAATCACTCGCTCAAGGATCGTAAATCACTCGCCCAAGGAGCGTAAATCACTCGCTCAAGGAGCGTAAATCACTCGCTCAAGGAGCGTAAATCACTCGCCCAAGGAGCGTAAATCACTCGCCCAAGGAGCGTAAATCACTCATCCAAGGAGCGTAAATCACTCATCCAAAGAACGTGAATCACTTATCTAAGTGGCGTAAATCACTCGCCTAAGGAGCGTAAATCATTCGCCTAAGTGGCATAAATCACTCGCCTAAGGAGCGTAAATCACTCGCCCAAGGAGCGTAAATCACTCGCCCAAGGAGCGTAAATCACTCGCCCAAGGAGCGTAAATCACTCGCCCAAGGAACGTAAATGACTGATCCAAAGAACGTAAATCACTTATCTAAGTGGCGTAAATCACTCGTCCAAAGAACGTAAATCACTTATCTAAGTGGCGTAAATCACTCAACTAAGTCGCGTAAATCACTCGCCCAAGGAGCGTAAATCACTCGCCCAAGAAGCGTAAAGCACTCGCCCAAGGAGCGTAAATCACTCGCCCAAGGAGCGTATATCACTCGCCCAAGGAGCGTAAATCACTCATCCAAGGAGCGTAAATCACTTATCAAAGTGGCGTAAATCACTTATCTAAGTGGCGTAAATCACTTATCTAAGTGGCTTAAATCACTTATCTAAGTGGCTTAAATCACTTATCTAAGTGGCTTAAATCACTCTCCTAAGTGGCGTAAATCACTCGCCTAAGGAGCGTAAATCATTCGCCTAAGTGGGGTAAATCACTCGCCCAAGGAGCGTAAATCACTTGCCCAAGGAGCATAAATCACTCATCAAAGTGGCGTAAATCACTCATCCAAAGAACGTAAATCACTTATCTAAGTGGCGTAAGTCACTCTCCTAAGTGGCGTAAATCACTCGCTCAAGGAGCGTAAATCACTCGCCCAAGGAGCGTAAATCACTCGCCCAAGGAGCGTAAATCACTCGCCCAAGGAGCGTAAATCACTCGCCCAAGAAGCGTAAATCACTCGCCCAAGGAGCGTAAATCACTCATCCAAGGAGCGTAATTCACTCATCAAAGTGGCGTAAATCACTCATCCAAAGAACGTCAATCACTTATCTAAGTGGCGTAAGTCACTCTCCTAAGTGGCGTAAATCACTCGCTCAAGGAGCGTAAATCACTCGCCCAAGGAGCGTAAATCACTCGCTCAAGGAGCGTAAATCACTCGTCCAAGGAGCGTAAATCACTCGCCCAAGGAGCGTAAATCACTCATCCATGGAGCGTAAATCACTCATCCAAAGAACGTAAATCACTTATCTAAGTGGCGTAAATCACTCGCCTAAGGAGCGTAAATCATTCGTCTAAGTGGCGTAAATCACTCGCCTAAGGAGCGTAAATCACTCGCCCAAGGAGCGTAAATCACTCGCCAAAGGAGCGTAAATCACTCGCCCAAGGAACGTAAATCACTCGCCCAAGGAGCGTAAATCACTCGCCCAAGGAACGTAAATCACTCGCCCAAGGAGCGTAAATCACTCGCCCAAGGAACGTAAATCACTCATCCAAAGAACGTAAATCACTCATCCAAAGAACGTAAATCACTTATCTAAGTGGCGTAAATCACTCGCTCAAGAAGCGTAAATCACTCGCCCAAGAAGCGTAAATCACTCGCCCAGGGAGCGTAAATCACTCGCCCAAGAAGCGTAAATCACCCGCCCAAGAAGCGTAAATCACTCATCCAAGGAGCGTAAATCAGTTATCTAAGTGGCGTAAATCACTCATCCAAAGAACGTAATCACTCATCCAAAGAACGTAATCACTCATCCAAAGAACGTAATCACTCATCCAAAGAACGTATTCACTCATCCAAAGAACGTAAATCACTCTCCTAAGTGGCGTAAACCACTCGCCTAAGGAGCATAAATCCTTCGCCTAAGTGGCGTATATCACTCGCCCAAGGAGCGTAAATCACTCGCCCAAGGAACGTAAATCAGTTATCTAAGTGGCGTAAATCACTCTCCTAAGTGGCGTAAATCACTCGCCTAAGGAGCGTAAATCACTCGCCCAAGGAGCGTAAATCACTCGCCCAAGGAGCGTAAATCACTCAAAGTGGCGTAAATCACTCATCCCAAGAACGTAAATCACTTATCTAAGTGGCGTAAATCACTCGCTCAAGGAACGTAAATCACTCGCCCAAGGAGCGTAAATCACTCGCTCAAGGAGCGTAAATCACTCGCTCAAGGAGCGTAAATCACTCGCCCAAGGAGCGTAAATCACTCGCCCAAGGAGCGTAAATCACTCATCCAAGGAGCGTAAATCACTCATCCAAAGAACGTGAATCACTTATCTAAGTGGCGTAAATCACTCGCCTAAGGAGCGTAAATCATTCGCCTAAGTGGCATAAATCACTCGCCTAAGGAGCGTAAATCACTCGCCCAAGGAGCGTAAATCACTCGCCCAAGGAGCGTAAATCACTCGCCCAAGGAACGTAAATGACTGATCCAAAGAACGTAAATCACTTATCTAAGTGGCGTAAATCACTCGTCCAAAGAACGTAAATCACTTATCTAAGTGGCGTAAATCACTCAACTAAGTGGCGTAAATCACTCGCCCAAGGAGCGTAAATCACTCGCCCAAGAAGCGTAAAGCACTTGCCCAAGGAGCGTAAATCACTCGCCCAAGGAGCGTATATCACTCGCCCAAGGAGCGTAAATCACTCATCCAAGGAGCGTAAATCACTTATCAAAGTGGCGTAAATCACTTATCTAAGTGGCGTAAATCACTTATCTAAGTGGCTTAAATCACTTATCTAAGTGGCTTAAATCACTCTCCTAAGTGGCGTAAATCACTCGCCTAAGGAGCGTAAATCATTCGCCTAAGTGGGGTAAATCACTCGCCCAAGGAGCGTAAATCACTCGCCCAAGGAGCGTAAATCACTTGCCCAAGGAGCATAAATCACTCATCAAAGTGGCGTAAATCACTCATCCAAAGAACGTAAATCACTTATCTAAGTGGCGTAAGTCACTCTCCTAAGTGGCGTAAATCACTCGCTCAAGGAGCGTAAATCACTCGCCCAAGGAGCGTAAATCACTCGCCCAAGGAGCGTAAATCACTCGCCCAAGAAGCGTAAATCACTCGCCCAAGGAGCGTAAATCACTCATCCAAGGAGCGTAATTCACTCATCAAAGTGGCGTAAATCACTCATCCAAAGAACGGCAATCACTTATCTAAGTGGCGTACGTCACTCTCCTAAGTGGCGTAAATCACTCGCTCAAGGAGCGTAAATCACTCGCCCAAGGAGCGTAAATCACTCGCCCAAGGAGCGTAAATCACTCAAAGTGGCGTAAATCACTCATCCCAAGAACGTAAATCACTTATCTAAGTGGCGTAAATCACTCGCTCAAGGAACGTAAATCACTCGCCCAAGGAGCGTAAATCACTCGCTCAAGGAGCGTAAATCACTCGCCCAAGGAGCGTAAATCACTGGCCCAAGGAGCGTAAATCACTCATCCAAGGAGCGTAAATCACTCATCCAAAGAACGTGAATCACTTATCTAAGTGGCGTAAATCACTCGCCTAAGGAGCGTAAATCATTCGCCTAAGTGGCATAAATCACTCGCCTAAGGAGCGTAAATCACTCGCCCAAGGAGCGTAAATCACTCGCCCAAGGAGCGTAAATCACTCGCCCAAGGAGCGTAAATCACTCGCCCAAGGAGCGTAAATCACTCGCCCAAGGAACGTAAATGACTGATCCAAAGAACGTAAATCACTTATCTAAGTGGCGTAAATCACTCGTCCAAAGTACGTAAATCACTTATCTAAGTGGCGTAAATCACTCAACTAAGTGGCGTAAATCACTCGCCCAAGGAGCGTAAATCACTCGCCCAAGAAGCGTAAAGCACTCGCCCAAGGAGCGTAAATCACTCGCCCAAGGAGCGTATATCACTCGCCCAAGGAGCGTAAATCACTCATCCAAGGAGCGTAAATCACTTATCAAAGTGGCGTAAATCACTTATCTAAGTGGCGTAAATCACTTATCTAAGTGGCTTAAATCACTTATCTAAGTGGCTTAAATCACTTATCTAAGTGGCTTAAATCACTCTCCTAAGTGGCGTAAATCACTCTCCTAAGTGGCGTAAATCACTCGCCTAAGGAGCGTAAATCATTCGCCTAAGTGGGGTAAATCACTCGCCCAAGGAGCGTAAATCAGTTATCTAAGTGGCGTAAATCACTCATCCAAAGAACGTAATCACTTATCTAAGTGGCGTAAATCACTCTCCTAAGTGGCGTAAACCACTCGCCTAAGGAGCATAAATCCTTCGCCTAAGTGGCGTATATCACTCGCCCAAGGAGCGTAAATCAGTTATCTAAGTGGCGTAAATCACTCTCCTAAGTGGTGTAAATCACTCGCCTAAGGAGCGTAAATCACTCATCCCAAGAACGTAAATCACTTATCTAAGTGGCGTAAATCACTCGCTCAAGGATCGTAAATCACTCGCCCAAGGAGCGTAAATCACTCGCTCAAGGAGCGTAAATCACTCGCTCAAGGAGCGTAAATCACTCGCCCAAGGAGCGTAAATCACTCGCCCAAGGAGCGTAAATCACTCATCCAAGGAGCGTAAATCACTCATCCAAAGAACGTGAATCACTTATCTAAGTGGCGTAAATCACTCGCCTAAGGAGCGTAAATCATTCGCCTAAGTGGCATAAATCACTCGCCTAAGGAGCGTAAATCACTCGCCCAAGGAGCGTAAATCACTCGCCCAAGGAGCGTAAATCACTCGCCCAAGGAGCGTAAATCACTCGCCCAAGGAACGTAAATGACTGATCCAAAGAACGTAAATCACTTATCTAAGTGGCGTAAATCACTCGTCCAAAGAACGTAAATCACTTATCTAAGTGGCGTAAATCACTCAACTAAGTCGCGTAAATCACTCGCCCAAGGAGCGTAAATCACTCGCCCAAGAAGCGTAAAGCACTCGCCCAAGGAGCGTAAATCACTCGCCCAAGGAGCGTATATCACTCGCCCAAGGAGCGTAAATCACTCATCCAAGGAGCGTAAATCACTTATCAAAGTGGCGTAAATCACTTATCTAAGTGGCGTAAATCACTTATCTAAGTGGCTTAAATCACTTATCTAAGTGGCTTAAATCACTTATCTAAGTGGCTTAAATCACTCTCCTAAGTGGCGTAAATCACTCGCCTAAGGAGCGTAAATCATTCGCCTAAGTGGGGTAAATCACTCGCCCAAGGAGCGTAAATCACTTGCCCAAGGAGCATAAATCACTCATCAAAGTGGCGTAAATCACTCATCCAAAGAACGTAAATCACTTATCTAAGTGGCGTAAGTCACTCTCCTAAGTGGCGTAAATCACTCGCTCAAGGAGCGTAAATCACTCGCCCAAGGAGCGTAAATCACTCGCCCAAGGAGCGTAAATCACTCGCCCAAGGAGCGTAAATCACTCGCCCAAGAAGCGTAAATCACTCGCCCAAGGAGCGTAAATCACTCATCCAAGGAGCGTAATTCACTCATCAAAGTGGCGTAAATCACTCATCCAAAGAACGTCAATCACTTATCTAAGTGGCGTAAGTCACTCTCCTAAGTGGCGTAAATCACTCGCTCAAGGAGCGTAAATCACTCGCCCAAGGAGCGTAAATCACTCGCTCAAGGAGCGTAAATCACTCGTCCAAGGAGCGTAAATCACTCGCCCAAGGAGCGTAAATCACTCATCCATGGAGCGTAAATCACTCATCCAAAGAACGTAAATCACTTATCTAAGTGGCGTAAATCACTCGCCTAAGGAGCGTAAATCATTCGTCTAAGTGGCGTAAATCACTCGCCTAAGGAGCGTAAATCACTCGCCCAAGGAGCGTAAATCACTCGCCAAAGGAGCGTAAATCACTCGCCCAAGGAACGTAAATCACTCGCCCAAGGAGCGTAAATCACTCGCCCAAGGAACGTAAATCACTCGCCCAAGGAGCGTAAATCACTCGCCCAAGGAACGTAAATCACTCATCCAAAGAACGTAAATCACTCATCCAAAGAACGTAAATCACTTATCTAAGTGGCGTAAATCACTCGCTCAAGAAGCGTAAATCACTCGCCCAAGAAGCGTAAATCACTCGCCCAGGGAGCGTAAATCACTCGCCCAAGAAGCGTAAATCACCCGCCCAAGAAGCGTAAATCACTCATCCAAGGAGCGTAAATCAGTTATCTAAGTGGCGTAAATCACTCATCCAAAGAACGTAATCACTCATCCAAAGAACGTAATCACTCATCCAAAGAACGTAATCACTCATCCAAAGAACGTATTCACTCATCCAAAGAACGTAAATCACTCTCCTAAGTGGCGTAAACCACTCGCCTAAGGAGCATAAATCCTTCGCCTAAGTGGCGTATATCACTCGCCCAAGGAGCGTAAATCACTCGCCCAAGGAACGTAAATCAGTTATCTAAGTGGCGTAAATCACTCTCCTAAGTGGCGTAAATCACTCGCCTAAGGAGCGTAAATCACTCGCCCAAGGAGCGTAAATCACTCGCCCAAGGAGCGTAAATCACTCAAAGTGGCGTAAATCACTCATCCCAAGAACGTAAATCACTTATCTAAGTGGCGTAAATCACTCGCTCAAGGAACGTAAATCACTCGCCCAAGGAGCGTAAATCACTCGCTCAAGGAGCGTAAATCACTCGCTCAAGGAGCGTAAATCACTCGCCCAAGGAGCGTAAATCACTCGCCCAAGGAGCGTAAATCACTCATCCAAGGAGCGTAAATCACTCATCCAAAGAACGTGAATCACTTATCTAAGTGGCGTAAATCACTCGCCTAAGGAGCGTAAATCATTCGCCTAAGTGGCATAAATCACTCGCCTAAGGAGCGTAAATCACTCGCCCAAGGAGCGTAAATCACTCGCCCAAGGAGCGTAAATCACTCGCCCAAGGAACGTAAATGACTGATCCAAAGAACGTAAATCACTTATCTAAGTGGCGTAAATCACTCGTCCAAAGAACGTAAATCACTTATCTAAGTGGCGTAAATCACTCAACTAAGTGGCGTAAATCACTCGCCCAAGGAGCGTAAATCACTCGCCCAAGAAGCGTAAAGCACTCGCCCAAGGAGCGTAAATCACTCGCCCAAGGAGCGTATATCACTCGCCCAAGGAGCGTAAATCACTCATCCAAGGAGCGTAAATCACTTATCAAAGTGGCGTAAATCACTTATCTAAGTGGCGTAAATCACTTATCTAAGTGGCTTAAATCACTTATCTAAGTGGCTTAAATCACTCTCCTAAGTGGCGTAAATCACTCGCCTAAGGAGCGTAAATCATTCGCCTAAGTGGGGTAAATCACTCGCCCAAGGAGCGTAAATCACTCGCCCAAGGAGCGTAAATCACTTGCCCAAGGAGCATAAATCACTCATCAAAGTGGCGTAAATCACTCATCCAAAGAACGTAAATCACTTATCTAAGTGGCGTAAGTCACTCTCCTAAGTGGCGTAAATCACTCGCTCAAGGAGCGTAAATCACTCGCCCAAGGAGCGTAAATCACTCGCCCAAGGAGCGTAAATCACTCGCCCAAGAAGCGTAAATCACTCGCCCAAGGAGCGTAAATCACTCATCCAAGGAGCGTAATTCACTCATCAAAGTGGCGTAAATCACTCATCCAAAGAACGGCAATCACTTATCTAAGTGGCGTACGTCACTCTCCTAAGTGGCGTAAATCACTCGCTCAAGGAGCGTAAATCACTCGCCCAAGGAGCGTAAATCACTCGCCCAAGGAGCGTAAATCAGTTATCTAAGTGGCGTAAATCACTCATCCAAAGAACGTAATCACTTATCTAAGTGGCGTAAATCACTCTCCTAAGTGGCGTAAACCACTCGCCTAAGGAGCATAAATCCTTCGCCTAAGTGGCGTATATCACTCGCCCAAGGAGCGTAAATCACTCGCCCAAGGAACGTAAATCAGTTATCTAAGTGGCGTAAATCACTCTCCTAAGTGGCGTAAATCACTCGCCTAAGGAGCGTAAATCACTCGCCCAAGGAGCGTAAATCACTCGCCCAAGGAGCGTAAATCACTCAAAGTGGCGTAAATCACTCAACCCAAGAACGTAAATCACTTATCTAAGTGGCGTAAATCACTCGCTCAAGGAACGTAAATCACTCGCCCAAGGAGCGTAAATCACTCGCTCAAGGAGCGTAAGTCACTCGCTCAAGGAGCGTAAATCACTCGCCCAAGGAGCGTAAATCACTCATCCAAGGAGCGTAAATCACTCATCCAAAGAACGTGAATCACTTATCTAAGTGGCGTAAATCACTCGCCTAAGGAGCGTAAATCATTCGCCTAAGTGGCATAAATCACTCGCCTAAGGAGCGTAAATCACTCGCCCAAGGAGCGTAAATCACTCGCCCAAGGAGCGTAAATCACTCGCCCAAGGAACGTAAATGACTGATCCAAAGAACGTAAATCACTTATCTAAGTGGCGTAAATCACTCGTCCAAAGAATGTAAATCACTTATCTAAGTGGCGTAAATCACTCAACTAAGTGGCGTAAATCACTCGCCCAAGGAGCGTAAATCACTCGCCCAAGAAGCGTAAAGCACTCGCCCAAGGAGCGTAAATCACTCGCCCAAGGAGCGTATATCACTCGCCCAAGGAGCGTAAATCACTCTTCCAAGGAGCGTAAATCACTTATCAAAGTGGCGTAAATCACTTATCTAAGTGGCGTAAATCACTTATCTAAGTGGCTTAAATCACTTATCTAAGTGGCTTAAATCACTCTCCTAAGTGGCGTAAATCACTCGCCTAAGGAGCGTAAATCATTCGCCTAAGTGGGGTAAATCACTCGCCCAAGGAGCGTAAATCACTTGCCCAAGGAGCATAAATCACTCATCAAAGTGGCGTAAATCACTCATCCAAAGAACGTAAATCACTTATCTAAGTGGCGTAAGTCACTCTCCTAAGTGGCATAAATCACTCGCTCAAGGAGCGTAAAGCACTCGCCCAAGGAGCGTAAATCACTCGCCCAAGGAGCGTATATCACTCGCCCAAGGAGCGTAAATCACTCATCCAAGGAGCGTAAATCACTTATCAAAGTGGCGTAAATCACTTATCTAAGTGGCGTAAATCACTTATCTAAGTGGCTTAAATCACTTATCTAAGTGGCTTAAATCACTCTCCTAAGTGGCGTAAATCACTCGACTAAGGAGCGTAAATCATTCGCCTAAGTGGGGTAAATCACTCGCCCAAGGAGCGTAAATCACTTGCCCAAGGAGCATAAATCACTCATCAAAGTGGCGTAAATCACTCATCCAAAGAACGTAAATCACTTATCTAAGTGGCGTAAGTCACTCTCCTAAGTGGCGTAAATCACTCGCTCAAGGAGCGTAAATCACTCGCCCAAGGAGCGTAAATCACTCGCCCAAGGAGCGTAAATCACTCGCCCAAGAAGCGTAAATCACTCGCCCAAGGAGCGTAAATCACTCATCCAAGGAGCGTAATTCACTCATCAAAGTGGCGTAAATCACTCATCCAAAGAACGGCAATCACTTATCTAAGTGGCGTACGTCACTCTCCTAAGTGGCGTAAATCACTCGCTCAAGGAGCGTAAATCACTCGCCCAAGGAGCGTAAATCACTCGCCCAAGGAGCGTAAATCAGTTATCTAAGTGGCGTAAATCACTCATCCAAAGAACGTAATCACTTATCTAAGTGGCGTAAATCACTCTCCTAAGTGGCGTAAACCACTCGCCTAAGGAGCATAAATCCTTCGCCTAAGTGGCGTATATCACTCGCCCAAGGAGCGTAAATCACTCGCCCAAGGAACGTAAATCAGTTATCTAAGTGGCGTAAATCACTCTCCTAAGTGGCGTAAATCACTCGCCTAAGGAGCGTAAATCACTCGCCCAAGGAGCGTAAATCACTCGCCCAAGGAGCGTAAATCACTCGCCCAAGGAGCGTAAATCACTCAAAGTGGCGTAAATCACTCATCCCAAGAACGTAAATCACTTATCTAAGTGGCGTAAATCACTCGCTCAAGGAACGTAAATCACTCGCCCAAGGAGCGTAAATCACTCGCTCAAGGAGCGTAAGTCACTCGCTCAAGGAGCGTAAATCACTCGCCCAAGGAGCGTAAATCACTCATCCAAGGAGCGTAAATCACTCATCCAAAGAACGTGAATCACTTATCTAAGTGGCGTAAATCACTCGCCTAAGGAGCGTAAATCATTCGCCTAAGTGGCATAAATCACTCGCCTAAGGAGCGTAAATCATTCGCCTAAGTGGGGTAAATCACTCGCCCAAGGAGCGTAAATCACTTGCCCAAGGAGCATAAATCACTCATCAAAGTGGCGTAAATCACTCATCCAAAGAACGTAAATCACTTATCTAAGTGGCGTAAGTCACTCTCCTAAGTGGCGTAAATCACTCGCTCAAGGAGCGTAAATCACTCGCCCAAGGAGCGTAAATCACTCGCCCAAGGAGCGTAAATCACTCGCCCAAGAAGCGTAAATCACTCGCCCAAGGAGCGTAAATCACTCATCCAAGGAGCGTAATTCACTCATCAAAGTGGCGTAAATCACTCATCCAAAGAACGTCAATCACTTATCTAAGTGGCGTAAGTCACTCTCCTAAGTGGCGTAAATCACTCGCTCAAGGAGCGTAAATCACTCGCCCAAGGAGCGTAAATCACTCGCTCAAGGAGCGTAAATCACTCGTCCAAGGAGCGTAAATCACTCGCCCAAGGAGCGTAAATCACTCATCCATGGAGCGCAAATCACTCATCCAAAGAACGTAAATCACTTATCTAAGTGGCGTAAATCACTCGCCTAAGGAGCGTAAATCATTCGTCTAAGTGGCGTAAATCACTCGCCTAAGGAGCGTAAATCACTCGCCCAAGGAGCGTAAATCACTCGCCAAAGGAGCGTAAATCACTCGTTCAAGGAACGTAAATCACTCGCCCAAGGAGCGTAAATCACTCGCCCAAGGAACGTAAATCACTCATCCAAAGAACGTAAATCACTCATCCAAAGAACGTAAATCACTTATCTAAGTGGCGTAAATCACTCGCTCAAGAAGCGTAAATCACTCGCCCAAGAAGCGTAAATCACTCGCCCAGGGAGCGTAAATCACTCATCCAAGGAGCGTAAATCAGTTATCTAAGTGGCGTAAATCACTCATCCAAAGAACGTAATCACTCATCCAAAGAACGTAATCACTCATCCAAAGAACGTAATCACTCATCCAAAGAACGTAATCACTCATCCAAAGAACGTAATCACTCATCCAAAGAACGTAAATCACTCTCCTAAGTGGCGTAAACCACTCGCCTAAGGAGCATAAATCCTTCGCCTAAGAGGCGTATATCACTCGCCCAAGGAGCGTAAATCACTCGCCCAAGGAACGTAAATCAGTTATCTAAGTGGCGTAAATCACTCTCCTAAGTGGCGTAAATCACTCGCCTAAGGAGCGTAAATCACTCGCCCAAGGAGCGTAAATCACTCGCCCAAGGAGCGTAAATCACTCAAAGTGGCGTAAATCACTCATCCCAAGAACGTAAATCACTTATCTAAGTGGCGTAAATCACTCGCTCAAGGAACGTAAATCACTCGCCCAAGGAGCGTAAATCACTCGCTCAAGGAGCGTAAATCACTCGCTCAAGGAGCGTAAATCACTCGCCCAAGGAGCGTAAATCACTCGCCCAAGGAGCGTAAATCACTCATCCAAGGAGCGTAAATCACTCATCCAAAGAACGTGAATCACTTATCTAAGTGGCGTAAATCACTCGCCTAAGGAGCGTAAATCATTCGCCTAAGTGGCATAAATCACTCGCCTAAGGAGCGTAAATCACTCGCCCAAGGAGCGTAAATCACTCGCCCAAGGAGCGTAAATCACTCGCCCAAGGAACGTAAATGACTGATCCAAAGAACGTAAATCACTTATCTAAGTGGCGTAAATCACTCGTCCAAAGAACGTAAATCACTTATCTAAGTGGCGTAAATCACTCAACTAAGTGGCGTAAATCACTCGCCCAAGGAGCGTAAATCACTCGCCCAAGAAGCGTAAAGCACTCGCCCAAGGAGCGTAAATCACTCGCCCAAGGAGCGTATATCACTCGCCCAAGGAGCGTAAATCACTCATCCAAGGAGCGTAAATCACTTATCAAAGTGGCGTAAATCACTTATCTAAGTGGCGTAAATCACTTATCTAAGTGGCTTAAATCACTTATCTAAGTGGCTTAAATCACTCTCCTAAGTGGCGTAAATCACTCGCCTAAGGAGCGTAAATCATTCGCCTAAGTGGGGTAAATCACTCGCCCAAGGAGCGTAAATCACTCGCCCAAGGAGCGTAAATCACTTGCCCAAGGAGCATAAATCACTCATCAAAGTGGCGTAAATCACTCATCCAAAGAACGTAAATCACTTATCTAAGTGGCGTAAGTCACTCTCCTAAGTGGCGTAAATCACTCGCTCAAGGAGCGTAAATCACTCGCCCAAGGAGCGTAAATCACTCGCCCAAGGAGCGTAAATCACTCGCCCAAAAAGCGTAAATCACTCGCCCAAGGAGCGTAAATCACTCATCCAAGGAGCGTAATTCACTCATCAAAGTGGCGTAAATCACTCATCCAAAGAACGGCAATCACTTATCTAAGTGGCGTACGTCACTCTCCTAAGTGGCGTAAATCACTCGCTCAAGGAGCGTAAATCACTCGCCCAAGGAGCGTAAATCACTCGCCCAAGGAGCGTAAATCAGTTATCTAAGTGGCGTAAATCACTCATCCAAAGAACGTAATCACTTATCTAAGTGGCGTAAATCACTCTCCTAAGTGGCGTAAACCACTCGCCTAAGGAGCATAAATCCTTCGCCTAAGTGGCGTATATCACTCGCCCAAGGAGCGTAAATCACTCGCCCAAGGAACGTAAATCAGTTATCTAAGTGGCGTAAATCACTCTCCTAAGTGGCGTAAATCACTCGCCTAAGGAGCGTAAATCACTCGCCCAAGGAGCGTAAATCACTCGCCCAAGGAGCGTAAATCACTCAAAGTGGCGTAAATCACTCATCCCAAGAACGTAAATCACTTATCTAAGTGGCGTAAATCACTCGCTCAAGGAACGTAAATCACTCGCCCAAGGAGCGTAAATCACTCGCTCAAGGAGCGTAAGTCACTCGCTCAAGGAGCGTAAATCACTCGCCCAAGGAGCGTAAATCACTCATCCAAGGAGCGTAAATCACTCATCCAAAGAACGTAAATCACTTATCTAAGTGGCGTAAATCACTCGCTCAAGGAACGTAAATCACTCGCCCAAGGAGCGTAAATCACTCGCTCAAGGAGCGTAAGTCACTCGCTCAAGGAGCGTAAATCACTCGCCCAAGGAGCGTAAATCACTCATCCAAGGAGCGTAAATCACTCATCCAAAGAACGTGAATCACTTATCTAAGTGGCGTAAATCACTCGCCTAAGGAGCGTAAATCATTCGCCTAAGTGGCATAAATCACTCGCCTAAGGAGCGTAAATCATTCGCCTAAGTGGGGTAAATCACTCGCCCAAGGAGCGTAAATCACTTGCCCAAGGAGCATAAATCACTCATCAAAGTGGCGTAAATCACTCATCCAAAGAACGTAAATCACTTATCTAAGTGGCGTAAGTCACTCTCCTAAGTGGCGTAAATCACTCGCTCAAGGAGCGTAAATCACTCGCCCAAGGAGCGTAAATCACTCGCCCAAGGAGCGTAAATCACTCGCCCAAGAAGCGTAAATCACTCGCCCAAGGAGCGTAAATCACTCATCCAAGGAGCGTAATTCACTCATCAAAGTGGCGTAAATCACTCATCCAAAGAACGTCAATCACTTATCTAAGTGGCGTAAGTCACTCTCCTAAGTGGCGTAAATCACTCGCTCAAGGAGCGTAAATCACTCGCCCAAGGAGCGTAAATCACTCGCTCAAGGAGCGTAAATCACTCGTCCAAGGAGCGTAAATCACTCGCCCAAGGAGCGTAAATCACTCATCCATGGAGCGTAAATCACTCATCCAAAGAACGTAAATCACTTATCTAAGTGGCGTAAGTCACTCTCCTAAGTGGCGTAAATCACTCGCTCAAGGAGCGTAAATCACTCGCCCAAGGAGCGTAAATCACTCGCCCAAGGAGCGTAAATCACTCGCCCAAGAAGCGTAAATCACTCGCCCAAGGAGCGTAAATCACTCATCCAAGGAGCGTAATTCACTCATCAAAGTGGCGTAAATCACTCATCCAAAGAACGTCAATCACTTATCTAAGTGGCGTAAGTCACTCTCCTAAGTGGCGTAAATCACTCGCTCAAGGAGCGTAAATCACTCGCCCAAGGAGCGTAAATCACTCGCTCAAGGAGCGTAAATCACTCGTCCAAGGAGCGTAAATCACTCGCCCAAGGAGCGTAAATCACTCATCCATGGAGCGTAAATCACTCATCCAAAGAACGTAAATCACTTATCTAAGTGGCGTAAATCACTCGCCTAAGGAGCGTAAATCATTCGTGTAAGTGGCGTAAATCACTCGCCTAAGGAGCGTAAATCACTCGCCCAAGGAGCGTAAATCACTCGCCAAAGGAGCGTAAATCACTCGCCCAAGGAACGTAAATCACTCGCCCAAGGAGCGTAAATCACTCGCCCAAGGAACGTAAATCACTCATCCAAAGAACGTAAATCACTTATCCAAGGAGCGTAAATCACTTATCTAAGTGGCGTAAATCACTCTCCTAAGTGGCGTAAACCACTCGCCTAAGGAGCATAAATCCTTCGCCTAAGTGGCGTATATCACTCGCCCAAGGAGCGTAAATCACTCGCCCAAGGAGCGTAAATCAGTTATCTAAGTGGCGTAAATCACTCATCCAAAGAACGTAATCACTTATCTAAGTGGCGTAAATCACTCTCCTAAGTGGCGTAAACCACTCGCCTAAGGAGCATAAATCCTTCGCCTAAGTGGCGTATATCACTCGCCCAAGGAGCGTAAATCACTCGCCCAAGGAACGTAAATCAGTTATCTAAGTGGCGTAAATCACTCTCCTAAGTGGCGTAAATCACTCGCCTAAGGAGCGTAAATCACTCGCCCAAGGAGCGTAAATCACTCGCCCAAGGAGCGTAAATCACTCAAAGTGGCGTAAATCACTCATCCCAAGAACGTAAATCACTTATCTAAGTGGCGTAAATCACTCGCTCAAGGAACGTAAATCACTCGCCCAAGGAGCGTAAATCACTCGCTCAAGGAGCGTAAGTCACTCGCTCAAGGAGCGTAAATCACTCGCCCAAGGAGCGTAAATCACTCATCCAAGGAGCGTAAATCACTCATCCAAAGAACGTAAATCACTTATCTAAGTGGCGTAAATCACTCGCTCAAGGAACGTAATTCACTCGCCCAAGGAGCGTAAATCACTCGCTCAAGGAGCGTAAGTCACTCGCTCAAGGAGCGTAAATCACTCGCCCAAGGAGCGTAAATCACTCATCCAAGGAGCGTAAATCACTCATCCAAAGAACGTGAATCACTTATCTAAGTGGCGTAAATCACTCGCCTAAGGAGCGTAAATCATTCGCCTAAGTGGCATAAATCACTCGCCTAAGGAGCGTAAATCATTCGCCTAAGTGGGGTAAATCACTCGCCCAAGGAGCGTAAATCACTTGCCCAAGGAGCATAAATCACTCATCAAAGTGGCGTAAATCACTCATCCAAAGAACGTAAATCACTTATCTAAGTGGCGTAAGTCACTCTCCTAAGTGGCGTAAATCACTCGCTCAAGGAGCGTAAATCACTCGCCCAAGGAGCGTAAATCACTCGCCCAAGGAGCGTAAATCACTCGCCCAAGAAGCGTAAATCACTCGCCCAAGGAGCGTAAATCACTCATCCAAGGAGCGTAATTCACTCATCAAAGTGGCGTAAATCACTCATCCAAAGAACGTCAATCACTTATCTAAGTGGCGTAAGTCACTCTCCTAAGTGGCGTAAATCACTCGCTCAAGGAGCGTAAATCACTCGCCCAAGGAGCGTAAATCACTCGCTCAAGGAGCGTAAATCACTCGTCCAAGGAGCGTAAATCACTCGCCCAAGGAGCGTAAATCACTCATCCATGGAGCGTAAATCACTCATCCAAAGAACGTAAATCACTTATCTAAGTGGCGTAAATCACTCGCCTAAGGAGCGTAAATCATTCGTGTAAGTGGCGTAAATCACTCGCCTAAGGAGCGTAAATCACTCGCCCAAGGAGCGTAAATCACTCGCCAAAGGAGCGTAAATCACTCGCCCAAGGAACGTAAATCACTCGCCCAAGGAGCGTAAATCACTCGCCCAAGGAACGTAAATCACTCATCCAAAGAACGTAAATCACTCATCCAAAGAACGTAAATCACTTATCCAAGGAGCGTAAATCACTCATCCAAAGAACGTGAATCACTTATCTAAGTGGCGTAAATCACTCGCCTAAGGAGCGTAAATCATTCGCCTAAGTGGCATAAATCACTCGCCTAAGGAGCGTAAATCATTCGCCTAAGTGGGGTAAATCACTCGCCCAAGGAGCGTAAATCACTTGCCCAAGGAGCATAAATCACTCATCAAAGTGGCGTAAATCACTCATCCAAAGAACGTAAATCACTTATCTAAGTGGCGTAAGTCACTCTCCTAAGTGGCGTAAATCACTCGCTCAAGGAGCGTAAATCACTCGCCCAAGGAGCGTAAATCACTCGCCCAAGGAGCGTAAATCACTCGCCCAAGAAGCGTAAATCACTCGCCCAAGGAGCGTAAATCACTCATCCAAGGAGCGTAATTCACTCATCAAAGTGGCGTAAATCACTCATCCAAAGAACGTCAATCACTTATCTAAGTGGCGTAAGTCACTCTCCTAAGTGGCGTAAATCACTCGCTCAAGGAGCGTAAATCACTCGCCCAAGGAGCGTAAATCACTCGCTCAAGGAGCGTAAATCACTCGTCCAAGGAGCGTAAATCACTCGCCCAAGGAGCGTAAATCACTCATCCAAGGAGCGTAATTCACTCATCAAAGTGGCGTAAATCACTCATCCAAAGAACGTCAATCACTTATCTAAGTGGCGTAAGTCACTCTCCTAAGTGGCGTAAATCACTCGCTCAAGGAGCGTAAATCACTCGCCCAAGGAGCGTAAATCACTCGCTCAAGGAGCGTAAATCACTCGTCCAAGGAGCGTAAATCACTCGCCCAAGGAGCGTAAATCACTCATCCATGGAGCGTAAATCACTCATCCAAAGAACGTAAATCACTTATCTAAGTGGCGTAAATCACTCGCCTAAGGAGCGTAAATCATTCGTGTAAGTGGCGTAAATCACTCGCCTAAGGAGCGTAAATCACTCGCCCAAGGAGCGTAAATCACTCGCCAAAGGAGCGTAAATCACTCGCCCAAGGAACGTAAATCACTCGCCCAAGGAGCGTAAATCACTCGCCCAAGGAACGTAAATCACTCATCCAAAGAACGTAAATCACTCATCCAAAGAACGTAAATCACTTATCTAAGTGGCGTAAATCACTCTCCTAAGTGGCGTAAACCACTCGCCTAAGGAGCATAAATCCTTCGCCTAAGTGGCGTATATCACTCGCCCAAGGAGCGTAAATCACTCGCCCAAGGAGCGTAAATCAGTTATCTAAGTGGCGTAAATCACTCATCCAAAGAACGTAATCACTTATCTAAGTGGCGTAAATCACTCTCCTAAGTGGCGTAAACCACTCGCCTAAGGAGCATAAATCCTTCGCCTAAGTGGCGTATATCACTCGCCCAAGGAGCGTAAATCACTCGCCCAAGGAACGTAAATCAGTTATCTAAGTGGCGTAAATCACTCTCCTAAGTGGCGTAAATCACTCGCCTAAGGAGCGTAAATCACTCGCCCAAGGAGCGTAAATCACTCGCCCAAGGAGCGTAAATCACTCAAAGTGGCGTAAATCACTCATCCCAAGAACGTAAATCACTTATCTAAGTGGCGTAAATCACTCGCTCAAGGAACGTAAATCACTCGCCCAAGGAGCGTAAATCACTCGCTCAAGGAGCGTAAGTCACTCGCTCAAGGAGCGTAAATCACTCGCCCAAGGAGCGTAAATCACTCATCCAAGGAGCGTAAATCACTCATCCAAAGAACGTAAATCACTTATCTAAGTGGCGTAAATCACTCGCTCAAGGAACGTAATTCACTCGCCCAAGGAGCGTAAATCACTCGCTCAAGGAGCGTAAGTCACTCGCTCAAGGAGCGTAAATCACTCGCCCAAGGAGCGTAAATCACTCATCCAAGGAGCGTAAATCACTCATCCAAAGAACGTGAATCACTTATCTAAGTGGCGTAAATCACTCGCCTAAGGAGCGTAAATCATTCGCCTAAGTGGCATAAATCACTCGCCTAAGGAGCGTAAATCATTCGCCTAAGTGGGGTAAATCACTCGCCCAAGGAGCGTAAATCACTTGCCCAAGGAGCATAAATCACTCATCAAAGTGGCGTAAATCACTCATCCAAAGAACGTAAATCACTTATCTAAGTGGCGTAAGTCACTCTCCTAAGTGGCGTAAATCACTCGCTCAAGGAGCGTAAATCACTCGCCCAAGGAGCGTAAATCACTCGCCCAAGGAGCGTAAATCACTCGCCCAAGAAGCGTAAATCACTCGCCCAAGGAGCGTAAATCACTCATCCAAGGAGCGTAATTCACTCATCAAAGTGGCGTAAATCACTCATCCAAAGAACGTCAATCACTTATCTAAGTGGCGTAAGTCACTCTCCTAAGTGGCGTAAATCACTCGCTCAAGGAGCGTAAATCACTCGCCCAAGGAGCGTAAATCACTCGCTCAAGGAGCGTAAATCACTCGTCCAAGGAGCGTAAATCACTCGCCCAAGGAGCGTAAATCACTCATCCATGGAGCGTAAATCACTCATCCAAAGAACGTAAATCACTTATCTAAGTGGCGTAAATCACTCGCCTAAGGAGCGTAAATCATTCGTGTAAGTGGCGTAAATCACTCGCCTAAGGAGCGTAAATCACTCGCCCAAGGAGCGTAAATCACTCGCCAAAGGAGCGTAAATCACTCGCCCAAGGAACGTAAATCACTCGCCCAAGGAGCGTAAATCACTCGCCCAAGGAACGTAAATCACTCATCCAAAGAACGTAAATCACTCATCCAAAGAACGTAAATCACTTATCCAAGGAGCGTAAATCACTCATCCAAAGAACGTGAATCACTTATCTAAGTGGCGTAAATCACTCGCCTAAGGAGCGTAAATCATTCGCCTAAGTGGCATAAATCACTCGCCTAAGGAGCGTAAATCATTCGCCTAAGTGGGGTAAATCACTCGCCCAAGGAGCGTAAATCACTTGCCCAAGGAGCATAAATCACTCATCAAAGTGGCGTAAATCACTCATCCAAAGAACGTAAATCACTTATCTAAGTGGCGTAAGTCACTCTCCTAAGTGGCGTAAATCACTCGCTCAAGGAGCGTAAATCACTCGCCCAAGGAGCGTAAATCACTCGCCCAAGGAGCGTAAATCACTCGCCCAAGAAGCGTAAATCACTCGCCCAAGGAGCGTAAATCACTCATCCAAGGAGCGTAATTCACTCATCAAAGTGGCGTAAATCACTCATCCAAAGAACGTCAATCACTTATCTAAGTGGCGTAAGTCACTCTCCTAAGTGGCGTAAATCACTCGCTCAAGGAGCGTAAATCACTCGCCCAAGGAGCGTAAATCACTCGCTCAAGGAGCGTAAATCACTCGTCCAAGGAGCGTAAATCACTCGCCCAAGGAGCGTAAATCACTCATCCATGGAGCGTAAATCACTCATCCAAAGAACGTAAATCACTTATCTAAGTGGCGTAAATCACTCGCCTAAGGAGCGTAAATCATTCGTGTAAGTGGCGTAAATCACTCGCCTAAGGAGCGTAAATCACTCGCCCAAGGAGCGTAAATCACTCGCCAAAGGAGCGTAAATCACTCGCCCAAGGAACGTAAATCACTCGCCCAAGGAGCGTAAATCACTCGCCCAAGGAACGTAAATCACTCATCCAAAGAACGTAAATCACTCATCCAAAGAACGTAAATCACTTATCTAAGTGGCGTAAATCACTCGCTCAAGAAGCGTAAATCACTCGCCCAAGAAGCGTAAATCACTCGCCCAGGGAGCGTAAATCACTCGCCCAAGAAGCGTAAATCACCCGCCCAAGAAGCGTAAATCACTCATCCAAGGAGCGTAAATCAGTTATCTAAGTGGCGTAAATCACTCATCCAAAGAACGTAATCACTCATCCAAAGAACGTAATCACTCATCCAAAGAACGTAATCACTCATCCAAAGAACGTAAATCACTCTCCTAAGTGGCGTAAACCACTCGCCTAAGGAGCATAAATCCTTCGCCTAAGTGGCGTATATCACTCGCCCAAGGAGCGTAAATCACTCGCCCAAGGAACGTAAATCAGTTATCTAAGTGGCGTAAATCACTCTCCTAAGTGGCGTAAATCACTCGCCTAAGGAGCGTAAATCACTCGCCCAAGGAGCGTAAATCACTCGCCCAAGGAGCGTAAATCACTCAAAGTGGCGTAAATCACTCATCCCAAGAACGTAAATCACTTATCTAAGTGGCGTAAATCACTCGCTCAAGGAACGTAAATCACTCGCCCAAGGAGCGTAAATCACTCGCTCAAGGAGCGTAAATCACTCGCTCAAGGAGCGTAAATCACTCGCCCAAGGAGCGTAAATCACTCGCCCAAGGAGCGTAAATCACTCATCCAAGGAGCGTAAATCACTCATCCAAAGAACGTGAATCACTTATCTAAGTGGCGTAAATCACTCGCCTAAGGAGCGTAAATCATTCGCCTAAGTGGCATAAATCACTCGCCTAAGGAGCGTAAATCACTCGCCCAAGGAGCGTAAATCACTCGCCCAAGGAGCGTAAATCACTCGCCCAAGGAACGTAAATGACTGATCCAAAGAACGTAAATCACTTATCTAAGTGGCGTAAATCACTCGTCCAAAGAACGTAAATCACTTATCTAAGTGGCGTAAATCACTCAACTAAGTGGCGTAAATCACTCGCCCAAGGAGCGTAAATCACTCGCCCAAGAAGCGTAAAGCACTCGCCCAAGGAGCGTAAATCACTCGCCCAAGGAGCGTATATCACTCGCCCAAGGAGCGTAAATCACTCATCCAAGGAGCGTAAATCACTTATCAAAGTGGCGTAAATCACTTATCTAAGTGGCGTAAATCACTTATCTAAGTGGCTTAAATCACTTATCTAAGTGGCTTAAATCACTCTCCTAAGTGGCGTAAATCACTCGCCTAAGGAGCGTAAATCATTCGCCTAAGTGGGGTAAATCACTCGCCCAAGGAGCGTAAATCACTTGCCCAAGGAGCATAAATCACTCATCAAAGTGGCGTAAATCACTCATCCAAAGAACGTAAATCACTTATCTAAGTGGCGTAAGTCACTCTCCTAAGTGGCGTAAATCACTCGCTCAAGGAGCGTAAATCACTCGCCCAAGGAGCGTAAATCACTCGCCCAAGGAGCGTAAATCACTCGCCCAAGAAGCGTAAATCACTCGCCCAAGGAGCGTAAATCACTCATCCAAGGAGCGTAATTCACTCATCAAAGTGGCGTAAATCACTCATCCAAAGAACGGCAATCACTTATCTAAGTGGCGTACGTCACTCTCCTAAGTGGCGTAAATCACTCGCTCAAGGAGCGTAAATCACTCGCCCAAGGAGCGTAAATCACTCGCCCAAGGAGCGTAAATCAGTTATCTAAGTGACGTAAATCACTCATCCAAAGAACGTAATCACTTATCTAAGTGGCGTAAATCACTCTCCTAAGTGGCGTAAACCACTCGCCTAAGGAGCATAAATCCTTCGCCTAAGTGGCGTATATCACTCGTCCAAGGAGCGTAAATCACTCGCCCAAGGAACGTAAATCAGTTATCTAAGTGGCGTAAATCACTCTCCTAAGTGGCGTAAATCACTCGCCTAAGGAGCGTAAATCACTCGCCCAAGGAGCGTAAATCACTCGCCCAAGGAGCGTAAATCACTCAAAGTGGCGTAAATCACTCATCCCAAGAACGTAAATCACTTATCTAAGTGGCGTAAATCACTCGCTCAAGGAACGTAAATCACTCGCCCAAGGAGCGTAAATCACTCGCTCAAGGAGCGTAAGTCACTCGCTCAAGGAGCGTAAATCACTCGCCCAAGGAGCGTAAATCACTCATCCAAGGAGCGTAAATCACTCATCCAAAGAACGTGAATCACTTATCTAAGTGGCGTAAATCACTCGCCTAAGGAGCGTAAATCATTCGCCTAAGTGGCATAAATCACTCGCCTAAGGAGCGTAAATCACTCGCCCAAGGAGCGTAAATCACTCGCCCAAGGAGCGTAAATCACTCGCCCAAGGAACGTAAATGACTGATCCAAAGAACGTAAATCACTTATCTAAGTGGCGTAAATCACTCGTCCAAAGAATGTAAATCACTTATCTAAGTGGCGTAAATCACTCAACTAAGTGGCGTAAATCACTCGCCCAAGGAGCGTAAATCACTCGCCCAAGAAGCGTAAAGCACTCGCCCAAGGAGCGTAAACCACTCGCCCAAGGAGCGTATATCACTCGCCCAAGGAGCGTAAATCACTCTTCCAAGGAGCGTAAATCACTTATCAAAGTGGCGTAAATCACTTATCTAAGTGGCGTAAATCACTTATCTAAGTGGCTTAAATCACTTATCTAAGTGGCTTAAATCACTCTCCTAAGTGGCGTAAATCACTCGCCTAAGGAGCGTAAATCATTCGCCTAAGTGGGGTAAATCACTCGCCCAAGGAGCGTAAATCACTTGCCCAAGGAGCATAAATCACTCATCAAAGTGGCGTAAATCACTCATCCAAAGAACGTAAATCACTTATCTAAGTGGCGTAAGTCACTCTCCTAAGTGGCATAAATCACTCGCCCAAGGAGCGTAAATCACTCGCCCAAGAAGCGTAAATCACTCGCTCAAGGAGCGTAAATCACTCGCCCAAGAAGCGTAAAGCACTCGCCCAAGGAGCGTAAATCACTCGCCCAAGGAGCGTATATCACTCGCCCAAGGAGCGTAAATCACTCATCCAAGGAGCGTAAATCACTTATCAAAGTGGCGTAAATCACTTATCTAAGTGGCGTAAATCACTTATCTAAGTGGCTTAAATCACTTATCTAAGTGGCTTAAATCACTCTCCTAAGTGGCGTAAATCACTCGCCTAAGGAGCGTAAATCATTCGCCTAAGTGGGGTAAATCACTCGCCCAAGGAGCGTAAATCACTTGCCCAAGGAGCATAAATCACTCATCAAAGTGGCGTAAATCACTCATCCAAAGAACGTAAATCACTTATCTAAGTGGCGTAAGTCACTCTCCTAAGTGGCGTAAATCACTCGCTCAAGGAGCGTAAATCACTCGCCCAAGGAGCGTAAATCACTCGCCCAAGGAGCGTAAATCACTCGCCCAAGAAGCGTAAATCACTCGCCCAAGGAGCGTAAATCACTCATCCAAGGAGCGTAATTCACTCATCAAAGTGGCGTAAATCACTCATCCAAAGAACGGCAATCACTTATCTAAGTGGCGTACGTCACTCTCCTAAGTGGCGTAAATCACTCGCTCAAGGAGCGTAAATCACTCGCCCAAGGAGCGTAAATCACTCGCCCAAGGAGCGTAAATCAGTTATCTAAGTGGCGTAAATCACTCATCCAAAGAACGTAATCACTTATCTAAGTGGCGTAAATCACTCTCCTAAGTGGCGTAAACCACTCGCCTAAGGAGCATAAATCCTTCGCCTAAGTGGCGTATATCACTCGCCCAAGGAGCGTAAATCACTCGCCCAAGGAACGTAAATCAGTTATCTAAGTGGCGTAAATCACTCTCCTAAGTGGCGTAAATCACTCGCCTAAGGAGCGTAAATCACTCGCCCAAGGAGCGTAAATCACTCGCCCAAGGAGCGTAAATCACTCAAAGTGGCGTAAATCACTCATCCCAAGAACGTAAATCACTTATCTAAGTGGCGTAAATCACTCGCTCAAGGAACGTAAATCACTCGCCCAAGGAGCGTAAATCACTCATCCAAGGAGCGTAAATCACTCATCCAAAGAACGTGAATCACTTATCTAAGTGGCGTAAATCACTCGCCTAAGGAGCGTAAACCATTCGCCTAAGTGGCATAAATCACTCGCCTAAGGAGCGTAAATCACTCGCCCAAGGAGCGTAAATCACTCGCCCAAGGAGCGTAAATCACTCGCCCAAGGAACGTAAATGACTGATCCAAAGAACGTAAATCACTTATCTAAGTGGCGTAAATCACTCGTCCAAAGAATGTAAATCACTTATCTAAGTGGCGTAAATCACTCAACTAAGTGGCGTAAATCACTCGCCCAAGGAGCGTAAATCACTCGCCCAAGAAGCGTAAAGCACTCGCCCAAGGAGCGTAAACCACTCGCCCAAGGAGCGTATATCACTCGCCCAAGGAGCGTAAATCACTCTTCCAAGGAGCGTAAATCACTTATCAAAGTGGCGTAAATCACTTATCTAAGTGGCGTAAATCACTTATCTAAGTGGCTTAAATCACTTATCTAAGTGGCTTAAATCACTCTCCTAAGTGGCGTAAATCACTCGCCTAAGGAGCGTAAATCATTCGCCTAAGTGGGGTAAATCACTCGCCCAAGGAGCGTAAATCACTTGCCCAAGGAGCATAAATCACTCATCAAAGTGGCGTAAATCACTCATCCAAAGAACGTAAATCACTTATCTAAGTGGCGTAAGTCACTCTCCTAAGTGGCATAAATCACTCGCTCAAGGAGCGTAAATCACTCGCCCAAGGAGCGTAAATCACTCGCCCAAGGAGCGTAAATCACTCGCCCAAGAAGCGTAAATCACTCGCCCAAGGAGCGTAAATCACTCATCCAAGGAGCGTAATTCACTCATCAAAGTGGCGTAAATCACTCATCCAAAGAACGGCAATCACTTATCTAAGTGGCTTAAATCACTTATCTAAGTGGCTTAAATCACTCTCCTAAGTGGCGTAAATCACTCGCCTAAGGAGCGTAAATCATTCGCCTAAGTGGGGTAAATCACTCGCCCAAGGAGCGTAAATCACTTGCCCAAGGAGCATAAATCACTCATCAAAGTGGCGTAAATCACTCATCCAAAGAACGTAAATCACTTATCTAAGTGGCGTAAGTCACTCTCCTAAGTGGCATAAATCACTCGCTCAAGGAGCGTAAATCACTCGCCCAAGGAGCGTAAATCACTCGCTCAAGGAGCGTAAATCACTCGCCCAAGGAGCGTAAATCACTCGCCCAAGGAGCGTAAATCAGTTATCTAAGTGGCGTAAATCACTCATCCAAAGAACGTAATCACTTATCTAAGTGGCGTAAATCACTCTCCTAAGTGGCGTAAACCACTCGCCTAAGGAGCATAAATCCTTCGCCTAAGTGGCGTATATCACTCGCCCAAGGAGCGTAAATCACTCGCCCAAGGAGCGTAAATCAGTTATCTAAGTGGCGTAAATCACTCTCCTAAGTGGCGTAAATCACTCGCCTAAGGAGCGTAAATCACTCGCCCAAGGAGCGTAAATCACACAAAGTGGCGTAAATCACTCATCCCAAGAACGTAAATCACTTATCTAAGTGGCGTAAATCACTCGCTCAAGGATCGTAAATCACTCGCCCAAGGAGCGTAAATCACTCGCTCAAGGAGCGTAAATCACTCGCTCAAGGAGCGTAAATCACTCGCCCAAGGAGCGTAAAGCACTCGCCCAAGGAGCGTAAATCACTCATCCAAGGAGCGTAAATCACTCATCCAAAGAACGTGAATCACTTATCTAAGTGGCGTAAATCACTCGCCTAAGGAGCGTAAATCATTCGCCTAAGTGGCGTAAATCACTCGCCTAAGGAGCGTAAATCACTCGCCCAAGGAGCGTAAATCACTCGCCCAAGGAGCGTAAATCACTCGCCCAAGGAGCGTAAATCACTCGCCCAAGGAGCGTAAATCACTCGCCCAAGGAACGTAAATGACTGATCCAAAGAACGTAAATCACTTATCTAAGTGGCGTAAATCACTCGTCCAAAGAATGTAAATCACTTATCTAAGTGGCGTAAATCACTCAACTAAGTGGCGTAAATCACTCGCCCAAGGAGCGTAAATCACTCGCCCAAGAAGCGTAAAGCACTCGCCCAAGGAGCGTAAACCACTCGCCCAAGGAG
Organism: Phalangium opilio; assembly: GCF_054372755.1. Lineage (NCBI taxonomy): Eukaryota > Metazoa > Arthropoda > Arachnida > Opiliones > Phalangiidae > Phalangium > Phalangium opilio. The sequence continues at coordinate 898,931 of NW_028324162.1, read as the reverse complement.
CGTATATCACTCGCCCAAGGAGCGTAAATCACTCTTCCAAGGAGCGTAAATCACTTATCAAAGTGGCGTAAATCACTTATCTAAGTGGCGTAAATCACTTATCTAAGTGGCTTAAATCACTTATCTAAGTGGCTTAAATCACTCTCCTAAGTGGCGTAAATCACTCGCCTAAGGAGCGTAAATCATTCGCCTAAGTGGGGTAAATCACTCGCCCAAGGAGCGTAAATCACTTGCCCAAGGAGCATAAATCACTCATCAAAGTGGCGTAAATCACTCATCCAAAGAACGTAAATCACTTATCTAAGTGGCGTAAGTCACTCTCCTAAGTGGCATAAATCACTCGCTCAAGGAGCGTAAATCACTCGCCCAAGGAGCGTAAATCACTCGCCCAAGGAGCGTAAATCACTCGCCCAAGAAGCGTAAATCACTCGCCCAAGGAGCGTAAATCACTCATCCAAGGAGCGTAATTCACTCATCAAAGTGGCGTAAATCACTCATCCAAAGAACGGCAATCACTTATCTAAGTGGCTTAAATCACTTATCTAAGTGGCTTAAATCACTCTCCTAAGTGGCGTAAATCACTCGCCTAAGGAGCGTAAATCATTCGCCTAAGTGGGGTAAATCACTCGCCCAAGGAGCGTAAATCACTTGCCCAAGGAGCATAAATCACTCATCAAAGTGGCGTAAATCACTCATCCAAAGAACGTAAATCACTTATCTAAGTGGCGTAAGTCACTCTCCTAAGTGGCATAAATCACTCGCTCAAGGAGCGTAAATCACTCGCCCAAGGAGCGTAAATCACTCGCTCAAGGAGCGTAAATCACTCGCCCAAGGAGCGTAAATCACTCGCCCAAGGAGCGTAAATCAGTTATCTAAGTGGCGTAAATCACTCATCCAAAGAACGTAATCACTTATCTAAGTGGCGTAAATCACTCTCCTAAGTGGCGTAAACCACTCGCCTAAGGAGCATAAATCCTTCGCCTAAGTGGCGTATATCACTCGCCCAAGGAGCGTAAATCACTCGCCCAAGGAGCGTAAATCAGTTATCTAAGTGGCGTAAATCACTCTCCTAAGTGGCGTAAATCACTCGCCTAAGGAGCGTAAATCACTCGCCCAAGGAGCGTAAATCACACAAAGTGGCGTAAATCACTCATCCCAAGAACGTAAATCACTTATCTAAGTGGCGTAAATCACTCGCTCAAGGATCGTAAATCACTCGCCCAAGGAGCGTAAATCACTCGCTCAAGGAGCGTAAATCACTCGCTCAAGGAGCGTAAATCACTCGCCCAAGGAGCGTAAAGCACTCGCCCAAGGAGCGTAAATCACTCATCCAAGGAGCGTAAATCACTCATCCAAAGAACGTGAATCACTTATCTAAGTGGCGTAAATCACTCGCCTAAGGAGCGTAAATCATTCGCCTAAGTGGCGTAAATCACTCGCCTAAGGAGCGTAAATCACTCGCCCAAGGAGCGTAAATCACTCGCCCAAGGAGCGTAAATCACTCGCCCAAGGAGCGTAAATCACTCGCCCAAGGAGCGTAAATCACTCGCCCAAGGAACGTAAATGACTGATCCAAAGAACGTAAATCACTTATCTAAGTGGCGTAAATCACTCAACTAAGTGGCGTAAATCACTCGCCCAAGGAGCGTAAATCACTCGCCCAAGAAGCGTAAAGCACTCGCCCAAGGAGCGTAAATCACTCGCCCAAGGAGCGTATATCACTCGCCCAAGGAGCGTAAATCACTCATCCAAGGAGCGTAAATCACTTATCAAAGTGGCGTAAATCACTTATCTAAGTGGCGTAAATCACTTATCTAAGTGGCTTAAATCACTTATCTAAGTGGCTTAAATCACTTATCTAAGTGGCTTAAATCACTCTCCTAAGTGGCGTAAATCACTCGCCTAAGGAGCGTAAATCATTCGCCTAAGTGGGGTAAATCACTCGCCCAAGGAGCGTAAATCACTTGCCCAAGGAGCATAAATCACTCATCAAAGTGGTGTAAATCACTCATCCAATGAACGTAAATCACTTATCTAAGTGGCGTAAGTCACTCTCCTAAGTGGCGTAAATCACTCGCTCAAGGAGCGTAAATCACTCGCCCAAGGAGCGTAAATCACTCGCCCAAGGAGCGAAAATCACTCGCCCAAGGAGCGTAAATCACTCGCCCAAGGAGCGTAAATCACTCGCCCAAGGAGCGTAAATCACTCGCCCAAGGAGCGTAAATCACTCATCCAAGGAGCGTAAATCACTCATCCAAAGAACGTGAATCACTTATCTAAGTGGCGTAAATCACTCGCCTAAGGAGCGTAAATCATTCGCCTAAGTGGCATAAATCACTCGCCTAAGGAGCGTAAATCACTCGCCCAAGGAGCGTAAATCACTCGCCCAAGGAGCGTAAATCACTCGCCCAAGGAACGTAAATGACTGATCCAAAGAACGTAAATCACTTATCTAAGTGGCGTAAATCACTCGTCCAAAGAATGTAAATCACTTATCTAAGTGGCGTAAATCACTCAACTAAGTGGCGTAAATCACTCGCCCAAGGAGCGTAAATCACTCGCCCAAGAAGCGTAAAGCACTCGCCCAAGGAGCGTAAACCACTCGCCCAAGGAGCGTATATCACTCGCCCAAGGAGCGTAAATCACTCTTCCAAGGAGCGTAAATCACTTATCAAAGTGGCGTAAATCACTTATCTAAGTGGCGTAAATCACTTATCTAAGTGGCTTAAATCACTTATCTAAGTGGCTTAAATCACTCTCCTAAGTGGCGTAAATCACTCGCCTAAGGAGCGTAAATCATTCGCCTAAGTGGGGTAAATCACTCGCCCAAGGAGCGTAAATCACTTGCCCAAGGAGCATAAATCACTCATCAAAGTGGCGTAAATCACTCATCCAAAGAACGTAAATCACTTATCTAAGTGGCGTAAGTCACTCTCCTAAGTGGCATAAATCACTCGCTCAAGGAGCGTAAATCACTCGCCCAAGGAGCGTAAATCACTCGCCCAAGGAGCGTAAATCACTCGCCCAAGAAGCGTAAATCACTCGCCCAAGGAGCGTAAATCACTCATCCAAGGAGCGTAATTCACTCATCAAAGTGGCGTAAATCACTCATCCAAAGAACGGCAATCACTTATCTAAGTGGCGTACGTCACTCTCCTAAGTGGCGTAAATCACTCGCTCAAGGAGCGTAAATCACTCGCCCAAGGAGCGTAAATCACTCGCCCAAGGAGCGTAAATCAGTTATCTAAGTGGCGTAAATCACTCATCCAAAGAACGTAATCACTTATCTAAGTGGCGTAAATCACTCTCCTAAGTGGCGAAAACCACTCGCCTAAGGAGCATAAATCCTTCGCCTAAGTGGCGTATATCACTCGCCCAAGGAGCGTAAATCACTCGCCCAAGGAGCGTAAATCAGTTATCTAAGTGGCGTAAATCACTCTCCTAAGTGGCGTAAATCACTCGCCTAAGGAGCGTAAATCACTCGCCCAAGGAGCGTAAATCACACAAAGTGGCGTAAATCACTCATCCCAAGAACGTAAATCACTTATCTAAGTGGCGTAAATCACTCGCTCAAGGATCGTAAATCACTCGCCCAAGGAGCGTAAATCACTCGCTCAAGGAGCGTAAATCACTCGCTCAAGGAGCGTAAATCACTCGCCCAAGGAGCGTAAAGCACTCGCCCAAGGAGCGTAAATCACTCATCCAAGGAGCGTAAATCACTCATCCAAAGAACGTGAATCACTTATCTAAGTGGCGTAAATCACTCGCCTAAGGAGCGTAAATCATTCGCCTAAGTGGCGTAAATCACTCGCCTAAGGAGCGTAAATCACTCGCCCAAGGAGCGTAAATCACTCGCCCAAGGAGCGTAAATCACTCGCCCAAGGAGCGTAAATCACTCGCCCAAGGAGCGTAAATCACTCGCCCAAGGAACGTAAATGACTGATCCAAAGAACGTAAATCACTTATCTAAGTGGCGTAAATCACTCAACTAAGTGGCGTAAAGCACTCGCCCAAGGAGCGTAAATCACTCGCCCAAGGAGCGTATATCACTCGCCCAAGGAGCGTAAATCACTCATCCAAGGAGCGTAAATCACTTATCAAAGTGGCGTAAATCACTTATCTAAGTGGCGTAAATCACTTATCTAAGTGGCTTAAATCACTTATCTAAGTGGCTTAAATCACTTATCTAAGTGGCTTAAATCACTCTCCTAAGTGGCGTAAATCACTCGCCTAAGGAGCGTAAATCATTCGCCTAAGTGGGGTAAATCACTCGCCCAAGGAGCGTAAATCACTTGCCCAAGGAGCATAAATCACTCATCAAAGTGGTGTAAATCACTCATCCAATGAACGTAAATCACTTATCTAAGTGGCGTAAGTCACTCTCCTAAGTGGCGTAAATCACTCGCTCAAGGAGCGTAAATCACTCGCCCAAGGAGCGTAAATCACTCGCCCAAGGAGCGAAAATCACTCGCCCAAGGAGCGTAAATCACTCATCCAAGGAGCGTAATTCACTCATCAAAGTGGCGTAAATCACTCATCCAAAGAACGTCAATCACTTATCTAAGTGCCGTAAGTCACTCTCCTAAGTAGCGTAAATCACTCGCTCAAGGAGCGTAAATCACTCGCCCAAGGAGCGTAAATCACTCGCCCAAGGAGCGTAAATCACTCGCCCAAGGAGCGTAAATCAGTTATCTAAGTGGCGTAAATCACTCATCCAAAGAACGTAAATCACTTATCTAAGTGGCGTAAATCATTCTCCTAAGTGGCGTAAATCACTCGCCTAAGGAGCGTAAATCATTCGCCTAAGTGGCGTAAATAACTCGCCTAAGGAGCGTAAATCACTCGCCCAAGGAGCATAAATCACTCGCCCAAGGAGCGTAAATCACTCATCCCAAGAACGTAAGTCACTCATCCCAAGAACGTAAATCACTTATCTAAGTGGCGTAAATCACTCGCTCAAGGAGCGTAAATCACTCGCTCAAGGAGCGTAAATCACTCGTCCAAGGAGCGTAAATCACTCGCCCAAGGAGCGTAAATCACTCATCCAAGGAGCGTAAATCACTCATCCAAAGAACGTAAATCACTTATCTAAGTGGCGTAAGTCACTCTCCTAAGTGGCGTAAATCACTCGCTCAAGGAGCGTAAATCACTCGCCCAAGGAGCGTAAATCACTCGCCCAAGGAGCGTAAATCACTCGCCCAAGAAGCGTAAATCACTCGCCCAAGAAGCGTAAATCACTCATCCAAGGAGCGTAATTCACTCATCAAAGTGGCGTAAATCACTCATCCAAAGAACGTCAATCACTTATCTAAGTGGCGTAAGTCACTCTCCTAAGTGGCGTAAATCACTCGCTCAAGGAGCGTAAATCACTCGCCCAAGGAGCGTAAATCACTCGCCCAAGGAGCGTAAATCAGTTATCTAAGTGGCGTAAATCACTCATCCAAAGAACGTAATCACTTATCTAAGTGGCGTAAATCATTCTCCTAAGTGGCGTAAATCACTCGCCTAAGGAGCGTAAATCATTCGCCTAAGTGGCGTAAATAACTCGCCTAAGGAGCGTAAATCACTCATCCCAAGAACGTAAATCACTTATCTAAGTGGCGTAAATCACTCGCTCAAGGAGCGTAAATCACTCGCCCAAGGAGCGTAAGTCACTCGCTCAAGGAGCGTAAATCACTCGTCCAAGGAGCGTAAATCACTCGCTCAAGGAGCGTAAATCACTCATCCAAGGAGCGTAAATCACTCATCCAAAGAACGTAAATCACTTATCTAAGTGACGTAAATCACTCGCCTAAGGAGCGTAAATCATTCGCCTAAGTGGCGTAAATCACTCGCCTAAGGAGCGTAAATCACTCGCCTAAGTGGCGTAAATCACTCGCCTAAGGAGCGTAAATCACTCGCCCAAGGAGCGTAAATCACTCGCCCAAGGAGCGTAAATCAGTTATCTAAGTGGCGTAAATCACTCATCCAAAGAACGTAATCACTTATCTAAGTGGCGTAAATCCCTCTCCTAAGTGGCGTAAATCACTCATCCAAAGAACGTAAATCACTTATCTAAGTGGCGTAAATCACTCTCCTAAGTGGCGTAAATCACTCGCCCAAGGAGCGTAAATCACTCGCCCAAGTAGCGTAAATCACTCGCCCAAGAAGCGTAAATCACTCGCCCAAGGAGCGTAAATCACTCGCCCAAGAAGCGTAAATCACTCGCCCAAGGAGCGTAAATCAGTTATCTAAGTGGCGTAAATCACTCATCCAAAGAACGTAAATCACTTATCTAAGTGGCGTAAATCACTCAACTAAGTCGCGTAAATCACTCGCCCAAGGAGCGTAAATCACTCGCCCAAGAAGCGTAAAGCACTCGCCCAAGGAGCGTAAATCACTCGCCCAAGGAGCGTATATCACTCGCCCAAGGATCGTAAATCACTCATCCAAGGAGCGTAAATCACTTATCAAAGTGGCGTAAATCACTTATCTAAGTGGCGTAAATCACTTATCTAAGTGGCTTAAATCACTTATCTAAGTGGCTTAAATCACTTATCTAAGTGGCTTAAATCACTCTCCTAAGTGGCGTAAATCACTCGCCTAAGGAGCGTAAATCATTCGCCTAAGTGGGGTAAATCACTCGCCCAAGGAGCGTAAATCACTTGCCCAAGGAGCATAAATCACTCATCAAAGTGGCGTAAATCACTCATCCAAAGAACGTAAATCACTTATCTAAGTGGCGTAAGTCACTCTCCTAAGTGGCGTAAATCACTCGCTCAAGGAGCGTAAATCACTCGCCCAAGGAGCGTAAATCACTCGCCCAAGGAGCGTAAATCACTCGCCCAAGAAGCGTAAATCACTCGCCCAAGGAGCGTAAATCACTCATCCAAGGAGCGTAATTCACTCATCAAAGTGGCGTAAATCACTCATCCAAAGAACGTCAATCACTTATCTAAGTGGCGTAAGTCACTCTCCTAAGTGGCGTAAATCACTCGCTCAAGGAGCGTAAATCACTCGCCCAAGGAGCGTAAATCACTCGCTCAAGGAGCGTAAATCACTCGTCCAAGGAGCGTAAATCACTCGCCCAAGGAGCGTAAATCACTCATCCATGGAGCGTAAATCACTCATCCAAAGAACGTAAATCACTTATCTAAGTGGCGTAAATCACTCGCCTAAGGAGCGTAAATCATTCGTCTAAGTGGCGTAAATCACTCGCCTAAGGAGCGTAAATCACTCGCCCAAGGAGCGTAAATCACTCGCCAAAGGAGCGTAAATCACTCGCCCAAGGAACGTAAATCACTCGCCCAAGGAGCGTAAATCACTCGCCCAAGGAACGTAAATCACTCATCCAAAGAACGTAAATCACTCATCCAAAGAACGTAAATCACTTATCTAAGTGGCGTAAATCACTCGCTCAAGAAGCGTAAATCACTCGCCCAAGAAGCGTAAATCACTCGCCCAGGGAGCGTAAATCACTCGCCCAAGAAGCGTAAATCACCCGCCCAAGAAGCGTAAATCACTCATCCAAGGAGCGTAAATCAGTTATCTAAGTGGCGTAAATCACTCATCCAAAGAACGTAATCACTCATCCAAAGAACGTAATCACTCATCCAAAGAACGTAATCACTCATCCAAAGAACGTAATCACTAATCCAAAGAACGTAAATCACTCTCCTAAGTGGCGTAAACCACTCGCCTAAGGAGCATAAATCCTTCGCCTAAGTGGCGTATATCACTCGCCCAAGGAGCGTAAATCACTCGCCCAAGGAGCGTAAATCAGTTATCTAAGTGGCGTAAATCACTCTCCTAAGTGGCGTAAATCACTCGCCTAAGGAGCGTAAATCACTCGCCCAAGGAGCGTAAATCACACAAAGTGGCGTAAATCACTCATCCCAAGAACGTAAATCACTTATCTAAGTGGCGTAAATCACTCGCTCAAGGATCGTAAATCACTCGCCCAAGGAGCGTAAATCACTCGCTCAAGGAGCGTAAATCACTCGCTCAAGGAGCGTAAATCACTCGCCCAAGGAGCGTAAAGCACTCGCCCAAGGAGCGTAAATCACTCATCCAAGGAGCGTAAATCACTCATCCAAAGAACGTGAATCACTTATCTAAGTGGCGTAAATCACTCGCCTAAGGAGCGTAAATCATTCGCCTAAGTGGCGTAAATCACTCGCCTAAGGAGCGTAAATCACTCGCCCAAGGAGCGTAAATCACTCGCCCAAGGAGCGTAAATCACTCGCCCAAGGAGCGTAAATCACTCGCCCAAGGAGCGTAAATCACTCGCCCAAGGAACGTAAATGACTGATCCAAAGAACGTAAATCACTTATCTAAGTGGCGTAAATCACTCAACTAAGTGGCGTAAATCACTCGCCCAAGGAGCGTAAATCACTCGCCCAAGAAGCGTAAAGCACTCGCCCAAGGAGCGTAAATCACTCGCCCAAGGAGCGTATATCACTCGCCCAAGGAGCGTAAATCACTCATCCAAGGAGCGTAAATCACTTATCAAAGTGGCGTAAATCACTTATCTAAGTGGCGTAAATCACTTATCTAAGTGGCTTAAATCACTTATCTAAGTGGCTTAAATCACTTATCTAAGTGGCTTAAATCACTCTCCTAAGTGGTGTAAATCACTCGCCTAAGGAGCGTAAATCATTCGCCTAAGTGGGGTAAATCACTCGCCCAAGGAGCGTAAATCACTTGCCCAAGGAGCATAAATCACTCATCAAAGTGGTGTAAATCACTCATCCAATGAACGTAAATCACTTATCTAAGTGGCGTAAGTCACTCTCCTAAGTGGCGTAAATCACTCGCTCAAGGAGCGTAAATCACTCGCCCAAGGAGCGTAAATCACTCGCCCAAGGAGCGAAAATCACTCGCCCAAGGAGCGTAAATCACTCGCCCAAGGAGCGTAAATCACTCGCCCAAGGAGCGTAAATCACTCGCCCAAGGAGCGTAAATCACTCATCCAAGGAGCGTAAATCACTCATCCAAAGAACGTGAATCACTTATCTAAGTGGCGTAAATCACTCGCCTAAGGAGCGTAAATCATTCGCCTAAGTGGCATAAATCACTCGCCTAAGGAGCGTAAATCACTCGCCCAAGGAGCGTAAATCACTCGCCCAAGGAGCGTAAATCACTCGCCCAAGGAACGTAAATGACTGATCCAAAGAACGTAAATCACTTATCTAAGTGGCGTAAATCACTCGTCCAAAGAATGTAAATCACTTATCTAAGTGGCGTAAATCACTCAACTAAGTGGCGTAAATCACTCGCCCAAGGAGCGTAAATCACTCGCCCAAGAAGCGTAAAGCACTCGCCCAAGGAGCGTAAACCACTCGCCCAAGGAGCGTATATCACTCGCCCAAGGAGCGTAAATCACTCTTCCAAGGAGCGTAAATCACTTATCAAAGTGGCGTAAATCACTTATCTAAGTGGCGTAAATCACTTATCTAAGTGGCTTAAATCACTTATCTAAGTGGCTTAAATCACTCTCCTAAGTGGCGTAAATCACTCGCCTAAGGAGCGTAAATCATTCGCCTAAGTGGGGTAAATCACTCGCCCAAGGAGCGTAAATCACTTGCCCAAGGAGCATAAATCACTCATCAAAGTGGCGTAAATCACTCATCCAAAGAACGTAAATCACTTATCTAAGTGGCGTAAGTCACTCTCCTAAGTGGCATAAATCACTCGCTCAAGGAGCGTAAATCACTCGCCCAAGGAGCGTAAATCACTCGCCCAAGGAGCGTAAATCACTCGCCCAAGAAGCGTAAATCACTCGCCCAAGGAGCGTAAATCACTCATCCAAGGAGCGTAATTCACTCATCAAAGTGGCGTAAATCACTCATCCAAAGAACGGCAATCACTTATCTAAGTGGCGTACGTCACTCTCCTAAGTGGCGTAAATCACTCGCTCAAGGAGCGTAAATCACTCGCCCAAGGAGCGTAAATCACTCGCCCAAGGAGCGTAAATCAGTTATCTAAGTGGCGTAAATCACTCATCCAAAGAACGTAATCACTTATCTAAGTGGCGTAAATCACTCTCCTAAGTGGCGTAAACCACTCGCCTAAGGAGCATAAATCCTTCGCCTAAGTGGCGTATATCACTCGCCCAAGGAGCGTAAATCACTCGCCCAAGGAGCGTAAATCAGTTATCTAAGTGGCGTAAATCACTCTCCTAAGTGGCGTAAATCACTCGCCTAAGGAGCGTAAATCACTCGCCCAAGGAGCGTAAATCACACAAAGTGGCGTAAATCACTCATCCCAAGAACGTAAATCACTTATCTAAGTGGCGTAAATCACTCGCTCAAGGATCGTAAATCACTCGCCCAAGGAGCGTAAATCACTCGCTCAAGGAGCGTAAATCACTCGCTCAAGGAGCGTAAATCACTCGCCCAAGGAGCGTAAAGCACTCGCCCAAGGAGCGTAAATCACTCATCCAAGGAGCGTAAATCACTCATCCAAAGAACGTGAATCACTTATCTAAGTGGCGTAAATCACTCGCCTAAGGAGCGTAAATCATTCGCCTAAGTGGCGTAAATCACTCGCCTAAGGAGCGTAAATCACTCGCCCAAGGAGCGTAAATCACTCGCCCAAGGAGCGTAAATCACTCGCCCAAGGAGCGTAAATCACTCGCCCAAGGAGCGTAAATCACTCGCCCAAGGAACGTAAATGACTGATCCAAAGAACGTAAATCACTTATCTAAGTGGCGTAAATCACTCAACTAAGTGGCGTAAATCACTCGCCCAAGGAGCGTAAATCACTCGCCCAAGAAGCGTAAAGCACTCGCCCAAGGAGCGTAAATCACTCGCCCAAGGAGCGTATATCACTCGCCCAAGGAGCGTAAATCACTCATCCAAGGAGCGTAAATCACTTATCAAAGTGGCGTAAATCACTTATCTAAGTGGCGTAAATCACTTATCTAAGTGGCTTAAATCACTTATCTAAGTGGCTTAAATCACTTATCTAAGTGGCTTAAATCACTCTCCTAAGTGGTGTAAATCACTCGCCTAAGGAGCGTAAATCATTCGCCTAAGTGGGGTAAATCACTCGCCCAAGGAGCGTAAATCACTTGCCCAAGGAGCATAAATCACTCATCAAAGTGGTGTAAATCACTCATCCAATGAACGTAAATCACTTATCTAAGTGGCGTAAGTCACTCTCCTAAGTGGCGTAAATCACTCGCTCAAGGAGCGTAAATCACTCGCCCAAGGAGCGTAAATCACTCGCCCAAGGAGTGAAAATCACTCGCCCAAGGAGCGTAAATCACTCGCCCAAGGAGCGTAAATCACTCGCCCAAGGAGCGTAAATCACTCGCCCAAGGAGCGTAAATCACTCATCCAAGGAGCGTAAATCACTCATCCAAAGAACGTGAATCACTTATCTAAGTGGCGTAAATCACTCGCCTAAGGAGCGTAAATCATTCGCCTAAGTGGCATAAATCACTCGCCTAAGGAGCGTAAATCACTCGCCCAAGGAGCGTAAATCACTCGCCCAAGGAGCGTAAATCACTCGCCCAAGGAACGTAAATGACTGATCCAAAGAACGTAAATCACTTATCTAAGTGGCGTAAATCACTCGTCCAAAGAATGTAAATCACTTATCTAAGTGGCGTAAATCACTCAACTAAGTGGCGTAAATCACTCGCCCAAGGAGCGTAAATCACTCGCCCAAGAAGCGTAAAGCACTCGCCCAAGGAGCGTAAACCACTCGCCCAAGGAGCGTATATCACTCGCCCAAGGAGCGTAAATCACTCTTCCAAGGAGCGTAAATCACTTATCAAAGTGGCGTAAATCACTTATCTAAGTGGCGTAAATCACTTATCTAAGTGGCTTAAATCACTTATCTAAGTGGCTTAAATCACTCTCCTAAGTGGCGTAAATCACTCGCCTAAGGAGCGTAAATCATTCGCCTAAGTGGGGTAAATCACTCGCCCAAGGAGCGTAAATCACTTGCCCAAGGAGCATAAATCACTCATCAAAGTGGCGTAAATCACTCATCCAAAGAACGTAAATCACTTATCTAAGTGGCGTAAGTCACTCTCCTAAGTGGCATAAATCACTCGCTCAAGGAGCGTAAATCACTCGCCCAAGGAGCGTAAATCACTCGCCCAAGGAGCGTAAATCACTCGCCCAAGAAGCGTAAATCACTCGCCCAAGGAGCGTAAATCACTCATCCAAGGAGCGTAATTCACTCATCAAAGTGGCGTAAATCACTCATCCAAAGAACGGCAATCACTTATCTAAGTGGCGTACGTCACTCTCCTAAGTGGCGTAAATCACTCGCTCAAGGAGCGTAAATCACTCGCCCAAGGAGCGTAAATCACTCGCCCAAGGAGCGTAAATCAGTTATCTAAGTGGCGTAAATCACTCATCCAAAGAACGTAATCACTTATCTAAGTGGCGTAAATCACTCTCCTAAGTGGCGTAAACCACTCGCCTAAGGAGCATAAATCCTTCGCCTAAGTGGCGTATATCACTCGCCCAAGGAGCGTAAATCACTCGCCCAAGGAGCGTAAATCAGTTATCTAAGTGGCGTAAATCACTCTCCTAAGTGGCGTAAATCACTCGCCTAAGGAGCGTAAATCACTCGCCCAAGGAGCGTAAATCACACAAAGTGGCGTAAATCACTCATCCCAAGAACGTAAATCACTTATCTAAGTGGCGTAAATCACTCGCTCAAGGATCGTAAATCACTCGCCCAAGGAGCGTAAATCACTCGCTCAAGGAGCGTAAATCACTCGCTCAAGGAGCGTAAATCACTCGCCCAAGGAGCGTAAAGCACTCGCCCAAGGAGCGTAAATCACTCATCCAAGGAGCGTAAATCACTCATCCAAAGAACGTGAATCACTTATCTAAGTGGCGTAAATCACTCGCCTAAGGAGCGTAAATCATTCGCCTAAGTGGCGTAAATCACTCGCCTAAGGAGCGTAAATCACTCGCCCAAGGAGCGTAAATCACTCGCCCAAGGAGCGTAAATCACTCGCCCAAGGAGCGTAAATCACTCGCCCAAGGAGCGTAAATCACTCGCCCAAGGAACGTAAATGACTGATCCAAAGAACGTAAATCACTTATCTAAGTGGCGTAAATCACTCAACTAAGTGGCGTAAATCACTCGCCCAAGGAGCGTAAATCACTCGCCCAAGAAGCGTAAAGCACTCGCCCAAGGAGCGTAAATCACTCGCCCAAGGAGCGTATATCACTCGCCCAAGGAGCGTAAATCACTCATCCAAGGAGCGTAAATCACTTATCAAAGTGGCGTAAATCACTTATCTAAGTGGCGTAAATCACTTATCTAAGTGGCTTAAATCACTTATCTAAGTGGCTTAAATCACTTATCTAAGTGGCTTAAATCACTCTCCTAAGTGGCGTAAATCACTCGCCTAAGGAGCGTAAATCATTCGCCTAAGTGGGGTAAATCACTCGCCCAAGGAGCGTAAATCACTTGCCCAAGGAGCATAAATCACTCATCAAAGTGGTGTAAATCACTCATCCAATGAACGTAAATCACTTATCTAAGTGGCGTAAGTCACTCTCCTAAGTGGCGTAAATCACTCGCTCAAGGAGCGTAAATCACTCGCCCAAGGAGCGTAAATCACTCGCCCAAGGAGCGAAAATCACTCGCCCAAGGAGCGTAAATCACTCATCCAAGGAGCGTAATTCACTCATCAAAGTGGCGTAAATCACTCATCCAAAGAACGTCAATCACTTATCTAAGTGCCGTAAGTCACTCTCCTAAGTAGCGTAAATCACTCGCTCAAGGAGCGTAAATCACTCGCCCAAGGAGCGTAAATCACTCGCCCAAGGAGCGTAAATCACTCGCCCAAGGAGCGTAAATCAGTTATCTAAGTGGCGTAAATCACTCATCCAAAGAACGTAAATCACTTATCTAAGTGGCGTAAATCATTCTCCTAAGTGGCGTAAATCACTCGCCTAAGGAGCGTAAATCATTCGCCTAAGTGGCGTAAATAACTCGCCTAAGGAGCGTAAATCACTCGCCCAAGGAGCGTAAATCACTCGCCCAAGGAGCGTAAATCACTCATCCCAAGAACGTAAGTCACTCATCCCAAGAACGTAAATCACTTATCTAAGTGGCGTAAATCACTCGCTCAAGGAGCGTAAATCACTCGCCCAAGGAGCGTAAATCACTCGCTCAAGGAGCGTAAATCACTCGTCCAAGGAGCGTAAATCACTCGCCCAAGGAGCGTAAATCACTCATCCAAGGAGCGTAAATCACTCATCCAAAGAACGTAAATCACTTATCTAAGTGGCGTAAGTCACTCTCCTAAGTGGCGTAAATCACTCGCTCAAGGAGCGTAAATCACTCGCCCAAGGAGCGTAAATCACTCGCCCAAGGAGCGTAAATCACTCGCCCAAGAAGCGTAAATCACTCGCCCAAGAAGCGTAAATCACTCATCCAAGGAGCGTAATTCACTCATCAAAGTGGCGTAAATCACTCATCCAAAGAACGTCAATCACTTATCTAAGTGGCGTAAGTCACTCTCCTAAGTGGCATAAATCACTCGCTCAAGGAGCGTAAATCACTCGCCCAAGGAGCGTAAATCACTCGCCCAAGGAGCGTAAATCACTCGCCCAAGAAGCGTAAATCACTCGCCCAAGGAGCGTAAATCACTCATCCAAGGAGCGTAATTCACTCATCAAAGTGGCGTAAATCACTCATCCAAAGAACGGCAATCACTTATCTAAGTGGCGTACGTCACTCTCCTAAGTGGCGTAAATCACTCGCTCAAGGAGCGTAAATCACTCGCCCAAGGAGCGTAAATCACTCGCCCAAGGAGCGTAAATCAGTTATCTAAGTGGCGTAAATCACTCATCCAAAGAACGTAATCACTTATCTAAGTGGCGTAAATCACTCTCCTAAGTGGCGTAAACCACTCGCCTAAGGAGCATAAATCCTTCGCCTAAGTGGCGTATATCACTCGCCCAAGGAGCGTAAATCACTCGCCCAAGGAGCGTAAATCAGTTATCTAAGTGGCGTAAATCACTCTCCTAAGTGGCGTAAATCACTCGCCTAAGGAGCGTAAATCACTCGCCCAAGGAGCGTAAATCACACAAAGTGGCGTAAATCACTCATCCCAAGAACGTAAATCACTTATCTAAGTGGCGTAAATCACTCGCTCAAGGATCGTAAATCACTCGCCCAAGGAGCGTAAATCACTCGCTCAAGGAGCGTAAATCACTCGCTCAAGGAGCGTAAATCACTCGCCCAAGGAGCGTAAAGCACTCGCCCAAGGAGCGTAAATCACTCATCCAAGGAGCGTAAATCACTCATCCAAAGAACGTGAATCACTTATCTAAGTGGCGTAAATCACTCGCCTAAGGAGCGTAAATCATTCGCCTAAGTGGCGTAAATCACTCGCCTAAGGAGCGTAAATCACTCGCCCAAGGAGCGTAAATCACTCGCCCAAGGAGCGTAAATCACTCGCCCAAGGAGCGTAAATCACTCGCCCAAGGAGCGTAAATCACTCGCCCAAGGAACGTAAATGACTGATCCAAAGAACGTAAATCACTTATCTAAGTGGCGTAAATCACTCAACTAAGTGGCGTAAATCACTCGCCCAAGGAGCGTAAATCACTCGCCCAAGAAGCGTAAAGCACTCGCCCAAGGAGCGTAAATCACTCGCCCAAGGAGCGTATATCACTCGCCCAAGGAGCGTAAATCACTCATCCAAGGAGCGTAAATCACTTATCAAAGTGGCGTAAATCACTTATCTAAGTGGCGTAAATCACTTATCTAAGTGGCTTAAATCACTTATCTAAGTGGCTTAAATCACTTATCTAAGTGGCTTAAATCACTCTCCTAAGTGGCGTAAATCACTCGCCTAAGGAGCGTAAATCATTCGCCTAAGTGGGGTAAATCACTCGCCCAAGGAGCGTAAATCACTTGCCCAAGGAGCATAAATCACTCATCAAAGTGGTGTAAATCACTCATCCAATGAACGTAAATCACTTATCTAAGTGGCGTAAGTCACTCTCCTAAGTGGCGTAAATCACTCGCTCAAGGAGCGTAAATCACTCGCCCAAGGAGCGTAAATCACTCGCCCAAGGAGCGAAAATCACTCGCCCAAGGAGCGTAAATCACTCATCCAAGGAGCGTAATTCACTCATCAAAGTGGCGTAAATCACTCATCCAAAGAACGTCAATCACTTATCTAAGTGCCGTAAGTCACTCTCCTAAGTAGCGTAAATCACTCGCTCAAGGAGCGTAAATCACTCGCCCAAGGAGCGTAAATCACTCGCCCAAGGAGCGTAAATCACTCGCCCAAGGAGCGTAAATCAGTTATCTAAGTGGCGTAAATCACTCATCCAAAGAACGTAAATCACTTATCTAAGTGGCGTAAATCATTCTCCTAAGTGGCGTAAATCACTCGCCTAAGGAGCGTAAATCATTCGCCTAAGTGGCGTAAATAACTCGCCTAAGGAGCGTAAATCACTCGCCCAAGGAGCGTAAATCACTCGCCCAAGGAGCGTAAATCACTCATCCCAAGAACGTAAGTCACTCATCCCAAGAACGTAAATCACTTATCTAAGTGGCGTAAATCACTCGCTCAAGGAGCGTAAATCACTCGCCCAAGGAGCGTAAATCACTCGCTCAAGGAGCGTAAATCACTCGTCCAAGGAGCGTAAATCACTCGCCCAAGGAGCGTAAATCACTCATCCAAGGAGCGTAAATCACTCATCCAAAGAACGTAAATCACTTATCTAAGTGGCGTAAGTCACTCTCCTAAGTGGCGTAAATCACTCGCTCAAGGAGCGTAAATCACTCGCCCAAGGAGCGTAAATCACTCGCCCAAGGAGCGTAAATCACTCGCCCAAGAAGCGTAAATCACTCGCCCAAGAAGCGTAAATCACTCATCCAAGGAGCGTAATTCACTCATCAAAGTGGCGTAAATCACTCATCCAAAGAACGTCAATCACTTATCTAAGTGGCGTAAGTCACTCTCCTAAGTGGCGTAAATCACTCGCTCAAGGAGCGTAAATCACTCGCCCAAGGAGCGTAAATCACTCGCCCAAGGAGCGTAAATCAGTTATCTAAGTGGCGTAAATCACTCATCCAAAGAACGTAATCACTTATCTAAGTGGCGTAAATCATTCTCCTAAGTGGCGTAAATCACTCGCCTAAGGAGCGTAAATCATTCGCCTAAGTGGCGTAAATAACTCGCCTAAGGAGCGTAAATCACTCATCCCAAGAACGTAAATCACTTATCTAAGTGGCGTAAATCACTCGCTCAAGGAGCGTAAATCACTCGCCCAAGGAGCGTAAGTCACTCGCTCAAGGAGCGTAAATCACTCGTCCAAGGAGCGTAAATCACTCGCTCAAGGAGCGTAAATCACTCATCCAAGGAGCGTAAATCACTCATCCAAAGAACGTAAATCACTTATCTAAGTGACGTAAATCACTCGCCTAAGGAGCGTAAATCATTCGCCTAAGTGGCGTAAATCACTCGCCTAAGGAGCGTAAATCACTCGCCTAAGTGGCGTAAATCACTCGCCTAAGGAGCGTAAATCACTCGCCCAAGGAGCGTAAATCACTCGCCCAAGGAGCGTAAATCAGTTATCTAAGTGGCGTAAATCACTCATCCAAAGAACGTAATCACTTATCTAAGTGGCGTAAATCCCTCTCCTAAGTGGCGTAAATCACTCATCCAAAGAACGTAAATCACTTATCTAAGTGGCGTAAATCACTCTCCTAAGTGGCGTAAATCACTCGCCCAAGGAGCGTAAATCACTCGCCCAAGTAGCGTAAATCACTCGCCCAAGAAGCGTAAATCACTCGCCCAAGGAGCGTAAATCACTCGCCCAAGAAGCGTAAATCACTCGCCCAAGGAGCGTAAATCAGTTATCTAAGTGGCGTAAATCACTCATCCAAAGAACGTAAATCACTTATCTAAGTGGCGTAAATCACTCAACTAAGTCGCGTAAATCACTCGCCCAAGGAGCGTAAATCACTCGCCCAAGAAGCGTAAAGCACTCGCCCAAGGAGCGTAAATCACTCGCCCAAGGAGCGTATATCACTCGCCCAAGGATCGTAAATCACTCATCCAAGGAGCGTAAATCACTTATCAAAGTGGCGTAAATCACTTATCTAAGTGGCGTAAATCACTTATCTAAGTGGCTTAAATCACTTATCTAAGTGGCTTAAATCACTTATCTAAGTGGCTTAAATCACTCTCCTAAGTGGCGTAAATCACTCGCCTAAGGAGCGTAAATCATTCGCCTAAGTGGGGTAAATCACTCGCCCAAGGAGCGTAAATCACTTGCCCAAGGAGCATAAATCACTCATCAAAGTGGCGTAAATCACTCATCCAAAGAACGTAAATCACTTATCTAAGTGGCGTAAGTCACTCTCCTAAGTGGCGTAAATCACTCGCTCAAGGAGCGTAAATCACTCGCCCAAGGAGCGTAAATCACTCGCCCAAGGAGCGTAAATCACTCGCCCAAGAAGCGTAAATCACTCGCCCAAGGAGCGTAAATCACTCATCCAAGGAGCGTAATTCACTCATCAAAGTGGCGTAAATCACTCATCCAAAGAACGTCAATCACTTATCTAAGTGGCGTAAGTCACTCTCCTAAGTGGCGTAAATCACTCGCTCAAGGAGCGTAAATTACTCGCCCAAGGAGCGTAAATCACTCGCTCAAGGAGCGTAAATCACTCGTCCAAGGAGCGTAAATCACTCGCCCAAGGAGCGTAAATCACTCATCCATGGAGCGTAAATCACTCATCCAAAGAACGTAAATCACTTATCTAAGTGGCGTAAATCACTCGCCTAAGGAGCGTAAATCATTCGTCTAAGTGGCGTAAATCACTCGCCTAAGGAGCGTAAATCACTCGCCCAAGGAGCGTAAATCACTCGCCAAAGGAGCGTAAATCACTCGCCCAAGGAACGTAAATCACTCGCCCAAGGAGCGTAAATCACTCGCCCAAGGAACGTAAATCACTCATCCAAAGAACGTAAATCACTCATCCAAAGAACGTAAATCACTTATCTAAGTGGCGTAAATCACTCGCTCAAGAAGCGTAAATCACTCGCCCAAGAAGCGTAAATCACTCGCCCAAGAAGCGTAAATCACCCGCCCAAGAAGCGTAAATCACTCATCCAAGGAGCGTAAATCAGTTATCTAAGTGGCGTAAATCACTCATCCAAAGAACGTAATCACTCATCCAAAGAACGTAATCACTCATCCAAAGAACGTAATCACTCATCCAAAGAACGTAATCACTAATCCAAAGAACGTAAATCACTCTCCTAAGTGGCGTAAACCACTCGCCTAAGGAGCATAAATCCTTCGCCTAAGTGGCGTATATCACTCGCCCAAGGAGCGTAAATCACTCGCCCAAGGAACGTAAATCAGTTATCTAAGTGGCGTAAATCACTCTCCTAAGTGGCGTAAATCACTCGCCTAAGGAGCGTAAATCACTCGCCCAAGGAGCGTAAATCACTCGCCCAAGGAGCGTAAATCACTCAAAGTGGCGTAAATCACTCATCCCAAGAACGTAAATCACTTATCTAAGTGGCGTAAATCACTCGCTCAAGGAACGTAAATCACTCGCCCAAGGAGCGTAAATCACTCGCTCAAGGAGCGTAAATCACTCGCCCAAGGAGCGTAAATCACTCGCCCAAGGAGCGTAAATCACTCGCCCAAGGAGCGTAAATCACTCGCCAAAGGAGCGTAAATCACTCGCCCAAGGAACGTAAATCACTCGCCCACGGAGCGTAAATCACTCGCCCAAGGAGCGTAAATCACTCGCCCAAGGAACGTAAATCACTCATCCAAGGAGCGTAAATCACTCATCCAAAGAACGTGAATCACTTATCTAAGTGGCGTAAATCACTCGCCTAAGGAGCGTAAATCATTCGCCTAAGTGGCATAAATCACTCGCCTAAGGAGCGTAAATCACTCGCCCAAGGAGCGTAAATCACTCGCCCAAGGAGCGTAAATCACTCGCCCAAGGAGCGTAAATCACTCGCCCAAGGAACGTAAATGACTGATCCAAAGAACGTAAATCACTTATCTAAGTGGCGTAAATCACTCGTCCAAAGAACGTAAATCACTTATCTAAGTGGCGTAAATCACTCAACTAAGTGGCGTAAATCACTCGCCCAAGGAGCGTAAATCACTCGCCCAAGAAGCGTAAAGCACTCGCCCAAGGAGCGTAAATCACTCGCCCAAGGAGCGTATATCACTCGCCCAAGGAGCGTAAATCACTCATCCAAGGAGCGTAAATCACTTATCAAAGTGGCGTAAATCACTTATCTAAGTGGCGTAAATCACTTATCTAAGTGGCTTAAATCACTTATCTAAGTGGCTTAAATCACTCTCCTAAGTGGCGTAAATCACTCGCCTAAGGAGCGTAAATCATTCGCCTAAGTGGGGTAAATCACTCGCCCAAGGAGCGTAAATCACTTGCCCAAGGAGCATAAATCACTCATCAAAGTGGCGTAAATCACTCATCCAAAGAACGTAAATCACTTATCTAAGTGGCGTAAGTCACTCTCCTAAGTGGCGTAAATCACTCGCTCAAGGAGCGTAAATCACTCGCCCAAGGAGCGTAAATCACTCGCCCAAGGAGCGTAAATCACTCGCCCAAGAAGCGTAAATCACTCGCCCAAGGAGCGTAAATCACTCATCCAAGGAGCGTAATTCACTCATCAAAGTGGCGTAAATCACTCATCCAAAGAACGGCAATCACTTATCTAAGTGGCGTACGTCACTCTCCTAAGTGGCGTAAATCACTCGCTCAAGGAGCGTAAATCACTCGCCCAAGGAGCGTAAATCACTCGCCCAAGGAGCGTAAATCAGTTATCTAAGTGGCGTAAATCACTCATCCAAAGAACGTAATCACTTATCTAAGTGGCGTAAATCACTCTCCTAAGTGGCGTAAACCACTCGCCTAAGGAGCATAAATCCTTCGCCTAAGTGGCGTATATCACTCGCCCAAGGAGCGTAAATCACTCGCCCAAGGAACGTAAATCAGTTATCTAAGTGGCGTAAATCACTCTCCTAAGTGGCGTAAATCACTCGCCTAAGGAGCGTAAATCACTCGCCCAAGGAGCGTAAATCACTCGCCCAAGGAGCGTAAATCACTCAAAGTGGCGTAAATCACTCATCCCAAGAACGTAAATCACTTATCTAAGTGGCGTAAATCACTCGCTCAAGGAACGTAAATCACTCGCCCAAGGAGCGTAAATCACTCGCTCAAGGAGCGTAAGTCACTCGCTCAAGGAGCGTAAATCACTCGCCCAAGGAGCGTAAATCACTCATCCAAGGAGCGTAAATCACTCATCCAAAGAACGTGAATCACTTATCTAAGTGGCGTAAATCACTCGCCTAAGGAGCGTAAATCATTCGCCTAAGTGGCATAAATCACTCGCCTAAGGAGCGTAAATCACTCGCCCAAGGAGCGTAAATCACTCGCCCAAGGAGCGTAAATCACTCGCCCAAGGAACGTAAATGACTGATCCAAAGAACGTAAATCACTTATCTAAGTGGCGTAAATCACTCGTCCAAAGAATGTAAATCACTTATCTAAGTGGCGTAAATCACTCAACTAAGTGGCGTAAATCACTCGCCCAAGGAGCGTAAATCACTCGCCAAAGGAGCGTAAATCACTCGCCCAAGGAACGTAAATCACTCGCCCAAGGAGCGTAAATCACTCGCCCAAGGAACGTAAATCACTCATCCAAAGAACGTAAATCACTCATCCAAAGAACGTAAATCACTTATCTAAGTGGCGTAAATCACTCGCTCAAGAAGCGTAAATCACTCGCCCAAGAAGCGTAAATCACTCGCCCAGGGAGCGTAAATCACTCGCCCAAGAAGCGTAAATCACCCGCCCAAGAAGCGTAAATCACTCATCCAAGGAGCGTAAATCAGTTATCTAAGTGGCGTAAATCACTCATCCAAAGAACGTAATCACTCATCCAAAGAACGTAATCACTCATCCAAAGAACGTAATCACTCATCCAAAGAACGTAATCACTCATCCAAAGAACGTAAATCACTCTCCTAAGTGGCGTAAACCACTCGCCTAAGGAGCATAAATCCTTCGCCTAAGTGGCGTATATCACTCGCCCAAGGAGCGTAAATCACTCGCCCAAGGAACGTAAATCAGTTATCTAAGTGGCGTAAATCACTCTCCTAAGTGGCGTAAATCACTCGCCTAAGGAGCGTAAATCACTCGCCCAAGGAGCGTAAATCACTCGCCCAAGGAGCGTAAATCACTCAAAGTGGCGTAAATCACTCATCCCAAGAACGTAAATCACTTATCTAAGTGGCGTAAATCACTCGCTCAAGGAACGTAAATCACTCGCCCAAGGAGCGTAAATCACTCGCTCAAGGAGCGTAAATCACTCGCTCAAGGAGCGTAAATCACTCGCCCAAGGAGCGTAAATCACTCGCCCAAGGAGCGTAAATCACTCATCCAAGGAGCGTAAATCACTCATCCAAAGAACGTGAATCACTTATCTAAGTGGCGTAAGTCACTCTCCTAAGTGGCATAAATCACTCGCTCAAGGAGCGTAAATCACTCGCCCAAGGAGCGTAAATCACTCGCCCAAGGAGCGTAAATCACTCGCCCAAGAAGCGTAAATCACTCGCCCAAGGAGCGTAAATCACTCATCCAAGGAGCGTAATTCACTCATCAAAGTGGCGTAAATCACTCATCCAAAGAACGGCAATCACTTATCTAAGTGGCGTACGTCACTCTCCTAAGTGGCGTAAATCACTCGCTCAAGGAGCGTAAATCACTCGCCCAAGGAGCGTAAATCACTCGCCCAAGGAGCGTAAATCAGTTATCTAAGTGGCGTAAATCACTCATCCAAAGAACGTAATCACTTATCTAAGTGGCGTAAATCACTCTCCTAAGTGGCGTAAACCACTCGCCTAAGGAGCATAAATCCTTCGCCTAAGTGGCGTATATCACTCGCCCAAGGAGCGTAAATCACTCGCCCAAGGAGCGTAAATCAGTTATCTAAGTGGCGTAAATCACTCTCCTAAGTGGCGTAAATCACTCGCCTAAGGAGCGTAAATCACTCGCCCAAGGAGCGTAAATCACACAAAGTGGCGTAAATCACTCATCCCAAGAACGTAAATCACTTATCTAAGTGGCGTAAATCACTCGCTCAAGGATCGTAAATCACTCGCCCAAGGAGCGTAAATCACTCGCTCAAGGAGCGTAAATCACTCGCTCAAGGAGCGTAAATCACTCGCCCAAGGAGCGTAAAGCACTCGCCCAAGGAGCGTAAATCACTCATCCAAGGAGCGTAAATCACTCATCCAAAGAACGTGAATCACTTATCTAAGTGGCGTAAATCACTCGCCTAAGGAGCGTAAATCATTCGCCTAAGTGGCGTAAATCACTCGCCCAAGGAGCGTAAATCACTCGCCCAAGGAGCGTAAATCACTCGCCCAAGGAGCGTAAATCACTCGCCCAAGGAGCGTAAATCACTCGCCCAAGGAACGTAAATGACTGATCCAAAGAACGTAAATCACTTATCTAAGTGGCGTAAATCACTCAACTAAGTGGCGTAAATCACTCGCCCAAGGAGCGTAAATCACTCGCCCAAGAAGCGTAAAGCACTCGCCCAAGGAGCGTAAATCACTCGCCCAAGGAGCGTATATCACTCGCCCAAGGAGCGTAAATCACTCATCCAAGGAGCGTAAATCACTTATCAAAGTGGCGTAAATCACTTATCTAAGTGGCGTAAATCACTTATCTAAGTGGCTTAAATCACTTATCTAAGTGGCTTAAATCACTTATCTAAGTGGCTTAAATCACTCTCCTAAGTGGCGTAAATCACTCGCCTAAGGAGCGTAAATCATTCGCCTAAGTGGGGTAAATCACTCGCCCAAGGAGCGTAAATCACTTGCCCAAGGAGCATAAATCACTCATCAAAGTGGTGTAAATCACTCATCCAATGAACGTAAATCACTTATCTAAGTGGCGTAAGTCACTCTCCTAAGTGGCGTAAATCACTCGCTCAAGGAGCGTAAATCACTCGCCCAAGGAGCGTAAATCACTCGCCCAAGGAGCGAAAATCACTCGCCCAAGGAGCGTAAATCAGTTATCTAAGTGGCGTAAATCACTCATCCAAAGAACGTAAATCACTTATCTAAGTGGCGTAAATCATTCTCCTAAGTGGCGTAAATCACTCGCCTAAGGAGCGTAAATCATTCGCCTAAGTGGCGTAAATAACTCGCCTAAGGAGCGTAAATCACTCGCCCAAGGAGCGTAAATCACTCGCCCAAGGAGCGTAAATCACTCATCCCAAGAACGTAAGTCACTCATCCCAAGAACGTAAATCACTTATCTAAGTGGCGTAAATCACTCGCTCAAGGAGCGTAAATCACTCGCCCAAGGAGCGTAAATCACTCGCTCAAGGAGCGTAAATCACTCGTCCAAGGAGCGTAAATCACTCGCCCAAGGAGCGTAAATCACTCATCCAAGGAGCGTAAATCACTCATCCAAAGAACGTAAATCACTTATCTAAGTGGCGTAAGTCACTCTCCTAAGTGGCGTAAATCACTCGCTCAAGGAGCGTAAATCACTCGCCCAAGGAGCGTAAATCACTCGCCCAAGGAGCGTAAATCACTCGCCCAAGAAGCGTAAATCACTCGCCCAAGAAGCGTAAATCACTCATCCAAGGAGCGTAATTCACTCATCAAAGTGGCGTAAATCACTCATCCAAAGAACGTCAATCACTTATCTAAGTGGCGTAAGTCACTCTCCTAAGTGGCATAAATCACTCGCTCAAGGAGCGTAAATCACTCGCCCAAGGAGCGTAAATCACTCGCCCAAGGAGCGTAAATCACTCGCCCAAGAAGCGTAAATCACTCGCCCAAGGAGCGTAAATCACTCATCCAAGGAGCGTAATTCACTCATCAAAGTGGCGTAAATCACTCATCCAAAGAACGGCAATCACTTATCTAAGTGGCGTACGTCACTCTCCTAAGTGGCGTAAATCACTCGCTCAAGGAGCGTAAATCACTCGCCCAAGGAGCGTAAATCACTCGCCCAAGGAGCGTAAATCAGTTATCTAAGTGGCGTAAATCACTCATCCAAAGAACGTAATCACTTATCTAAGTGGCGTAAATCACTCTCCTAAGTGGCGTAAACCACTCGCCTAAGGAGCATAAATCCTTCGCCTAAGTGGCGTATATCACTCGCCCAAGGAGCGTAAATCACTCGCCCAAGGAGCGTAAATCAGTTATCTAAGTGGCGTAAATCACTCTCCTAAGTGGCGTAAATCACTCGCCTAAGGAGCGTAAATCACTCGCCCAAGGAGCGTAAATCACACAAAGTGGCGTAAATCACTCATCCCAAGAACGTAAATCACTTATCTAAGTGGCGTAAATCACTCGCTCAAGGATCGTAAATCACTCGCCCAAGGAGCGTAAATCACTCGCTCAAGGAGCGTAAATCACTCGCTCAAGGAGCGTAAATCACTCGCCCAAGGAGCGTAAAGCACTCGCCCAAGGAGCGTAAATCACTCATCCAAGGAGCGTAAATCACTCATCCAAAGAACGTGAATCACTTATCTAAGTGGCGTAAATCACTCGCCTAAGGAGCGTAAATCATTCGCCTAAGTGGCGTAAATC
This sequence comes from Phalangium opilio, assembly GCF_054372755.1. Classification (NCBI taxonomy): domain Eukaryota; kingdom Metazoa; phylum Arthropoda; class Arachnida; order Opiliones; family Phalangiidae; genus Phalangium; species Phalangium opilio. Next base: position 873,328 of record NW_028324162.1, on the reverse strand, counting down.
ACTCGCCTAAGGAGCGTAAATCACTCGCCCAAGGAGCGTAAATCACTCGCCCAAGGAGCGTAAATCACTCGCCCAAGGAGCGTAAATCACTCGCCCAAGGAGCGTAAATCACTCGCCCAAGGAACGTAAATGACTGATCCAAAGAACGTAAATCACTTATCTAAGTGGCGTAAATCACTCAACTAAGTGGCGTAAATCACTCGCCCAAGGAGCGTAAATCACTCGCCCAAGAAGCGTAAAGCACTCGCCCAAGGAGCGTAAATCACTCGCCCAAGGAGCGTATATCACTCGCCCAAGGAGCGTAAATCACTCATCCAAGGAGCGTAAATCACTTATCAAAGTGGCGTAAATCACTTATCTAAGTGGCGTAAATCACTTATCTAAGTGGCTTAAATCACTTATCTAAGTGGCTTAAATCACTTATCTAAGTGGCTTAAATCACTCTCCTAAGTGGCGTAAATCACTCGCCTAAGGAGCGTAAATCATTCGCCTAAGTGGGGTAAATCACTCGCCCAAGGAGCGTAAATCACTTGCCCAAGGAGCATAAATCACTCATCAAAGTGGTGTAAATCACTCATCCAATGAACGTAAATCACTTATCTAAGTGGCGTAAGTCACTCTCCTAAGTGGCGTAAATCACTCGCTCAAGGAGCGTAAATCACTCGCCCAAGGAGCGTAAATCACTCGCCCAAGGAGCGAAAATCACTCGCCCAAGGAGCGTAAATCACTCATCCAAGGAGCGTAATTCACTCATCAAAGTGGCGTAAATCACTCATCCAAAGAACGTCAATCACTTATCTAAGTGCCGTAAGTCACTCTCCTAAGTAGCGTAAATCACTCGCTCAAGGAGCGTAAATCACTCGCCCAAGGAGCGTAAATCACTCGCCCAAGGAGCGTAAATCACTCGCCCAAGGAGCGTAAATCAGTTATCTAAGTGGCGTAAATCACTCATCCAAAGAACGTAAATCACTTATCTAAGTGGCGTAAATCATTCTCCTAAGTGGCGTAAATCACTCGCCTAAGGAGCGTAAATCATTCGCCTAAGTGGCGTAAATAACTCGCCTAAGGAGCGTAAATCACTCGCCCAAGGAGCGTAAATCACTCGCCCAAGGAGCGTAAATCACTCATCCCAAGAACGTAAGTCACTCATCCCAAGAACGTAAATCACTTATCTAAGTGGCGTAAATCACTCGCTCAAGGAGCGTAAATCACTCGCCCAAGGAGCGTAAATCACTCGCTCAAGGAGCGTAAATCACTCGTCCAAGGAGCGTAAATCACTCGCCCAAGGAGCGTAAATCACTCATCCAAGGAGCGTAAATCACTCATCCAAAGAACGTAAATCACTTATCTAAGTGGCGTAAGTCACTCTCCTAAGTGGCGTAAATCACTCGCTCAAGGAGCGTAAATCACTCGCCCAAGGAGCGTAAATCACTCGCCCAAGGAGCGTAAATCACTCGCCCAAGAAGCGTAAATCACTCGCCCAAGAAGCGTAAATCACTCATCCAAGGAGCGTAATTCACTCATCAAAGTGGCGTAAATCACTCATCCAAAGAACGTCAATCACTTATCTAAGTGGCGTAAGTCACTCTCCTAAGTGGCGTAAATCACTCGCTCAAGGAGCGTAAATCACTCGCCCAAGGAGCGTAAATCACTCGCCCAAGGAGCGTAAATCAGTTATCTAAGTGGCGTAAATCACTCATCCAAAGAACGTAATCACTTATCTAAGTGGCGTAAATCATTCTCCTAAGTGGCGTAAATCACTCGCCTAAGGAGCGTAAATCATTCGCCTAAGTGGCGTAAATAACTCGCCTAAGGAGCGTAAATCACTCATCCCAAGAACGTAAATCACTTATCTAAGTGGCGTAAATCACTCGCTCAAGGAGCGTAAATCACTCGCCCAAGGAGCGTAAGTCACTCGCTCAAGGAGCGTAAATCACTCGTCCAAGGAGCGTAAATCACTCGCTCAAGGAGCGTAAATCACTCATCCAAGGAGCGTAAATCACTCATCCAAAGAACGTAAATCACTTATCTAAGTGACGTAAATCACTCGCCTAAGGAGCGTAAATCATTCGCCTAAGTGGCGTAAATCACTCGCCTAAGGAGCGTAAATCACTCGCCTAAGTGGCGTAAATCACTCGCCTAAGGAGCGTAAATCACTCGCCCAAGGAGCGTAAATCACTCGCCCAAGGAGCGTAAATCAGTTATCTAAGTGGCGTAAATCACTCATCCAAAGAACGTAATCACTTATCTAAGTGGCGTAAATCCCTCTCCTAAGTGGCGTAAATCACTCATCCAAAGAACGTAAATCACTTATCTAAGTGGCGTAAATCACTCTCCTAAGTGGCGTAAATCACTCGCCCAAGGAGCGTAAATCACTCGCCCAAGTAGCGTAAATCACTCGCCCAAGAAGCGTAAATCACTCGCCCAAGGAGCGTAAATCACTCGCCCAAGAAGCGTAAATCACTCGCCCAAGGAGCGTAAATCAGTTATCTAAGTGGCGTAAATCACTCATCCAAAGAACGTAAATCACTTATCTAAGTGGCGTAAATCACTCAACTAAGTCGCGTAAATCACTCGCCCAAGGAGCGTAAATCACTCGCCCAAGAAGCGTAAAGCACTCGCCCAAGGAGCGTAAATCACTCGCCCAAGGAGCGTATATCACTCGCCCAAGGATCGTAAATCACTCATCCAAGGAGCGTAAATCACTTATCAAAGTGGCGTAAATCACTTATCTAAGTGGCGTAAATCACTTATCTAAGTGGCTTAAATCACTTATCTAAGTGGCTTAAATCACTTATCTAAGTGGCTTAAATCACTCTCCTAAGTGGCGTAAATCACTCGCCTAAGGAGCGTAAATCATTCGCCTAAGTGGGGTAAATCACTCGCCCAAGGAGCGTAAATCACTTGCCCAAGGAGCATAAATCACTCATCAAAGTGGCGTAAATCACTCATCCAAAGAACGTAAATCACTTATCTAAGTGGCGTAAGTCACTCTCCTAAGTGGCGTAAATCACTCGCTCAAGGAGCGTAAATCACTCGCCCAAGGAGCGTAAATCACTCGCCCAAGGAGCGTAAATCACTCGCCCAAGAAGCGTAAATCACTCGCCCAAGGAGCGTAAATCACTCATCCAAGGAGCGTAATTCACTCATCAAAGTGGCGTAAATCACTCATCCAAAGAACGTCAATCACTTATCTAAGTGGCGTAAGTCACTCTCCTAAGTGGCGTAAATCACTCGCTCAAGGAGCGTAAATCACTCGCCCAAGGAGCGTAAATCACTCGCCCAAGGAGCGAAAATCACTCGCCCAAGGAGCGTAAATCACTCATCCAAGGAGCGTAATTCACTCATCAAAGTGGCGTAAATCACTCATCCAAAGAACGTCAATCACTTATCTAAGTGCCGTAAGTCACTCTCCTAAGTAGCGTAAATCACTCGCTCAAGGAGCGTAAATCACTCGCCCAAGGAGCGTAAATCACTCGCCCAAGGAGCGTAAATCACTCGCCCAAGGAGCGTAAATCAGTTATCTAAGTGGCGTAAATCACTCATCCAAAGAACGTAAATCACTTATCTAAGTGGCGTAAATCATTCTCCTAAGTGGCGTAAATCACTCGCCTAAGGAGCGTAAATCATTCGCCTAAGTGGCGTAAATAACTCGCCTAAGGAGCGTAAATCACTCGCCCAAGGAGCGTAAATCACTCGCCCAAGGAGCGTAAATCACTCATCCCAAGAACGTAAGTCACTCATCCCAAGAACGTAAATCACTTATCTAAGTGGCGTAAATCACTCGCTCAAGGAGCGTAAATCACTCGCCCAAGGAGCGTAAATCACTCGCTCAAGGAGCGTAAATCACTCGTCCAAGGAGCGTAAATCACTCGCCCAAGGAGCGTAAATCACTCATCCAAGGAGCGTAAATCACTCATCCAAAGAACGTAAATCACTTATCTAAGTGGCGTAAGTCACTCTCCTAAGTGGCGTAAATCACTCGCTCAAGGAGCGTAAATCACTCGCCCAAGGAGCGTAAATCACTCGCCCAAGGAGCGTAAATCACTCGCCCAAGAAGCGTAAATCACTCGCCCAAGAAGCGTAAATCACTCATCCAAGGAGCGTAATTCACTCATCAAAGTGGCGTAAATCACTCATCCAAAGAACGTCAATCACTTATCTAAGTGGCGTAAGTCACTCTCCTAAGTGGCGTAAATCACTCGCTCAAGGAGCGTAAATCACTCGCCCAAGGAGCGTAAATCACTCGCCCAAGGAGCGTAAATCAGTTATCTAAGTGGCGTAAATCACTCATCCAAAGAACGTAATCACTTATCTAAGTGGCGTAAATCATTCTCCTAAGTGGCGTAAATCACTCGCCTAAGGAGCGTAAATCATTCGCCTAAGTGGCGTAAATAACTCGCCTAAGGAGCGTAAATCACTCATCCCAAGAACGTAAATCACTTATCTAAGTGGCGTAAATCACTCGCTCAAGGAGCGTAAATCACTCGCCCAAGGAGCGTAAGTCACTCGCTCAAGGAGCGTAAATCACTCGTCCAAGGAGCGTAAATCACTCGCTCAAGGAGCGTAAATCACTCATCCAAGGAGCGTAAATCACTCATCCAAAGAACGTAAATCACTTATCTAAGTGACGTAAATCACTCGCCTAAGGAGCGTAAATCATTCGCCTAAGTGGCGTAAATCACTCGCCTAAGGAGCGTAAATCACTCGCCTAAGTGGCGTAAATCACTCGCCTAAGGAGCGTAAATCACTCGCCCAAGGAGCGTAAATCACTCGCCCAAGGAGCGTAAATCAGTTATCTAAGTGGCGTAAATCACTCATCCAAAGAACGTAATCACTTATCTAAGTGGCGTAAATCCCTCTCCTAAGTGGCGTAAATCACTCATCCAAAGAACGTAAATCACTTATCTAAGTGGCGTAAATCACTCTCCTAAGTGGCGTAAATCACTCGCCCAAGGAGCGTAAATCACTCGCCCAAGTAGCGTAAATCACTCGCCCAAGAAGCGTAAATCACTCGCCCAAGGAGCGTAAATCACTCGCCCAAGAAGCTTAAATCACTCGCCCAAGGAGCGTAAATCAGTTATCTAAGTGGCGTAAATCACTCATCCAAAGAACGTAAATCACTTATCTAAGTGGCGTAAATCACTCAACTAAGTCGCGTAAATCACTCGCCCAAGGAGCGTAAATCACTCGCCCAAGAAGCGTAAAGCACTCGCCCAAGGAGCGTAAATCACTCGCCCAAGGAGCGTATATCACTCGCCCAAGGATCGTAAATCACTCATCCAAGGAGCGTAAATCACTTATCAAAGTGGCGTAAATCACTTATCTAAGTGGCGTAAATCACTTATCTAAGTGGCTTAAATCACTTATCTAAGTGGCTTAAATCACTTATCTAAGTGGCTTAAATCACTCTCCTAAGTGGCGTAAATCACTCGCCTAAGGAGCGTAAATCATTCGCCTAAGTGGGGTAAATCACTCGCCCAAGGAGCGTAAATCACTTGCCCAAGGAGCATAAATCACTCATCAAAGTGGCGTAAATCACTCATCCAAAGAACGTAAATCACTTATCTAAGTGGCGTAAGTCACTCTCCTAAGTGGCGTAAATCACTCGCTCAAGGAGCGTAAATCACTCGCCCAAGGAGCGTAAATCACTCGCCCAAGGAGCGTAAATCACTCGCCCAAGAAGCGTAAATCACTCGCCCAAGGAGCGTAAATCACTCATCCAAGGAGCGTAATTCACTCATCAAAGTGGCGTAAATCACTCATCCAAAGAACGTCAATCACTTATCTAAGTGGCGTAAGTCACTCTCCTAAGTGGCGTAAATCACTCGCTCAAGGAGCGTAAATTACTCGCCCAAGGAGCGTAAATCACTCGCTCAAGGAGCGTAAATCACTCGTCCAAGGAGCGTAAATCACTCGCCCAAGGAGCGTAAATCACTCATCCATGGAGCGTAAATCACTCATCCAAAGAACGTAAATCACTTATCTAAGTGGCGTAAATCACTCGCCTAAGGAGCGTAAATCATTCGTCTAAGTGGCGTAAATCACTCGCCTAAGGAGCGTAAATCACTCGCCCAAGGAGCGTAAATCACTCGCCAAAGGAGCGTAAATCACTCGCCCAAGGAACGTAAATCACTCGCCCAAGGAGCGTAAATCACTCGCCCAAGGAACGTAAATCACTCATCCAAAGAACGTAAATCACTCATCCAAAGAACGTAAATCACTTATCTAAGTGGCGTAAATCACTCGCTCAAGAAGCGTAAATCACTCGCCCAAGAAGCGTAAATCACTCGCCCAAGAAGCGTAAATCACCCGCCCAAGAAGCGTAAATCACTCATCCAAGGAGCGTAAATCAGTTATCTAAGTGGCGTAAATCACTCATCCAAAGAACGTAATCACTCATCCAAAGAACGTAATCACTCATCCAAAGAACGTAATCACTCATCCAAAGAACGTAATCACTAATCCAAAGAACGTAAATCACTCTCCTAAGTGGCGTAAACCACTCGCCTAAGGAGCATAAATCCTTCGCCTAAGTGGCGTATATCACTCGCCCAAGGAGCGTAAATCACTCGCCCAAGGAACGTAAATCAGTTATCTAAGTGGCGTAAATCACTCTCCTAAGTGGCGTAAATCACTCGCCTAAGGAGCGTAAATCACTCGCCCAAGGAGCGTAAATCACTCGCCCAAGGAGCGTAAATCACTCAAAGTGGCGTAAATCACTCATCCCAAGAACGTAAATCACTTATCTAAGTGGCGTAAATCACTCGCTCAAGGAACGTAAATCACTCGCCCAAGGAGCGTAAATCACTCGCTCAAGGAGCGTAAATCACTCGCTCAAGGAGCGTAAATCACTCGCCCAAGGAGCGTAAATCACTCGCCCAAGGAGCGTAAATCACTCGCCAAAGGAGCGTAAATCACTCGCCCAAGGAACGTAAATCACTCGCCCACGGAGCGTAAATCACTCGCCCAAGGAGCGTAAATCACTCGCCCAAGGAACGTAAATCACTCATCCAAGGAGCGTAAATCACTCATCCAAAGAACGTGAATCACTTATCTAAGTGGCGTAAATCACTCGCCTAAGGAGCGTAAATCATTCGCCTAAGTGGCATAAATCACTCGCCTAAGGAGCGTAAATCACTCGCCCAAGGAGCGTAAATCACTCGCCCAAGGAGCGTAAATCACTCGCCCAAGGAGCGTAAATCACTCGCCCAAGGAACGTAAATGACTGATCCAAAGAACGTAAATCACTTATCTAAGTGGCGTAAATCACTCGTCCAAAGAACGTAAATCACTTATCTAAGTGGCGTAAATCACTCAACTAAGTGGCGTAAATCACTCGCCCAAGGAGCGTAAATCACTCGCCCAAGAAGCGTAAAGCACTCGCCCAAGGAGCGTAAATCACTCGCCCAAGGAGCGTATATCACTCGCCCAAGGAGCGTAAATCACTCATCCAAGGAGCGTAAATCACTTATCAAAGTGGCGTAAATCACTTATCTAAGTGGCGTAAATCACTTATCTAAGTGGCTTAAATCACTTATCTAAGTGGCTTAAATCACTCTCCTAAGTGGCGTAAATCACTCGCCTAAGGAGCGTAAATCATTCGCCTAAGTGGGGTAAATCACTCGCCCAAGGAGCGTAAATCACTTGCCCAAGGAGCATAAATCACTCATCAAAGTGGCGTAAATCACTCATCCAAAGAACGTAAATCACTTATCTAAGTGGCGTAAGTCACTCTCCTAAGTGGCGTAAATCACTCGCTCAAGGAGCGTAAATCACTCGCCCAAGGAGCGTAAATCACTCGCCCAAGGAGCGTAAATCACTCGCCCAAGAAGCGTAAATCACTCGCCCAAGGAGCGTAAATCACTCATCCAAGGAGCGTAATTCACTCATCAAAGTGGCGTAAATCACTCATCCAAAGAACGGCAATCACTTATCTAAGTGGCGTACGTCACTCTCCTAAGTGGCGTAAATCACTCGCTCAAGGAGCGTAAATCACTCGCCCAAGGAGCGTAAATCACTCGCCCAAGGAGCGTAAATCAGTTATCTAAGTGGCGTAAATCACTCATCCAAAGAACGTAATCACTTATCTAAGTGGCGTAAATCACTCTCCTAAGTGGCGTAAACCACTCGCCTAAGGAGCATAAATCCTTCGCCTAAGTGGCGTATATCACTCGCCCAAGGAGCGTAAATCACTCGCCCAAGGAACGTAAATCAGTTATCTAAGTGGCGTAAATCACTCTCCTAAGTGGCGTAAATCACTCGCCTAAGGAGCGTAAATCACTCGCCCAAGGAGCGTAAATCACTCGCCCAAGGAGCGTAAATCACTCAAAGTGGCGTAAATCACTCATCCCAAGAACGTAAATCACTTATCTAAGTGGCGTAAATCACTCGCTCAAGGAACGTAAATCACTCGCCCAAGGAGCGTAAATCACTCGCTCAAGGAGCGTAAGTCACTCGCTCAAGGAGCGTAAATCACTCGCCCAAGGAGCGTAAATCACTCATCCAAGGAGCGTAAATCACTCATCCAAAGAACGTGAATCACTTATCTAAGTGGCGTAAATCACTCGCCTAAGGAGCGTAAATCATTCGCCTAAGTGGCATAAATCACTCGCCTAAGGAGCGTAAATCACTCGCCCAAGGAGCGTAAATCACTCGCCCAAGGAGCGTAAATCACTCGCCCAAGGAACGTAAATGACTGATCCAAAGAACGTAAATCACTTACCTAAGTGGCGTAAATCACTCGTCCAAAGAATGTAAATCACTTATCTAAGTGGCGTAAATCACTCAACTAAGTGGCGTAAATCACTCGCCCAAGGAGCGTAAATCACTCGCCAAAGGAGCGTAAATCACTCGCCCAAGGAACGTAAATCACTCGCCCAAGGAGCGTAAATCACTCGCCCAAGGAACGTAAATCACTCATCCAAAGAACGTAAATCACTCATCCAAAGAACGTAAATCACTTATCTAAGTGGCGTAAATCACTCGCTCAAGAAGCGTAAATCACTCGCCCAAGAAGCGTAAATCACTCGCCCAGGGAGCGTAAATCACTCGCCCAAGAAGCGTAAATCACCCGCCCAAGAAGCGTAAATCACTCATCCAAGGAGCGTAAATCAGTTATCTAAGTGGCGTAAATCACTCATCCAAAGAACGTAATCACTCATCCAAAGAACGTAATCACTCATCCAAAGAACGTAATCACTCATCCAAAGAACGTAATCACTCATCCAAAGAACGTAAATCACTCTCCTAAGTGGCGTAAACCACTCGCCTAAGGAGCATAAATCCTTCGCCTAAGTGGCGTATATCACTCGCCCAAGGAGCGTAAATCACTCGCCCAAGGAACGTAAATCAGTTATCTAAGTGGCGTAAATCACTCTCCTAAGTGGCGTAAATCACTCGCCTAAGGAGCGTAAATCACTCGCCCAAGGAGCGTAAATCACTCGCCCAAGGAGCGTAAATCACTCAAAGTGGCGTAAATCACTCATCCCAAGAACGTAAATCACTTATCTAAGTGGCGTAAATCACTCGCTCAAGGAACGTAAATCACTCGCCCAAGGAGCGTAAATCACTCGCTCAAGGAGCGTAAATCACTCGCTCAAGGAGCGTAAATCACTCGCCCAAGGAGCGTAAATCACTCGCCCAAGGAGCGTAAATCACTCATCCAAGGAGCGTAAATCACTCATCCAAAGAACGTGAATCACTTATCTAAGTGGCGTAAATCACTCGCCTAAGGAGCGTAAATCATTCGCCTAAGTGGCATAAATCACTCGCCTAAGGAGCGTAAATCACTCGCCCAAGGAGCGTAAATCACTCGCCCAAGGAGCGTAAATCACTCGCCCAAGGAGCGTAAATCACTCGCCCAAGGAACGTAAATGACTGATCCAAAGAACGTAAATCACTTATCTAAGTGGCGTAAATCACTCGTCCAAAGAACGTAAATCACTTATCTAAGTGGCGTAAATCACTCAACTAAGTGGCGTAAATCACTCGCCCAAGGAGCGTAAATCACTCGCCCAAGAAGCGTAAAGCACTCGCCCAAGGAGCGTAAATCACTCGCCCAAGGAGCGTATATCACTCGCCCAAGGAGCGTAAATCACTCATCCAAGGAGCGTAAATCACTTATCAAAGTGGCGTAAATCACTTATCTAAGTGGCGTAAATCACTTATCTAAGTGGCTTAAATCACTTATCTAAGTGGCTTAAATCACTTATCTAAGTGGCTTAAATCACTCTCCTAAGTGGCGTAAATCACTCGCCTAAGGAGCGTAAATCATTCGCCTAAGTGGGGTAAATCACTCGCCCAAGGAGCGTAAATCACTTGCCCAAGGAGCATAAATCACTCATCAAAGTGGCGTAAATCACTCATCCAAAGAACGTAAATCACTTATCTAAGTGGCGTAAGTCACTCTCCTAAGTGGCGTAAATCACTCGCTCAAGGAGCGTAAATCACTCGCCCAAGGAGCGTAAATCACTCGCCCAAGGAGCGTAAATCACTCGCCCAAGAAGCGTAAATCACTCGCCCAAGGAGCGTAAATCACTCATCCAAGGAGCGTAATTCACTCATCAAAGTGGCGTAAATCACTCATCCAAAGAACGGCAATCACTTATCTAAGTGGCGTACGTCACTCTCCTAAGTGGCGTAAATCACTCGCTCAAGGAGCGTAAATCACTCGCCCAAGGAGCGTAAATCACTCGCCCAAGGAGCGTAAATCAGTTATCTAAGTGGCGTAAATCACTCATCCAAAGAACGTAATCACTTATCTAAGTGGCGTAAATCACTCTCCTAAGTGGCGTAAACCACTCGCCTAAGGAGCATAAATCCTTCGCCTAAGTGGCGTATATCACTCGCCCAAGGAGCGTAAATCACTCGCCCAAGGAACGTAAATCAGTTATCTAAGTGGCGTAAATCACTCTCCTAAGTGGCGTAAATCACTCGCCTAAGGAGCGTAAATCACTCGCCCAAGGAGCGTAAATCACTCGCCCAAGGAGCGTAAATCACTCAAAGTGGCGTAAATCACTCATCCCAAGAACGTAAATCACTTATCTAAGTGGCGTAAATCACTCGCTCAAGGAACGTAAATCACTCGGCCAAGGAGCGTAAATCACTCGCTCAAGGAGCGTAAGTCACTCGCTCAAGGAGCGTAAATCACTCGCCCAAGGAGCGTAAATCACTCATCCAAGGAGCGTAAATCACTCATCCAAAGAACGTGAATCACTTATCTAAGTGGCGTAAATCACTCGCCTAAGGAGCGTAAATCACTCGCCCAAGGAGCGTAAATCACTCGCCCAAGGAGCGTAAATCACTCGCCCAAGGAACGTAAATGACTGATCCAAAGAACGTAAATCACTTATCTAAGTGGCGTAAATCACTCGTCCAAAGAATGTAAATCACTTATCTAAGTGGCGTAAATCACTCAACTAAGTGGCGTAAATCACTCGCCCAAGGAGCGTAAATCACTCGCCCAAGAAGCGTAAAGCACTCGCCCAAGGAGCGTAAATCACTCGCCCAAGGAGCGTATATCACTCGCCCAAGGAGAGTAAATCACTCTTCCAAGGAGCGTAAATCACTTATCAAAGTGGCGTAAAACACTTATCTAAGTGGCGTAAATCACTTATCTAAGTGGCTTAAATCACTTATCTAAGTGGCTTAAATCACTCTCCTAAGTGGCGTAAATCACTCGCCTAAGGAGCGTAAATCATTCGCCTAAGTGGGGTGAATCACTCGCCCAAGGAGCGTAAATCACTTGCCCAAGGAGCATAAATCACTCATCAAAGTGGCGTAAATCACTCATCCAAAGAACGTAAATCACTTATCTAAGTGGCGTAAGTCACTCTCCTAAGTGGCATAAATCACTCGCTCAAGGAGCGTAAATCACTCGCCCAAGGAGCGTAAATCACTCGCCCAAGGAGCGTAAATCACTCGCCCAAGAAGCGTAAATCACTCGCACAAGGAGCGTAAATCACTCATCCAAGGAGCGTAATTCACTCATCAAAGTGGCGTAAATCACTCATCCAAAGAACGGCAATCACTTATCTAAGTGGCGTACGTCACTCTCCTAAGTGGCGTAAATCACTCGCTCAAGGAGCGTAAATCACTCGCCCAAGGAGCGTAAATCACTCGCCCAAGGAGCGTAAATCAGTTATCTAAGTGGCGTAAATCACTCATCCAAAGAACGTAATCACTTATCTAAGTGGCGTAAATCAGTTATCTAAGTGGCGTAAATCACTCATCCAAAGAACGTAATCACTTATCTAAGTGGCGTAAATCACTCTCCTAAGTGGCGTAAACCACTCGCCTAAGGAGCATAAATCCTTCGCCTAAGTGGCGTATATCACTCGCCCAAGGAGCGGAAATCACTCGCCCAAGGAGCGTAAATCAGTTATCTAAGTGGCGTAAATCACTCTCCTAAGTGGCGTAAATCACTCGCCTAAGGAGCGTAAATCACTCGCCCAAGGAGCGTAAATCACTCGCCCAAGGAGCGTAAATCACACAAAGTGGCGTAAATCACTCATCCCAAGAACGTAAATCACTTATCTAAGTGGCGTAAATCACTCGCTCAAGGATCGTAAATCACTCGCCCAAGGAGCGTAAATCACTCGCTCAAGGAGCGTAAATCACTCGCTCAAGGAGCGTAAATCACTCGCCCAAGGAGCGTAAAGCACTCGCCCAAGGAGCGTAAATCACTCATCCAAGGAGCGTAAATCACTCATCCAAAGAACGTGAATCACTTATCTAAGTGGCGTAAATCACTCGCCTAAGGAGCGTAAATCATTCGCATAAGTGGCATAAATCACTCGCCTAAGGAGCGTAAATCACTCGCCCAAGGAGCGTAAATCACTCGCCCAAGGAGCGTAAATCACTCGCCCAAGGAGCGTAAATCACTCGCCCAAGGAGCGTAAATCACTCGCCCAAGGAACGTAAATGACTGATCCAAAGAACGTAAATCACTTATCTAAGTGGCGTAAATCACTCAACTAAGTGGCGTAAATCACTCGCCCAAGGAGCGTAAATCACTCGCCCAAGAAGCGTAAAGCACTCGCCCAAGGAGCGTAAATCACTCGCCCAAGGAGCGTATATCACTCGCCCAAGGAGCGTAAATCACTCATCCAAGGAGCGTAAATCACTTATCAAAGTGGCGTAAATCACTTATCTAAGTGGCGTAAATCACTTATCTAAGTGGCTTAAATCACTTATCTAAGTGGCTTAAATCACTCTCCTAAGTGGCGTAAATCACTCGCCTAAGGAGCGTAAATCATTCGCCTAAGTGGGGTAAATCACTCGCCCAAGGAGCGTAAATCACTTGCCCAAGGAGCATAAATCACTCATCAAAGTGGTGTAAATCACTCATCCAATGAACGTAAATCACTTATCTAAGTGGCGTAAGTCACTCTCCTAAGTGGCGTAAATCACTCGCTCAAGGAGCGTAAATCACTCGCCCAAGGAGCGTAAATCACTCGCCCAAGGAGCGTAAATCACTCGCCCAAGGAGCGTAAATCACTCATCCAAGGAGCGTAATTCACTCATCAAAGTGGCGTAAATCACTCATCCAAAGAACGTCAATCACTTATCTAAGTGCCGTAAGTCACTCTCCTAAGTGGCGTAAATCACTCGCTCAAGGAGCGTAAATCACTCGCCCAAGGAGCGTAAATCACTCGCCCAAGGAGCGTAAATCACTCGCCCAAGGAGCGTAAATCAGTTATCTAAGTGGCGTAAATCACTCATCCAAAGAACGTAAATCACTTATCTAAGTGGCGTAAATCATTCTCCTAAGTGGCGTAAATCACTCGCCTAAGGAGCGTAAATCATTCGCCTAAGTGGCGTAAATAACTCGCCTAAGGAGCGTAAATCACTCGCCCAAGGAGCGTAAATCACTCGCCCAAGGAGCGTAAATCACTCATCCCAAGAACGTAAGTCACTCATCCCAAGAACGTAAATCACTTATCTAAGTGGCGTAAATCACTCGCTCAAGGAGCGTAAATCACTCGCCCAAGGAGCGTAAATCACTCGCTCAAGGAGCGTAAATCACTCGTCCAAGGAGCGTAAATCATTCGCCCAAGGAGCGTAAATCACTCATCCAAGGAGCGTAAATCACTCATCCAAAGAACGTAAATCACTTATCTAAGTGGCGTAAGTCACTCTCCTAAGTGGCGTAAATCACTCGCTCAAGGAGCGTAAATCACTCGCCCAAGGAGCGTAAATCACTCGCCCAAGGAGCGTAAATCACTCGCCCAAGAAGCGTAAAGCACTCGCCCAAGGAGCGTAAATCACTCGCCCAAGGAGCGTATATCACTCGCCCAAGGAGCGTAAATCACTCATCCAAGGAGCGTAAATCACTTATCAAAGTGGCGTAAATCACTTATCTAAGTGGCGTAAATCACTTATCTAAGTGGCTTAAATCACTTATCTAAGTGGCTTAAATCACTCTCCTAAGTGGCGTAAATCACTCGCCTAAGGAGCGTAAATCATTCGCCTAAGTGGGGTAAATCACTCGCCCAAGGAGCGTAAATCACTTGCCCAAGGAGCATAAATCACTCATCAAAGTGGTGTAAATCACTCATCCAATGAACGTAAATCACTTATCTAAGTGGCGTAAGTCACTCTCCTAAGTGGCGTAAATCACTCGCTCAAGGAGCGTAAATCACTCGCCCAAGGAGCGTAAATCACTCGCCCAAGGAGCGTAAATCACTCGCCCAAGGAGCGTAAATCACTCATCCAAGGAGCGTAATTCACTCATCAAAGTGGCGTAAATCACTCATCCAAAGAACGTCAATCACTTATCTAAGTGCCGTAAGTCACTCTCCTAAGTGGCGTAAATCACTCGCTCAAGGAGCGTAAATCACTCGCCCAAGGAGCGTAAATCACTCGCCCAAGGAGCGTAAATCACTCGCCCAAGGAGCGTAAATCAGTTATCTAAGTGGCGTAAATCACTCATCCAAAGAACGTAAATCACTTATCTAAGTGGCGTAAATCATTCTCCTAAGTGGCGTAAATCACTCGCCTAAGGAGCGTAAATCATTCGCCTAAGTGGCGTAAATAACTCGCCTAAGGAGCGTAAATCACTCGCCCAAGGAGCGTAAATCACTCGCCCAAGGAGCGTAAATCACTCATCCCAAGAACGTAAGTCACTCATCCCAAGAACGTAAATCACTTATCTAAGTGGCGTAAATCACTCGCTCAAGGAGCGTAAATCACTCGCCCAAGGAGCGTAAATCACTCGCTCAAGGAGCGTAAATCACTCGTCCAAGGAGCGTAAATCATTCGCCCAAGGAGCGTAAATCACTCATCCAAGGAGCGTAAATCACTCATCCAAAGAACGTAAATCACTTATCTAAGTGGCGTAAGTCACTCTCCTAAGTGGCGTAAATCACTCGCTCAAGGAGCGTAAATCACTCGCCCAAGGAGCGTAAATCACTCGCCCAAGGAGCGTAAATCACTCGCCCAAGAAACGTAAATCACTCGCCCAAGAAGCGTAAATCACTCATCCAAGGAGCGTAATTCACTCATCAAAGTGGCGTAAATCACTCATCCAAAGAACGTCAATCACTTATCTAAGTGGCGTAAGTCACTCTCCTAAGTGGCGTAAATCACTCGCTCAAGGAGCGTAAATCACTCGCCCAAGGAGCGTAAATCACTCGCCCAAGGAGCGTAAATCAGTTATCTAAGTGGCGTAAATCACTCATCCAAAGAACGTAATCACTTATCTAAGTGGCGTAAATCACTCTCCTAAGTGGCGTAAATCACTCATCCAAAGAACGTAAATCACTTATCTAAGTGGCGTAAATCACTCTCCTAAGTGGCGTAAATCACTCGCCCAAGGAGCGTAAATCACTCGCCCAAGAAGCGTAAATCACTCGCCCAAGAAGCGTAAATCACTCGCCCAAGGAGCGTAAATCACTCGCCCAAGAAGCGTAAATCACTCGCCCAAGGAGCGTAAATCAGTTATCTAAGTGGCGTAAATCACTCATCCAAAGAACGTAAATCACTTATCTAAGTGGCGTAAATCATTCTCCTAAGAGGCGTAAATCACTCGCCTAAGGAGCGTAAATCATTCGCCTAAGTGGCGTAAATCACTCGCCTAAGGAGCGTAAATCACTCGCCCAAGGAGCGTAAATCACTCGCCCAAGGAGCGTAAATCACTCAAAGTGGCGTAAATCACTCATCCCAAGAACGTAAATCACTTATCTAAGTGGCGTAAATCACTCGCTCAAGGAGCGTAAATCACTCGCCCAAGGAGCGTAAATCACTCGCTCAAGGAGCGTAAATCACTCGTCCAAGGAGCGTAAATCACTCGCCCAAGGAGCGTAAATCACTCATCCAAAGAACGTAAATCACTCATCCCAAGAACGTAAATCACTTATCTAAGTGGCGTAAATCACTCGCTCAAGGAGCGTAAATCACTCGCCCAAGGAGCGTAAATCACTCGCTCAAGGAGCGTAAATCACTCGTCCAAGGAGCGTAAATCACTCGCCCAAGGAGCGTAAATCACTCATCCAAGGAGCGTAAATCACTCATCCAAAGAACTTAAATCACTTATCTAAGTGGCGTAAATCACTCGCCTAAGGAGCGTAAATCATTCGCCTAAGTGGCGTAAATCACTCGCCTAAGGAGCGTAAATCACTCGCCCAAGGAGCGTAAATCACTCGCCCAAGGAGCGTAAATCACTCGCCCAAGGAGCGTAAATCACTCGCCCAAGGAACGTAAATCACACCGTATAAACGTCGTCAGCTTATATTGACGTCACAGTTTCCCCCCCATAGCTTCGTGGTAGCACACCAGACTTAGAAATAGCACACGTCCTCTGGTCCAAAACCAGTTTATTAATTGCTTGGACTATTTTTTTAATTCAAAAAGTCGGGGTTACTGGTCCATCGGGACCAGTTTATTAATTGCAAATCTATAGGAGAACAAATAATAATAATAATAAGTTTATTGACGGGTTGACCATTCCACGAGTTAATAACCCGTTGCGTGAAAAAGACACGCCGAGGCAGGGACGTACAGCGGAACTTGGCTGGGACCACTCCGGAGACCAGTTTATTATTTAGGACACTAGGGGGGTCACTGGTCCCAAGGACTAGTTTAAAAAATATCCTTATTTCTAAGTCTGGTAGCACACTATAGGTTCTTTTTTGGAGCACAGCCCACTCGATCACGCGATCCACGACGCAAGCTGCACGCGCATCTTCTTTATTAGTTCGTGCTGTTTTCAATGGGTATTTTAAACGGTGTGATTTTGTTTACGTCGTAGACTCGTAATTATTAACAAACTGAAGTCTTCCTAAAACGGTATCAGTAAGTCAGAAGTCTCCTCGTAAAATAGAAATTCAGAAACATGCCTTCACGACATGTGCGAAGGCACAGGGTTCTGAATTTAGATTCATTCCTTGCCCAGTGTCAAAATACTATTCGTGATGTAGTAAGACTTCTACAGTCAGACAGTGTCTCTTCAAATGTACTTGACTCTTGCGAAACAAGATTAACTCTTACTATCATGAACTTTGCAAGAACCCGTGAAGCCTTAGCTGATGAAATATTTTCATCTGTTTTGGATTCCTTGGTTGAATTAAGACGAGTTGTAGCTAATTTGGGAGCAACTAACCAAGAAGCTGAGCTCAATTTGGTGGTTCAAAGGGTCAGCTCTGGAGTAGGCGGACCACCGAGATATGATATTAAAAAAAAACAATTAATGATTCTTCTTCAATATAAATTTTCGATTCCCAAAATTGCTACAATGCTACACGTATCTAAATCCACTATAAATCGAAGGATGGCGTAAGTTGATATTTATGAGATTTTACTTTTTAAAAGACCTTTCTTGAAAATTTGACGTCAAACCCAAAGAATTAAATTAGGCCTTGGTATAATAATAGAAAGCTTTATTTAATCCGAGATTAGACAATGAAAATAATTTTAAGACCTTTTTTCAAACGCGAGCAACTATATTTGAGTAAATGTATATACCTTTAAATTTTTCAGTTATTTTGGTCTTTCAGTTCGAGGTTTTTATGTTTCGTTTGATGATAACGAATTAGATGAATTAATAAGACCAATCATCGAAGGAAACAGGCATTTGGGTGTTAAAATGATAATGTCTCAACTTGAATCACAAGGCTATTTTGTTCAGAGGGAGAGAGTTAGGTTGTCTTTACAACGGTAAATATAGATTCAAAGTTTAAAATTTGTTGCTTAACTCTTTTTATGCAAAACTTGATAAATAACGAATTATGTCAGACTCGATCCACTTGGACTAGCTCTTCGATGGAGTGATACAATTCAAAGACGTACCTATAGGGTAGCTGGACCAAACTCACTTTGGCATATTGATGGGAACCATCGACTAATAAGGTTAAATTTTAGATATATTATATTGCTTTAGAATATATATATATATATATATATATATATATATATATATATATATATATATATATATATATGAAGATTTTTCGTTAAAATACGGAGTAAAAATTCGAAAATTGAAAATCTGGTGTAGAAGATTTTTATGCATGACCAAGGGTTTTGATTAGGACTACTTTTTTTAAATAGGTGGAAATTTGTAATTCATGGTGGGATTGATGGGTTTTCAAGGATGATAGTTTACCTTGGAGTAGAAACTAACAATAAAGCAAGAACAGTTCTTGAGCTTTTCGAAAAAGCTGTACAACGATTTGGTTTACCAAGTAGAGTTAGAGCAGATCAAGGCGGTGAAAACGTGCTTGTTGGAAACTTAATGGTTCAACAACGAGGTGAAAACAGAGGAAGCATAATTTACGGAAAGAGTGTCCACAACCAAAGAATTGAGAGGCTTTGGGTCGATCTGTTCGATTCCTGTACAAATCACTATTATAACCTTTTCAAATTTTTGGAACAAGAAAATATTTTGGATGTCAACAATGAAAATCATCTTTACTGCTTACACGTGGCCTTCAAATCAAAAATTCAAACGAGTTTAAACGTGTTTCAAGAACAATGGAACAGACACGCACTGAGGACAGAACATAATTATTCTCCTTATCAGTTATATATTTCGAGAATGTTAACTGGAAATAGTTACTCTTTACTTGAAGAACTGGACAATAATGCAGATATTGGTGTTGATTGGAATGGCCCGCTAACAGAGGAAGATAGTGAGACAACAGTTGAGGTACCTGATGTTGAAAATCCCATACCGGAAAATCTTCTTAATGAATTTAATGAGCATATTTCAAGAAATGGAAATGTGGGGAATGATTATGGAATCAATAGTTTTCTAAGTGCTCTTAGTTTCATGAGAAATCATAATTTGTGAAATTTAAAAAAATTTATCATAATTTGTGAAATTTAAAAAAAAATTTCATAATTTGTGAAATTTAAAAAAATTTATCATAATTTGTGAAATTTAAAAAAATTTATCATAATTTGTGAAATTTAAAAAAATTGATCATAATTTGTGAAATTTAAAAAAATTGATCATAATTTGTGAAATTTAAAAAAATTGATCATAATTTGTGAAATTTAAAAAAATTGATCATAATTTGTGAAATTTAAAAAAATTGATCATAATTTGTGAAATTTAAAAAAATTGAACAAATAAAATGCTATTAAAACTGCTTTCAACAGCGTGGTATGAATTCTTTCAAGGGATAGTGATGTAGGACAAAATTATTTTTAATCGACGAAGCTATTAAAATACCCTAGTAGCACTGCCGACGTAGGGCCTACATGGTCGGCCTTGTGTGTTACCGACGAGTTGGTTAAAAGTCACTTATAAGTCGGGAGAGTAATGGTTCGAAAGTCAAAATGTCCGCCTGGAGGGACGACGGCCCGTTGGTTTTCCTACTGTTTTGAGGCTACTATAAACGACTGTTGGCCGACTATATGTCGGCGTCATTATGCCTACATAAAGCCGCACTCAATCCGACGATTTCGCGGCTTTTTAGTATAGGAACGGTAAATCGTCGGTAAAGGGCTGGTAGAGTAAGGGTTTGAGAGTCGAAATGTCCGCCTGGCGGGACGACGGCCCGCCGGTTTTCCGACTGTTATGAGGCGACTATAAAACGACTGTTGGCCGACTATATGTCGGCGTCATTATGCCTACCTAAAGCCGCGCTCAATCCGACGATTTCGCGGCTTTTTAGTATAGGAACGGTAAATCGTCGGTAAAGGGCAGGTAGAGTAAGGGTTTGAGAATCGAAATGTCCGCCCGGTGGGACGATGGCCCACTGGTTTACCGACTGTTACGACACGAATGAAATACGACCCTCATACAACACTTTTTAGAGTCGACTTAACCGCCTGTCAGCAAGAGGTCCGACACTTTTGCGACGATCAAATTTTAACTCGAGGCCCGACGGTTTTGCGACGATCAAGCCTTAACTCGAGGCTTCATTCGCTTAAAGTAAAGGATACTGATACCTAGTATTGAAATTTCTTTAATACATTTTCAACGAAAATCACTTTAGAATTTGTACTTTGAATATTTCAAGTAACATACAGGTTGAGCATCAATTATAGCAATTTCAAATATTAAACTACGTATTCGATATTACACGACTAGTCTAATGGAAATATTAGCTGCCTAGCTAATTGGTTTCAACGAAAAGTAAACTTTTTCAGGGCGAGTATAATATTTACATAAATTAAAGCATTTATTAATATTCATTGTTAATATCTTCGATGTGGCCAGTTACTATCTCTTAAATACAAAAATCTTAATGAAAAATATTATTATACGCTGCCAGATTTTTTAAGGAAAAAGAAAAACATACAATTCTAAAGGGTATTATTTCACACATTTTTCTCTTAAAATGTTTGAAACCGCATAAAAATTCTGTAACTAAAACAAATTGAGATCTATTTTGGAATTCAGTTTTATTTTCACAACCAAAAATCTCTAAAATACTTAATATATAAGGTTTTTGAACTCCAAGCGCCCCAAAACACCTGCTTCTTTTATATTCAAACAAAGAAACTGAAGGTATACATAAACGTTTAGGTTTTGGTTTCACTTTAGGGTGTGGCTCCCAGCAGATGAGAAGCTAGGTAAAAAGCAAAGGCTTATGCATAAACCTGGCTCTAAGAGGTAGATAAATTGATAATTCAATAACAAAATTCAAACCTTACGTGACAAACGAAGACGTTTCTAGTAGAGGTGTGCGGTTAACCGTTTCAATCGAATAACTCGATCGAATACCGAACCGAATAATTCGATTCGGTATTCGATAAGCCCATTTTCACAATTCGATTCGAATATCGAATACCGAACTGACTATTCGGTTAAAGTTCTACTACCATAAATTTAGGTCCTTGGCAATAGAGAGACCAACCTTATTTAAAAAAATATCATCCCAATTTTATTTGTCTCCCATCAAAAACTACCAGCAAGTGCATAGGAAAATTTTAAGAAATACTTGACCACCCATGAGGAGAGGTATTTTGAAATTTAGGAGCTTCTAAATGTTCTCCTTGCTTTGTATTGACTATTGGCAAATATTAGGGTTAATACCCGATTAACCGCGAATAGTTGGCGTAGTATTCGCGAATATTAGGGTTAAATATTCGCGATTAATCGGGAAGGAAAAAAATTACCAAGGCCCAACTATTCGGTATTCGATTTGGAATAAACTATTCGATTCGGTATTTGATAAGGAAATTTTTTGGTATTCGATAACCGGTTTGATACCCAAAAAGTTGTATTCGCACACCCCTAGTTTCTAGTTTATATAGTGTGACAAAGAAGCTTAGCGATGAAATTGAAAGTTAGCAAGCCTAGAACTAATCATTTTCGACCACAAAAATCTCGTTTAAACATTCTAACGACTCAGCAGCGTCAGAGATACTGGAAAGGCTGACTAGCTTTCGCACTAGCAGCGCCCTCTTCGATGATGACGTGCATGGCGTTAACTAAGTTACGCCAGTAGAACAGAGGCGTGTCACCTGACCGGAGAAATTACAGGAGGGAAAATTCAAACTAGAAAATCAGATGTGTTTTCTTGCTTTGCAGTTTTTTGTAAGGTTATGTTTCTAGTGTTGCCAAAAATATAGTATTATCAACTTCTAATTGTGGGTCGAAATATAGTATAAGTTAAATATTTAACAAAAATATTTTGGTGGCATATGCTGAATAGTAAAAGTCAAAAAAACCGTCCCACGGAAAAAGGCCTACCGACAACTTCGTTTTTCATTTTACTCTTTTATAACGTGACCATACCGACTAGCGGGAAGGAGTTGGTAATCAATTGGCAAAAGTGGGTTACATGTTTAGGACGGCAGGCAAGCCTACTTCAAACCACCACAGTTCCAACAGTCGGATAAATGTCGGTTACTAAACGGCCTAAGAATAACTTTGCTTTTAATTTTACTCGTCTTAAACGTCACAATAACGACTAGCGCGAGGGAGTTGGTAATCAATTGGCAAAAAATGTGTTGGAATTCTTCAGACGGTAGGCAAGCCTACTTTAAACCATCTCAGTTCCAACTGTCGGATAAATGTCGGTTACTAAACGGCCTAAGCATAACTTTGCTTTTAATTTTACTCTTCTTAAACGTCACAATACCGACTAGCGCGAGGGAGTTGGTAATCAATTGGCAAAAAATGTGTTGGAATTTTCTAGATGGTAGGCAAGCCTACTTTAAACCATCTCAGTTCCAACTGTCGGATAAATGTCGGTTACTAAACGGCCTAAGCATAACTTTGCTTTTAATTTTACTCTTCTTAAACGTCACAATACCGACTAGCGCGAGGCATTTGGTAATCAATTGGCAAAAAATGTGTTGGAATTTTCTAGATGGTAGGCAAGCCTACTTTAAACCATCTCAGTTCCAACTGTCGGATAAATGTCGGTTACTAAACGGCATAAGCATAACTTTGCTTTTACTTTTACTCTTGTTAAACGTCACAATAACGACTAGCGCGAAAGAGTCGGTAATCAATTGGCAAAAAATAAGTTGGAATTTTCTAGACGGTAGGCAAGTCTACTTTAAACCATCTCAGTTCCAACTGTCAGATAGATGTCGGCATTGGCAACTAAAAGAAGTAGTCGGCTCCATGAGTGGGAAAAGTGTCGGAATACGCATGGTACAGCCGACTGGACCGTAAACCGACTATTCGACCTTTAACCGACTGTTATGCGGAAGGCTTGTGCTACTGGGGTATGCATAAAAACACAATTACCCACTAAAACTCTAGCGTTAAATTACGATCAGACTGATTTGAACTCGCTAGGCTTTACTTCATTTTTAACAACAAAAAAAGTTCCCGCGACCAATCAGCGGCCATTAATGGCAGCAAATTAAATCCCCTAAATCGATCATCCACGTAATTTGTCACGGCACAAAACTTCATTTCACAAATAACTTAATTCTAAATGGAGTTAGGCCTGGCGAGTTAAAATCTCATTTTGGTATTTATTCATAAATTAACGCGAACGTTTTGGTGAGTAATCCTAATGGTTTTTATGCATACTTTAACCGCATATTCCTTAGAAATTTTTTTTTTCACTACTTCAGTATACCTTTAACGCGCATAAGCGCAATGACTTTTATTATTAAAATTACGTCTGAAATAGTTTTACAAGTTTAACAATAATAATTTGTTAGACCTTCAACCGCGTGGAGTACAATCTTAAAACAAGGTGAAAAGGAAAGTATTTGATTCTACGCTTAAAAGTAATCCTAGTTTTCCTACTTCAATCTCAAGCCTGTTCCCAATGTTTTTCTTTTCTCGACGTACACCGTGATTTTTTAATTCAAATCGTGCAATCACTATGACGTCATTAGAAACTGTTGTAATAGGCCTAGGCTTAAAGTCTATTTTTAATCTATTGCTAAAAAACTAATCATAGGGTAATTGGAACGAACAATCCAGACAATCAAAAATCTCATGGAGAAAGCCTTGAAATCTGGGACGGACCTCGATCACATTCTTCTGGAGTATAGAACCACGCCGAAACATAACTTGCCATCCCCTGAGGAAATACTAATGGGTCGCCGCCTACGCACACAGCTGACCGCAAATGAAACACTATTGCGACCACATTACCCGATATGGGCAACAACCAACACACTGCAGAAGAGGCAGCAAGACATGGCACGACAGGCTGGAGAACGTCCAAATAGACCATTGCCTCATCTACGACCAGGCGATTCTGTCAGGTATATGGCAGGTCCAAAACAATGGATACCAGCAAGGGTTCAACAACGCAACCATAATGACGACTCCTACATAATACGTGCAGAAAATGGGCGCCTATATAGAAGGCCAAGAACGCATTTACGCCCTAATATTGGCGCGAAAACAGCCCATGAAAACCCAAGGCCAACAACAAGAACTCGACAATTAACAACCTCTAGACGGAAAAGAAAATTCAGAACCATACATGATGATCAGACTACCGATCTGGAACCAAGTCGACCACGAAATCCCACCAGAACATGACTCAATGAGGGCAGAAGAAAGACCACAGAGAAACCAACTGTCAACACGAACAAGGCCCACCATCATTCCCAAGTACCCGAGAGACCCAAAGCAACAAATATATTATTGCCAGACTGGAAGGATTCAGCCACCAAATCACTAGGAGCGGCAGGATATCAAAAAAGCCAGATCTCTTCTCTCCGTAAAAAAACAAAAACAAAAAAAAAAAGTTGTTGTAATAGGCCTAGGCTTATTACAACAGAAACAAGGTCAAATATTGAAATTCAAAATTATTATTTTACTGGCCAAACAGAGATTACTTTTACAATCAAAATCAAATAAAAAAATGGCTTTTTTTCTCCCCTAACATTTTAAATTACAATCAAAATCAAATAAAAAATGGCTTTTTTTCTCCCCTAACATTTAAATGACTATCATTTTTAATAAAATTATTTTAAACTAAAGCTTTGTTTATAACATTTGAACAATTATGAACTGTTGGAACTTTAACAGCATAAATTGCATCTTTAAGAATATTAATTATGTTCGGATAAATGAAATTGAAGTTTTTAAGTTTTTTCCCCTCTAACATTTAAATGCGTATCATTTTTAATAATATTATTTAAAACTAAAGCTTTGGTTATAACATTACTTGAACAATTATAAACTGTTGCATCTTTAAGAATATTGATTATGTTCAGATAAATGAAATTGAAGGTTTTAACTCCCCCCCCCCTAACATTTAAATGCGTATCATTTTTAATCATATTATTTAAAACTAAAGCTTTGGTTATTATAACATTACTTGAACAATTATAAACTGTTGGAGCTTTAACAGCATAAATTGCATCTTTAAGAATATTAATTATGTTTGGATAAATGAAATTGAAGGTTATAACTTTTAAGACTTCCTTTACCACATAAAAATGAGACGTCGTTTCTAAATATAAGAAATTTGTTACTAAAAGTGTTTAGTACTTTCCTAAACACAATTCAAATACATACCATGCCAAAGACAAAATAAAATTTTCTTTCTCTTGGAGAACCGCATCAAATAAGTCGGCAAATTCTTGGAAAGTTGAAAAGTTCTCGGACACAATAATATTTTGAGTACATGTTTTGGCATGAGGAGCTCTTCCCAATCCTTCACCACGTTTAAATGACACCGATATTTGTTTTGGCAAAGATGACGTTCCTGTAACGTATTTCAGGAAAGTGGATAAATCCTTGACACTAAGATTTCTTATGTAGTTTTTCAAGAAATACAACGTAGTTTCCTGTTTGTTTGTTAAAGCATCTTCGTCAACATCGGTTTTCAAAGATTCAACCACTTTTTCAGGTGTTGGGCGCGCCATGATATACAGAGACTCAATTTCAGCTAAAGTTAAGCTTCTTAAAAACAATTCCTGGGTTTCAGTCAATCCATTAAAGATTTCACTCATTAAGAACATAGGTTTAAAAATCAGCTCATTTTTCGCAATCTTAATCATGTGGCAGTGAATTTTACTTTTGCATGGTATGCTTTGCAAATCATAATGCTGATAAAACGCTATTAACTCGTTGAATAGGTGATCCGAGAAAGTAGTCGCAGACAATGCTTGCATTGCCAGCTTTCTTTCAGCTGGTGTTAGATACAGCAAGAAATCTTCCATTAAAAGTTCGTCTGATATTTTATCTTTGTTATAGATTTTAGACATTAGCGTTGTACGGCATATTTCAGTTGGCAAAGCTTTCATTAAAGCAATATAGTGGCCAAAAATTAGACTAATTGTTTTAAATTTATCATTATCTTCTTGCCTGGAAAGTGGTAAGAAAGGCACTTTTGCATCTGATCCTTTAAAAAAGTCTTTAAAACAACTATCCCAAAATAGGGAAAATGCTTCACGCGTTACGCCTCCACGATCAATTCCTTCTTCTCCCAGGAAAGTGACGAATAAAGTTTTTTGAGTTAGTAAACTGTTGTTTTCATATAACTGCATCATTTCATTGTAAATGGATTCTCTCTTAAAGTATTAGTGTTCTGAATATAAAATTCCTGTCTGATTAAGCGATCCATTGAAGTTGTCTACAAAAGCAAGGATTAAAATATTTAACCTTTACTAACAATAAATAATGATAAACTTATGTTAAAGTGTGCATTCATAGGAGAGTTTCGTGTTCAATTTTCATAATTATTTTGTACCTGGTGGAACTAAAACACACTTATGGATATACCATAAACCTGTGCTGTGAGAGCCTCGCTTAGACCAAAAATTAACATTAAAAACCCTTGTTTTACTATGAGAATTTTTGGACCAAACCAAAACAATTGCCACCTATAGCTCTGCCAGGGATAAAATATCATCCAGGTGTGAAAAAGGCAAACTGATATACCAGTTCCACTTATTATGAAACGAGAGACACATGGATACAATCAGAAGTCCATAACCCCATTCGAAGTACCTAGTTGTAACCGAGGAGGGATAATAAGATGAAGTTGCGAAGTGAATAGGCGGGTGGGTTCCTCTCTCTAGAATCTCTCTTGCAAGGACGTTCACTTGGCTATTGTACCTTGCTCGTACATTTCTGAGCTCGCATGTGTCAAATTTAAAAAACAGCCTTGAATTCTCTAAGTTTCTTGTTGCAACTCTTTATTATTCGCCGTCTTTCGCTCGGAAAAAGTGTGGTGCTAGCGTGGCGGCATGTGACTGCATTAAGCCTTAAGGCTGATTAGGGAAAAGCTTCGCTTTGGCACTCCGGGGGTCATGGAATTCCGACACTATAGTCCCAAATTAACTTTAGGCCACACTCTGTATCTTTTCAGAGTTAACCTCACCTAGCTTTTCTCTCACTGATGATTGTGCAAGTTCAAGCTCTTGGCGACTTTTAATTATTGTTGACTCGTGGAAATCCCACTCAGTCAAAAAAGCAGAGGCTAAAAGAATAACAATTTGTAACTAATAGCTTTGATAATCAACTGCAGCCGCGTCTCAAGGTGCTATTGCTTATAAAAGGGAGAGCGTAAAAGCTGGTAATTGCAAATTTTCACTGGCCCTGGGTTCACATTGGCATTTGGTACAAGAAATAAACTATTACTATAAAAAATGTCACAACGCGCGCATTGTTTATCACATCTCGCGGAAAATTTAGGTCAACGTGGCGATTTCCACGAATATTTTGTTAGCTGGAATACAGGGCGTTATGCGATTTATATGAGGTTCAAGTTTCAATTTAGATGTGAAATACGAATCTAGGTTGAGTTTTAAAATAATTGCGAAATATTTCTGATTGTTTCACATCAGGTTTCACTGGATTTTATAAATAGTACAATAATCGATAAAAATAACTTGACTTTCCTCTTCTGGTATGAAAGGGCTACTCCCCTGTACACAGATTACGGATTCTGTAATCATTTTTAGCATTGTCAAAGATTGAGTTTTAAAGATTATGCGGACACCCTTTAGTACAGTCAAAGGTACAAGTTTGTAAACAGATTACACTGCGTGAATCTACCCTTGTCAGTTATCACCCCTTTAACTGTATTTTATGTTTCGTCAGAAGTCACTTTCAGAGGAGCCAACCATTTGACTGAAATAGCTGGATCAAATAATTGAGTTGTGCGCATGGTAAGTTGTTGCACCCCAAAAAATTCTTAAAAAATCAACTATTGACTCAAATAGTTGGATCATCTGAAGGATGCTAGACTATTTCTTGAATTATGAAAAACTAAAGTAAAGATGGAAGTAAATTTCTGAGTACCTGTTAGTTCTTGAAATGACAGTTGGTTTATCGGCATTGAAATTGGCGTGACTGAGTTTGAAGTCACCGAGCTGGGAGTCACTGAGTTTAAAGTCACAGAGCTGGGTGTCACTGAGTTTAAAGTCACAGAGCTGGGTGTCACAGAGTTTAAAGTCACAGAGCTGGGTGTGACAGAGTTTAAAGTTACCGAGCTGGGTGTCACAGAGTTTAAAGTTACCGAGCTGGGTGTCACAGAGTTTAAAGTTACCGAGCTGGGTGTCACAGAGTTTAAAGTCACAGAGCTGGGTGTCACAGAGTTTAAAGTGACTAAATTTGAAGTCACCAAGCTTGGAGTTACTGAATTTGAAGGAACAGGGACTTGCATGCTGTGTCCGGCTGGAATTATTTCTGATTCGTCACTGGATAAGTCAGAAAAGTCCAAAGAAACGCGTCTTCTTCTTTGCTCTGAGAATTTTTTTTGCTTATGTAATATGGACTTTGATAAAGTTAATGAACACTAGTATCCAACAAAAATTTCTATGAGTTTGCAAATAAAAATGATACTTTTTTTGGATACGAATGTACAGTAGCCAGAGAAAATGGTAGAGGTTAAATTTTTACACTTTTATACGGGATTTACAAGACATTCTACGGATGCCGCCATTAGCTATAAGTGCGCCTTTATTAGTGGCTGACATCCCATGTCAGTGAAACATCATCAGTAGCCTTGACAGAGCAAGTCTCCAAATAGGAGCCGGGAACCTCATAAATCCCGTATTACAGGGTGACCACTTAAGTTTAGAATTCCTTTAAAGGGATAGTGAAGAAGGAAATCTAATTATATTTAATAGAGGTGTGCGGTTAACCGTTTCAATCGAATAAGTCGTCCGAATACCGAACCGAATAATTCAGGTATTCGATAAACCCATTTTCACTGTTCGATACGAATATCGAATACCGTACTGACTATTTGGTTAAATTTCGGTCCTTGGCACTACAGAGACCCATCTTACTTTAAAAAATATCATCCCAATTTTATTTGTCCTCCATCAAAAACTACCAGCAAGTGGTTAGGAAAATTTTAAGAAATACTTGGCCACCAATGAGGAGAGTTATATGGATATTTATAATAAATTATGAAAGTTCTGATTTAAACTCTCTAAGCGTTAACTCCATTTTCCAACACAATTAGACCGAGATTATCTTACTCTTATGTGGCCGAAAAAATATAAATTCAATGTCATAAATGGCCACTAATTGGTCGTGAAAAATCCTTTTTCGAGACGTTATTCATTGAAAACCGAGTTACATATAGCGAGTTCAAATCACGACTTCAAAAATTGATTGTAATTAAAACGTACGTTTTGGTTAGATATCCTAAAATTTTTATGCATATTTTAATATCCTTATAATAACTTTATTTTTGTTTCTTATCATCCCTTTATTTCAAAGATGTATAAGGAACATTGAAAACCCAAAGAATATTTAAAGGGACTTGCCAGAGCTTATGGGGATGAGGAGGGGGGATGAAAATGTTAAGCACAGTGGCGCCACCAGGATTTTTTTAAGTTAGCTAAACATTTTTAGGCCCCCTAATCTTGCCCTCGCCCATGGCTTCAGTGGCTAATCAAAGGGAAAATTTATGCCCTAATGGGGTTAAAACGATTCTAAGTTAAATATAGGAAAAGTGGCCACCCCGTATTATACACCCTTCTACTTTCTTTCAACAGTAGTAAAGTATATAACAAAAATCAAACCATTTGACGAATCAGAGAGTGGCCTTTCAGGAACAATATAGAGGCAAGATCTTTTCAGAGTATTGTTCTTTTTAATTGCATATGGCGTGTTATCGCTATCAGAAAGCTTGATAAGATTTCGTTTTATATCAGACTTGCTAAGGTGAAATGGTACTCCTGAGAGGGCTGGATACAACGCCGATAATTGATTTTTGAATTGCCCTTCTGTTGAGTTAAGAGGAAATGAAACTTTGGACCTTCCATGATCACCAACTTTCTTGAAAGGACCTTTCAAGTTCAATTTTCAGAATTAGAAGTTGGTTTTTAACAATTTAAAGAGAGAATTAAATGGAAAATAGAAGTGATTTTTTATCGATTCTTCTACTAATTATAAGACCAACCTGCATAGAGAACTTTCCAAGAAATACAGTCTCGAAATGATTTTAAAATTACAATTGGTTTGAAATTTCATCGTGTCAGATGTATTTTATCGCAAGATCCGATAACATTTACGCGCAATGCGACAATCGTGGCGCGAGAAATGGAGCATGACACGAGAATTCTGTTAACAAAAAGGCGTGGAGTTACGCGATTGGTTGGAGGTGCTTATTTCAAATTATCCATGAAATTTCAAAATAATTTGATTTTAAAATCATTCGGAGGTATTTACTGTATGTTTCACATTGGACTTATAATTAGTAGAAGAATCGACAAAAAAATCGCAGGATTTTCCTTTTCACCCTTCCTTTAAAAAGGGTATTCTAATTAAGCCTCTTTTTTTAAATTGTAACATTTTCAGCAAGCACTCAAACTATCGGTCAAATATGACTGCCAACTCCACTTCCAAAATTAATGGAAAATTTACGTGCTTTTTTCAAACCCTGCTGATACATTTTCACCTTCGGTCCCATTTTAGGGATTTTAATAATAATACAGGAGCTAACATTAGCGAGCTTGGAACATCACACTTTTCAATTTAGTATCATTCTATTTAATTTTGGTGGCATTCAATGACTGGAAGTGAAACAGTATTCCACTCACAAATATTACACTTAGTTAGGGCTGTATGACTTCAGACATATCCACTACCTTTTCTAATTGTTCGCTCCCCATAGTTCTTAAGGATTTCACTAGGTGCCCCTTTTGGAGCCTAAATTTAACATTGACATTAACAGACAAGTGAATGGAGACTAGCTATGTTACTTAGTTAAATACCCCTTTTGTTTAGTCCCCTCAATGGAAAGTACACTATTTCTTTATACCAGCCAATTTAAAAAGAGGTGAAAATGTGATAAATTACCTATTCCACGTTTAGCGAGTTCCTTCATCTTCAGGCCAATTAAATTGTTCCTTGGTTTGTCTAAACAAGTTACTGCGACATTTAAGCATTTTGGGGGAGTATTACGTGGCCTCACAATATTAGTGGTACGAGAACGATCAAGCTCATCTCTAAACATGTTGGATATCTGAAGAGCTGATAGTTGCTGAGATTGCGAAGTTGTTGAACAATTAGAGGTTGCTTCTGATGAGTTCCCCACATGCTGTCTAGCATTATTCAGAGCATTTAACGCTCTTTCGGCTACAGTACTAACTTCCATCAGAAAGACTACTTCCTTTGTTGTAAAACTCTGGCAGTCTTTAAAGAACAATCCCGTTAGTATTTTTGCCGCCAAAAACAACCTCAGTCCTCACTCGCGAGAGTCGCGAACATTCCAGAACTAAGGGGGGTTGAGCATGACCACTGAGTCGTCTG
Source organism: Phalangium opilio (assembly GCF_054372755.1). NCBI lineage: Eukaryota > Metazoa > Arthropoda > Arachnida > Opiliones > Phalangiidae > Phalangium > Phalangium opilio. The sequence goes on along the minus strand of NW_028324162.1, from coordinate 841,725 downwards.
CTATGTCGTCTTGATTTGTTTTCTTATAATTTCCCATTCCGAATCTCCTTGGAGAGGAGGCAGGTTTACGGATTCATTTATGACACTTAATTTTATTACTTGAACTAGTTTTTTATTCAAAAAAAGAGGATCACTGATCTATTACAACTGTTTTTTAAATCGAAATGATTATTAAGACTAAAGGTTCTTTTTTGGAGCACAGCCCGCTCGATCACGCGATCCACGACTCAAGCTGCACGCGCATCCATAAATAAGTTGGCAAAGGCTTACAGCTGAACTGACACACAATTGTTAAAATAATAGTTTTTAATTCGGCGATTCTACAACCGAATTTACCTCATTTTCAGTAATTGAATAAGGTTTACCGAGGTCCCGTAAAAGAATTTATTTCGCAATACGCCTCCTGATATCCGCCATGTCATTATCGCGGTTGGCTAAAAGCAAGACCAGGCGTAGATTTCTACGCGAAGGGCTCTTCCTACGACTGGACCTATGATTAAGCACAGTGCAATCTTCGGTTGGTTGTTCGGATTTTTTTTTCTTGGATTTAAAAAGAAGTGTGGTCGGAAACGCTCGGATTTATGAACCGTAGCCCGTGGTTGCGTATAAAATAGGGATCGGTGAATTACCGGTGTTCAGCTCCGAACGACATGATTTTAAACGCGTTAACTCGCCAATCGTCTCACATGCAACACAAAATCAACGCGTTAACTCGCCAATCGTGTCACATGCAAGATGATTTTGACGCGATGATTTCGGATTTTTGTCGCGTTGATTTCGGGTTTTTTGTCGCGTTGAATTTCATTTTTAACGCGACAAACTCGCCAATCGTGTCACATGCTACATGATTTTGACGCGTTGAAAATATTTTGACGCGATGATTTCAGTTTTTTGTCGCGTTGAATTTCATTTTTAACGCGACAAACTCGCCAATCGTGTCACATGCTACATGATTTTGACGCGTTGAAAATATTTTGACGCGATGATTTCGGATTTTTGTCGCGTTGATTTCGGGTTTTTTGTCGCGTTGAATTTCATTTTTAACGCGACAAACTCGCCAATCGTGTCACATGCTACATGATTTTGAGGCGTTGAAAATATTTTGACGCGATGATTTCGGTTTTTTTGTCGCGTTGATTTCTGTTTTTTGTCGCCTTGAATTTCATTTTTAACGCGACAAACTCGCCAATCGTGTCACATGCTACATGATTTTGACGCGATGATTTCGGATTTTTGTCGCGTTGATTTCGGTTTTTTTGTCGCGTTGAATTTCATTTTTAACGCGACAAACTCGCCAATCGTGTCACATGCTACATGATTTTGACGCGTTGAAAATATTTTGACGCATTGATTTCGGATTTTTGTCGCGTTGATTTCGGGTTTTTTGTCGCGTTGAATTTCATTTTTAACGCGACAAACTCGCCAATCTTGTCACATGCTACATGATTTTGACGCGTTGAAAATATTTTGACGCGATGATTTCGGATTTTTGTCGCGTTGATTTCGGGTTTTTTGTCGCGTTGAATTTCATTTTTAACGCGACAAACTCGCCAATCGTGTCACATGCTACATGATTTTGACGCGTTGAAAATATTTTGACGCGATGATTTCGGATTTTTGTCGCGTTGAATTTCATTTTTAACGCGACAAACTCGCCAATCGTGTCACATGCTACATGATTTTGACGCGTTGAAAATATTTTGACGCGATGATTTCGGATTTTTGTCGCGTTGATTTCGGGTTTTTTGTCGCGTTGAATTTCATTTTTAACGCGACAAACTCGCCAATCGTGTCACATGCTACATGATTTTGAGGCGTTGAAAATATTTTGACGCGATGATTTCGGTTTTTTTGTCGCGTTGATTTCTGTTTTTTGTCGCCTTGAATTTCATTTTTAACGCGACAAACTCGCCAATCGTGTCACATGCTACATGATTTTGACGCGATGATTTCGGATTTTTGTCGCGTTGATTTCGGTTTTTTTGTCGCGTTGAATTTCATTTTTAACGCGACAAACTCGCCAATCGTGTCACATGCTACATGATTTTGACGCGTTGAAAATATTTTGACGCGATGATTTCGGATTTTTGTCGCGTTGATTTCGGGTTTTTTGTCGCGTTGAATTTCATTTTTAACGCGACAAACTCGCCAATCTTGTCACATGCTACATGATTTTGACGCGTTGAAAATATTTTGACGCGATGATTTCGGATTTTTGTCGCGTTGATTTCGGGTTTTTTGTCGCGTTGAATTTCATTTTTAACGCGACAAACTCGCCAATCGTGTCACATGCTACATGATTTTGACGCGTTGAAAATATTTTGACGCGATGATTTCGGATTTTTGTCGCGTTGATTTCGGTTTTTTTGTCGCGTTGAATTTCATTTTTAACGCGACAAACTCGCCAATCGTGTCACATGCTACATGATTTTGAGGCGTTGAAAATATTTTGACGCGATGATTTCGGTTTTTTTGTCGCGTTGATTTCTGTTTTTTGTCGCCTTGAATTTCATTTTTAACGCGACAAACTCGCCAATCGTGTCACATGCTACATCATTTTGACGCGTTGAAAATATTTTGACGCGATGATTTCGGATTTTTGTCGCGTTGATTTCGGTTTTTTTGTCGCGTTGAATTTCATTTTTAACGCGACAAACACGCCAATCGTGTCACATGCTACATGATTTTGACGCGTTGAAAATATTTTGACGCGATGATTTCGGATTTTTGTCGCGTTGATTTCGGGTTTTTTGTCGCGTTGAATTTCAGTTTTAACGCGACAAACTCGCCAATCGTGTCACATGCTACATGATTTTGAGGCGTTGAAAATATTTTGACGCGATGATTTCGGTTTTTTTGTCGCGTTGATTTCTGTTTTTTGTCGCCTTGAATTTCATTTTTAACGCGACAAACTCGCCAATCGTGTCACATGCTACATGATTTTGACGCGATGATTTCGGATTTTTGTCGCGTTGATTTCGGTTTTTTTGTCGCGTTGAATTTCATTTTTAACGCGACAAACTCGCCAATCGTGTCACATGCTACATGATTTTGACGCGTTGAAAATATTTTGACGCGATGATTTCGGATTTTTGTCGCGTTGATTTCGGGTTTTTTGTCGCGTTGAATTTCATTTTTAACGCGACAAACTCGCCAATCTTGTCACATGCTACATGATTTTGACGCGTTGAAAATATTTTGACGCGATGATTTCGGATTTTTGTCGCGTTGATTTCGGGTTTTTTGTCGCGTTGAATTTCATTTTTAACGCGACAAACTCGCCAATCGTGTCACATGCTACATGATTTTGACGCGTTGAAAATATTTTGACGCGATGATTTCGGATTTTTGTCGCGTTGATTTCGGTTTTTTTGTCGCGTTGAATTTCATTTTTAACGCGACAAACTCGCCAATCGTGTCACATGCTACATGATTTTGAGGCGTTGAAAATATTTTGACGCGATGATTTCGGTTTTTTTGTCGCGTTGATTTCTGTTTTTTGTCGCCTTGAATTTCATTTTTAACGCGACAAACTCGCCAATCGTGTCACATGCAAGATGATTTTGACGCGTTGAAAATATTTTGACGCGATGATTTCGGATTTTTGTCGCGTTGATTTCGGGTTTTTTGGCGCGTTGAATTTCATTTTTAACGCGACAAACTCGCCAATCGTGTCACATGCTACATGATTTTGACGCGTTGAAAATATTTTGACGCGATGATTTCGAATTTTTGTCGCGTTGAATTTCATTTTTAACGCGACAAACTCGCCAATCGTGTCACATGCAAGATGATTTTGACGCGTTGAAAATATTTTGACGCGATGATTTCGGATTTTTGTCGCGTTGATTTCGGGTTTTTTGTCGCGATGAATTTCATTTTTAACGCGACAAACTCCCCAATCGTGTCACATGCTACATGATTTTGACGCGATGATTTCGAATTTTTGTCGCGTTGAATTTCATTTTTAACGCGACAAACTCGCCAATTGTGTCACATGCTACATGATTTTGACGCGTTGAAAATATTTTGACGCGTTGATTTCGAATTTTTGTCGCGTTGAATTTCCTTTTTAACGCGACAAACTCGCCAATCGTGTCACATGCTACATGATTTTGACGCGTTGAAAATATTTTGACGCGATGATTTCGGATTTTTGTCGCGTTGATTTCGGGTTTTTTGTCGCGTTGAATTTCATTTTTAACGCGACAAACTCGCCAATCGTGTCACATGCTACATGATTTTGAGGCGTTGAAAATATTTTGACGCGATGATTTCGGTTTTTTTGTCGCGTTGATTTCTGTTTTTTGTCGCCTTGAATTTCATTTTTAACGCGACAAACTCGCCAATCGTGTCACATGCTACATCATTTTGACGCGTTGAAAATATTTTGACGCGATGATTTCGGATTTTTGTCGCGTTGATTTCGGTTTTTTTGTCGCGTTGAATTTCATTTTTAACGCGACAAACACGCCAATCGTGTCACATGCTACATAATTTTGACGCGTTGAAAATATTTTGACGCGATGATTTCGGATTTTTGTCGCGTTGATTTCGGGTTTTTTGGCGCGTTGAATTTCATTTTTAACGCGACAAACTCGCCAATCGTGTCACATGCTACATGATTTTGACGCGTTGAAAATATTTTGACGCGATGATTTCGAATTTTTGTCGCGTTGAATTTCATTTTTAACGCGACAAACTCGCCAATCGTGTCACATGCAAGATGATTTTGACGCGTTGAAAATATTTTGACGCGATGATTTCGGATTTTTGTCGCGTTGATTTCGGGTTTTTTGTCGCGATGAATTTCATTTTTAACGCGACAAACTCCCCAATCGTGTCACATGCTACATGATTTTGACGCGATGATTTCGAATTTTTGTCGCGTTGAATTTCATTTTTAACGCGACAAACTCGCCAATTGTGTCACATGCTACATGATTTTGAAGCGTTGAAAATATTTTGACGCGTTGATTTCGAATTTTTGTCGCGTTGAATTTCCTTTTTAACGCGACAAACTCGCCAATCGTGTCACATGCTACATGATTTTGACGCGTTGAAAATATTTTGACGCGATGATTTCGGATTTTTGTCGCGTTGATTTCGGGTTTTTTGTCGCGTTGAATTTCATTTTTAACGCGACAAACTCGCCAATCGTGTCACATGCTACATGATTTTGAGGCGTTGAAAATATTTTGACGCGATGATTTCGGTTTTTTTGTCGCGTTGATTTCTGTTTTTTGTCGCCTTGAATTTCATTTTTAACGCGACAAACTCGCCAATCGTGTCACATGCTACATCATTTTGACGCGTTGAAAATATTTTGACGCGATGATTTCGGATTTTTGTCGCGTTGATTTCGGTTTTTTTGTCGCGTTGAATTTCATTTTTAACGCGACAAACACGCCAATCGTGTCACATGCTACATAATTTTGACGCGTTGAAAATATTTTGACGCGATGATTTCGGATTTTTGTCGCGTTGATTTCGGGTTTTTTGGCGCGTTGAATTTCCTTTTTAACGCGACAAACTCGCCAATCGTGTCACATGCTACATGATTTTGACGCGTTGAAAATATTTTGACGCGATGATTTCGAATTTTTGTCGCGTTGAATTTCATTTTTAACGCGACAAACTCGCCAATCGTGTCACATGCAAGATGATTTTGACGCGTTGAAAATATTTTGACGCGATGATTTCGGATTTTTGTCGCGTTGATTTCGGGTTTTTTGTCGCGATGAATTTCATTTTTAACGCGACAAACTCCCCAATCGTGTCACATGCTACATGATTTTGACGCGATGATTTCGAATTTTTGTCGCGTTGAATTTCATTTTTAACGCGACAAACTCGCCAATTGTGTCACATGCTACATGATTTTGACGCGTTGAAAATATTTTGACGCGTTGATTTCGAATTTTTGTCGCGTTGAATTTCCTTTTTAACGCGACAAACTCGCCAATCGTGTCACATGCTACATGATTTTGACGCGTTGAAAATATTTTGACGCGATGATTTCGGATTTTTGTCGCGTTGATTTCGGTTTTTTTGTCGCGTTGAATTTCATTTTTAACGCGACAAACTCGCCAATCGTGTCACATGCTACATGATTTTGAGGCGTTGAAAATATTTTGACGCGATGATTTCGGTTTTTTGTCGCGTTGATTTCTGTTTTTGTCGCCTTGAATTTCATTTTTAACGCGACAAACTCGCCAATCGTGTCACATGCAAGATGATTTTGACGCGATGATTTCGGATTTTTGTCGCGTTGAATTTCATTTTTAACGCGACAAACTCGCCAATCGTGTCACATGCAAGATGATTTTGACGCGTTGAAAATATTTTGACGCGATGATTTCGGATTTTTGTCGCGTTGATTTCGGGTTTTTTGTCGCGTTGAATTTCATTTTTAACGCGACAAACTCGCCAATCGTGTCACATGCTACATGATTTTGAGGCGTTGAAAATATTTTGACGCGATGATTTCGGTTTTTTTGTCGCGTTGATTTCTGTTTTTTGTCGCCTTGAATTTCATTTTTAACGCGACAAACTCGCCAATCGTGTCACATGCTACATCATTTTGACGCGTTGAAAATATTTTGACGCGATGATTTCGGATTTTTGTCGCGTTGATTTCGGTTTTTTTGTCGCGTTGAATTTCATTTTTAACGCGACAAACACGCCAATCGTGTCACATGCTACATAATTTTGACGCGTTGAAAATATTTTGACGCGATGATTTCGGATTTTTGTCGCGTTGATTTCGGGTTTTTTGTCGCGTTGAATTTCATTTTTAACGCGACAAACTCGCCAATCGTGTCACATGCAAGATGATTTTGACGCGTTGAAAATATTTTGACGCGATGATTTCGGATTTTTGTCGCGTTGATTTCGGGTTTTTTGTCGCGATGAATTTCATTTTTAACGCGACAAACTCCCCAATCGTGTCACATGCTACATGATTTTGACGCGATGATTTCGAATTTTTGTCGCGTTGAATTTCATTTTTAACGCGACAAACTCGCCAATTGTGTCACATGCTACATGATTTTGACGCGTTGAAAATATTTTGACGCGTTGATTTCGAATTTTTGTCGCGTTGAATTTCCTTTTTAACGCGACAAACTCGCCAATCGTGTCACATGCTACATGATTTTGACGCGTTGAAAATATTTTGACGCGATGATTTCGGATTTTTGTCGCGTTGATTTCGGGTTTTTTGTCGCGTTGAATTTCATTTTTAACGCGACAAACTCGCCAATCGTGTCACATGCTACATGATTTTGAGGCGTTGAAAATATTTTGACGCGATGATTTCGGTTTTTTTGTCGCGTTGATTTCTGTTTTTTGTCGCCTTGAATTTCATTTTTAACGCGACAAACTCGCCAATCGTGTCACATGCTACATGATTTTGACGCGTTGAAATTATTTTGACGCGATGATTTCGGATTTTTGTCGCGTTGATTTCGGTTTTTTTGTCGCGTTGAATTTCATTTTTAACGCGACAAACTCGCCAATCGTGTCACATGCTACATGATTTTGACGCGTTGAAAATATTTTGACGCGATGATTTCGGATTTTTGTCGCGTTGATTTCGGGTTTTTTGTCGCGTTGAATTTCATTTTTAACGCGACAAACTCGCCAATCTTGTCACATGCTACATGATTTTGACGCGTTGAAAATATTTTGACGCGATGATTTCGGATTTTTGTCGCGTTGATTTCGGGTTTTTTGTCGCGTTGAATTTCATTTTTAACGCGACAAACTCACCAATCGTGTCACATGCAAGATGATTTTGACGCGATGATTTCGGATTTTTGTCGCGTTGAATTTCATTTTTAACGCGACAAACTCGCCAATCGTGTCACATGCTACATGATTTTGAGGCGTTGAAAATATTTTGACGCGATGATTTCGGTTTTTTTGTCGCGTTGATTTCGGTTTTTTGTCGCCTTGAATTTCCTTTTTAACGCGACAAACTCGCCAATCGTGTCACATGCTACATGATTTTGACGCGTTGAAAATATTTTGACGCGATGATTTCGGATTTTTGTCGCGTTGATTTCGGGTTTTTTGTCGCGTTGAATTTCATTTTTAACGCGACAAACTCGCCAATCGTGTCACATGCTACATGATTTTGACGCGTTGAAATTATTTTGACGCGATGATTTCGGATTTTTGTCGCGTTGATTTCGGGTTTTTTGTCGCGTTGAATTTCATTTTTAACGCGACAAACTCGCCAATCTTGTCACATGCTACATGATTTTGACGCGTTGAAAATATTTTGACGCGATGATTTCGGATTTTTGTCGCGTTGATTTCGGGTTTTTTGTCGCGTTGAATTTCATTTTTAACGCGACAAACTCACCAATCGTGTCACATGCAAGATGATTTTGACGCGATGATTTCGGATTTTTGTCGCGTTGAATTTCATTTTTAACGCGACAAACTCGCCAATCGTGTCACATGCTACATGATTTTGAGGCGTTGAAAATATTTTGACGCGATGATTTCGGTTTTTTTGTCGCGTTGATTTCGGTTTTTTGTCGCCTTGAATTTCCTTTTTAACGCGACAAACTCGCCAATCGTGTCACATGCTACATGATTTTGACGCGTTGAAAATATTTTGACGCGATGATTTCGGATTTTTGTCGCGTTGATTTCGGGTTTTTTGTCGCGTTGAATTTCATTTTTAACGCGACAAACTCGCCAATCGTGTCACATGCTACATGATTTTGAGGCGTTGAAAATATTTTGACGCGATGATTTCGGTTTTTTTGTCGCGTTGATTTCTGTTTTTTGTCGCCTTGAATTTCATTTTTAACGCGACAAACTCGCCAATCGTGTCACATGCAAGATGATTTTGACGCGATGATTTCGGATTTTTGTCGCGTTGAATTTCATTTTTAACGCGACAAACTCGCCAATCGTGTCACATGCTACATGATTTTGACGCGTTGAAAATATTTTGACGCGATGATTTCGGATTTTTGTCGCGTTGATTTCGGGTTTTTTGTCGCGTTGAATTTCATTTTTAACGCGACAAACTCGCCAATCGTGTCACATGCTACATGATTTTGACGCGTTGAAAATATTTTGACGCGATGATTTCGGATTTTTGTCGCGTTGATTTCGGGTTTTTTGTCGCGTTGAATTTCATTTTTAACGCGACAAACTCGCCAATCGTGTCACATGCTACATGATTTTGACGCGTTGAAAATATTTTGACGCGATGATTTCGGATTTTTGTCGCGTTGATTTCGGTTTTTTTGTCGCGTTGAATTTCATTTTTAACGCGACAAACTCGCCAATCGTGTCACATGCTACATGATTTTGAGGCGTTGAAAATATTTTGACGCGATGATTTCGGTTTTTTGTCGCGTTGATTTCTGTTTTTGTCGCCTTGAATTTCATTTTTAACGCGACAAACTCGCCAATCGTGTCACATGCTACATCATTTTGACGCGTTGAAAATATTTTGACTCGATGATTTCGGATTTTTGTCGCGTTGATTTCGGTTTTTTTGTCGCGTTGAATTTCATTTTTAACGCGACAAACACGCCAATCGTGTCACATGCTACATGATTTTGACGCGTTGAAAATATTTTGACGCGATGATTTCGGATTTTTGTCGCGTTGATTTCGGGTTTTTTGTCGCGTTGAATTTCATTTTTAACGCGACAAACTCGCCAATCGTGTCACATGCAAGATGATTTTGACGCGATGATTTCGGATTTTTGTCGCGTTGAATTTCATTTTTAACGCGACAAACTCGCCAATCGTGTCACATGCTACATGATTTTGACGCGTTGAAAATATTTTGACGCGATGATTTCGGATTTTTGTCGCGTTGATTTCGGGTTTTTTGTCGCGTTGAATTTCATTTTTAACGCGACAAACTCGCCAATCGTGTCACATGCTACATGATTTTGAGGCGTTGAAAATATTTTGACGCGATGATTTCGGTTTTTTTGTCGCGTTGATTTCTGTTTTTTGTCGCCTTGAATTTCATTTTTAACGCGACAAACTCGCCAATCGTGTCACATGCAAGATGATTTTGACGCGATGATTTCGGATTTTTGTCGCGTTGAATTTCATTTTTAACGCGACAAACTCGCCAATCGTGTCACATGCTACATGATTTTGACGCGTTGAAAATATTTTGACGCGATGATTTCGGATTTTTGTCGCGTTGATTTCGGGTTTTTTGTCGCGTTGAATTTCATTTTTAACGCGACAAACTCGCCAATCGTGTCACATGCTACATGATTTTGAGGCGTTGAAAATATTTTGACGCGATGATTTCGGTTTTTTTGTCGCGTTGATTTCTGTTTTTTGTCGCCTTGAATTTCATTTTTGTTGTTGTTTGACGCAAGAACGACTCTGGGATTAACTGGTTATTAACTCTTTATTAATTTAGTTAAAACATTTTAGTTAATTTCCGGGAACAATATACTGAACTGACTTTGAGAACTGACTAAGAACAACTGACAAACGTTATCGGAATGTTATCCGGTTATATAGTTAAGGCATCGCGATAAAAAATAAAGATTACAAGAATGACCGCGATGCATAAAAAACACAAGTACAGAAAATATAATCTGGATATAGATAAAAAACAACCGGTATTATCTCTAATTTACAACAGTCCCTCTTAATATCGGTGGTTTCAATCTTCTATCCAGGGGGTGGTCATTTAATTATTTCCAGTCCAAGGGCTTTGACGCAGAGGAGATGCTTCGGACGGAACAGGCTCTTTGTACAGATGTCAGCTGGCATTTCCTCTGTTGGTAGATACCGCAAGGCTATATGTCCCTGGTCGTAGGTGTCTCGAATGAAGTGGTGCCGGATATCAATGTGCTTCGTTCTGGCATGGAAAACAGGATTCTGAACGAGTTTCTGGGCACCCTGGTTGTCGTTGTACAGCTCGATCGCCTGAACTGATACTCCAAGTTCGTTGAGAAGTCCCTTGAGATATATGGCTTCTTTGGTTGCGTCGGACATTGCCATATATTCTGCTTCTGTACTGGACAAGGCAACAGTTCGCTGTTTTCGGGCTTCCCAGGATACTGCAGCGCCGGCTAGTTTGAAGACATATCCAGTATATGACTTCCTATCTTTCGGACAGCCTCCATAGTCTGCATCAACGAAACCTTGGATTGGCAATCCGGTCTTCCGATAAAGCAACCCATGATGAAGAGTTCCCTTCAGGTATCTCAGAACTCTTTTCCCGGCAATCCAATGAGTTTCGTCATAACTTGTGTTGAACTGGCTCAACGCGCTGACTGAATACGCCATATCCGGTCGTGATGACACTACCAGGTACATGAGAGAGCCGACCAGAGATTGATACGGAATACGACTGATCTCTTCTGCTACTGGGTGTTCTGGACTTTGCAACTTGTTGTTGGCATCCATTGGAGTCGCTATTGTTTTGGAATCTTGCATGTTGAAACGTTCCAGGACCGTTTCTGCATATTTCGCTTGGGAAATCCGGATGGTATTTTGTTTTAGATCTTGGTGAAATTCCATTCCGAGACAGTGATGGATTGGCCCCAGGTCCTTCATATCGAATTTTCTCCCAAGTTCATGCTTTACATCAGTCATCCAATCCGGGTTGTTGCTTGCAAGGATCAGATCGTCTACGTAGACTCCAATGATCATAACATCTTCCGCGACTCGTAAAACGTATAAGCAGGGGTCGCTCTTCAATGGTGTCATTCCAATTTCCGAAAGTCTTTGATGTAACTTCTTGTACCATTGGCGGCCCGATTGTTTTAAGCCGTAGAGGGATTTCTTGATACGACACACTTTATGTCCCTCTTCTTCCAGGTCGCTGGTCCATTTCTTTGCTCTGGCAATGATCGACTTGTCGAACCGGGTTGACTTGACGATTTCTTCGAGGGATTCTGTTAATCCTTCCGGGACGACCATATATATTTCTTCCTCGAGTTCGCCATTAAGATAGGCCGTGACGACATCCATTTGGTGGACTTCCAAACCGATTTCCACAGCAAGGGCCATAAGCAGTCTTATCGAGCTGGATCTAATGACGGGTGCGAACGTCTCTTGGTAGTCGATCCCTGGTCTCTGGGCAAAACCTTTCGCTACGAGCCTGGCTTTCCTTTTCTCTACTTCTCCGCTGGGTAAGTACTTCGTTCGGAAGACTAAACGATTTCCAAGGACCTTCTGGTTTTCCGGACAGTCAACGATGTCCCAGGTTTCGCACTTGATAAGCGAAACGAACTCTTCCGTTACTGCTTTCTTCCAATCGTTTGCGTACGGAGAAGCCAGGGCTTGCTTCAAGGACAAAGGTTCTGATAAGATGGCTAGGTTTGCTGACTCATCGGACAGGATTTCTTGCTCGTCAGTAGCCTCTTCAGTAGACTCTTCTGAGGCGCTCGGAATCATGTTGAACCTTTTCTTCGGTCGTCCGGGTGCTCCAGTTCTTATTTTCTTCGGTCTGCCAGGACCTTTCTTCAGAACGAGGGTTTCTGAGGTTTTTTCGAAGACGTCCTCGTTTTCCTGGGCATTAGATTCTTCCGGGATTTCATCTTTGAACTCCTTTTTGACTTCTTTGAATTCTTCTCTTCCTGGCGGTTTTACAGCGTGTGTAGTGGCCGGGATTTCGATTTCGCCTTTAGCTTTGCATTCGTATTTCAGGTTTACTTCTGGAGTGACGAAATCATCATATCCGCCTTGTTTATTGAATTCTCCCAGGAACTTGACATTGCGACTTCGGTAGATTTGCTTCTCGGACGGAACCCATAGTCGATAGGCCTTCGAGACTTGAGAATAGCCGATGAAAACGCATTCTTTGCTCCTGGCTGCAAACTTCCCCTTCCTTTTATCTTCGTCCAACAGCAAAGCTTTGTCGCCGAAAATCTTCAAATGTTGCAGGGATGGCTTCTTTCCGGTCCATCTGGTAAATGGTACTTCTCCATTTATGCTCCGGGAAGGACAACGGTTTCGAATGTAATTGGCCGTGGCCATCGCTTCTGCCCAGAATGATGGTGGAAGTTGCGCTTGTATCATCATACATCGGGCCATATCCAGGAGTGTTCTGTTCTTTCTTTCAGCAATGCCATTCTGTTCCGGGGTGTATGGTACGGTGAGTCTTCTTTTTATCCCAGAGTCTTTCAGGAATCTGTCGAATTCATTGTTGCAGTATTCGGTACCGTTGTCGGACTGCAATGTCTTGATTTTTCTCCCGGTTTCCACTTCAGCTCGATGCTTGAATTCTTTGAAGGCTTTCAACACTTCGCTCTTGTGTTTTAAAAAGCTGACTTCACTCCACCGGGAATAATCATCAGTGAAAACGACGATGTACTTGGCTCCGCTCATCGATGTTACTCTCATCGGCCCGCATACGTCAGAGTGTACAATTTCCAGGACATGCGAGGATCGGCTATCTTCGGTTTTCGGGAACGGCTCCTTCGATTGCTTTCCTTTGATACAGATTTGGCAGATTCCCAGGCTCCCATCTTTTTCAATGTTGAGTCCCGTAGCCAAATTCTTCCGGGCCATTTCCTTCAAACTTCTCTCGTTCAAATGACCGAGTAGGAAATGCCAGTTTTCCAGGTTGCTTCTAGGCTTTATTTCCGATTGCACTGCATGGACCGTTTCTTCAGCCTTTCTCAGGAAATAAAGGTCTCCAACTCTGTCAGCAACTGCAATCACTTCCCCGGTTGCCGTCTTAATCCAGGCCTGCGACTTCTTGAATATGACCTCATGTCCTTTGTCTGTCATCTTGGCAATGGATAGGAGATTTGTTCTTAAATCCGGGACATGAAGGGCTCGTTCCAGGCGAAGAATTCGATTGTCGCTGCCATTCGTTGCGTGTACTTTTACTTCGCCAACACCTCGTATCTTCGTTGACTCTGCAGTGGCCAGGTTTAAAGACTTCGTGGTCACTTCGTAAACGTTGAAGCAGTCTTTGCTGGAAGTCATATGCGAGGTGGCTCCGCTGTCCAGGCACCAGGAATCGTGATAAGCCTTCAGGTGCAATGCGAATTCTTCCTCGGCCAAATTTTCTGCCAGTACATGATGGGCGTTTTCTTTCTTTCTGGTTCTTACGCCTGAACCATTGTTTCTGTCGGGGCAATCGGCTACCTTGTGGCCGGGTTTCCTGCATCCATGACACTTGTACTTGAAGGTCGTGCTTCCTCGTCCACGTAAGCCTCTTCCTCTACCCCTACTGCCCATCATCGCATTCTGCACGGGTTCGTCTTCTTTAGACTGCTTGGCGTCCGATTCCTCCAGGATCTTTATTTTCAAGGCTTCCGGATCAGGTAACGCATCCCTGGACTCTATTGCGCACCGGAAGTTCTCGTACGATTCTGGTAGACTGTATAACAACATAATGGCCAGTAGGTCGTCGTTTACAGCTACTCCCATGTCAGCCAACTTGTCTACTGCATCGAAAAATTCTCGGAGGTGATCCCGGACATCTTCTCCCTCCTTCATTTTCTTGAGGGTCAGTTTCTTCAGCAGCGTGGCTTTCCGGGCAGGTCCACTGGACTGGTAGATGGATTCGAGCTTCTGCCATACTTCCCGTGAGGTCGTGCAATTCTTTACTTGCTTCAACTCCGACGGACTGATCGACAAGATTAGGTCCGCTCTTGCCTTCCGATCATTACTGTCCCAGGTAGCGACCGCCTGGGCGTTTCCTTCCGTTCCCCGTACCGGAGTTGGCCTCGTTGAAGTTCCATCTACGTACTCCCAGAGGTCGTTCTTCTGAAGCAGGGCTTCCACTTGCATTTTCCAGGTATCATAATTATCTTTAGTTAACGTCTCGATTCGTCCCAGGTGATTTCCGGCCATTCTTCTTCTGACTCCGCACCTTCAAGGATAATCTTCCCGGCGTTGAACTTCTTATGACTTCTAAACCTCTGCGCAGTGGAAGCGTGCTGGGCCCATAACCTGTTGTTGTTTGACGCAAGAACGACTCTGGGATTAACTGGTTATTAACTCTTTATTAATTTAGTTAAAACATTTTAGTTAATTTCCGGGAACAATATACTGAACTGACTTTGAGAACTGACTAAGAACAACTGACAAACGTTATCGGAATGTTATCCGGTTATATAGTTAAGGCATCGCGATAAAAAATAAAGATTACAAGAATGACCGCGATGCATAAAAAACACAAGTACAGAAAATATAATCTGGATATAGATAAAAAACAACCGGTATTATCTCTAATTTACAACAATTTTTAACGCGACAAACTCGCCAATCGTGTCACATGCTACATCATTTTGACGCGTTGAAAATATTTTGACGCGATGATTTCGGATTTTTGTCGCGTTGATTTCGGTTTTTTTGTCGCGTTGAATTTCATTTTTAACGCGACAAACACGCCAATCGTGTCACATGCTACATAATTTTGACGCGTTGAAAATATTTTGACGCGATGATTTCGGATTTTTGTCGCGTTGATTTCGGGTTTTTTGTCGCGTTGAATTTCATTTTTAACGCGACAAACTCGCCAATCGTGTCACATGCAAGATGATTTTGACGCGTTGAAAATATTTTGACGCGATGATTTCGGATTTTTGTCGCGTTGATTTCGGGTTTTTTGTCGCGATGAATTTCATTTTTAACGCGACAAACTCCCCAATCGTGTCACATGCTACATGATTTTGACGCGATGATTTCGAATTTTTGTCGCGTTGAATTTCATTTTTAACGCGACAAACTCGCCAATTGTGTCACATGCTACATGATTTTGACGCGTTGAAAATATTTTGACGCGTTGATTTCGAATTTTTGTCGCGTTGAATTTCCTTTTTAACGCGACAAACTCGCCAATCGTGTCACATGCTACATGATTTTGACGCGTTGAAAATATTTTGACGCGATGATTTCGGATTTTTGTCGCGTTGATTTCGGGTTTTTTGTCGCGTTGAATTTCATTTTTAACGCGACAAACTCGCCAATCGTGTCACATGCTACATGATTTTGAGGCGTTGAAAATATTTTGACGCGATGATTTCGGTTTTTTTGTCGCGTTGATTTCTGTTTTTTGTCGCCTTGAATTTCATTTTTAACGCGACAAACTCGCCAATCGTGTCACATGCTACATGATTTTGACGCGTTGAAATTATTTTGACGCGATGATTTCGGATTTTTGTCGCGTTGATTTCGGTTTTTTTGTCGCGTTGAATTTCATTTTTAACGCGACAAACTCGCCAATCGTGTCACATGCTACATGATTTTGACGCGTTGAAAATATTTTGACGCGATGATTTCGGATTTTTGTCGCGTTGATTTCGGGTTTTTTGTCGCGTTGAATTTCATTTTTAACGCGACAAACTCGCCAATCTTGTCACATGCTACATGATTTTGACGCGTTGAAAATATTTTGACGCGATGATTTCGGATTTTTGTCGCGTTGATTTCGGGTTTTTTGTCGCGTTGAATTTCATTTTTAACGCGACAAACTCACCAATCGTGTCACATGCAAGATGATTTTGACGCGATGATTTCGGATTTTTGTCGCGTTGAATTTCATTTTTAACGCGACAAACTCGCCAATCGTGTCACATGCTACATGATTTTGAGGCGTTGAAAATATTTTGACGCGATGATTTCGGTTTTTTTGTCGCGTTGATTTCGGTTTTTTGTCGCCTTGAATTTCCTTTTTAACGCGACAAACTCGCCAATCGTGTCACATGCTACATGATTTTGACGCGTTGAAAATATTTTGACGCGATGATTTCGGATTTTTGTCGCGTTGATTTCGGGTTTTTTGTCGCGTTGAATTTCATTTTTAACGCGACAAACTCGCCAATCGTGTCACATGCTACATGATTTTGAGGCGTTGAAAATATTTTGACGCGATGATTTCGGTTTTTTTGTCGCGTTGATTTCTGTTTTTTGTCGCCTTGAATTTCATTTTTAACGCGACAAACTCGCCAATCGTGTCACATGCAAGATGATTTTGACGCGATGATTTCGGATTTTTGTCGCGTTGAATTTCATTTTTAACGCGACAAACTCGCCAATCGTGTCACATGCTACATGATTTTGACGCGTTGAAAATATTTTGACGCGATGATTTCGGATTTTTGTCGCGTTGATTTCGGGTTTTTTGTCGCGTTGAATTTCATTTTTAACGCGACAAACTCGCCAATCGTGTCACATGCTACATGATTTTGAGGCGTTGAAAATATTTTGACGCGATGATTTCGGTTTTTTTGTCGCGTTGATTTCTGTTTTTTGTCGCCTTGAATTTCATTTTTAACGCGACAAACTCGCCAATCGTGTCACATGCTACATGATTTTGACGCGTTGAAATTATTTTGACGCGATGATTTCGGATTTTTGTCGCGTTGATTTCGGTTTTTTTGTCGCGTTGAATTTCATTTTTAACGCGACAAACTCGCCAATCGTGTCACATGCTACATGATTTTGACGCGTTGAAATTATTTTGACGCGATGATTTCGGATTTTTGTCGCGTTGATTTCGGGTTTTTTGTCGCGTTGAATTTCATTTTTAACGCGACAAACTCGCCAATCTTGTCACATGCTACATGATTTTGACGCGTTGAAAATATTTTGACGCGATGATTTCGGATTTTTGTCGCGTTGATTTCGGGTTTTTTGTCGCGTTGAATTTCATTTTTAACGCGACAAACTCGCCAATCGTGTCACATGCTACATGATTTTGACGCGTTGAAAATATTTTGACGCGATGATTTCGGATTTTTGTCGCGTTGATTTCGGGTTTTTTGTCGCGTTGAATTTCATTTTTAACGCGACAAACTCGCCAATCGTGTCACATGCTACATGATTTTGACGCGTTGAAAATATTTTGACGCGATGATTTCGGATTTTTGTCGCGTTGATTTCGGTTTTTTTGTCGCGTTGAATTTCATTTTTAACGCGACAAACTCGCCAATCGTGTCACATGCTACATGATTTTGAGGCGTTGAAAATATTTTGACGCGATGATTTCGGTTTTTTGTCGCGTTGATTTCTGTTTTTTGTCGCCTTGAATTTCATTTTTAACGCGACAAACTCGCCAATCGTGTCACATGCTACATCATTTTGACGCGTTGAAAATATTTTGACTCGATGATTTCGGATTTTTGTCGCGTTGATTTCGGTTTTTTTGTCGCGTTGAATTTCATTTTTAACGCGACAAACACGCCAATCGTGTCACATGCTACATGATTTTGACGCGTTGAAAATATTTTGACGCGATGATTTCGGATTTTTGTCGCGTTGATTTCGGGTTTTTTGTCGCGTTGAATTTCATTTTTAACGCGACAAACTCGCCAATCGTGTCACATGCAAGATGATTTTGACGCGTTGAAAATATTTTGACGCGATGATTTCGGATTTTTGTCGCGTTGATTTCGGGTTTTTTGTCGCGATGAATTTCATTTTTAACGCGACAAACTCCCCAATCGTGTCACATGCTACATGATTTTGACGCGATGATTTCGAATTTTTGTCGCGTTGAATTTCATTTTTTACGCGACAAATTCGCCAATTGTGTCACATGCTACATGATTTTGACGCGTTGAAAATATTTTGACGCGTTGATTTCGAATTTTTGTCGCGTTGAATTTCCTTTTTAACGCGACAAACTCGCCAATCGTGTCACATGCTACATGATTTTGACGCGTTGAAATAATTTTGACGCGATGATTTCGGATTTTTGTCGCGTTGATTTCGGTTTTTTTGTCGCGTTGAATTTCATTTTTAACGCGACAAACTCGCCAATCGTGTCACATGCTACATGATTTTGACGCGTTGAAAATATTTTGACGCGATGATTTCGGATTTTTGTCGCGTTGATTTCGGGTTTTTTGTCGCGTTGAATTTCATTTTTAACGCGACAAACTCGCCAATCTTGTCACATGCTACATGATTTTGACGCGTTGAAAATATTTTGACGCGATGATTTCGGATTTTTGTCGCGTTGATTTCGGGTTTTTTGTCGCGTTGAATTTAATTTTTAACGCGACAAACTCACCAATCGTGTCACATGCAAGATGATTTTGACGCGATGATTTCGGATTTTTGTCGCGTTGAATTTCATTTTTAACGCGACAAACTCGCCAATCGTGTCACATGCTACATGATTTTGAGGCGTTGAAAATATTTTGACGCGATGATTTCGGTTTTTTTGTCGCGTTGATTTCGGTTTTTTGTCGCCTTGAATTTCCTTTTTAACGCAACAAACTCGCCAATCGTGTCACATGCTACATGATTTTGAGGCGTTGAAAATATTTTGACGCGATGATTTCGGTTTTTTTGTCGCGTTGATTTCTGTTTTTTGTCGCCTTGAATTTCATTTTTAACGCGACAAACTCGCCAATCGTGTCACATGCAAGATGATTTTGACGCGATGATTTCGGATTTTTGTCGCGTTGAATTTCATTTTTAACGCGACAAACTCGCCAATCGTGTCACATGCTACATGATTTTGACGCGTTGAAAATATTTTGACGCGATGATTTCGGATTTTTGTCGCGTTGATTTCGGGTTTTTTGTCGCGTTGAATTTCATTTTTAACGCGACAAACTCGCCAATCGTGTCACATGCTACATGATTTTGAGGCGTTGAAAATATTTTGACGCGATGATTTTGGTTTTTTTGTCGCGTTGATTTCTGTTTTTTGTCGCCTTGAATTTCATTTTTAACGCGACAAACTCGCCAATCGTGTCACATGCTACATGATTTTGACGCGTTGAAATTATTTTGACGCGATGATTTCGGATTTTTGTCGCGTTGATTTCGGTTTTTTTGTCGCGTTGAATTTCATTTTTAACGCGACAAATTCGCCAATTGTGTCACATGCTACATGATTTTGACGCGTTGAAAATATTTTGACGCGTTGATTTCGAATTTTTGTCGCGTTGAATTTCCTTTTTAACGCGACAAACTCGCCAATCGTGTCACATGCTACATGATTTTGACGCGTTGAAATTATTTTGACGCGATGATTTCGGATTTTTGTCGCGTTGATTTCGGTTTTTTTGTCGCGTTGAATTTCATTTTTAACGCGACAAACTCGCCAATCGTGTCACATGCTACATGATTTTGACGCGTTGAAAATATTTTGACGCGATGATTTCGGATTTTTGTCGCGTTGATTTCGGGTTTTTTGTCGCGTTGAATTTCATTTTTAACGCGACAAACTCGCCAATCTTGTCACATGCTACATGATTTTGACGCGTTGAAAATATTTTGACGCGATGATTTCGGATTTTTGTCGCGTTGATTTCGGGTTTTTTGTCGCGTTGAATTTAATTTTTAACGCGACAAACTCACCAATCGTGTCACATGCAAGATGATTTTGACGCGATGATTTCGGATTTTTGTCGCGTTGAATTTCATTTTTAACGCGACAAACTCGCCAATCGTGTCACATGCTACATGATTTTGACGCGTTGAAAATATTTTGACGCGATGATTTCGGATTTTTGTCGCGTTGATTTCGGGTTTTTTGTCGCGTTGAATTTCATTTTTAACGCGACAAACTCGCCAATCGTGTCACATGCTACATGATTTTGACGCGTTGAAAATATTTTGACGCGATGATTTCGGATTTTTGTCGCGTTGATTTCGGGTTTTTTGTCGCGTTGAATTTCATTTTTAACGCGACAAACTCGCCAATCGTGTCACATGCTACATGATTTTGACGCGTTGAAAATATTTTGACGCGATGATTTCGGATTTTTGTCGCGTTGATTTCGGTTTTTTTGTCGCGTTGAATTTCATTTTTAACGCGACAAACTCGCCAATCGTGTCACATGCTACATGATTTTGAGGCGTTGAAAATATTTTGACGCGATGATTTCGGTTTTTTGTCGCGTTGATTTCTGTTTTTTGTCGCCTTGAATTTCATTTTTAACGCGACAAACTCGCCAATCGTGTCACATGCTACATCATTTTGACGCGTTGAAAATATTTTGACTCGATGATTTCGGATTTTTGTCGCGTTGATTTCGGTTTTTTTGTCGCGTTGAATTTCATTTTTAACGCGACAAACACGCCAATCGTGTCACATGCTACATGATTTTGACGCGTTGAAAATATTTTGACGCGATGATTTCGGATTTTTGTCGCGTTGATTTCGGGTTTTTTGTCGCGTTGAATTTCATTTTTAACGCGACAAACTCGCCAATCGTGTCACATGCAAGATGATTTTGACGCGATGATTTCGGATTTTTGTCGCGTTGAATTTCATTTTTAACGCGACAAACTCGCCAATCGTGTCACATGCTACATGATTTTGACGCGTTGAAAATATTTTGACGCGATGATTTCGGATTTTTGTCGCGTTGATTTCGGGTTTTTTGTCGCGTTGAATTTCATTTTTAACGCGACAAACTCGCCAATCGTGTCACATGCTACATGATTTTGAGGCGTTGAAAATATTTTGACGCGATGATTTTGGTTTTTTTGTCGCGTTGATTTCTGTTTTTTGTCGCCTTGAATTTCATTTTTAACGCGACAAACTCGCCAATCGTGTCACATGCTACATGATTTTGACGCGTTGAAAATATTTTGACGCGTTGATTTCGAATTTTTGTCGCGTTGAATTTCCTTTTTAACGCGACAAACTCGCCAATCGTGTCACATGCTACATGATTTTGACGCGTTGAAATTATTTTGACGCGATGATTTCGGATTTTTGTCGCGTTGATTTCGGTTTTTTTGTCGCGTTGAATTTCATTTTTAACGCGACAAACTCGCCAATCGTGTCACATGCTACATGATTTTGAGGCGTTGAAAATATTTTGACGCGATGATTTCGGTTTTTTGTCGCGTTGATTTCTGTTTTTTGTCGCCTTGAATTTCATTTTTAACGCGACAAACTCGCCAATCGTGTCACATGCTACATCATTTTGACGCGTTGAAAATATTTTGACTCGATGATTTCGGATTTTTGTCGCGTTGATTTCGGTTTTTTTGTCGCGTTGAATTTCATTTTTAACGCGACAAACACGCCAATCGTGTCACATGCTACATGATTTTGACGCGTTGAAAATATTTTGACGCGATGATTTCGGATTTTTGTCGCGTTGATTTCGGGTTTTTTGTCGCGTTGAATTTCATTTTTAACGCGACAAACTCGCCAATCGTGTCACATGCAAGATGATTTTGACGCGATGATTTCGGATTTTTGTCGCGTTGAATTTCATTTTTAACGCGACAAACTCGCCAATCGTGTCACATGCTACATGATTTTGACGCGTTGAAAATATTTTGACGCGATGATTTCGGATTTTTGTCGCGTTGATTTCGGGTTTTTTGTCGCGTTGAATTTCATTTTTAACGCGACAAACTCGCCAATCGTGTCACATGCTACATGATTTTGAGGCGTTGAAAATATTTTGACGCGATGATTTTGGTTTTTTTGTCGCGTTGATTTCTGTTTTTTGTCGCCTTGAATTTCATTTTTAACGCGACAAACTCGCCAATCGTGTCACATGCTACATGATTTTGACGCGTTGAAAATATTTTGACGCGTTGATTTCGAATTTTTGTCGCGTTGAATTTCCTTTTTAACGCGACAAACTCGCCAATCGTGTCACATGCTACATGATTTTGACGCGTTGAAATTATTTTGACGCGATGATTTCGGATTTTTGTCGCGTTGATTTCGGTTTTTTTGTCGCGTTGAATTTCATTTTTAACGCGACAAACTCGCCAATCGTGTCACATGCTACATGATTTTGACGCGTTGAAAATATTTTGACGCGATGATTTCGGATTTTTGTCGCGTTGATTTCGGGTTTTTTGTCGCGTTGAATTTCATTTTTAACGCGACAAACTCGCCAATCTTGTCACATGCTACATGATTTTGACGCGTTGAAAATATTTTGACGCGATGATTTCGGATTTTTGTCGCGTTGATTTCGGGTTTTTTGTCGCGTTGAATTTAATTTTTAACGCGACAAACTCACCAATCGTGTCACATGCAAGATGATTTTGACGCGATGATTTCGGATTTTTGTCGCGTTGAATTTCATTTTTAACGCGACAAACTCGCCAATCGTGTCACATGCTACATGATTTTGACGCGTTGAAAATATTTTGACGCGATGATTTCGGATTTTTGTCGCGTTGATTTCGGGTTTTTTGTCGCGTTGAATTTCATTTTTAACGCGACAAACTCGCCAATCGTGTCACATGCTACATGATTTTGACGCGTTGAAAATATTTTGACGCGATGATTTCGGATTTTTGTCGCGTTGATTTCGGGTTTTTTGTCGCGTTGAATTTCATTTTTAACGCGACAAACTCGCCAATCGTGTCACATGCTACATGATTTTGACGCGTTGAAAATATTTTGACGCGATGATTTCGGATTTTTGTCGCGTTGATTTCGGTTTTTTTGTCGCGTTGAATTTCATTTTTAACGCGACAAACTCGCCAATCGTGTCACATGCTACATGATTTTGAGGCGTTGAAAATATTTTGACGCGATGATTTCGGTTTTTTTGTCGCGTTGATTTCTGTTTTTTGTCGCCTTGAATTTCATTTTTAACGCGACAAACTCGCCAATCGTGTCACATGCTACATGATTTTGACGCGTTGAAATTATTTTGACGCGATGATTTCGGATTTTTGTCGCGTTGATTTCGGTTTTTTTGTCGCGTTGAATTTCATTTTTAACGCGACAAACTCGCCAATCGTGTCACATGCTACATGATTTTGACGCGTTGAAAATATTTTGACGCGATGATTTCGGATTTTTGTCGCGTTGATTTCGGGTTTTTTGTCGCGTTGAATTTCATTTTTAACGCGACAAACTCGCCAATCTTGTCACATGCTACATGATTTTGACGCGTTGAAAATATTTTGACGCGATGATTTCGGATTTTTGTCGCGTTGATTTCGGGTTTTTTGTCGCGTTGAATTTAATTTTTAACGCGACAAACTCACCAATCGTGTCACATGCAAGATGATTTTGACGCGATGATTTCGGATTTTTGTCGCGTTGAATTTCATTTTTAACGCGACAAACTCGCCAATCGTGTCACATGCTACATGATTTTGACGCGTTGAAAATATTTTGACGCGATGATTTCGGATTTTTGTCGCGTTGATTTCGGGTTTTTTGTCGCGTTGAATTTCATTTTTAACGCGACAAACTCGCCAATCGTGTCACATGCTACATGATTTTGACGCGTTGAAAATATTTTGACGCGATGATTTCGGATTTTTGTCGCGTTGATTTCGGGTTTTTTGTCGCGTTGAATTTAATTTTTAACGCGACAAACTCACCAATCGTGTCACATGCAAGATGATTTTGACGCGATGATTTCGGATTTTTGTCGCGTTGAATTTCATTTTTAACGCGACAAACTCGCCAATCGTGTCACATGCTACATGATTTTGACGCGTTGAAAATATTTTGACGCGATGATTTCGGTTTTTTTGTCGCGTTGATTTCGGTTTTTTGTCGCCTTGAATTTCCTTTTTAACGCGACAAACTCGCCAATCGTGTCACATGCTACATGATTTTGAGGCGTTGAAAATATTTTGACGCGATGATTTCGGTTTTTTTGTCGCGTTGATTTCTGTTTTTTGTCGCCTTGAATTTCATTTTTAACGCGACAAACTCACCAATCGTGTCACATGCAAGATGATTTTGACGCGATGATTTCGGATTTTTGTCGCGTTGAATTTCATTTTTAACGCGACAAACTCGCCAATCGTGTCACATGCTACATGATTTTGACGCGTTGAAAATATTTTGACGCGATGATTTCGGATTTTTGTCGCGTTGATTTCGGGTTTTTTGTCGCGTTGAATTTCATTTTTAACGCGACAAATTCGCCAATTGTGTCACATGCTACATGATTTTGACGCGTTGAAAATATTTTGACGCGTTGATTTCGAATTTTTGTCGCGTTGATTTCGGGTTTTTTGTCGCGTTGAATTTCATTTTTAACGCGACAAACTCGCCAATCGTGTCACATGCTACATGATTTTGAGGCGTTGAAAATATTTTGACGCGATGATTTCGGTTTTTTTGTCGCGTTGATTTCGGTTTTTTGTCGCCTTGAATTTCCTTTTTAACGCGACAAACTCGCCAATCGTGTCACATGCTACATGATTTTGACGCGTTGAAAATATTTTGACGCGATGATTTCGGATTTTTGTCGCGTTGATTTCGGGTTTTTTGTCGCGTTGAATTTCCTTTTTAACGCGACAAACTCGCCAATCGTGTCACATGCTACATGATTTTGAGGCGTTGAAAATATTTTGACGCGATGATTTCGGTTTTTTTGTCGCGTTGATTTCTGTTTTTTGTCGCCTTGAATTTCATTTTTAACGCGACAAACTCGCCAATCGTGTCACATGCAAGATGATTTTGACGCGATGATTTCGGATTTTTGTCGCGTTGAATTTCATTTTTAACGCGACAAACTCGCCAATCGTGTCACATGCTACATGATTTTGACGCGTTGAAAATATTTTGACGCGATGATTTCGGATTTTTGTCGCGTTGATTTCGGGTTTTTTGTCGCGTTGAATTTCATTTTTAACGCGACAAACTCGCCAATCGTGTCACATGCTACATGATTTTGAGGCGTTGAAAATATTTTGACGCGATGATTTCGGTTTTTTTGTCGCGTTGATTTCTGTTTTTTGTCGCCTTGAATTTCATTTTTAACGCGACAAACTCGCCAATCGTGTCACATGCAAGATGATTTTGACGCGATGATTTCGGATTTTTGTCGCGTTGAATTTCATTTTTAACGCGACAAACTCGCCAATCGTGTCACATGCTACATGATTTTGACGCGTTGAAAATATTTTGACGCGATGATTTCGGATTTTTGTCGCGTTGATTTCGGGTTTTTTGTCGCGTTGAATTTCATTTTTAACGCGACAAACTCGCCAATCGTGTCACATGCTACATGATTTTGAGGCGTTGAAAATATTTTGACGCGATGATTTCGGTTTTTTTGTCGCGTTGATTTCGGTTTTTTGTCGCCTTGAATTTCCTTTTTCACGCGACAAACTCGCCAATCGTGTCACATGCTACATGATTTTGACGCGTTGAAAATATTTTGACGCGATGATTTCGGATTTTTGTCGCGTTGATTTCGGGTTTTTTGTCGCGTTGAATTTCATTTTTAACGCGACAAACTCGCCAATCGTGTCACATGCTACATGATTTTGAGGCGTTGAAAATATTTTGACGCGATGATTTCGGTTTTTTTGTCGCGTTGATTTCTGTTTTTTGTCGCCTTGAATTTCATTTTTAACGCGACAAACTCGCCAATCATGTCACATGCTACATGATTTTGACGCGTTGAAAATATTTTGACGCGATGATTTCGGATTTTTGTCGCGTTGATTTCGGTTTTTTTGTCGCGTTGAATTTCATTTTTAACGCGACAAACTCGCCAATCTTGTCACATGCTACATGATTTTGACGCGTTGAAAATATTTTGACGCGATGATTTCGGATTTTTGTCGCGTTGATATCGGATTTTTGTCGCGTTGATTTCGGGTTTTTTGTCGCGTTGAATTTCATTTTTAACGCGACAAACTCGCCAATCGTGTCACATGCTACATGATTTTGACGCGTTGAAAATATTTTGACGCGATGATTTCGAATTTTTGTCGCGTTGAATTTCATTTTTAACGCGACAAACTCGCCAATCTTGTCACATGCAAGATGATTTTGACGCGTTGAAAATATTTTGACGCGATGATTTCGGATTTTTGTCGCGTTGATTTCGGGTTTTTTGTCGCGATGAATTTCATTTTTAACGCGACAAACTCCCCAATCGTGTCACATGCTACATGATTTTGACGCGTTGAAAATATTTTGACGCGATGATTTCGAATTTTTGTCGCGTTGAATTTCATTTTTAACGCGACAAACTCGCCAATCGTGTCACATGCTACATGATTTTGACGCGTTGAAAATATTTTGACGCGATGATTTCGGATTTTTGTCGCGTTGATTTCGGGTTTTTTGTCGCGTTGAATTTCATTTTTAACGCGACAAACTCGCCAATCGTGTCACATGCAAGATGATTTTGACGCGATGATTTCGGATTTTTGTCGCGTTGAATTTCATTTTTAACGCGACAAACTCGCCAATCGTGTCACATGCTACATGATTTTGACGCGTTGAAAATATTTTGACGCGATGATTTCGGATTTTTGTCGCGTTGAATTTCATTTTTAACGCGACAAACTCCCCAATCGTGTCACATGCTACATGATTTTGACGCGTTGAAAATATTTTGACGCGACGATAATTTAGACCAATGATATACTAGATTTGATGTCGTGAAACTGGTAATGGACCAATTATGTTAGTGAAGATCATTAAACAGCTCCCTTTGGGCAAATGTTTCTGGTTATTGGACAAAGGTTGAGCCACTAGAAAACCATCGAAAATGAACGACACGATTTTGTCGCGTTAAAATGAAAATCAACGCGACGAGACGATTTCATCGCGTTAAAATATTTTCAACGCGTTAAAATTATTTTGTCGCGTTAAAATTTAAAGTCACGCCTTTGCCACTCCCTCCTGATTTCCGTAATATGATTCGTTAAAATATTTTTGTCAAAAATATCCGTGGATTTGGTTGGTTATAAATTTTAACGCGACAAAAAATTTTTGTCGCGTTGATTTTAAATTTTAACGCGTTGATTTGTGTTACATGTGACACGATTGGCGTTCCATACCCGAGATGAGGACGGGCTCTTGGGGGATGATGGTCAGTCGCGAACGCAAATCGGACAAGCCCAATCCCTCCACTTCCACCCCGTCTACGACGATCTGACCGCGCACCCCTTCGATGAGACGGAAGAGTGCCAGCGTCAGCGACGACTTTCCGGCGCCTGTCCGCCCCACCACGCCCACCTTCTTTCCAGCCTCAATACTGACATCAATGTCCTGCAAGACCAAATCCAATCCTTCGCGGTATCTGGTGCTGTAGTTCTGGAATATGATTTGTCCTCGTTGAGGCCAGTCAGCAGGTGGTTGAGATTCTGGTTTCTCCCACTCGGCCTCGGACTTCAAACGACAGTATTCGTCAACTCTTTCCACGGAGACGACATTTGATTCAAAAACCGTAGAGCCAGCGATGAAGAATTTCAGATATTGCACAAGCTGTTAGATCAAAATATTAAATTAGCACTAAATTTGCAGAAAATGAATAATTAGCGCAATTTAGTGATTTACTATCTAAATTCAAGGGAATTTTTCGTTAGACATTTAAATTCAAAAGAATAATATATTTTATAAATATGACCCGATAAAGCCTTAAGTGTAAAGAAAATGATATTTCACCAAAAGTATACAAAATAAAACAAAAGTTCCCATCAATTAGGTGCCTGGTCATGCACGTTTCCTAAATTTCGTACCCTCTTTCCAGGAGGTGTTACCATCCTGACATTACACATGCATTTTAGTACCTCTCCGTGGCGTTATCGTCACTCGGAGAAGTAATAAAGCTTGTCAACGCCATTTCATGAAATGACAATTAAAGGGTTTCTTGAAAACGTATCAGAATGTTATCCAAACTAGCTTCTGCACTCTAAAAAAATAAAGAAAAACATACAAAAATGCGGCCCTAGGTTTAAAATTACATTGTCGCTAGAACCTGGTTGCTGTGATATTTTGCTCATTTAATCTGTCATTCAAACCCCCGCATGCAATTTCATCTCTTTGTTAATTAAGTCTTTTTTTATTCGTCCCACTTTGGAGATGTTTCACAATCAAGCTAGTATCAAGAGTTAAAAGAAAAACCAGCGGATATTTTGACTTACTGGCTTCGTCTCCACTTACCCGATCGGCATTAGCCAAGATCAATCCTAGAAAATCAGGTGACAGAGTCTCTTTGCTCAAAATGATGAAAATTGTGGTGCAAAACATCAAGCAATTGCTCAAGATATTGTGTCGTACTGTCAGCCATCTGGAAAGAAATTGTACTTTATTGAATGTCCGAATTGCTTTGCATCCACATTAAGGTTTCAACCCAAAGGTAATAATGAAGTGTAGATGCTGATAACAGGCTGTGATCCCAAAACGAAAAAGACGCGATTGAAATCGGGCTTTATTGACGCAATTGCAAAATTACCTTTGTGCCATGGTCATCATGTAGTTAGCGGCAGTGCTTTCGTCGATCAGTTTTAAAAAGTGTCCTTCGAAGTTCTGTACGGCGTCACACGCTCTGATGACAGTGCTCCCAGCCACTGATCCTCCCACATGCGAAAACAAGAAGGAATTTCTCAAGCTGGTTATCCGCTTGAATTGACGATTGCTCGACATCAAGAAACGCTGCCAAATAAATGGGAAAAGCTTCGGTTTAAATGATATATTTTGAAGTAATTCATTCCAGAAGTGGGCTCGAGCACTCCGCCGTTAAGATGCAATAAAATACGTAAGTGTCAAAACATTTAAAGAGATTTAATAATTCAAGGAATTGTATTTCGCTGGGTTAAGAAGTCGTGGAACCAAGTCATCTTTCCCGTAGCTGTTAGGGATTTTCTACGCTTAATAATACTTCTCAAAAAAATCTTATAATGCCTATTAAGATCATTAAATGTCCAAAATAATATAGCCTTTTTTCAATGTTGATTTTTATGTTTTCTATTTTATCAGACCCTCTAATGCAACCAACTCCCAGATTATTAAAAATCAAAAGTGTTTACCCCCTAATCGTTACGAATTCTGTGTTTAACCACAACAATTAATAATTGAGAGTGATACTGGATAATTACGTATGACAGGAGACTAAAATCAAGATCCTACCTGAAGTTAAAGGTATCCAACGAACACGACAATGCAGGGAATTATGAATAACGGTAAATATACTGCAATAGCTAAGGTGTAAACAACTAAAAATATCAATCCGACATTGGTTGCTCTTAACATCGGAGAAAATTGCTGGTCAAGGGCGTCGATATCTTGGGAGAAGCGATTGAGTATCCTTCCAAGGGGGGTCGTGTCGAAGAAGAACATGGGAGGGCGAAGTACGCTTTCGAGCATTTTCCCATGTAGACAGTTTGCAGCTCGTAGACAGCGAAGAACGCTGATGATAACGTACAAAAATGTTTGAATGGCTTGGGTTAGACCAAGAGCGAGTAAGACTGCTATACGGGTTGCCTTTAAGTCAGGGTTTGCTTGAAAATCTTTCTTGGAGTCTGCGCACTACAAAGACAGCCATTACACTGACGTGAAATTGAGGACTACAACACTGGTGATTATTGCTTCGAAGAGCGCATACCATGTTATACCGTAGGCTTTAAAATATTGTTTTTATTGTGATACGGATATCTGCAAATGCGCAATAACATTATCACGAGGAAAAATATGTGTGTAGAGAGTTTTAGTTCTCAAGAAGACAAGAAACGTCCAAACTCTCCTCGTATATTATAGAGCGCATACGTTTCCTTCTTTGAGTGTCTCTTTAGTCATGAGCTTTGCCTCATCTTCATGGGAGGCTTTTCCTTGCGTTGCACGAATTAACCTCTCAGCTTTGATATTTCAAGTTCCACTAAAATTGCGTTACCAAAATTCATAAATTAGCAAGGCTTGTTCAACTTGAAAGAAACAATTCCAGAACTTTAAAAAAAGAGCTATCTCAACAAATAGTGCAGGCCAAATGGCTGTTGTTTGGTACAGTTAATTGCTATGAGTTAGGCCTAAAGTTTTTCTACTACGTACTGGCTATAGATAGTGTAGATATAACTCCAAATTTAATCACGACGCTTCAACTTTGTCATCGTCGTTCATGTGATGACTGAAATAATCTCTGGCCATTCCCTGACCACTCATGATTTCGTCATAGGTTCCCCTCTCGATGATCCGACCGTTGTTCATGAAGAAGATCTCGTCCATTTCTCGGATGAAGCTCAAGCAGGAGGCTCGAGGGGACGGATGAATTCCTTCCAAGCATATCAGTGCCACACTACCGAAACAATGTATCCGCAACCCACAGAGGGTTGCCAATAGCGGGTTGGGCCATTTAAGACAACACCTGCGCGAGGGCGAAGCGGCCGAGCAGAACCTTAAACGAACTGGACTAGGAACGGTCTGAACCAAGTTTGAACCCAAGCAACCCCCGAACCGGCACACTGAACTCGGGCCCCCTCCGCCACAAGAAGTCCTTTTGCTCTTATCCATCACAGCTAGTACAGCGACTATGTCCACGCAATGCTGAGACAACTAATTCGGATCGTCTACATCCACAGTTCTTCACACAAGAGGTTTCGCAGTTACAGATAATGAGTATTAAACGTTGGTCTTGAATGGCGTGAATGGGACTTAGGATTCGGGATCGCGAACCCATCCCCATTCTTCGGGGTTTAAATCGTTTCCTAGCCATTGTAGTAGCGCAATTGCTTGGTTCTTTTGCTAGACTATCACACCCGAATTGGAACGTCTTCCTTCTTAAATCTGAAACCAAAACGACACTAAGAAGAGAATCTCAATTGGAGGCATTTGAGAAAAAAAGGTTCAGAGAACACTTCTTTCATTTACAAGGTGTAACTGGATGTGGTTATGACAAGGCGGGGTTTAAAGTAATGACAGATAATCAACATCTTACAAATACGTTGAGAGTTTTTAATGGAAATATTAAAACAGCAATAGCTAGGAAACGATTTAATCCCGAACAGTGGGGATGGATTCGCTATCGTTAAAGTCAAAGACCCATTCACACCACTCTGATTCCTGCATCACATATAGCTTTGCTTTCCTTTGATTCACATTTTAGGATAGTTATCGTTTAGTGACCATTTTTAAAGATGGGGTCGATAACTTAGACTTGGAAATAGTTATTTTTATGGTGTATAATACGTTCAAGAAAATCATCTACTTAGTAAAGAAATATCGAAAAAATTTATATATCGGTAATATATTTGGAATTTCACGCAGTCATTTTCCAAGATGGTGCCCAAACTATCAGTAGCACGTCTTCAATATTCAAGTATGATGTTTAGACGGTCTTCAACAATAAACTTACTAATTTTCATAATTTTTGAAAAGTATACTGTATCTAAGTGACATTCCCGGCGGCCATTTTCCAGCATGGTGGCCAAAATATATCATGAATGGCTTCAATATTTTACTGTGAGGTTCACAAAGCTTTCATTATAATATCTATAAATTTTCATAATTTTCCAACAACATGGAGAAATAAACTGTACCTAGCATTCACGGCGGCCATTTTCCAGTATGGCGACCATACTATCGAACACAGAGCTGTGAAATTTTACTATGAGTTTCATGTGGATTCATTCATAATATGCACCAATTTTCGTAATTTTTGAAGAAGAATATGGAATACATTGATGCAGGCATTCCCGGCGGCCATTTTCCAAGATGGCGGCGAAAGCTCACGCTCTACAGCAGGGGACTTTTAGTATATTTTTTGTTGGGTCAAAAACAAAACATGTACCAATTTTCATCTTTATGTTCAAATGTTCTAGGTCAAGCCCTTTTTTAGCTTATCTGTCCTGGCCTAAAAGCTGAATTCTTAATTCTAAACATCATTCTGAACTACATTCTGCGAATCTCTTACATCTCAGAATTTACCTAGTAATACGATGTAAGTATGATCAATCTCTACCTTGATATTGTAAAATATTTCTAAGGATTTTCAAAACATTATACGAATCCCCTGAAGATTTTCCCTATTTCTACCACGAAAGGTGTATCAGTAACTCCAGACTGTAATATTTTCATTGGAGCTCTGGATGGAAGTGTCGGCATCGCATTGACTGAAAGTCATTGACTGAAAGTCATTTCAAACAACCTCGGAAGAACGATCAAATATATTCAATCTTGGGAAGCGATTCCATTGAAAACACTTCGTTTTTCTTCGAAGGATCAGAAACAAGACGAGTCCAGCTGAGCATTTTCCAAAATCTGAGAGTGGTGGACGTGAGAGAAATAGTCCTCGGGTTAGTGTTCCGGCTGATCGCGATGCCCTCCAGGTTGACCTTGATGCTATCGTTAGGTGGGGCTCATCTCATGGGCTCAGTTTTAATATTGGCAAGTGTAAGATACTCCACCTTGGCCGCAAGAACCCCTCTTTCGATTACTCCATTAATTCGGCTCCCTAAACTAAGTCTCTTTGCGAACGTGATCTAGGCATCCTAATAGACTGCCTTCTCAAGATGTCAACCCAGTGTTCAAAAGTCGCCAAGCGCGTGCGTAGCATCACGGGTATGATTCGCCGCAACCTAAATTTCCGGTCCTTACCCCATATCAAAACATTATACAACTCTCTGGTCCTCCCCATATTCGATTTTTGCTCCCCAATTTGGTCTCCCCGTCTTAAATTGGATCTTTATGCCTTACAAAGGACACAAAGCGCTTACACTAAGCTTCCCAACAAACACAGTTCCTCTCCTGCACCCCAACGCCTCTCTTTACTTAATATTGACCCGGTCCACATACGACATAAAATTAACAACTTATGCCTTGTCCATAACCTTATCAACGGTCACCTCGACATTGACTTCTCCCTCTTTTTCACCAGAAATACGAGCGGGAATACCCGTGGTCACTCTCAAAAATTGGTCAAACCACGAGCCCTAACCACCTTTCGGCAGACCCATGTTTCCTATATTGTAATTAATGACTGGAACTCCTTGCCCCCTAGCATTATTGCCATTACCAACAAATCTCTGTTTCGTATTAAACTCTCTGAACATTTTAACAACATGATTTAAACCCCGATGCATCCCCGTTTTTTGTTATTTTTTCAATTATTTTCACTTAAGTATTTTCATTGGTATTTTAGACCTCTGTTTTAACATTATCCTAGTCATTGTATACTTTTCTTGTCACGGCTCCCTCACTATAACCGCCGTCTGCTTACAAGACACTAAGCTGTCGTTGCGGATGTCGTATAAATAAATAAATAAATAAATAAATAACTGGGACGAATTATGGAAAGCAGTACCTAACCAAAAGGGGTTTCACTTTAACGCAATACACCTGGAAGACGCTGATGGACCAATACGACGAAGTCATAGCGTATCACAACGAAGTGAAACGAATATTCAATAGTATCAAACGAGACGTACTGAACACTATAACAGAATTCGTGAATAAGCAATGTAATGGTTGTAAAATTGATCATCCTTCACAAAAACAACACGATTGTCTCATGATTGATTGGAACACGCGTTTAAATACGTATTTTGTAGATGGGATGGATACTATTAGTTATTCCGAAATTACCCATAAACTTGACACCTTTTTAAATGAGGATAATCGCGATGCGATTATGTCTTTCATTGTATGTAACGCTAAGAAAATGTTGTATAAAACTGAAGATTTTTAAATTTAACAATAAATATTTAGTATTAAAGTGTCAATTCTCTATATCGTAGCTCATTTAAAATCATGGAGCCAGTTATGAAGCATCCATTCACTGGACTTGTCTCAGGTCCAACGCAATGTGGAAAGTCACATTTTATAGCGAAATTAATTAAGCATAATGCGTCCTGCATTTCTCCACCTCCCCAAAGAATAGTTTGGTGTTATACAGAGCACCAAGAGAAATTATTTAATTCCGTGTTGGAAAATAATCCTAACGTTGAGTTTCACGAGGGTTTATTAGACCCGAGCAATTTGAATCCCGAGGTTAGAAATTTTATAATCCTCGACGATCTATTACGCGAAATAGCTTATAACAAAGACGTCACTAACTTATTTATTCGAGGTTCCCATCATCGTAACACTTCGGTGCTCATTTTAATGCAAAATTTGTTTTATCGCGGGAAAGAAGTTAGGACCCTGAATCTGAATTCTCAATACCTCGTTATTTTCCGTTCGCCTAGAGACGTCTCCAGTGTCTTAAATATCGCTAAACAAATTTCCCCTTCTAATACCAAGTTTGTTGTCGATGCATTTCGTCAAACCGTGGCAAAAATATACGTTTATTTATTTATCGACCTGAAACCAAACACTGCAGATGAATATCGGCTGCGAACGGGAATATTACAAGGGGAAGAAGCCGCTATATTTGTACCAAAATAAAATGACTATATCAACGTCGAAACGGGTGTGTAAAAACTAGAATTTTTTAAAATTTTTGAGCACATGGAACGCGAAACAGAGGAAAGCTATCATCATACTATCGAATCGTGACGCTGTATTAGAGTTAGTCAAATGTTGTATAAATGTACTACGTGGGAACATTCAACTAACAGATGGGCAATAGAGTCAGTTGAAGAAACATCGTAAAGTGTTGCGTAAACTTTGTAGAAAACTCCTTCTCGCTAAGAGAAACCAGATTCTAGTTCAGAAAGTTTTTTTTTACCTCTTTTACTTTCACCGTTACTTTCAATCGTTAGTTCAGTCGCTGGCGCTGCCGTAAACCGCGCCATTAATAAATAATTGCTCGAAAAATGGTATTGGTGTCCGAAGACGCTTTACGTCGAATGAAGAATGCTACCACCGAAGATGTCGCTCTTGAATCGGAAATACCATCCTTGGATAAAGAAATGAAAACTATCCTCGACAAACCTCAAATATCCGAATCGGAGAAATAAACTTTATACAATCAAACTTTACAGCGACACATAGCATCTAATCGAAAACCAATTGAAACACAACAGACATCGGTTAAAAAAACTTGGTACGAAGAAATTGCAACGTCTATCCCACCGAGTATGCTTTCTGACGCGATATCGTTGTATCAGGGGTAAATAACGAAAGGAGTTAGAGACGCTAGCTTCCGTAGTGTAGAATACAGTGGGACTTTCAAACGTAGACACAGAAAAGAGAAAACGCCTCGGTCGCGCCGCCTATAATTCAAAATAAGTATGATATTTTCCAACCAATAGCGTGGCAGTAAAGATTCGAAAGGCATGCTGGGATATCGATTTTCTAATGTCTGCTAGTATTCGTCTGCTTACGACTGAGTGACAATTAGGCTTAGAGTAAAGTTTATTCATTAAGGTGCACTTGAATTAGAAACATGCAACTTTAAAGTTGGTAAATTCCTTATTCGATAATGAAATGGAATTAAATGTCGTTTTTGCATCCTTCAATACAGTTTTAGTTGTTTTAATTTCTTTAGTCACAGATACAGTCGATGATCCTGATCCCACAGTTCCCACTAAGCCTTGGCTCACTGGCCCGACTCTGTCTGTAACCGCGCACTTACGGCAAAACAAGTTTGATCACATTTTGAGGATTTCCCCGGCTTCAAATTGCAAATTGTTGACTTATCTTTCTTCTTTAAATCGCTATTTACTCGCGATTGAATATAATAATTATATTGGGTTGATTTATGAGACGACTTCACAACATCGACACCCGCCATTTTACTTTACCCAGAATACCTTGCGGAGCGAGATTTTAAGGCAAAACTTTTAAGGTTCTGGTCTTATTTACAATACAGTTCCAAAGATGGCACTACGTTAGTTACAAATTCTATGACGTTTCAAGGTCCCACTGTATTCTACACTACGGAAGCTAGCGTCTCTAACTCCTTTCGTTATTTACCCCTGGTTGTATACTTGGACAATGAGGTATATTTCGTGGAACGAACTTGGCGAAATGGAAATTGGGGGAAGGGTGGTGCCCGGAACTAACGTAGTTGATTTAATTTACGATGCGGTTAGAAAAACCATACCAAATACGGACCCAGCGGGTTACAATAGCTTCTACCAGAAGTGGATCATATTAAAGCTCCCTAGAAGTACTGGACGATATAACATCGCTGTGCATCAGCATTGTCTGCCAGCACTGAAGGGAAAAGGGTATATTCGAAACGCAGCGGCGAATTTGTGAACTAAACCAGAGGAATGATTTTGGCGCGAAAGTAGAGCTCGGCATTATCTATCCATTATCCACGTTATTTTATCTTTATCCATACTCGAAAATTATCCACAGAACTTACATGTTAAATCGTATTATAATCCACAACTTTGTTTATAAATAATCGGTTACTCACCAATTTGTGGATAATGGATAGATAATGCCGAGCTCCACGCGAAAGAAATTTTTATTAAGAGTGCGAAAGAAAACAAGTTGTTCCATACAAAGTGTTGGGTTGTGAATATAATAGTAGAAATCGACTTTCTTCCGATTTTATAAAATAATTGGCGGTCTATTCGTATTTGACGAAATTTTTAAACGCTTGTGTTGAAAAGGATATAATTAAAATTCAAATGATCAAAAAAGCCATCATGCAAGAACATTTTTAATGCATTCTTTAAACAGCACTATCTTCCACCGATTTGAAGGCTTTTAGCAGGGAGAGTTGGACCGATTTATTACTAATCAAACGTTCTGTGCGTCGACATAGAAACTCGTTTTCCTTTTTCAAGTACAGCAATTTTTTTCTGTTTTAACGTTTTCCGTTTGTGAAAGATGCTAGTCAATATTTTTCAGTGTTTACAAAAGTTTTAGTCGATTACGGTTAAGTGCTTTTAATATCACATAGATCGTGTTCAAATGTGTGTTTCATTTGGGCATGTAATTAGTTACATTGATCCTAGGTGTTTTCCTAATTAGCGAAGAAACATAAGCCATTATTAATCAAAAATTATCACGCGATAACAAGCTTCGCACTAATCACGACACTGACGGCGGTCTGACAGCCATTACAATCAACCGGAACTTTCTTAGGTCAACGTAACTCCAGATCCGGGTTAATGGGCAAACTATACTTGTAAATCTGAGCTATAGATGGCGGCTTTGGATATCTTGGAAGATCACGCTGTTTACAAAAACATAACCTACGTCCAGTTATTATGGGGAGCTGTAATATGATCCACTTACGACATTACATTTGAATGTGAGGAAATAAATGATAGCAAAGATATTCATTTAATGTGGAGCATATAATGTAATTAACAATTTAAACGAGTATTTTAATTCAAATTCTGCCAAATGTCTTAACTTTAAGATATCTTAGAATTTAAAAAGGCATTAAAATATTAAATGCTCACTTTAAGACGGGTTTTGATTCCGAATTCTTGGAAACCTTTGGTTTTGAGCTCGTCTCTGAATTTGCCGCAGCTAAACGCTTGAATCCTATAGTTTCTCTCGTTTTATCCGTTGATTTTTCAATTATTCTTTAATTTTTTATTTTCAAGCTTAGCAATTTTGTAAATTTTTCCTATAATGTATCAACTTAATTACTCATAAGTAAGAGCTAAAAAATATAAATGCATTCATTATCAGACCCATTGGATATAGTTCGTACATCACTGAGCCTATATTTGTGTAAGCGGTTCCGAGACGAAAATGTGCCAAGTATGGCCACTGGTGACAGTACCATTTTTTAGGGGTTTCTCTATAAACTTAGAAAAAGCAGGATTGCCATAGACTGTAATATTCGCGTATATATTTTATATATAACAAACTGAGTTTTGTGGTTTTTTGTTATTGACAGTTCTTCCTCATTAATAATAGAAGCAAAGCTAGCTCCTTGGTCTTTGCCAATATTGGTCTCATCAGCAGTCTCTTTGCTATTTGAACAAAGAATGTTTGGCATCTCCGTATGCTGCTGGCAACTTAAGGTCTGAGAATAGTTTTCGCAACTAGTTTCCATCACAGACATGCTAGAATTAGGAGCTATAAAAACAAAATCATTTCTAATATGTAAAGTTACACCCCTATCCAATAATTGAACTAGTTATATCAGAAGACGCTCCTTTTTCTAATGGAAACGCGGTTGCTGAAACATCATTTGCGTTAATCCCTAAATTATTAAATGCGCATTTAAGCAATAATCTATTTATGAAGATTTACAAAATACGTTTTTCGTGTTTCGTAACTGAGCAACAACAGTAAGCATAATTGTTGTTTGTTACATCTGCGCTACTTTCGTATTCACAGCACTCGTTCTTTCCACAATCTTTACACAGCACTCGTCCTTTCCACAATCTTTACACAGCACTCGTCCTTTCCACAATCTTTACACAGCACTCGTCTTTTCCACAATCTTTACACAGCACTCGTCCTTTCCACAATCTTTACACAGCACTCGTCCTTTCCACAATCTTTACACAGCACTCGTCCTTTCCACAATCTTTACACAGCACTCGTCCTTTCCACAATCTTTACACAGCACTCGTCCTTTCCACAATCTTTACACAGCACTCGTCCTTTCCACAATCTTTACACAGCACTCGTCCTTTCCACAATCTTTACACAGCACTCGTCCTTTCCACAATCTTTACACAGCACTCGTCCTTTCCACAATCTTTACACAGCACTCGTCCTTTCCACAATCTTTACACAGCACTCGTCCTTTCCACAATCTTTACACAGCAATCGTCCGTTCCACAATCTTTACACGCACCCCTTAGGATGTTCCGACTATCTAACCTTGCTGAACTACAAAAAAATCTTCAAATTAGGAGCAATAAGCGAATATGCATGGGGATGACTGGCAAATTTGTCTTTCACTTGGTCGGATGAAATTAAATCTGCTAAACTAACGCCTTATCACACTAAATATCCATCTCATTGAGAATAACGACTCAAATTCATATAATTAAAAATTACATGTTACCAGGAGCAGATGACAAAGGAGTCTCGGACGCTAGCTTCCACAATATAGAGGGCAATGGGACCCGCGTACGTCACAGCTGTAGCGGTATCGTTTGCCTTAGAGGCGCTATCAGACATTATAGCAGACGATGCTTTTGGTGGATTATATCTGGCGCCAAAGTCTGCTGGGAATTTTTTTTGTAATAACGGACTAACGGGGTCTACTGAGGTTCGTCTTACCCGATCGCGACATTAATATACACAATATAATTACTTTATTCAAACAGCTGTAATCGTTGGTATTAAGATAAAAGATAAGACTACATTTTGAGACCTTAAAGGTAGGAATTAATTGACTGCTACAAGAGGTTGGAAACGAAATCACTGTCTCTTACTTTTTGGGTTTTAGAAGATCGTGAGTGATTTCTTTTCCCAACCTCTTGTAGCTATCATTTAATTCAAGAAGAAATTTAGAAAAATTTGGCACTGAAACACATTTTAGTTTTTTAATAGTGTACATACGTCACTCGCTGGGCTTTTCATTATCAATTTTAGTCTAAAAAAAGATTAAAAAGTCGTTGAAATCCATTTTTTAACTCTAGTACTCGTTAAGCCTAGGCTAATAATAAGCAGACGATACGTATTTTTAAAGAGAGGCTCCAGAGGCGATTTCCCAGATCTCCTTTCGAGACTTTGCAGCCACGCTATTGGTTGGAAAATAAGGCTCAAATTTCCTACGAGAGGTGGCACTGGCGTAATGATTTTGGTTAATATCCGTGACGTTCGCGGATCCCATTGCCCTCTACATTATGGAAGCTAGCGTCCGAGACTCCTTTGTCATCTGCTCCTGATGTTACATATAAAAATAAAAGGTATCAGGATATAAGTAATTTTCATTAAAATTTAGTATAGTCATTCATGAATGACTATGGAAATGGGTTTTGCAGAGTTGACTGATGAACCTAACTATATAATTCGTTTAATATTAATTTGTACGCAATAAAACATATTTGTACTCGGTTTTCACGAGTCTTGGATTACAAAGCTCAAAACGCTATAAGTTTCTAAACTTAATATCCGATGAACAACGGTAAAATTTGGCTGTGCCTCATTAATGCAATTTAATACTATAAAGTTGCCTTCTCTGTAGATATGGCTATGCTCAAGGGCTTCTTTAATTTCCCAAATTTGAGATAATTCTGCTAATGCCCTAATGCCGGTTATGATATATTCCGGTTAATTTGACAATACCAATGAATGCTTAACAGATAAACACACCGAAAAAATAAATACCGAAAATATGTTTCAAATCTCATACATCAATGGTGTCTTAATGGAGCAAACATAGAAATCTGCCAAAGTTGATCTATAAGATAATGGAATTTTGGTTTAATTGACATTTCCGGGTAAAGCCGCCTAAACTCTATTATGGAAAGTTCAACGGCATTTTTCAGTTCAGTCAACCGTTTTTTATAGTATTCATATGTTCTAATATGAACTATTTGAACCAAGAATATGAAGTGTTTTAATTGCCCTTTGACTCATCTGTACCCCTTTCCATTAAAACAAATGGCAAGATTTATATTAGAGTTTGACACGAAGCTGCGGATATTTTTAAAGATCCTTCAGATTTCAAGATAGAACTTTCAATTGTTGGTGATGTGTTTCTATTTTCAAGATAGTAGTATTTAAAATTATTCAGGGCTTGATTTAAACATTGTATCGTAAACAATTTGGCTTCAGAAATGAAAAAACTCAAAACAGCTTTTAATTCAACAAGGGCAACGCCTTCTAACAAAACATGCATAGGGTCATGTGTCGCAATACTTAAGTCAGTACCCTTTATATCAAATCTTCTGTTGTACGCAAACAAAAATGATCTTCGCTGAAGTGTTCAAAAATATTGGGCAACATTTATGAGCGAATCCAACCTCCTCTTTAAAACCCCAAAACCGGTTTGAAGCAAGAGTATCTGTTGGTGTACCAGGTAAAAGGTCAATTAAATTTTTTCTAACGCCATCCATTTTAAGCCCCAAATCTACACCATTCTGAAGTTCACTCATAGGTTGTACAAAATATAAAAGAGTATTTTTTATACCAAATGTCTTAATTTAGGATGATTTAACAATTTCCAGTAATTGCTTCCCCAGCCACGTTTGCTCTCCAACTTTACTTGTTGACCCGTGTAAAAGATAATGAAGAAACTGAAATTGTTTAACAAATAGGCCCGTCACTAAGCCTATTGCAGAGACAAAGAGAGTCTAATGTTACCCTTACCGTAAGCCTAACAGAATTGAAAATTTCATCATCACATTAAATGTTCTATAACCCTATGATATATAGAGTACCTTATTCATTAGGAGCTAAAACGCTTTATCTTTTAAGTTTCTCAATTATTATACTGTTTGACCAACAAAAAAGGTACTGGGACCCAAGTGTTAGGCGATCGCAAAGCAAAATATGTTAACATCTTTGAATTTATCAAGGCGGAACAGTGCTACTGTATATTAAAGTTTAATCTTGAAAGACGATTTGGAACGTATGAAATTACGAATGATACCAATAGTTTCGCAATTATTTCCTTAAAAATCGTATGGAAAGCCTACCCGGATTTGAAAGTTGGCAATGTTATCCGCTTACATTGTTGCAAAATCAAGAGGTTTTTGAAAAATTAAGAGGTTTTTTTAACAAATTATAATAATGACAAGGAAACGAATTCCGATGGAGATGATCTTGAGTTGGATCACGTCGAAGATCCACCTACGGGCGAAGACAACGGGCGAAGACAACGGGAATACCGAAAAACAAAGTTTCCCTTGCGTTGACCCAGATGATGATTCCGCTTTCCCTCGTCACAGCAGAAGGAAGAAGCCTAAATATTTGAACGATTACATACAAAAAATTTAAAATAAATTTAACGTACTTATAGTTTAAAGTTGTTATTTTTATAACTCTTATTTTGCGATTTTCTAAAATATTTGAGCCAATGGTTGATTTTATAAGAATTGATTTTAAAATAAGTGCTGCTACTTCATGGAGAATAGTGTATTTAAAACTAGAAATTAAAAATTATTTTCGGGAGCTTTCGAACCGTGGTTCTTCCTCAGCCGTCTAAATAAACTATTCTCCATGAAGTAGCAGCACTTATTTTAAAATCAATTCTTATAAAGTTTTACCATGGAACAGAATTTTAATATTTATAATGGTTGATTTTTTTACCAATTTTAACCGGGGTTATAAATAACAAGGCGGCCGCTAGCTTTTTTCCCTAGGATAGATGGCGATACGCGCCGAATCTTTCGAGGGACCCTTATGCCTCTCGTTTTACCACGGTTTTGGTTTTTGAGTCTGTTCACACGTGAGGAACGGAGGCATCCATCTCTCGTTCCGGATCGTTATGTAGTTAAACGTGTACTTATTTTTGTAGTGAACATTGAAATTTTACTTTCTTATTTTCATTCATCTCGTTGCTATTCATTATTCCTAATTATTATATAATTATCCTGACTAACGGATACATAAAGGGTTCAGTTTATATTAAAAGTAAAATTAAAGGATCGTTTACTATCAGCTCGAAATAAAACGTTGCAATAATAATGAATACCAACACGAGACTAGAAAAATCAGCTTGGTATGGCTGTAAAGCTGGGGAAGAAGGAGCGTGTGAACACGTTGGTGCAGTTTTATGGTTTATTTTGAACTGTTAACTTGAGGGTAAACTATTCCTTTTGGATGATCAAGCCTGCACGCATAAGTCCAGAACATGGAGTGCCCCAAGTGATCATAAAGTCTTGCTTAAAAGAAGTTTTAATAAGCTCGATTTCATACGTCACACCCCAGGAATGAGTAGTGACGTGCTTTGGGAAAGATGCAAGAAACAACAAGAGTTCAACTGATTAGATAATCAAGGAAATGACAATGATGTAAATATTATGCAGGAGAGGATTAAAAACTGTCGAGAAATTAGAAACTGGCAAAA
This sequence comes from Phalangium opilio, assembly GCF_054372755.1. NCBI lineage: Eukaryota > Metazoa > Arthropoda > Arachnida > Opiliones > Phalangiidae > Phalangium > Phalangium opilio. The sequence goes on along the minus strand of NW_028324162.1, from coordinate 798,265 downwards.
AGCGCTCGATGTTGCGTAAAATTCAACAAGAATACAATTTTGCTCCAGCTATTCGTTTATTGGCAAGGAATGAAAGCGCACCAGCTACAGATCACAATTTTCACCCTACTCAAGAGCACTTAGTCGTGCAGACCCCATTTTCTCTGAGGTTGCTTGAAATAGACCGAAGTGTCAAACCAATTCTAGAGAGAGCCATGTCACTAGCACCCGACACTATGAAACATGTTTTGAATACAGCCATAGTATTAGAAAGTGATAATCGAGAGCAATTAAATTGCCTCTTATGGAAAGGTAAACAGATAGCCAGGATTACAGCCTCAAAATTCTATTAATATGTAAACGAAGATTTAAGATTCGATAACCTACGGTCTAGTAAGTCGATCCAAGTAGTACGCAGATTATGGACTGTTTTTAGCGAAATTTGAAAATGATAAGCTTTGCATTCTTCTAAAGGCCTACTTTTAGACGGAAAAGAACCAAAAATAACTGCTCTTTGAAAGCTAACATCATTGGCAGGCCTTTGAGGTTAAAATTATTCCATCCTAGTTTGCATTTATATCCTCTTTAACCATTATAGAGTGTCAGATTTTCCAAATCTGGCTTAAAAATTCGTAAAGGTCATTGAAACCTTCTAAATCATCACAGCCAGTGTAAAATTTTATCATTGCCGATGAATGAGACACATGTTTAAGAGAAAACCGGCTTGAATCCTTACACGACTTTTCCAAGATGTTAATTTTACTTCTGTGTTTTAAGTTTTCCATCTTTATAGAAGTATTCATTTCGTTTAACACAGCAATTTCTGTTTTCAAAAGGTTAGTTTCTTTCACTTCCTATTTAAGACGTTGCAACTCCTCTTTCAAGTTTAAATTCTCTGTAGACAAATCTTGCCAGGTTTTCTGTAACTTCTCCATACTTTCTAAGCTCGCACGAAGATGGAAAAGTTCATTTCTATGGTCTTGGATAATATCAGTCAATGATACCTGACCAGAGAAACAGTAACTATGATCTATAAGATGATATAAAATATTAGTTCTATCAGGAGTTCATAATAACCCGAAGTACGAAACTGGTTAAAAAGCCCGTAACAACAAAGTTTCGCCGTAAAGTTCAGCGGTTCATACACCGCTTAACTCCCAAAGAAATAGTTACCCCATTTTTTAGCGCCCACGCGCATTAATTTCCCATATTCCGGTTTAGCACTATTTTTATCTTGTGATTTTGGGAGCGAAAATGGCTCACGTCTGCTTCTGTCGGAACGGTGTAAATTAAGCCTTGGCTAAGAAGTTTTCTTTTAATAGCGTTTCTAGTTTTCTATAAAACATTTAAACGATCGTCAATGATGTTTTGTTGTGATATGTGTGAGTGAGAATTCCGTGGTTAAATTAAAACTGTTTGGACAAATTTATTCCCAGTATCTTTAATATAAGAATTGCAACGTGTTTCTACGTTCACCATATCGCCATTTTTCTTTTCGACGAAGATCCCAGCCAACGGAAGATTTGGAACGAAAACCAAGGAACATAGACACCACTACGATATACTGTAAAGTTGTATGTCCATAAACAGGCTAATCCTTTCTATGCGCAACGACAGAATCTTGTTCTTCGCGATTTATACTATTAGCTCTATGGCCAGTTTTATACTCCCCCCCCCGAAGGAGGGTTATTATGAACTCCTGATTTTACTGATTGATATCAAACTGGCAATCAGAGGAACTATAACCTACGTATAATTAAGATAATACAATAAATCACAATTTTTTTAGCTCAATTTTGTATTTTATACCATATATTCCATGCTTAGAAAATCCGTAGAGACCGATTTGTGTGCTACGAGTTCAAGTGGTATAGAAACGGGCAACCATGATTATTACAATTTGTTTAAAATGATTATCGCACACATTACCATATAAGTAATTATATCATAAGATAAGGTATTTTCCATAAGATTATAAGGTATTTTCCATAAGATTATAAGGTATTTTCCATAAGATTATAAGGTATTTTCCATAAGTATGACACTACCTATACTTCGTAATGCTAGAGACGCACAGCTCGAGCAAGTTCGAGAACGACAAGCGAGAATTGACTACACTCGGTTAATTTTGCAATCCATCTTCCTATTTAGCGTGTACTAAGCCTTTGACAGCGCCAGAACCAGGCGTCACTTTACGAAAATCTATGACCTATGTCATTTCATGACAAGCTCCAGTTTGTAACCAGTGATAAACTTATGGAACATATCTTAAAAACTTATGTTATACGAAGGTAAAAGTAAGGTATTTTTGTCATAAATACCAATTGTCTTCTACAAAAATTCCTAATAAATTTCCTTTCTGATCCAAAACATCTTGTGGAATTCTAATTATTTTGAAAAGCATTTTTAATTTAGCACAATACTTGAAAATATAATACTAATTACCTGCTTCCGTCCAAATAGCAATAAGCCCTTTTCGCTACGGAATAGCTGCCAATCGACATTATTATGTCCGTGCTTGTATCCCACAAATTGTATAAAAGTGTTACCGTTTTCAATGGGTTTTCGTAAATGTGGTCTACTTTGTTATGCGATAACGCATCAACCAAAATTTGGGCCGGAATGCCATTTAAATAGCCGAAGCCACCAGTCATGGTTAATTGTTGTGGATAAATTATAGTTTTCTTAAAAAAAAGCCTCGAAATATTTAGTGGCCAACCACTAGCAAAATCACCAGCTAATCGCTGTACAATATTCCAAGGATTGTACTTAGCGGAAAACGAAGCCTTTCCGCTATCCATCTAAAACTCTTATAAATTTAAAATATTTAAATGAAGAAAATTGTGGGTATTTTTAATGTTTTCAGAAATTTAAAACACCAAAACGTTACGGTGGAGGGTGGGGTAGGGTGAAAAGGAAATTCAAGTAATTTTTAATTGATTCTTGTACGAATTGTAAGACCAATCTGCATAGTGAAACATCCTGGAAACACATACGAATGATTTGACAATTCAAATTACTTTGAGATTTCATAGTTAATTAGAAAATTGCACCTTCGACCAATTGCGTAACGCACTGCGTTCTTGTTAAAAAATTACCGTAGCACGCTCTATATCTCGAGCCACGATTGCCACATAGCGAGCAGGTCTTGTTATTAGTAGAAGAATCGATAAAAAAGCTAGATTTTCATTTTCACCGTCCCCTTTAGGTACTTATTTAGGGGCTATCCAACTCTCTCTCCTTTTTACCCACCCGCTATGAGGAAGATCGTCGTTGTTCCTTCGGTTCGAACAGTCCCATTATCAGGATTTTAAAAGTATTGGGGAACGGCATCAAAGTACGGCAGACTCTGGGGAAAGGTTTGAATTTCTGTCGTCTGTCGATCCGTCACAAATGGGGATAAACGAGTAATTCTACGCGTGACTTAAATTTCCTTATATTCACAAGTGTTTGCAAAGCCTAGTCATCCGCAAGGATTATATTTGGTCATCGTTTAAATTGTTTGTATTGTAATATTAGGGAATCCCCCCCCTACGAGTAGGTGAAGCCCCAAATTTTATAATAACATTTGCAATAAATCAATTTAAAATATAATCTCTAAAGACAAAGGATAGTGCTTCGGGATAGTACGTTAATGAACCGAAACGTAATTTTTAGGATTGAGGTCTGAAATCCATACTAAGAGTGATAATGGGAATGGGGAGAGAGTTAGACATTCTGGTGTGGCGCCCCTAATGGACGGTCCCTTCGGTCTTGTCAATAAAACCTTTAACTTAACCATTTACATTACCCATAACCGAGTTTAACACTTTAGCGTTTTGTATTGATGCTCAATATACATTAATTAAATAAAAAATATACATACGAATATTACTTGTAACGTTGGAATATTCCAATTCTGAGATTTTGTGACAAAGTACTTGTAGTTTTCAATTAAAGTGACTAACGTTTTATCAGAGTGAATACGCGAAGCAACAATGAACCTCACGGCGAAGACAGAAGAAACAAGATATGCCCCAAAGCATATTAACGCTTTTTTGCAGTGTGATATTGTCTTTAACGAAACCCGAAATTAGGGATATTCACCATGGCAACGTCAGTTCGAAGCAAAGGCGTAGAAACGTATAGAAAAAGTATCGATAGCTTCACAACAATCCGTAGTGGCGCAGACGTAAAGTATACGCATCCCACACCGGCGACGTCAGTTCGGTTCCCGATGCCTCCGAGAGACCGCTTTTTCTCGTCGAAAATATGATCGAATTTAGTATAGATGTCGCTAGTGCGGTGGAGAATCAAATTTGGGCGAGCTCTGCCGCGTAATTTAAATTTACGAAAATGTACGCGAACGCGAAACAGCCAGCCGTCCTGCCAGCTAGCCAGCTAGCCAGCCAGCCTGCTTCCAGGGGTCTCCGTATAAAGCTTTTGCTATGGGCAAAAAGCTTAAAAATGGTCTTTACCCGCACTAAAATAATGGTTTTTTATCTCTAGGGCAAAGGTTGTAATGAGTCATTCACTTTGGAGTTTCTTTAGACCGAGAAGCGTCAATAGGCCAAAAATTACGTCAAAGTTCTAATTTTCGGGAAAGAAATTGTGAACGAATCATATTTCCGTTTATTGGTAATAGTGGCGTTATTAGTGACTCATCCTCAGTTCCGAACCTGGTTTTATGAACAAAATGATCCAATTGTTAAAAAATAGACCTATGGCCAATAACCGGAAACATGTTTTCCCCATTTCTTTCCCAAAAAATAAGTCTTTGACGTCATTTTTGGCCTATTTATTCAGTATATTGACATTCTAATTCCTTTGACAGCTATAGTTTTTTGTCACCATGGAGTAATATTTTAGGAAATCAAACTTTATTTTAATGCTTTTCGACCGCACTTTATATTATCAGTCCATGAAAGCTCTCCACGTAGAAAAAGCACTAGTGTCCTTTACATGATTTTTAACGCAAGGAGCATTTATAAATTTACACAAGGAGCTTTTATAAATTTACAGAAGGAGCTTTTATAAATTTACACAAGGAGCCTTTTTATACTACTGAACCATTTATATGCGATTCCTTGGTTTTAGCGACAAACGCCGTTTTAAAAAATATACATACATTTTTTACAGCTCATATATAAAGTGCAAAACCAGAGTAATGTTACATTATTATAGAATTTTACGCAGTATTGTTGAGACGTCTACTTTAAAATGTCTAAAGCATCAACGATGGATGAGATAATGGGTCAATTCCCATTTTTAAGCCTCATTTTCATTAAAGCTACAAAAAGTCTAGCTGCGGGTTTTTGAAAGCGCGCGAGAAAAGTAAAAACGCCCGCTGGCTAGATGTCGCGTTTAGCGTTCGCTTGCCGCTTTAGCGTACTCTTTTTCATAGAAGCGTGAACTTGCCGTTACCATAGCAACGTCCCGGTTGTGACGCTGTTGCACGGTAAAATAAAAATGACCGCTCAATTGAAGGCAAGACGAGATCTTCTTCCGAGGAAAATATTTATAATGAACTGGGTGTATTTAAAATACAAAAGAAGACGTAGATATAGAACTAAAAGATGGTGGATTCATCCCATTTTAATAAACAGGAAAAAAGAGGGCTATTTCGAAACCATGGTAAGATTATTTATTAATTTCAAACGCAGCATAGACCAAGGCTTATCGGTTTAAATGAAACTGAATTTTAATATTTCATTTTAGATGAATTGTATGCGAAAACATGACCATTTAAAGTTTGCAAATTTTACAAGAATGAGCCCGGACAGATTTGATCAATTACTAACATTAGTAAAACCTCATTTGCAAAAGTACACTTTAGCCCGACCTGAAATATCTCCGGCCCATCGCCTAGCTGTCACATTGAGGTTTCTTATTATTTTATTTTAATTGCCCTTGCATGGTTCTTAATGGTTATTTCATCTTAAGGTTCCTTACCACCGGTGAAAGCTTACAAAGCATGGCATATGGTTTTCGCCTTGGCGTAACTACATGCCACAACATTGTTAAAGAAACGTGCCAAGTAATATGGAATGTCCTCCAGCCACTTTACTTACGCCGACCTACGGTAGAGGACTGGAATGAGGTGGCTCAGGGATTCGACCTATCCTGGAACTATCCAATGTGCTGTGGCGCCGTCGATGGAAAGCACGTGGCTATCCAAATGCCATTAAAAAGTGAGACTTTGAATCATAACTACAAAGTTTGTTAATTATTAATTTTTATGTTTTAATAATTTATCATTAAGGATGTTAATGATTATGCTAAATTCTACATTTTTAGGGCTTCGACTCTATCGTATTAATGGCAGTAGTGGATTCGAAATATAAATTTATGACTGTGGATGTTGGAGGTTACGGATCCCATTCAGACGGTGGAATTTTTAAATCCTCAAAATTTGGCCAAGCCATTTAAAATGGCATTGTAGAGTTTCCTCAGGATGGTGTTCTTCCAAATACCGACACGAAAGTACCCCACGTCTTATTAGGTGACGAAGCATTTCAATTGCTCCCTAATTTCATGCGACCATTCCCAGGGCAGGGTCTCGATGCAAAAAGAAGAATTAACAATTAGAGATTAAGTAGAGTTAGGTATTTTGAATTATAATTTTTACGATTTCTTTCAAAGATATTAAATAAAACCTTCTACAGACGTTGCAGTGAAAATGCCTTTGGCATATTAGCCTCTAGATGGAGAGTCTATCGTCGGCCACAGCTTTTTAAGCCTAATAACGTGGATAAAATCGTGAAGGCAACAGTCGTTCTTCACAACTTTCTAATATCGGAGGAAGCTAAATCTATTGATGAAGAAGACAAACAATATTGTCCAAAAACCCATGCAAATTACAAAGACAAAGCTGGGAATACACATTTGGGAAATTGCCACACAATGTTAAAATGAAACCCTGCCAGAGGTCTTCGTAACGCTCCGGCAACAGCTGCCAGAAATTTTTCAAATGTGGCATCCGAAGTGCGTGTGGCTTTCGCCAATTATCTTGTAGCCCCCCAAGGTGAAGTACCTTGGCAGTGGGAACTTTTAAAATTAAACAAACTAAAATAATGTTTTTAAATAAAACTTTATTAGTGAACACTTTAAAAAAACAATTTTTAGTTTCAAACTTTATACATTTATTTATTCAACTTCGATATCAGAGTCACCCATGGCATCTCTAACAAGGTCAAGAATTTTGAATTCCAAACGTTTTCTTTTTTGGCAGGTATTTCATCTAGCAAATTAGCTAAATAATCTCCAAACTTCTGGGAGTTTGACCTGTTTCCTAATTCCCTAAAAAGTATAATACAAATAAATTAAAACACTCATTAAAACGTTCAAACTTAATTATTACTTCTTAATAAGGCACATTTCATTTAACAATTCCTCATCGACATTTCTCTTGCTCACAAATTTTTTTTTGGCTGGTGGTAATGTTCGGTTACTTGAACTGCCGTTGTTTGAAGTACTACAGCCTGGATTCTGTGGGAGTTGGTTTAATGAACCAATAATATTACGGGCAGGTTGGGTAGCTGGGCCATCAATGATATCATCATTCTCCAAATCTTGTACGATGTATTCTTGCACATTTAAATCAGCAATTGTGGTCTAAAGTCATTAATTTTATTAGTAAACTAAACATAATAATATTTTTACTAGGGATTTTATCTTACTTCTTGGGAACTGCCTTCTAAACCAGTCTTATCCAGTTCATCTGTTTTCTCAATTATAGGAGTTTCAATTTCTTCATAATTGGTTGTGGTACTAGAAATAAATTATTAGTTGAATTTTTTATGCAATAACCACAATCAGTAATTATCAATTAGTGCTTACTCTCTCCTAGCAATTGCATCCTTTAAAAAAAAGGTGTTTGAAAAAAATCCACTTGACATTTTGGTAATCTTTCTCCCTTTTGTATTCGTCCCCGCTGCATTTAATTGATATTGCTTGAAATAAATTTCGAAACTGATCCATAAGGCCTTTCCATATCTTCTTGCATTCTTCCTCTGTGAAAGTAAATTTGTTAATTTAATATTTAAATAAAATGAAAATAGATAAAGAATCAAACTTACTAGATAAAGAAAGGGCAAACGCCACCTCTTCCCTTAGAGAATCTACTAAATCTCTATTTCTATAATCCTCTAGTTTCCTGTTCCAAAGAGGTTCCATACTACAAATTTCCCTTATTAACTTTTCTTTTCTTTCATTTTCTACTCTTTTTGCCTCTTCCCTTTGTTCTTTCAACTTTTGCTTTGATTTTTTGGTCACTGTAGGAGCCATTGTCAACCTAAAATGTGGTCGAAAAAACCCAAGTTCCTTGATATTTCGTGCTACCAGGTACCAATGTGATGTTAGTCGATGATTGGTCAAATTTTAAACCACGCAGCGAGAAATATCTGTTGAAAGCTGATACGATTGTAGCGCGAGTTTACCGCTTTAGCAATGAATTTTCTCGTTTAATATAGTAGTTGTAGCTTCAATGAAAATATTCACGCTATAGCGAAAGCGGGTTTTTTCGCGAGCGTTACCGCTTTCGCTTGAAATTTTAACGCTACCCACTTCAATGAAAATGAGGCTTTAAGCTTGTTTGGGTCAAACCATCTTAACATTGAAAAAATAATTAAGGTAATAGAGAATAATTATTGAATTTCGATTATTGTACAACTTTAGATTAGAATATCTCTCAAATTTTACGAAGTTTAGGAATGTAGAGGGGCTTGTATGTAAATAGTTTTTTAGCGTGTTGGAACGAGTGTTTGAATTTTAATTGTTATTTTGTAGACCGCAGGAATTACGTTAGAGTTCAGCGCGCACAACGTTGTCCCGAAGCTGGACCCTGTCTTTGAAGGACAAAACCTTTTGTCGAAACATTGCCTAGCGAAAGAAGATAAATTAAAGCAACGTCAACGCGATTTTTCATTCCAACTGGCCTGTTTGGAACACGCCTTAAAACAGAAGGCAGACGTAAGTTCGTTTTCTAATCAATCATAGGTACTTTTAACGGGGTTTCATATAAGACAGACTGAGTGTAATATCCTAGTTTTAGAAAATCGAAAGAGGTGTTAAGACTGTATTTCATAGTGATGTTTTTATTGACTGGTGTAGAATACCTTGTAGATGGGTCCAATTTTTATCTTTATGCGCCTGTATTTTAAGACAAATGCCAAGCAGTGCCTCGAGTTGTTGAGATGCTTTACTTTAAAACGTATGCTTGAATTGGAAAAACATCGAAAGGAAAACATCTTAGCCAATTTTAATGAATCAATAAGAAATTCAGCCTCGTCTGAACGATACGAGACCCTCCTTGGTAAAGATTTCGCGGCAAACATCCTAACAAACTATTTAACGAAGAAAGTTTTGGTAGTGATAAACAATGCTATACTGGGTTGGCTAGTTTTCCCCAGGTCCGCGCACCATGGTTAAAACCGGTTAAAACCGTCCTGGGAAAAACCAATTTTTCCCAGTTTTTTTTTGGGTTTTTAAATAAAACAAGAATAATGTAGAGTTTGCAAGATGCACTTTTTAATTTTTTTTATACAAATTACCAATTGGGATTCATGCTTCCCTTTAACGATGTAACAAAAAACCAACTTGGCAGCTTTTTCAACACCTAACCGATTTCTTAGTTTATTTTGGATAAAACTAAAGTTGGAAAAATTAAGAGAAGCGCGTTTTAGACTTCTAGTTCTACTTTCATTTCTAGAAAAATTTATCTCTACCAGGGCTCTCTCTCCTCTCAGGCTCTACTATGGATGGTGCCCTCCATTGAATGAGTACCAGTCTAGCAGAGCAGGATGCGCGGCGCGCCGCATAGGAAATATTTTTATTAAAATTATTAAAATTAAGTGTCAATAAATTAATTTTAATTTTAAATGAACTCTCAATATGGTTAATAGTAATAGATCAGGTCTGTGATGCCTCATGTCTGTGTTTTAAGGTAGTTTTGAAAGATTTTCCCGCCATAAATGGTTTTGACCGGTTTTATCTTTAATAATAATAATTCTATTCCTGAAGATTATATAGACAAACTTTTAGAAGAAACTGTAACCACCTTTTCAACCGCAACAACGATTGCCAGCTTAATTCCACCTAGTCTATCACCTGGCACTTTGTCACAAAAACACTCTGAAGGTGTGGTTAAAACCGATATTATTGAACAACACAAAAGCCGCTTTGCCAAATAAGATATTAAAAAACTTGACAAAAATTGTTTTAGTGGCACAAATTCTTCATTATCCTTATAAATAACAAAATGTCATTTTCGCTGTGAAATCACTTTAATTAAAATTTAACATTGTTATAAACATACATAAGTCTCAATTTATAAATTATTTTACATTTTACACATTTATTCATTGTAGTTTTTAAAACCGACATATACATCATCAGGAAATTCTTGCCGTATTTTATTGACCACACAGCTCGGAAGAACCTTTCTCGTGTGCCAAGGAAGTTTACGCCAAATGGCACTTGCAAATTGTCTATAAGCAATGTATCTAAAACGGCTGAGAAAGTTAATTGGAAGCTATTATTTTTACTTTCAAATTCACATCAGATGATTTCAAAATGAAACAAGCCTATAGGGAGCTAACAACTGGCTAGGGGGAAGAGATAGTCTGACGTCACGCAGCCCCTCTCTGGTTGGCATTTTTGCGCGTAGAATACGGTTTCCAACCGTTAGGGAGGATGAAACTCCAGTAAGAGATAGAAGGGTGTGACGTTTCAGGGTCAGAACTGTTAGCTCCCTATGGGTCAAGAAGCTGAAACATCACCCCCCCCAACGTTTCAACTCTAAGCCTGTTAAAATCGTATCTTTTTCCCACCTATGTAATTCCAAAATGTTTCGTTGAGGAAATAACATTTCTTTCGAACATAATAACCCTATTAAAAACAAACCTAAAGCCCAAAGAAATTATATTCCACCGAGAGCACACTATATCATTGACCTATAGTTTCCAAAAGCTAATAATCTTAGATAAAATTTATTTATGCAGGAGTAAATATTTACCTTGGAGAATAATCATGTTCTTCATTTGTTTCAGCAACATATCGAACTATGGCTGTATCCAGCACATAATAATCCAGGCATACGCGATGGAAAAATTCATGTAACGTTGCACAAACGTTGTCACCAAGCTTCGCTTGGATTCTTGCAACTTCTTTGCAACATAAGCTCTCTCTCCCCGTCTCCATTGCTTTACATTCACCACACGTGCACCTGTAAATAAGTTTAGTTCATGTTCATAAACCCTAGAAAACTGACCCTAACAAACATAACATAGCAGCAAGTACAGCCTTCTGGCTTGGCTATAGTGTTAAGCCTTGGTAAGAAATGTCAAACAAAAAACTTACCAATCTGTGTTTCCAATTCGATTTTCATTTATATCAATATTTACTTCCACATCATTTCCTTCGTCGTTAAATTGACCGACGTAATCTTGCAATAAAGGCTCAAAAGCATAGGCTTCTGGCATTTGTTGCTCTTCTTCTTCTTCTAACATTTTCAAAGCAGAGCAGATAGCAGAAACAAGGGAGAAACGCGAGTTTTTTCCAGATTTACTTCTACCGAGTAGTATTGAGTTCTGATTGGTCGCGAGGTGACGATAGTGCTCATTGGTCGCGTACCGAATTCAATTTTGAAATGCATTAGACCCATAGATTTTTGTAGCAGACGAAAGTTTGTCTTTTAAAAAGGTTTTTTTAAGCATTTTCAAGGTTTTAAAAAAATTTCTAAAAATTTCAATATTAGTTTTTCATACCATAGAATCAAAAAATACCAAAATCTAAAATTCTTTAAGGCAGCTTTCTTTTATCCTTTAATGTTAAATTGTTAAAACATAAACATTCACGACTAAAACACTCCCTTGGTGAAAAAGCAGCCGACGACTCGAGGTCGAGGAGCCGTACGAGCGGGATTTTTTTTCGACAAGAGAGAGAGCAACATTCGGATTTTTTCCCGCGCGGGCGAAATGAGAAGAAATCGCTGGATACATTACGCCTATGGAGCCTGAGTAACTTATAGGGAGCTAACATCTGGTGAGAGGCCAATAAAGGACAGTAAAAAAAGAAAAGCACCAGTCAATAAACCCTCAGTGTAATTATCAACCCCGCACTCAAGAAAATCACGCAATAAAGATCATTCTGTTGCCACCTTTGAAGCCGTAAAGACCTGTCGTAAGAATGTCCACCAAGATCGGAGATTACCGCGTGAACGCCCGTGTTAGACTAGGGGCTGAATGCTCTGCCGTGTTCGGGGTCAATGGTTACGAGCCAAGCCTACTTTTGACAAAAAAGGACGGAACTATTCTCACATCTCGGAAGACGTTTTGAAGGAATTTATGGAGGAGTGGACGGAGGTCTATTCAGCTATGGAAACTGGCGACTGGGGTAATTATTGTTACTTGAACTTGAAAATAAAAATAACCGTTATGGAGGGGAAGATAGTATTCAACGAGGGTAGCGTCTACACTCTAACAAAGGCCGAAGCAGGGAAACTGAACGAGAAATTTAGTTTTATGAGATTTCACTTCAAGCTTTTAAATGATCAAGCCAAAGTTATTAAATGCATGTACGAAGCTATTGTAAAACGCATGAATGATATATAACAGAAACATTATGTAAGTCGCGGTACTATATCACACAATGATTACGACCGTGTAAAAAATTTCCTAGCAGCGTGTATAGTTGAGCATTTTCGAAGATTTTTGTAACTTTCGTGACAAAAACTTGACGCGTAAGCTACAATTATATAATTTATTCTACATTTGCTTAAATAACGACGCGTACATTCGCGAATTAATTGGAATTGATTGTGTTCATTAAACGTTTTTGACTAAAATTCTGATTCATAATTATAATAAGCCTAGAATAACCTACCATAATTCTATTCTTTTCAGGATCTACAATAGCATAAGCCTATCCCTACAGGTATCATCCATGTGACGTCATCAAAAATTCACCGTGACGTCATACCAATACACTAAAAATAAATTCAAATTTCCCGCCAACACCATCACGTGACGTAATCAATCCCCCCAATCTCATCCCCCCTCCAACAACATCACGTAACGTCATCAATTCCCCCCCATCTCCCCCAACCCCAGGTGTAGCCTTATAACCCGGGTAAGGGGGTAAAACCTGGGTTATAAGGCTATCCTTACTCTCTATTTACGTTTTTCGGAAAAGGCAAATTTGATTCAGGATGATCCTGTTACTTGTGCTAGATATTTTGACCACGGTTTTCGGGCTCTTCTTAAAGCTCTGCAAAACCTAGGCCCTCTTGGTGTTATTGAAGATTATTACTTCAGGGTTGAAATACAGCAAAGAGGCTCTCCTTATCAACATGGGTTGATATGGGTTAAAGATGCGCCTAAGCTCAAAGATGATTTGTCTAATGTTATAGAGGTAGAGGAATATATTGATAAAGTTATTTCTTGCGCTGGGAAATTGAAAGATGATATTGGGGATTTGTTAACGTCATTGTAAATGCATAAACACACGACAACGTGTAGGAAGAAGGTTAATAATAGTTCAGTTTTTCGTTTTGGAATTCCATTTCCTCCCATGCCTAGAACTATTATTTATGATCCGAGTTTAAGAGAACCGGGTAGTCATGACGAAGAACTTCAGTGTAAGAACATTTCCATTAAATTGCGTGAGCTTTTTCAATCAAAAGAAAAATAATTATGGGTAGATAGTTTTGAGGAGTTGTTGGAAAAGTTGCGATTAACTGAAGATGAATATATTTAAGCTATTACGTATGACCAGGGTTGTTGATGTTTTTGATTTTTTCAAAAAAATAAAAAAAAATCGATTTTTTTTATATAAATCGTATTTTTTTGATTTTAATTGAACTAATAGATAGTAAAAAACCAACATAAAAACTTTTGAGTCAAAATTAACCAAAAGCAAAATAATCATGACATTTAAGCAGCTATTGGATATTATTACTATTCAAATGCTTGTAAAAAAACTAGCTTGACCGCTATTTCATTTCCTAGCCTTTCCTGCAAGACAAACTGGAGTTCTGGGAAAAACTTACATTGAAATATACCAAAACCATGATTTTAATTTTAGGTCTTTTCTAGTTAAGTTTCTTCTCGAGTTACTTAAACTAGTTCTTGGAATCTTAGAAAACATTTTTTAAAAATAAAAATATATTCTTGATTTTAATCAAATGATTTTTTTTTAAAAATCGCTTGATTTAAATCATGATTTAAATCAGTGATTTAAATCAGTGATTTAAATCAAACTGATTTAAATCAAACAACCCTGCGTATGACCTTAAAAGGAAAGTGGTTTTATTGTGCCTCTGGCAAGCGAATATGGACATTCAGTTTGTACTTGATCCTTACGCTCTGGTTATGTATATCGTGTCTTATATAGGGAAATCTCATCGTGGTATGTCAATGCTTCTGCGTGAAGCTGCTAAACGAGCGCAGTCAGATAAATGCACGGTGAAGCAAAAGTTAAAGGTGCTAATCAGTTTTTGAACGCGCACGAGGTAAGCGCGCAGGAAGCGGCTTATAATGCTTTACAAATTCTAGTCTCCAGGTGTAGTCGGGCTTGCACTTATGTTAATACAAATGTGCCCGAAAATCGTGTTCATATTCTCAAAAGCAAAGTTGAGCTTGAACAGTTGCCAAATGATAGTTTGGATGTTTTCGCTTCTGGAATCTTAGACCATTATGTTCAAAGGCCAGATGATTTAGAGGCAGTCACATTAGCTCAATTTGCGGCTTGGTATGAATTTTCCAGAAGTCGTAGAGTTTAGAAAACTCAAAGTCATAATGATGACGGTGAGAACGATGAAGTTCAATGTGGTAAATGGTTAAAACAGAAAAATGATTCAGGGTTCATTAGAAAACGTGGTCATTCTAAAATTATACGGTATCGTAGAGTCAATTTAGTGAAAGATCCCGAGCAGTTTTATCGTGAACAAGTCATGTTATTCTCGCCTTGGCGTGATGAGAGTAGAGATATTTTGACAAAGGATGTAAAATCTGAGTATGAGCTTAGACTTGAGATTATAACGGAATCTAGAAAAGAATTTCATGATGAAATTGACGAAGTAGCTATTGAACAGGCTGTGAGAGATTTCGAAAGTGAAGCGATTGAAGCTGATCTTACTAATATCCAACATGAATTGGTAGTAGTCTGTAAGCAATTTCAGACGTATTTGAAACTAAAAAAACTCGCTAAAATCCTCAAGTTTTTCGTCTATTTTCAGCACACACAAAACTAGGTTATATATAGTCCTAGCTTTGCGCGTTCTGACAACCGATGCTGGAACAGAGTATATACAGAATAAGCTATCGTTCGAGATAGGGAGTTGCGTACCCTATAGCGTGAAAACAAATCTCCTCGCTCACATTCTTTATCCATGGTAAAACGTTTTGAAGTATACGTAAGAGCTGCGTGATTTCTGACTTTTACCTGACTTAATATAAATGCTTAAGATTTCCTGACTTTTCTCAGACTTTGTTAAAATCTTAAAATTGCCTGACTTTGTTGAAATTATTAGATTTCCCCCAGTTTTTCACAACTTTAGTGTAGTTTTCAGCAATCTTATATATACTGGGCTTTAGGAAAGTAATCTAAGGTCATGTTAATTAAGTTATATTGTTTAAAAAGTAGACGAAAAACAGCCAGAGGGCGATAAAAAAGAGGATGAAAAAAAAAGATGAAAAAATGGAGGAAACCACCATTGTGGAAAGTGAAAAAAATGAAAATGGAAATAATAAAAAAAAATTATGTAAGTCATGGTTAATATTTTTCCTTGAATACCATTTCAGTTTTATTTCAAAAAATAATAATGTTGAGATTATGTTTTGTGTAGGTTCAAAAACACCCTGGATTTTTTTGAAAAACTTTTTTTTATGTTCAAAGTTCATTTCATTTTGTTTTAATGCTTCTTTAAAAGTAAAAGAAATTTAAAAAACATTTTTTGAATTTTATTGAATTTGAAACTCTTAACCCCCAATATTTATTACTTCTAAAGTCTATGTGACATTAATAAATTCTGAAGATTCTTGAACGAATTATTTAGGCCCATTTTCAATTTCCCAGACTTGTCCCTGACTTTTCAGGCCCATTTTCAATTTCCCAGACTTGTCCCTGACTTTGTAGGCCCATTTTCAATTTCCCAGACTTGTCCGTCCCCGACTTTTTTGGCCCATTTTCAATTTCCCAGACTTGTCCCTGACCATTCAGGCCCATTTTCAATTTCCCAGACTTGTCCCTGACTTTGTAGGCCCATTTTCAATTTCCCAGACTTGTCCGTCCCCGACTTTTTAGGCCCATTTTCAATTTCCCAGACTTGTCCCTGACTTTGTAGGCCCATTTTCAATTTCCCAGACTTGTCCGTCCCCGACTTTTTAGGCCCATTTTTAATTTCCCAGACTTGTCCCTGACTTTTTAGGCCCATTTTCAATTTCCCAGACTTGTCCCTGACTTTTTAGGCCCATTTTCATTTTCCCAGACTTGTCCCTGACTTTGTAGGCCCATTTTCAATTTCCCAGACTTGTCCGTCCCCGACTTTTTAGGCCCATTTTCAATTTCCCAGACTTGTCCCTAACTTTGTAGGCCCATTTTCAATTTCCCAGACTTGTCCGTCCCGGACTTTTTAGGACCATTTTCAATTTCCTAGACTTGTACGTCCCCGACTTTTTAGGCCCATTTTCAATTTCCCAGACTTGTCCGTCCCCGACTTTTAGGCCCATTTTCAATTTCCCAGACTTGTCCCTGACTCTGTAGGCCCATTTTCAATTTCTCAGACTTGTCCCTGACTTTGTAGGCCCATTTTCAATTTCTCAGACTTGTCCCTGACTTTGTAGTCCCATTTTCAATTTCCCAGACTTGTCCGTCCCCGACTTTTTAGGCCCATTTTCAATTTCCCAGACTTGTCCCTGACTTTGTAGGCCCATTTTCAATTTCCCAGACTTGTCCGTCCCCGACTTTTTAGGCCCATTTTCAATTTCCTAGACTTGTCCGTCCCCGTTTTTTTAGGCCCATTTTCAATTTTCCAGACTTTCCCCTGACTTTTTAGGCTCAATTTCAATCGAAAATAGTTATTAAATGAATAAATCTATATGGTTATAATTATGTTGAATTGAAAGCTATTAAATCCATCTCTTTGTCATTTGGCTCCGTTCTGAAACTTACCAAAAACTAGTGTATTACATATTTAACCAAAATTTATGTTAATAAACCAAACAAAAAAACATTATGAAATAAAGAGCCTGAGAATAGATCCCCTTAAAACCAGAACCAAGTTTGAAACAATTTTTGAAAATGAACACTTTCGTTTCTTTGATATTTACCTACAATAATTTCAGAAACTTTGAAGGCTTAGTTGCAGAACCACTGTAACACTGAACAGTGTGTTATATATTAAACATAAACCAAAATAAATATAATTTTAACTATACATCGTGTTATAAGCGCTTTTAAAAAAAACGCGCCCTCAAAATACAAAAGCTACGTTAGTATGTCGAAAATTAAGAAAACATGTTAGAGAACCAATGAACAGCAATCTTTTGCACGTTTAATACGAAATTTAAATTTACATAATGCAAATATAAAATGTTATTAAATGAAAGACTATATACAGTTCTGTTTGTCATTATTTCCCTTGAAAAGTTGTCGCTAGCGTTCAGCCAACGGAGGTTTCATCATCAAGGTGTAAAATTTACCCCTACAGCTGATTGATGTGTCCTAGCTGTCACAGATAATAATGTAGTAATTAATTGATCTACCAGTAAGATTAATAATTAATTTGAACATACCAACAGTATTCGTAATGTCTGGCTTTTATCTCAACCGAAGATAATGTTGCCTATTCCTATAACATCAACATAACGCTACCTTGACCGAGGCTTAGCGAAATTGGTTAATAATAAAATATTCTGTTGGCTTTTAAATTTAAAATTAATTTTAGTAAATTTCATTGACGTTTTTTGTTGTGAAAACAATAAAAATCATACCTAATTAGCCAGCACTTTAATTCCAATTCCAAAATTTTAATTTTAACCGAGAGCTCAAACGCCATGTTTTTCTTGCTTAATATCCAACTAACGGTGTGAATCACGACACAAACGCCGCAAGTCCAATATAAAAATTGAGTACTAAAATGCGTGTCTCTAACAGTGGTAAAACGCCGTAATTCCAATGGTAGGATTTTACTTTACTTAACTAACTCAACCAACACCTGATTCTGACTAACTAGGCCACGGGGAGTTCGAAAAAAATAGTGAAAAAATTCCAAACCCGCCGCAAGTTGGTCAAAAAATTTTTTGAAAATTTGAAAATTGCATGTACTTACCGCCATTAAGACCGCTACGCGCCTAAACGCATTCTGCCCTCGATCTTGAAAAACTACCCGGGGGGGTAAATATAATAACAAGGACTCGCGACGGAAATCAGGGAGCACACACTGCGGAAATATAGCTATGAAATTTTAAACACCCACTGAAACACATAGAATTCTCATACCAGAATAGAAAAATATTTGAAGCAAGCTCCAATTTTAAAATAAACAACGATATTTTGCTAAATTGCGTAGATTATTTCGGAAGTAAATGAAGATAAACAATAATATTTTGGAAAAGGCGAAACATTATTTGGGAAGTAAATGAAGATAAACCACAATATTTTGGAAATGGCGTAACATTATTTGGGAAATAAATGAAGATATATTACTTACTCGGTTCGGCTCTTCTAACGGCCAGCCTTAAAAGAAAAGGTCTAGAAAAGGCTAAACATTCATTCGCCACATTTCAGCCTGCGTTGAAATACGAGTGGCTAAAAGTAAACAATGTTGATATCTCTTAATTTATTCGAGAAAATTAACTCGATTCGTCTTAAGTCGACCGTTTCTTCGCTCGGACGCTGTTTTGATTCCGCCGGTTGCCTTTCAAAGTTACCTTACATTTACACTATTACCGATTTGTATATCTTTGGATTTAATGGTTGATGATTTTAATTAATTTAGCATTAATTACTACAATCAAGAACCTCGAAAGGAGTTAATTGGGCCTTAGTACCATTAAATTGTTGTTTAATATTAATTTTTGCCTCTAGTTGAGATTTCCATTCTGCGGTAACGTTTGATGAATTTGACTGATTTTCAGTATTATTATGAATAATGGCTGGAATGAGACGAAAATTTGAAGGACGAAGCGAACCGGGACGTTTATTAACTGGTATTTTTTTCGTGAAACTATTCCGCGAGTAAGGCGATTATGACGATTATTTTTGATAGTATAAAATTTTGCGTCGTTTGTCTAATATATCATGAACCAACGAGTGTCCGTATCTTTGAAAACAGCCATACGATTAGCTTGAAAACAGCGCTGACGCTTTAAGTGACCGTCTTTATTAATGGGAAAAAGTTTCAATTCAATCGCTCTAAGGTAAGTAATTTTTTTAAATTAATTTTCAAGTTTGGGTTCCCGAGCAAATAAATTAGTTTAGCACTTGAAATTAGAACTCTCCGTGCGTTAAAGTCAATTTCTTGTCGAGCACTGCTCTGATTGTCTTGAAATTGAACCTTTAACCACTTTGGAAGCTGTTAATTACTGAACGGCAATTAAAGAAGAATAGATTACTTAAAAGGCGCGAAAAGAGACCAAGATACTGTGGGAGGCGCTATCGGGATTTGCTTGAATAGTTTTGAGCAAACCGAAATAGCCGACAAAGGTTGGTGTCGCTTTTCGTTGTATTAACGCAGCCTAACGTAGTATCAAATGGGATTAATAATTAATTAATCTTAATTTAAATTTCGAAGGAAGTTGGAGTTGTTTTCAACACAGGGTTTCTTCATTCTGAGCTTCCACTGTACAAATTGAAAGGAAAACTAAGTTTCTTTCTTAAATTATTTGTATTTTATCAATAAACGGCGTTAAATAGAGTCAAGTGTGTTTTTAATTGCTTTAATTTACATGAAATCTGCGTTCAATTGCCCACTGTGTTAAGGTTTAAAGCTCCGCATTTCAAATTTGGCTCCCACGAAAACGATTGAACGCTCTCGACGCGTGCGCTCTGATTCCGTTGCCTGGTTACAGCGTCCTTCTCTCTACACGGCTAGTTTCGTCTGCTTTAAGGCCGAGGCTTAACGAGGGAAGTTCTTAATTACAGTGCTGGGCAAACCTTAATTTAAACTATTCCCCCTTAACAACATTTGCTGTTCCGTTTTTTTACGACTTAAGAGGGCGCACACTATCTTGGCCCCCAGGCCAAACATTACTTGATCAAGTTAATCCGGCCCTGTAGCTAAGCCTAAAAGACGGCTGACGGAGTCACGGACACCCTTTCCAAGTTTAAATTACCTAACCTAAATCTAATAATGGATGCTAGCCACTGTATAGCCATGGATAAAGAATGCGCGTGAGGAAATATGTTTTCACGCTATAGGATCGGCAACTCCCTATCTCGAACGACAGCTTATTCTGTATATACTCGGTTGTCATCACGCGCAAAGCTAGGATTCTATGTAATCTAGCGTTGCTAACAAGAGACAAAAAACTTCAGGATCTTCAGGATTTAAAATCGTTTAAAATACCCTGAAGTTTTTTGTCTCTTGTCAGCACGCGCAAGGCTAGGTTACATAGAGACCTAGCTTTGCGCGTGCTGACAACCGATGTTGTAACAGAGTATATACAGAATAAGCTGTCGTCCAAGATAGGGAGTTGCCTATCCTGTAGAGTGAAAACAAATTTCCTCACGCGCATTCTTTATCCATGGTATAGCCTTATAACGTGTTGAAGGGTGTTGTTGTACAATTGTGACACAATGGAAACCACTCAGAGTAATGCAAAATAATTTTTGTCCTGCCTTTTTAGCTGAGAGGATGTATCGCCAAGTGCGGAGCGCCTACCTATTCTCCGTGTCAGTCGCAACTCAAATTAAAAAATATGTTAACATCTTTCAATTTTTATATTGTAAAATAAATAAATAGAATAATTGATGGACCTTAGGCCTAATCTAAATCGATAGTCCTAACCTAGCAAAATTCCTAATCAGACTTAGCTTTACCGTCCCCTTATTTTCTTTCTGGCCAAAATATAAAACGTGTCAATGAATGTCGTGACTTATGTGTTCAAATAGCCCTCAACCTAAAATTCCATTCCCATATTAAAAAATCTGTGGTCGTGCTCATGGCTTAATAACCACTGTTAAAGCTAACTTTCTGGGAATCACAACTGACCTTCTTACTAGACTTTACCACAGTTACATTCGCCCCATTCTTGAATTTGGTTGCCAAATATGGAACCCCATTCAGCTATTAATATTAATAATCTAGACAATGTCCAGTGTTGTCTCTCACGTATCCCATCTAGACTACGACCTCTATATTTTGACCTCCTAAACACCCCTAATCAAAACTTATTTTTCTCTTGCTCTTACAAGGGTTCATGGTCAAAAATTATTTCACAGCCATGCCCGTAAAGACCAGCTAAAGCACTCTTTTTTCCGTAGAACGGTTCCCATTTGGAATTCACTTCCTCCTGACATTATATCAATAAAATCTATTGTTCAATTTCAGTCGGCACTTAAAAAATTACCTCAAAATATAAGGCCCCATATGTATCTCTATATTCTTCGGAGCTGTAATAAGGTTTTCAAAAAAACACTAGCTCGACATTTCCCCCACAGGAACAAAAAAAATCTATACATAGTGTTCAGACTAGAAGGACTGCAGTAACGGATAGAATTTAGTTACACCTAATGCGTGAAAACTAATTTCCTCACGCGAATTTATTTAACCATGATATCGGTATGGTCCCATTTCTCCCAATTCTGTGTTTCCCAAAATACATTTTTATCCCAAACTTTCCGATTCCCAGTTCTCCCAATCTTATATTTCCCAATCGGAATTTTTATCCCAAACTATTCAATTCTCATTTCTCCCAAGCGAATGGTTTCGTCTAATATTTTATGCTGCAAAGGGTTGCTTTCAAAACGACTTTGATTATTTTTAATGCGAATAGGTTAGGTTAGTTTAGTTTAGTTTAGTTTAGTTTAGGTTAGGTTTGGTTTGGTTAGGTTAGGTTAGGTTAAATAATTTTCCTACCAATTAATGTGAAGTGTTATTCCAAATGTATTATATTTTTCTGCTAGATCCACGAGAAAGTTCGTGTTTTATAAATCTTTTAACTATGGTACGCCTTTTCCAAAATATTAATGTTTAACTTCATTGACTTCTCAAATAATATGCCTTTTCCAAAACATTACTGTTATGTTAGGTTAGGTTAGGTTTGGTTAGGTTAGGTTAGGTTTGGTTTGGTTTGGTTGGGTTAGGTTAGGTTAAATAATTTTCCTACCAATTAATGTGAAGTGTTATTCTAAATGTATTATATTTTTCTGCTAGATCCACGAGAAAGTTCGTGTTTTATAAATCATTTAACTATGGTACGCCTTTTCCAAAATATTGATGTTTAGCTTCATTGACTTCTCAAATAATATGCCTTTTCCAAAACATTACTGTTGTGTTATGTTAGGTTAGGTTTGGTTAATAATATTTTATAAATCATTTAGCTATGGTACGCCTTTTCTAAAATATTGATGTTTAGCTTCATTGACTTCTCAAATAATATGCCTTTTCCAAAACATTACTGTTATGATAGGTTAGGTTTGGTTTGGTTAAGTTAGGTTAGTAATATTTTATAAATCATTTAACAATGTTACGCCTTTTCCAAAATATTGACGTTTAGCTTCATTGACTTCTCAAATAATAAGCCTTTTCCAAAACATTACTGTTATGTTATGTAAGGTTAGGTTTGGTTTGGTTAGGAGGACGTCTCTTCCTCTTTGGAGCGGTTATACACTTCAAGTAAGTGTATCCCTTAAGAAATGAAAAAATAAATAAGTAAAACCATCAAATTCTACTCTATTTGAGTCTTTTTGGGTGTGCAATATTGGGTTAATTGGAATAGGAGAACTGGGATTTGGGTTGAATGATGTTTGGGTAAATGGGAATTGGGTGTTTTAAATTGGGTGAAATGGGGAGTAACCTGTTCGACCACCAAACAGAAAATACAAGATTCAGGAGGAAAGAATAAAAAAACTAAAATGGGAACTGGATGCGGGGAGAAAAACTCCATTTGAATATCTAGAAATCATAAAATGGAAATTCAAACTAAACTGAATATGTAAAACATATCATTGTTAATAAAACAAAAAAAACAGAAAGTATTTTTTTAGAAAATTAACCGAAAGGTTTTCTGCGGCCACATAACCCCCCACATCTTTCTTGCCCCCCCTATACTTCTCTTTCACTGGCTAGGCTCACTCTTATAGCCAACCAATCACGGAGCAAGCTCAGAGGTGATAAAGGCGAAAAGTTCACTTTTAAGTTTGGGTTGGTTCTTACATTTCTTAAAATATAGTAATGCAACGAAATATAATATAGGAGAGAGTGAAAGATCCCCCGCTCAACAAGCGTAAATACCTATCTTCCCCAGTAGTCTAGTGGAAGGGTCCGATTTCCTTTCCGACCCTCTTTGTAGGCAAATATAGTATAAATACAGCGTTGGATCTCTAATAAATAACATTTTTCTTGAACCTTTCGACGAAAATATGTCAGTCCACCAGAGCCACAGTGCGATTAAAAGGAAGGCGGAAGATTTTGAAGAGCTTCGGGAGGAAGTGAAACAATTAAAGGAAGAAGTTGAGAAGCTAAAGGCAAAGCCGTTAATGTGGAATGCTGCAGTCCAGGTTGACCAGGAGTCATTTGCCCTAATTAGGGAGAAAGAAAGGAAGAGGAGAGAAAAGAGAAGAATATTATGAGCAAAATCCATCGATTTGATACCCGAATGTTTACGCCGCCGACGCCAAAACTAGGTGTCCAGTATTTGGATTAATCAATTTCGATAAAAAAACGGCCCTTTTAAGGGCCACCCCAAAATTTTGATATGGGTTTGACCTTAAAATGTATTGTGCCAAATTCCAATATTTTGTCCTGGGTTCTTGAGCGACTTGGTAATTTTTTTTCAACAATATTAAACTTCCGGGTTTCCCCCATATTGTTGCGTTGTTAAGTTTCCGTTCAATGATAATGGGGTTGAAATTCAATATATAGGCTTGCCCCTCCTCAGTTGCGACCTCTGTGAGAGTAGAGTAGTGTCTTTGCTTCGTATAGCAACGTCACTCCCTCCTATCTCTAAGCTCAGTTTCATCCCCCTAATAGGCGGATAGGCATACAAAAGAGCATCTAGAGGGGGGGACAGTCATCTTTCCTCAATACAGAGCCTTCTCAGAGGCCTTAATGCTATTTTCCCATAGAACTAAAGAGTTACCAAAAATGACCGCTGACTGCCAAAATTAATCTCGTGACGTTTACCAAAACCCTGACATCATAACTGAGATTGCTCTACTGACATTATTCTCTCTTGGGTTAAGTGTGGCTGCTGGTTGCATCGAGGTTATACAGTATAACCTCTATGATTTAACCAAGCTATATTACATAATAGCAGTGAGTGACCCTTTGTGGTTTTGGTTTCCTAGCCTCCTAGGGAAAAACTTCAGCTCCTTTTAATTTCTCTTTCTGAAGAAGTGGGCGAGCCATCTATATCGTGATAATTATATAGAATTTGTAAGTTTTTAAGGACGGATCTTGGATGAAACCAAATACATATAAATTATATTTTGCAACGTTATTAGGTTTAATGTGCATTGCTGTTTTTTAACGGTATGAAAAGTGGAAAAAAACAGTAAGGTCTTATGAATTTAACAGCAAAGGATATTTTCCTTGATTAACAGCCGAAAACCTTCAAAAGAAAAATTTACTGCTGTAACTTCAACAAAATCAACGCTTGCTGTATTTTTAACACTGGTATTGCACTAATATTTACAGTTAGTTTTTAGTGTGTATAGCTCAATGTATTTTGTTTTAAATCTTTGCATAATTATGTCAGGGCTTGAATATATTGTAATAATGTAGTGTATAACCCGCTCTAATACTATAGATAGTAATGAGTTGGCGTTTGTGGCAAGAGTTGGTTTAGACAGTTATTTCTAGTCTTGGTCTTAATAATGGTAGGTCACAAAACATTTGAAAACATCGTGCTCAATCCTATAAGAGAAACCAGGAATTATTAAATTAGTCCATGATTTCAACAGCTTTCAATGCATTGTCATGAGATTTCGTAAATTATGCCTCCGCGTTTAAAGGGATGCAAATTAATTATAAGTTTGTTAATTAAGGCTGTAAGTTAATCAGTTTGATAGTATTTTTAATTATTTGCGGGGTTTTTCTGGTATAAGGGAAGAATAGTTTTGAAATCCCCTACAAAAATGGCAGCCTTCCTGAAAATACCCTTTTTTTTCTCGCTTTTAGAGCTAGTTTTAATAATTATGGCTTTTATTACTTTTATTTTACGATAACTAAACACCGAGGGGCTAATCACTATCAGATTCCCTGAATGTAGAAAAGGTAAAAACTCTCTCTCTTTCTCGCCCGCTCACCTCTTAGACTTTTGTTAATCCTTCTACAAGGTGGCTTTTTCGGTACTTTTCCTATCTTTTGGGTTTTTCTATTTACGAAGTAGATCTGAGCTGGCCCACAAAGATATACCTTCCATTTTATTTTACGATAACTAAACACCGAGGGGCTAATCACTATCAGATTCTCTGAATGTAGAAGTTTTAGCATTGCGAGGTGCAGGAATTTTAAGGATTATATTTAATCCTTTACAGTACGCGGGGTCACCGGCCCCTCGGTAAAAAGCGAACTCCGCCCATCCCATTGAACAAGGGTCATTGCTAGCCCAAAATAAACTTTTTGTCGCCAGTAATTTCCGTGAAGTGGGACCTCGTTTTTTTCAAAGGTTAGGTACTCTGGCGCGAAGTGAATATCAATGTCAGCGAGGGCCCGAGGGGGGTTGACTTGTATCTAGATTATCAGATAAATGGTGCTTTTTCCCTTTTTTTGGATTATCTTGCTATAAACCATTTCGGAAATTACATTCAGAGAAACCAACACACAGGAGCGTGGCCGCCATTGCGGTATTCTCCCTCTCGCTCGGCCTCTTAGTGAGAGGGAGAATACCCCAATGTGTGTTGGTTTCTCTCTATGTAATTTCCAAAACTGTCTATTAAAATGCAAAATTGTAAATTGAGCGAAATCGAAAAATAACTCTCTAAAGCTCGTTTTCTGTAACCTTTTCTTTAAAAAGATTGTGCTTTATGTATAAAGAAGTCTGTATTTGTCATAATTTTCAAACCACGAAAAGTTAAAAGGTTAATTTATGTTTTTAATAATTTACCCACCAGAAAACAATATAAAACGAAATATAAAAAGCGCTTTTGAAAGCATTTGAAAAATACTCTCTAACGGACAAAAATACACAAACGTTTGTAGAATTATTTCGCGCCAAATTACAAGTAGGCATAAAATTAATTAATTGCACTATAAAATAAAATGTGAACCCACAGTACTTTTGTCTTGCAACCCCTTTTTGAAATAACCTACATATTGTTATTACAAAATGTTTTGCATTTTGTGTAATGTTTTCGATTAAAATAATTTTAAGCTTATGTAAAGGGAAGATTTGGTGCTTAAGAAATGGAACCACAAAGCTTCCCTCGAACTCTTTTTCGATGTTATCATGAACTAAACCGCAATGCTCACGGAGAAGCCCTGGGAAGGTGAGAGAGATGGCTTGGGTTGGAAAATTGCAAAAACACACTCTCTCTCGCATCTCTCAGATTTTCCATACTTCTTATTGGCCAAAAAAAAGGTTTTCAAGTCGTTCAAAAACTATAAATAGGAATGGGCGCTCTCCAATGTCCATTCTCTTGCGACTTCTTCTCCAAGACTAGTACGTTTTCAAAGCCTTTTTAAATCTTCACAGTTTTATTAAGACTTTAATTTCCTCAACAGTCCTAGTACTGTTTTCAAACAGCTTTTTTAAAAGCTAAAATTCAATTTAAACTTGAATTCGTTTTAAGTTGCGTGTTTTTTAAGATTTTTAAAACTTTTTAAAACTTTAGCGCGCAAACGCCTTTTTTTGGACCACCAGATTAGAAGGTAAGCTCATTTCCGTATTTTTTATTCAATTACATACTTTCAAATATGGTTTTGAATTTTTTAAGTGGTTCCCCTTGACCATATTCCGTATAATTTATTTAACCTTAAATTTTTGATACAATATACGCCATATACGAGGGGCTATCCACTTTCACTATGTTTTGGAAATTCATTAGTGGTTATCCCGTAGAGGCTAGACCAGAGCTGTGCTAATTAGCCGATAACTAATTGAATTAGAATAAGCAATTAGATAAATATTTATGAACTAATTAGTTAGCCAATTAGCAATTAGACATAGAATATAATTAAATTCAATTGCTCTGTGAACTAAATCCCTAATATCCCCAATTCATGTATTTAACTTACTAGATGGATGAGTTCAATCAGTTGCTGGATTTTTATCGCGGCATGCAAGATGTAAATAAATTTAAACAAGAAGGTAAATAGCTTATATTTATACTTTTTATGATTTTGGGTGAATTAGAAAATATATTCCTTATCTGTACAGTTTTGTACACGGCAAACGAGAGGTTGGCCGAAGAAAATGGTTTGCTGACCAGTAAAGTGAACACATTGACTGTGGAAAATGAGTCCTTGCATTCCCAAATAAAGAACCTGCAAGAAGCTCTTAGACAAAGGCGTAAATATTTTTAGTTAAATGTTCTTATTAGGTTTTTTCTTTTGTATTTTTCATTAAAAAATATCTTGGCAGAATCGGAAACTAACTTTTCGCGCGCAATAACAGGGGAAGGATCGGAACCGGCGTCCGCTAGCCGCTGGGGCTCTGTTCCTTTGGATGAGAGGAAAGCGGCGAAAATGCCGCGATTGGACAGTTTTGATGAGTAATTATATTTAACTATGGCGAATTGTAAGCGCAGTAAAATAGTTTTACTATTTTATTTTTGCAGTCCAGAAAAAGGGAAAGTGGATGAGGAAAATTATAATTTTCCAGTGCGGGGAAAGTCAGCGAGGATGAAATTACCTGGCCATTCCTGCGAAGACTGCGATGGGGTAAATGGATTTATTATTAGTAATTGTATTCAGTCGCGGTGTTTAAAAATATTTTTTTAGTACTACTCATCTTTACCCGAGAATGAGCGGAAGCGGCGGATGAACCTATGTTCACGACATAGGTCCGTCAAAAAAGACCCCGCACCCCGGAAAGCTTTTGGTCCCTCGATTTTGACAAGGATTTTAACCAACCGAGCCCCCCCGCCATTGAATGGGTTAAAACCAATGGAAGGAGGAGGCCACTTAGGCCAGTGGCTGAAACAGAAACTTCCAAAAACGGACCTTAAGGCAAGCTAATTTTTGGTCCTGGGCAAGACGTATTAAACTGCCCAAAAAACGGCCCTTTTAAGGGCCACCTTAAAAGGTGTTTAGAGGTTGTTACCAAAAATGTATTGAAATAACACACATAATATTAAGCTTACATTAACTATTGGCCAGTAGGCCACCCTAAATATTGCTATTTAAATGTTAGGCATATAAATACAAACCATCTCACTTTCCTCAGAATTCAACCGTATACTAGTAAAAACACCGTATTTGTGGTGATAAAGGGAGAGTCAAGTTGAAAATAAAGTGATTATGAGACCTATATGCATAGTCAAACAACCAGGATATATCTCTCAATGATTTTAAAAATCAAAATAGATTCAGGTTTCATCAATAATTTAACCCTAATACCTACGACCAATCGCGTAACGCCCTGCCTTCCACTTAACAAATTTTACGTGGCAAGCTCAATGTCGCGTGCTGCGGTTATCACATAGCGCGCAATATTTATCACATCTCGTGCTAAATAATGATGAAATCTGAATCCATTTTGATATTTTAAATCATTCAGAGATATTTCCTGGTTGTTTCACTATGCATATAGGTCTTATAACTAGTAGAAGAATCTATTAAAAATCACTTTATTTTCCACTTCACCCTCCCTTTAAGACAGACTTGTATTTTTAGGTATTGAAATATTTTAAAGCAACAAATTTCCAGAGAATTCATTATGAATCTCGTAGCTTAGTTTTCTCTCGTGCCGACTTTAGGTTTCCGTACGCGCCTCCGGGGAAAGAGTAAGGTAATTCAACTAGCCGTGTGATTGGTCATCTTGTCCGATTGGTGACGTTCAGTCCGCGCGCCGGGCCACGAGAGAGTTCCCCTGATTTTCGGCTCATTTTTTGGGGATGGCAGCTCCAGGCTTACGTCTATGCTATATTACGAGTTTTATAAGCCAAAGCTGCCACCCCCTGAAACTCGTTTTTTAGGCCCCCGCGATCTTCACGCCGACGTGACCATAAGTTTATAAGATATGTTCCATAAGTATTACACTACCTATCTAGCGCGTTTAAACAGGAGTCGTCCGTGGCTGCTTTGTGCAAGTGCTAATTTATTGTGTTTTGTTTCAGTCTTTTTGTTTAATTAATTTTCGTTTGTTGTCTTATTTTTTATATATTCTATCTTTTATATTTTTTTCCTTTATTATTATTATTTGTGACGCGGGTCACAATAATCTATGACGTTTGACCTACGTCACTTTTCAGGGGGCCCACTCTTAAATTTAAATTCCTTATAGGAAAACTCTGAAGAACTAAATTAAAATATAGTATAATATAATATATAAAAAATCCTAAGCGAGCTTCGCAATTTCGGTGTCTATTCAAATGTGATCTCGATAAAAAAAGCTAAATTTGACGTTAAACTATGCGAAAACTTCGTCTAAGTCAAAAATATAGGATATTATAGGACCTTTAATGAAATTATAGGATAATATAGGACTGGTTCAAAAATATAGGATAATATAGGACTGGTTCAAAAATATAGGATAATATAGGACTGGTTCAAAAATATAGGATAATATAGGACTGGTTCAAAAATATAGGATAATATACTACTGGTTCAAAAATATAGGATAATATAGGACTGGTTCAAAAATATAGGATATTATAGGACCGGTGGGCTCCCTGCAAGCTCTCAGTAACCATTTACAAACTTATGGAACATATCTTATTAACTTATGACGTGAAGTAACCAACAATGCATAGCTTCAATTGAAATAAATGGATAAACGGTGCAGATCATGAAAGTATCAATCGCGACAACTTGGAGGAATAATAGCAAGGCTAAAGGCATGTAGTTTCTTTTTCACTCATTCAAAACTTAAAAATTAATCCGTGGCTTGCTTAGCAGCAGGAAATAGAAATAGAAATTAGAATTTAAACTTTAAAGCTCACACCTGACCTCTCGGTTAATTTGGAAAATAACTGTGATATATGATAGGTTAAAGAACAAAATTGCAAAGATTTGTTTAATTTTTTTATTTTTTAAAAAATTAAAATTAAAGATTTGGCTCCCCTTCCTTTTTTTGGGATGCGTCGCCTCGCAGTCGTTGTACGAGTGACCCACCACCCCACATTTGAAGCATTTTTTCAGCTTTTGCCGACGGGGTGGTGGGTCGATTTTCCTGCGGTCGGCTCGTTCGGGCCACTGGCGGATGGGTCGGTTGGGCCACTGGCGGATGGGTCGGTTGGGCGGCTGGCGCTCCGGGTTGGGCGGCTGGCTGATGGCTCGTTCGGGCCACTGGCGGATGGGTTGGTTGGGCGGCTGGCGGATGGGTCGGTTGGGCGTCTGGCGGATGGGTCGGTTGGGCGGCTGGCGCTCCGGGTTGGGCGGCTGGCTGATGGCTCGTTTGGGCCACTGGCGGATGGGTCGGTTGGGCGGCTGGCGCTCCGGGTTGGGCCGCTGGCGGATGGCTCGTTCGGGCCGCTGGCGGACGGCTTGTTCGGCTCCGCGTCCGGGGGGCAGGTCTCTGATTAGAAATGTACCGCTCCCCCGGACCTTCCTGCGTCCCTTGGTAAGTGGGCGGACATCGGCTACGGCAGGACCATCGGCTACGGCAGGGCCATCGGCTACGGCAGGACCATCGGCTACGGCAGGACCATCGGCTACGGCAGGGCCATCGGCTACGGCAGGACCATCGGCTACGGCAGGACCATCGGCTACGGCAGGGCCATCGGCTACGGCAGGGCCATCGGGTACGGCAGGACCATCGGCTACGGCAGGACCATCGGCTACGGCAGGACCATCGGCTACGGCAGGACCATCGGCTACGGCGAAGGGCCGGCTGTTACAGCGTAGTTGATTGCCCATGTTTAAGTTTTCGCAGCTAGTTAAGGAATGATATTTTTCGACAACACTCTCTATTAAGGCAATCCAATAATCGTTTCTTTCGCTTTAGATATATCGTGAAAACGTAAAACACAATTCACAATCATTAAACCCACTTGTACGATTAAGTGAAATGCTTCAACTTTCTATTACAATCCGCATCCATCTAAAAAATAACGACAACTATCACCTCACACAGTCGTCTTTCATTCACTGTCCCTCAGGGACGGATTAAGGACTATAGAGGCCCTAAGCTATAAGACAAATTTGAGGCCCCTGTCTACACAAAGTGAAAAATGTATAGTGTTTATTGACAAAATTCTTCCAAACATACAAACAATTCACTGAATTCTTTAATATTAGAACATTTTTTCGTCGATAGGAGCGTCGAAAACTTTGGCACGTGTTTTAGGTGCAGCACGAGACTTAAAAGTCTACGTTTTAAGCCTAATTATTCCGAGTTTTAAAAGTGAATATAAAAATGGGTAAAAATTCTTTATAAACGAAAATAAATAACTAATTCGAGCTGAGAATAAAAGAGTTTTAGATGAAAAGATGGTGATTTAGTTAAAAAAAGAGACATTATATGGAGCTTATCGCCACACAGATTTAAAGAGAATAAATGAATGGAAGTAGCAACGAAAATGGAGATGAACATTTACTGAAAAATTAGGCTTAACGCTCTTTTTATGCACGTTTATCGCGCACATGAAAACGGTTGGCAAAAAAAGTATCGCTAGCGCAAGCAATAGCGAGAAAAAGAAAATTTCTTGGCGAAAAAGAAATTGCGTGGTCCGCATCTCGCTAAAAAATAAACTCAACACGCGCCTTTGAAAACGCACCTTAAGCGGGAAGGGGAAGCGCAACAGTTTTTAAGGCTGCTAAACCCTTCCCTTTCACTCAACACACTTCCCAAAACATTTCTAGGTGAGGTCGTGAGAGGGACTCATTCGTACAACACTATTATAACATGATAATTGTAAAAGCCGCAAGCAACATAAGGGTTTTTTAACAATAGAGGCTCTAGAGGCGAAGGCAGAGTCATTCGTGTCGAATTTAAAACATTTATTATCCAAAACCGAACGCCGACATATTTTTTGATTTGAGAACGGTATGCTTCGTGAAGAGAATCGCGGCAAAGCAGAGAGATAGGATGGCGAGGTTAGTCAGTGGTGTATAAAATTTCGGGTTACTGAACGCGACCCTTATGGGAATCTCGAGGTCGCTCGAGGTGCTGAGGCCCTTTACAGGGCAAGGCCCTAAGCTGCAGCTTAGTTAGCTTGTTCGGTAATCCGGCACTGCTGTCCCTTGAATGACGAACCAAAAATTTTACACTACTACTTCTACGAGAATGACAACAGGGCAGGTCAAACTAAAACCCTCATCGTAGATGTACATCATACGATGTGGCTTAAAATCAAAAAGCGAGATAACTTTTCTGGCTAGTCAAAAACCTTTACATAACATGAAAATAATAACCCATTTTGTAGAATATTGTAAAAATCAGATCCCAAAAGGTTCATCATCCCTGTGAAACTTTGTCTAAAGTAAAGTGCCTTGTAGGCCTAGATCAAAATATTTTAATAATGGTATTTTAATATTATGAGAACCTAATTTCGGGGCCCCTCTGAAATTTACGGGTAGGCTGTAACCTACCCAGCCTACCCCCAGGCGGCGCCACTGACAATACCAAAAATGAGTTGTATAAAGACAGAGAAAAAAGAGAACTAAAGTTTAGGGAAGTTGCGGAAATCATTGGATGTTCAGGTAGAGTATTATGACTATTATTACTGAAGTTCATTTTGATAAGATAGCAACCTGATTGCCCCCATTGTATTTATGGTGTGGTAGTTTAGGTAAGGTCAGGCTACGTTAAGGCTAGACCAAGGTTAGGTTT
The DNA here is from genome assembly GCF_054372755.1 of Phalangium opilio. Lineage (NCBI taxonomy): Eukaryota > Metazoa > Arthropoda > Arachnida > Opiliones > Phalangiidae > Phalangium > Phalangium opilio. Next base: position 765,209 of record NW_028324162.1, on the reverse strand, counting down.
CAGATTAGGTTAGGCCAAGGTTATGTTCATTGAGAAATCAGTTTTTTGGCATCTAGAAAGTCCATTTCATAACGTTACACTAAATTAACTGTACAGACTTAAAATTCACTTGATAGTTTATGAAGCAAAGACAAATGGCAGAAATTAAGAACCTACTACAACAAGGAACACTCCAAGGCTAATTCTAAATCTAGTGGAATGGAAACAGGGCAAGTATATACTCCAAAATGGGAGTTTTATTCTGCCATGAAGTTTTTAAGCTCGAGTTTGGAGCCTGCACCTTCCACATCAACTCTGGATTTTGAAGTAGAGGGCAAAGTATGTATATTCATTACATAATGAGTCGAATTATTTCATGACTTAATTAAATAAACTAGGAATTCAGCATTTACGATGAACCAAACAATGATAATTTTCAAGAAGAAATTATAGAAGAAACAGATGAAGAGTGTTGTGCCTATCAACTCACCACCACGAAAGAAAAAAAAATTAGGACATGCTAGTTCCAAGAAACCTGAATCACCCGCTACACAAAAAAAGAATGAACTTATGGAAAGCTGCATCAATTTGCTCAAAACTCCTATCGAACAAAATGAAACAATTAGTAATGCAGATGAATTGTTCGGATTGCATTTGGCCCACATGATTGCACCACTTTCGCCTAAAAGGAAGGACTACGTAAAAATAAAAATTATGGAAACAGTTTTCCAATATGTGCACCAAGACTCCTACAAGGATATGCAACTCGAGTGTTGTAAATATTAAACTACTTTTAATGAAATTAAATGTTTTTAACAACAAATAAAACTGATGTTTTAGAACGTTGCAAAGTTCTCTTGACCTTCCAAAGCCCCTTCCGTTAGGAAATAATTTTTTAAGTTTTCCCTGGTTTCTTGCGCTTCTCTTGCGCTATTAGTTAGGAAGGACAACTTAGCCTACTCGGTGGTGGGGGATGCGGTGCTCTCAGTAATGAGAGCTAGCGAACTCCCTAAGCCGTTTAAGGTAATGTTCCGCACCAAGGACCAGATCACCAAGGAGCCGGCGGTGCTGTTTCGGCGCCTAAAGGTCCTTAACGCAGGTTTTGCCACTGAACGCTGGAAATGTATCCGGACGTACGTGGACAGGGCCGTACGGTACTGGGTACTGCTAATTGATGGCTCCTCATTGGAAGCCATTAAGAATGCTGGTTTCGTGGGCTATACTGGAGTGGACAAGGGTTCCTTCAAACTCCTTCAGAACACGGAAACCACTAAAACCACTGTAGCCGAGTCTGCGGCGGGGGGTGGGACTAGCGAGATGGGGGATCTCGCGGAGGAGCTCTCTGGTGTCGCTCTAGGCACAGAGGGGGAGGGGGGGGTGGCTCATTCGGAAGTCTGTTCTTCCATGGATGAGTCCACCCTACTGGAAGAATCGGATGGGACCCTTCGGGGTTCAGCCGATGAGCGTTCTAGTGGTCCTGGTGAGGGGGAGGATCTTGGGACTGGGAGCTCGCCTGTCGGGGGGGGAGGTGCCATTAGCCCTCTCGGGACCGATGAGGTGTAGCTAGGTCCCTTCTGAACCCCTCTCTTAGGGACCATGGGGACGCTACGTGCAATTCAAATCAACTTGCACCATAGTAAGGCGGCCTCTGCGGTACTCTGCAGGAGGTTTGCTATAGAGGGTCTTGATCTGGCCCTCATACAAGAACCGTGGATTTGCCATGGCAAAATCCTCGGTCTTGACGCGGCGGGGTCACTATTCTATGACCAAACTGCTGCTAGACCTAGGGCGTGTATTTTGGTTCGGAGGGATCTTTGTTGTATCTCTCTACCGCTGTACACATCCCAGGACACGGCGGCCGTGAATCTAGTCCTGGCCACTGGGCATGCCAAGTTGACTATCACGGCTGCCTCCGCATACTTTGCCCACGACGCGGACTCTCTCCCGACAATTGAGGTGATCAATTTGGTCAATCAATGTGAAAAGAGAGGGGACAAACTAATCATTGGCTGCGATGCCAATGCTCATCACATCACGTGGGGCAGCTCTGACTGCAACAAGAGGGGTGATGATTTACTAGAATATTTAGTTGGTTGTAAACTCTATATTCTTAATCAAAACAATGAACCTACTTTTGTTACTTCTAATAGAAGGGAGGTCATTGACCTCACGCTAGCCACAGAAAACCTCGTGTCTTCCGTGTCTAACTGGCATGTGTCAAATGAACCGTCTCTGTCGGATCATAGGCACATCTGCTTTACTGTCGCGATTACTTCTGTCCCGGCGGGGACGGAGATACGCAACCCAAAACGGACTAATTGGGCCGGCTATAGGGAAGACCTAATCCTACGCTACGGAGGGGGTCACACTCTTAAACTTACTTCACCTAAGGATCTTGATCGGGCTGCTGGTGATTTACAGTGCTTCATCATGGAGTCGTTCCACCGGAACTGCCCACTTAAGACCGTCAACCGCTCGAGGCTTGTCCCTTGGTGGAACGCGGATCTCAGCCGGCTTCGTAAATACACGCGCAGGCTCTTTAACAAAGCCAAGCGCACGGGTGACTGGGCTGGATACAGGCAGTCCCTTAACGCCTACAACAGGGCCATTAGAGCTGCTAAGAAGGACTCCTGGCGGACCTTCTGTGAGCAAATCTCCAATGTCCCTGCCACGGCTAGGGTCATGAAGATTCTAGCGCACGACAGCACACATCGACTTAATGCTATTAAGCTACGGGAGGGTGTGTACACTAAATCTGGGGCTGAGACTCTCAAGCATATGCTGGAGGTCCATTTTCCTGATTCTACTTTTATTAATCCAACAAACCCTGACTCTCTCTACCCTGTCCTGTACAGGGCTAAGAGGGAAGACTGGCTTGTAGCCAGACAGGTTGTCACGATTCCCAAGCTTCGGTGGGCTGTCAACTGTTTTGAGCCCTACAAGTCTCCGGGACCCGATGGGGTCTTCCCTCTGCTTTTGCAGGAGGGCTTAGACCACATCGCCTCTCCGCTATGCAAGATCTACAGACTTTGCATTGCTCTCGGTCACATACCTCGTGACTGGAAACGCTCTAGGGTCATCTTTATTCCCAAGCCCGGGAAGGCTTCCTATCTCGAGGCGAAAGCATTTAGACCCATATGCCTGACCTCCTTCTTCCTCAAAATTCTGGAGAAGTTGGTGGACAGGTACATCAGAGACGAGGTACTTTCGGTAACTCCTCTCTCTTCTTCACAATTTGCCTACCAAAAAGGCAAATCCACTGAGACGGCCCTTCACGGCCTTACGAATTGCCTGGATAGGGCATTCGAGTTTCAGGAAATTTCACTGGCTGTCTTCCTCGATATCGAGGGGGCCTTTGACAAGGTCTCTAGCTCGGTTATTACTGAAGCTGTTGAGAGATTTGGCATCAGCGCCACTCTTGGCCGCTGGATCAAGTCCATGCTTACCGACCGCGAGGTGTCGGCGTCCCTCCTTGGGGACTCTCTAGGGGTGACTACCAGCAGGGGCTGCCCTCAGGGTGGAGTGCTCTCCCCCGTGTTGTGGTGCCTGGTGGTGGACGAGCTCCTGGGGAGGCTCGGGGGTGCTGGGGGCTGTTGCTGCTTCGGGTATGCGGACGATGTAGCGATAGTTTTTACGGGGAAGTTCCCGGATACTGTTACCGCGCTTATGAGATCTGCTCTCTCTAGCGTGGAGCAATGGTGTCAGGCGGTTAACCTCACCGTTAATCCTGATAAAACTGTCCTTGTTCCTTTTACGAGGAAGAATACTAAGGATCTGTTCAATGATATCTCTTTCTTTGGCCAGGTCCTGACAAAGTCCTCCGAGGTGAAATACCTGGGGGTGACTTTTGATTGTAGACTCACATGGAAGCCGCATCTTGATCGGTGTATTATGAAGGCCAAGATGCTCTTCTGGAGGACCAGGAGCTCTGTCGGCCAGACTTGGGGCCTCAACCCCAAGGCTGTACACTGGCTCTATACTGGGACCATCAGACCCATACTATCTTACGGGGCACTTGTCTGGTGGACAAGGGTCCGGCTTAAGACGGTGCAGGCTGCCCTGCGCAAGCTTCAAAGGCTTGCCTGCATTGGTGTTACGGGGGCCATGAGATCGACCCCAACTGCTTCCCTGGAGGTGCTCCTCGACATGCTTCCTCTTCATCTCTTCATTGAGGAGGAGGCTGTCATGGGAGCCTACAGGCTCAACATTAGTGGCTGTTGGGTTCCAAGACTTTGGGATTACAGCCATACGAAGCTCTTTCGGGAGTACGCCGCACTTGAGCCGTCGCTTACGATGTGCTCTGACAAAACCGTCACCAGTTTTGATTTCACTAAGCCATTCAGTATCCACTTCCCCAGTCGGGCAGAGTGGACTAACCTGCTGCCTCTTGGCACTGGGGGTGAAACCATTTGGTTCACCGATGGCTCCAAGACTGATTCCGGCGCTGGCGCCGGCTATTACTGTCAAACCACAAGGGTCGGCTTTTCTGCTTGCCTGGGCACCTTCGCTAGTGTGTTCCAGGCTGAAATTGCCGCGATCTGTTATTGCGCAGATTACTGTATTAACAAAGGGTATACCGGACGGACTGTGAGAATTTATTCTGACAGTCAGGCTGCCCTGAACGCTCTGAACCAGTGTCAGATTTCTTCTCAACTGGTGCGTAGCTGCCTCGACCTGCTAGCGCGACTGGCATCCTGCAACAGGGTTCTGCTGTACTGGGTGCCAGGGCATAGCGGATATTATGGCAATGAGCAAGCCGATAGATTTGCGAAAAGGGGTGCGGAGGCCAAGCTCTTGGGGCCGGAGCCGGCCGTCCCCATCCCCTACAGGCACGTCAAACGGTGTCTGCATGACAGGTTGACTGTCATACAAAATCAGCTCTGGCACAGCATGGAGGGCCAGAGACAGACAAAGTTGTTTGTCGATGGTCCCTGCAGGTCTCGTGCTAGGGACCTAATTTCGCTCGGCAGATGGGATATTAGGCTGGCCACCGGTCTTTTGACCGGGCATTGCCGGCTTAATAGGCACCTCCATCTGATGGGTTTTGCCGACGACCCTCTCTGTAGGTCGTGTCAGGAGATGGAAGAAACATCCGCCCACGTACTTTGCGAGTGCGACTACTTCGCCTCGCTTAGATTAGAATATTTTGATTCACACACCCTGGAACCCTCGAGGGTCTCCTCTCTCACGGTGGAGCGAATTCTTCGCTACGCTGCAGCTACAGGCCTATTCAAGGCCTGATTACGAGGATGCACAATATGCCTTTGGCATCGGTGCTAGGGCGCGTACCCTCCTCATCAACAATATATATATATAAGGCTAGACCAAGGTTAGGTTTCAGATTAGGTTAGGCCAAGGTTATGTTCATTGAGAAATCAGTTTTTTGGCATCTAGAAAGTCCATTTCATAACGTTACACTAAATTAACTGTACAGACTTAAAATTCACTTGATAGTTTATGAAGCAAAGACAAATGGCAGAAATTAAGAACCTACTACAACAAGGAACACTCCAAGGCTAATTCTAAATCTAGTGGAATGGAAACAGGGCAAGTATATACTCCAAAATGGGAGTTTTATTCTGCCATGAAGTTTTTAAGCTCGAGTTTGGAGCCTGCACCTTCCACATCAACTCTGGATTTTGAAGTAGAGGGCAAAGTATGTATATTCATTACATAATGAGTCGAATTATTTCATGACTTAATTAAATAAACTAGGAATTCAGCATTTACGATGAACCAAACAATGATAATTTTCAAGAAGAAATTATAGAAGAAACAGATGAAGAGTGTTGTGCCTATCAACTCACCACCACGAAAGAAAAAAAAATTAGGACATGCTAGTTCCAAGAAACCTGAATCACCCGCTACACAAAAAAAGAATGAACTTATGGAAAGCTGCATCAATTTGCTCAAAACTCCTATCGAACAAAATGAAACAATTAGTAATGCAGATGAATTGTTCGGATTGCATTTGGCCCACATGATTGCACCACTTTCGCCTAAAAGGAAGGACTACGTAAAAATAAAAATTATGGAAACAGTTTTCCAATATGTGCACCAAGACTCCTACAAGGATATGCAACTCGAGTGTTGTAAATATTAAACTACTTTTAATGAAATTAAATGTTTTTAACAACAAATAAAACTGATGTTTTAGAACGTTGCAAAGTTCTCTTGACCTTCCAAAGCCCCTTCCGTTAGGAAATAATTTTTTAAGTTTTCCCTGGTTTCTTGCGCTTCTCTTGCGCTATTAGTTCCAAACTTGGTAAATTGCTGGAGGTTTTTGGTTGAACATATTTCGTATGTTGTATCTGATGCGTAACTTGCCACTCCTAAGAAATTATGCAGTAAACAAGCTGCAAGTACTATTGTCACAGCATTATCTGGCAAAGCTTGTATTGGTTTCAAAAAAATTCGAAAACGGTTGCTCAAAATGCCAAAAAAGTTTTCGGACACCCTTCTCGCTCGAGAGTGTCTAAAAATTATATTGAATAATTGTTAAGTGGGTTCTTATTATTAGGCCTGTGCGGGTAGTGATTTTTGTATTTCGGGTCGGGTACGGGTAGTTGAAAAACTTTCAATCGGGTATCGGGTTGTATACCCGAATTTCTAACGGGTACTCGAATAATTTGGCCTAAAAAAAATACCATTATTCGGGTGGGTGGTTTTCGGGTAGCAAAAATTCTTCCTTGAATTTCTGTCTGGCTGTATCACTTTGTTCTTCTCTAAACTGGTGGCTTTGTTCAGTTCCAGTTGGAAGAAGTAAGGAAGCCAGGCGTCTAGCGTCCTCACTTCTGGTTCTAGACACACCTTACCTTACCCCTCCGCCTGAGTGCCAAACCAATACCTGATTGTCCTAAGCCTTGTCACGGGTAATGAGCGGCAAAATTTAAATATTCGAATAGTTTCGGGTATTGAGAAATTAAGTGTTCGGGTCAGGTACCGGGTACTCGCACAGGCCTAGTTATTATTACGGAGAAAAGATAAGCGCAACAAAATAATTGCGTAATAGTACCGTTTATTATGTATAGAATTTTCATAAGAAATTTCTCTTAATGCATGTGGACGAATTAGATAAGGCTTCATAGGAAATCCTTCATCCCCTACAATGACACAGTTGGTTGTTTTGGTTTGGCCTATTTTAAGGAAAATTTGGAATAATTGTTTCAATTGACAATTTAATTAAATTATAATGGCTAAACTAAAGCAGATACCTGGTAATGCCTTGGCTTTTGGTAAATTCAACTCGTTATTTTCAAGCATCTTACCAAGTTTAGATTTCGTAAACACAGCTGTGTCATGTGCTCTGCCATTAGTTCCAACATCGATAAAAATAGCCTAAACATATCACTAGTTATTTTATCTGATAATTCAAATTGTTTTGATGAAATCACCTAGAGCCAATAAAACTAAACTAAAGTCCCCTTTGTAATTGTAATAGAAGGAGCCTGAGTTTGGAGGCGGGTAAATTGTTACGTGCTTTCCATCTATAGCACCTATGCATCGCGGATGATGCCATTTTTCCTCAAATCCTTTGGCAACCGTTAACCACTCACGGGACTCCATGGGGTTTTGACGTACCTATCAAGAAATTATCAAATATAATCCTACTCTGGTTGTATATTTGAAGCGCATACTCTTGTTGGAGAGATTGAAAAATAGCCCTGCATGTTTGATACACAATACCATGAACAGTACTAATACCCAGTCTAAATTGGAAATGAAGGGAAGTGAAGCTCTCCCCTGTGAAAAAAATTATCATACGTATAGCTATTGAAGTTCACAACAATTTTTAAAGCATTACCTACCTGAGGCCAAAAATCTTAGTGTTAAGTTTAGTCTCTTGTTTTTGAATATGGACTTTCACGAACGCATCTTCGTCCATCCTCAATTAACGCCGATAACTATTTTTATCCTCTAATTTTAACTCTCTAATTAAATTTTCTGAAACTCCTTGTTTTTTGCGACTTTTAAACAAAGCTTAACCCAAAACTTTCTCTTCTTCGGCCGTTCAATTTCTGTTTTTCTTTCATCGTCAGATATTAAAAATTCCATTATTATTAAAGCACTCGCAGCCTTTCTTCTCAATTCCATTATTTTAAATTGAACTTAATGCTAAATTCTAATTTTAATCTAGGCCTTTTGTAACTGAAAACCGTAATAAGAAAAAATCGAAAGCGCGCGTATGTTTTGAATTTTTTTTTATTGGTGACGTAAGCGTCGCTGAAATTTTATTGGCTGGCGAAAAAGCTGATTTTAAATGTTGGCGGTAAAAGTTTGATCTGTGAAAAGAAGAAAGTACGTCCACTTTTTGATGGACGAGTTGGATGAATTGTATCAACTTTCTGATCCATCTTTTTGAGTCAAAAAGTTGTATCGTGTGAAAAGGTCTTAACAAAGTCTAAATAAAACGTTATCCAGACTAACATTTGTGCAAAGTTCAAATATAATGCCACAATATTTGTTAGGAAATTGAACACCGTTTACGGTACATTTAGGACAATATTTGCGTAATATACTGAAAATATATATTGAATTAGCTTTTTATTTCTGAAAATTTTATTCAAACAATTGAAAATGTTTGATTTTAATTTGCACAATTAGTGAATAGTTTATGTGTCCCCCATTTTATTTGTGCAAAATATTAAGCATGTAAAGGCCGCATAAGGGAAAGAACTGAAGTTGGATGTTTCGCCAAATTATTTATCTTTCGAACGCTTCTGGGCATAAGTGCATGTTATAAGTATGCATCGGCATAAGTCTATGTTGTAAACTCATAGAGGGGATAATCACTAAAACTATCTGCTATTCTATTAAGGGTTTAATGATTACTTCGTGTAATCATTTTAGCACTGTTAAAGGTAACGCGTCGAGAGCTGTTTCCTTCTCTTCTGGAATTAATTGTCTATTCTTGATATTCAGATATAAAAAATACCATGCACTATGAGTATATTCATGTTAAATAATTAATATTTTTTAGGCCTGCGTACAAACTACATTGTTTAACAAGTGAAACGATCTCGATTGCAGGGACCCTATTCTCTAAAAATCGAAAATCATTCGGATCTTTCCGAATCCTTATGATTCGGAACGGGCTCATTCGGAGTGGACCGAAAAAACCGTATTCTCAAACCCCAATCCTTATCATCATTCGGATACTTTGAAACTTTTCTCTCAATCCAAATGGACGTCACTTCCTCTTAAGCAACGTGTTGATTTTTCCATCACGTGCGGTACTTTTCCACGCCCACTTCTTCCTTATTGGTCAATTTTATTAGGCGCGCTTTCAAATTGAAAGGATGGAGATTTTGGTTTTTCCCAAGGAGTGGAAAATTTGGAAAACGGGTCTTTGAATTGGGAATACATTCAATACAAAGAAAATTTTCTCTTTCGATTTCTATTCTTAAGATACAAACTCGTGCTTCTTTTTTTGGTTTGAAAATATTTATTTTTAAATTTCACTTGAACATTAATTTAAAATGAGTGTTAAAGTACACGCCAAGCAACAATTAATTTACGTGGAGTTTTTAGAAGCTCACAGAAATTTTGTAGACATGAAATTTAGCGCTACATTTAGTAGGGCTAAGTACGAGGCCATGTGGGAGGACTTAGCCTTCCAATTAAATAGTTGCGGAGTTGGGGCGACGAAAAATGTTGAAAAGTGGAAGAAGGTATGTTAATTTTAATACATTTTAATATAAATTTTAACATTATAACTCCGTTAGTGCTTTACGGCATGGAAATCCACCGTAAAAGCCAAAGCCTCTAAGGCATCCCAATTGCACGTCACTTCCTTTTTCATTCAGTAATTGTAATTCTGCATAAATTACACTACGGCAATAAAATAATTATCTACGATAAATAACTTTATAAATTTAACAATAGAATTTTACTAATTTCAAAAGTAAGCTTTCTCTAAAGGTATGGAACCGTTTAATTGAAATTATTTAAACTATTAGTGATGATCAATTGGCCAATATCGTAAATTAACCGATGTCAATACCAATTTATTTAAAATCAATGGAACGAAAATTTTAATATCAAACAATTATCCACTGGAAAAGATATCAAGCTATTCTTTAAATTAAATTTCTCAGGATAAGTTTCAAAAGAAGATGAATTTTATTATTTTCTAACACCAAAATGGGCAGCTTCTTTGCATAATTCCCGAAGTTTTTCTATTCCAAAATAGAAACGTTAACGTTTTGTGATATTAAAGGAGAAAAATAAATAAAATTTTCGTTTCTTTTGAACTAGTTTCTATAAAGGAACTTTAATCAAATGGCCATTTGTATGAGTACACTTACCGATAATGGATTGTACTAATCTAGACAATTACTACGTCTTTTAATTAATATTTTATAAATACTATCTGAATATTTTTTTAAATATGAAAGATTATATTTTTATTTCAGATTAATGAGTTAAAAAAATTGGTATCCGTGTTTCAGTTAAACTTTGATATTGACATCGGTTAATTTACGATATCGGCTAACGATCCTAGTCTGATTATAACATTAAATCGGAACTTCAATTGTCACTAGACAGCATATAACTTCAAAATCGAGAGTTAGGAACTTTAAAACAATCTCAACAGGATATCCGTGGTTAAACTTATCATTATATGTGCTAATGTAATAAGATAATTTGACGAAGCGGCTCAGTGAACGTTCTGCAATGGCCTCAGAGTTTTGCTTGCAATGGTCAAGCTAAAATTCCTCACTTGACGCAACCTTCTAAGGAGCTATTAGTAAAATAACATATTACGAACAAAAATGGTCTCACTTAGATCATAAAAATTATACTTAGCTTGAAAAATTAATATTTAAATCAAAGTAGAAAATTCAGTTAAGCAAAGGCTTAGAGAATTCCCGACGGTACATAAGAAGACTTCCGTCTCGAGGTCTCCACTCTCCCGTCAAAACTCAAACCCGAAAGGTCGCGCAGCTAAAATTCCCCTTAAATAGTAGACAAGACTCCCGTCTCCCTGGAAGCTGACGCGCCCCTAATCTACCCTTAGTAAATGGTCTCACTTAGATCTCAAAAATTATACTTAGCTTGAAAAATTAATATTTAAATCAAAGTAGAAAATTCAGTTAAGCAAAGGCTTTCAAGGGTAAACAACGCTAAAATTTGATATTCGGCTCTAAGCCTTAGCTTGGGTAAGCAACGCTAAAATAATCCGCTACGGTCTCCGTGTTAGCGGGTGCTGCTTAGAGCGCCGACGCGGCCAATCTAACCTTAGTTTATTCCTCAGTATCATCTTAAGCTTAAAATACGAGGTTACCTACGTACATAATATCGAATCGCCGTGATAGCGGGGCGCCTAGGCGAACTTCGCGAGCCCCGAACATCGCTCGAAAGAGTCGAAAAGCGAACAACCTCGTCCGAGGGATCAGCCACTGGTGTATTCCCCCGGTATTACCTCTTTGGAAGTTTTAATGCCGTAAATTCGGGCGATATGCCTTTAATCCGTTCTAATATTGAAATAAAAACTGTAAAAAGTAATCCCGAGTGTATTTCCGCGTTAAACGGCGTAATACCCTTCCCATCTTACACCCTCAGAAAGACTTTATTGCCGAGTGGCTTTCCCCTCGTCAATTGTCCCGTATAGAGACTAAAATTTTTGCAAACGCCATCTGGCGTGTGCAAAAATAAAAACTGGCAGAACTTTTGGATAATCCGGTGATATTAAAACTAGGGCTTTTAAATAAGCAGAACCCCTCTCCAAAGTGATTCTATAGACTGGAATCTCTTCATCTATAACTCCGCGACTTGTTAGGGCTTTGCTAGAAGAGTGGTTTTCAACTTCATCCTGTTGTAATTTAAATTAATTACGTGACAACTCACCGGATGTAACATTAGTGTATAACATGGCCACTAGGGGAACACTAGATAAAAGAGAGATGACCCGCATAGATTGGGTCACTCTTGGATGGACAGTCGGGAACTATAGAATCAATAAAGCTTTTAAACTAACCTCATCGAGTCGTTAATAAACAGGAATGCAACATGGTGATAGAGGTGGGATCCGGAAAGAACCTCTCCCTCTAGAGACTACACGAACTGCAGGCGTACATCTCAATTTCTCAAGCGACGCTAACCCTAACCAGCAGACGACAGAAAGATTTTCCGAACGCCGCAAACTCGCTACGGTAATATGACGTCATTCAAGAGTCCCGCGAAATTCGTGCCCTGCCAGGATCCTGCTTCTGCGAGGAAGGAGTACAAGGACGGATACGAAATATACGCTATCGCAGCCAAACAAAACCAGGAATTCGTCGACATACAACCAGCCACATTTCTCCACATATTAGGCCCCGTGGGACGCCGTATCTATAACACTCTACACATCGCAGAAGTAATCATGACGCCTACGGTAAAAGTAATCATGACTGCTTTCGACAAATATTACAAGCCTTACAAGAATCTCCTATATTCTCGATACCTATTTTTGACGACAACACAAAACGAGACTCAAACGTTTGACGAGTTTTTTACTGACCTAAAGGCCAAGGCCCAAGACTGTGAGTTTTCAACACTGACGGATACTCTAACAATGACGCTCATCGTCGTGGGAATTCGCGACGAAAAATTGGGGAAAGAACTGTTAGCAAAGCCAAATCTAACACTTAGCGCCGCAGTAGCAATATGCCAGGCTGAAGAAACATCAAGCACACAAGCAGGAATCATGGGATCAGCCAACAAGATCCAGATTAGTCCTCCAGCAGCAGCACAGGTAGACGCCAGCATACATTGTGTTTTCATAATTTGTTCGATTAATTTCATTGTTCTAAGTGTCTTGGCTGCGATCTACGCAATATTCATTAAGAGAAGGGACGCCCGGACAATCAACCCCGAAGTTGATAGTGAGACGGGGCGCAACTCTTGGAGTTTGACCGGGGCATAATAAACCACATCAATCGTTTTATTTTATCTGATTCATTGGGGAATTTGGAAGATTCATACATTTACAATTAAAGTCGTTTTATCGTTGTTATTTTATACGATTTATTAATCTCCTAAATGATTATTTACAATTTCTTTGTGATTATAAATCCACTCGGAAAATAATATACCTTTAGATAGTGCGCACATATACCTCCTATTATTATGGACAGTTTTATGATTTAGCATGCATGTAATAATCGGACCATCATCATCGATTTCGTTAGCTTTTGGGCATCCTACTCCATTCATGTCTATAACTTCTCGATTAATAATGTTCAACAAAAAGAGACACTTTTCCTCCCCTTTACAGAATACGCGGTCATAACCTTGAACTGCAGATCGGGGGCACTCGCCGAGTTTTTCGTAGGGGGTTACCCCATAATCCCATTCCAGGCCGGGCAAGTTGTTTAGAAGCCACCTGTTCTGACGCACAGTGTCGTATATAAGTTCATTTTCACAGTATGGGGGCGCGAAAGACCATGAGCCACCCCTCGGTGTTTTCTCTACGGTTGTAACGGCCACCTCCTTGGCTATTTGTTCCCGTTCAACTCCAACAATTTGCCCGGTAAGAAAATCAAAGTCAACGACCACGGATTTCTTAAGCCATGGTGAGGGTAAAAAAATCTCCCATTAACACTGATATTTACGGATCAAACTTTAACTTTAAAAAAACACCAAGACCACAAAAATTATACTTACATTGTACTTGATGGCTGTTCCTTCCTTCCTCATCGAAGTTTACTGAGATTGTGATGGTTTTATAGCTCGGGGTTCCGACTTTTTATACTATTTAATAAGATCATCATCCTAGCTTTGACTGTAACTTAATGGTGTTTACGCCGTGGGTTTTTTCGGGTAGATTATTCTCGAACAATCTACAACTTTGACTGTACATTTTACGTCATGGCCTTAAACAACGTTAACCTGGGTTTTATGGTGAATTTTAATTTTTCCAGAATAATCTAGTGACTTGGGTTTTATGAGAAACTATAATTTTTCCCAGTAGGGATTTTTGGGTTTCTTTATTTTCCCCCAACGTCGTCTGGAGTTGATTAATACGGGAGAAATTAATGGTTCAAATTTTAATCTAATTAACATATTAAAATACTGTTTATTTCTTTAATCATAATTCACCCTATCTTCATACTCCAATGTATGTACTTCTACATCCGAGAATCGAACGCGCTTCAATGACCTTTCAATCTAAAACACCCCTTGCAGGTGCGGGGATGAGAGGGGTGCGTCAATCAAAAAGGCTTACGTAGAAAGTCTCATCCACCATCTTGCAATCCTCCCAGCCTTCCATTGTACTGTTTTGGGACCGGCATTTATGTACTACTAAAATACAATTTCCCAGGAACAGTTGGGGCTGTAGATGGCTGCAATATTGACATTAGAGAGCTGCAAATTGAAAAAAGTCATTCCCAAAGCCTGCCAACTCCAATGGTAAAATTTTCACAAACGCCACTGCCACCCTAACGCCATTGTTATATTTTCAATTCCTCCCTAACGCCACACTAAAGTTCATTTCATTTTTGAATCCCTGCCAAAGCCAATTGTGAAGTTTCACACGAATTCCAATCCCTGCCAAAGCCAATGTGAAATTTGACAATTTTTCCAATCCCTGCCAAAGCCAATGAGAAATCCGACAAGTTTTCTAATAATCCCTGCCAAAGCCAATGAGATATGCGACAAGTTTTCTAATCCTTGACCAAACAAATGAGATATCCGACAAGTTTTCCCATGAGAAGCTTCAACATACCTTCTTATTCCAAACACAAAAGCATTTAACCTAACAAATTTTCATTTATATTTACCCAACGTTTCCCAGCCCGCAGTGTGGTATACATGAACTTATATATTATGAAGGTTTTCCAACGTTATCCCATTGCATTTTTTCAATTATTTTTATTATAAACTCGAACATTGTTTATAATTGTAGTTTTCCTTTTTACGTTTAATCTAAGGCGACGGAAAAATTTATGACTCTCTAACTTAAAAAGAACAAATAGTTTTAGTTTCGTTTCCTCTCGCACAGCAATGAATTTGATTTTTTGCGGAGGGACGGCAGTACCAGCCGCGACCGTCATGTGCCGTCTGTGTGGGGTTGAACTTCGTGCATCCCGCTTGCGCCAAAACAACCGCGTGGGAAATTCAAAGAGGAAAAGTTGACTAATATCACTAATGCCACCCAACTCCGGTTGAATAAAATAAGGCTGGCTCTCAATGCCACCAACTCCATTTGGATACTATAAATGCCAACGCCAGCCAAAGCCACCTGAATCCAACAATAATCCAGTCCCGACCGACTCCCGTATAAGTTTTCGAAATATTTCCACTCCCTTCCGACTCCGTTCCATTTCAGAGATAATATTCCCAAAGCCACCCAAAGCCAAATTATTTATTTTACCCAACTCCAACTCCGACCAAAAATGAGGGAGTCCCTTGGCTTTCTATGGAGTTGTGGTTTTCCCAAAGCCTTTGCAGTCCTCTATAAAAGAACCAGAGCATGACAAGACTTCATATAGCTGACCGAACACGTATCAATTTTTGCTAAAATTGACGGTTTTTTCGCTGGTATAAGTTGATATCAACTAATTTGTGAAACGAGTGATGAGACAACTAGCCAATCAGGAAGCGTATAATCACTTGCCAAGATGCTGAGGCAGTGATATGGCGAACTCTTAATGTGTAGTAACTCGTAGCCTTGTTAGATATTAGCATAAAAACATGGGAAAAATTAAGAATGAGTGGAAGAAGGAGCACGAGAAGATAATTGTAGAATTCATAAATATTGTAGATAGGAAATATAGCACGTGTTCGATGCTAGCAAGACTTGGCTATTGGATAGTTAGATCTTGTGCTCTATAAAAATTTTATAAGCTATAATTTTCATTACATATCCTAATGCTTGTAAATAATATCACATTAATATTTAGATCCTGGGCCACTTTGGGAACGAAAGTCTGATGGTCATTTTAATAGAAATTTAAAACAGACTACTTTAAGAAACTTAGTTCAATTGCTAGGGCTAGATAGCAAGGACCACGCGTATACAGGTACCACAAATGATTTAACTTATCTTTATGGTATTCATGACATATAAAGTCTAATATTATAGTATGGCCATCTCAACACACAGCATCAATATTGATAAGGTTGAGGACTGTGTTTTCGCGCATGTTATCAACGTCAACCACCGATGTGATTGACATTGGCCAAAATTGTTTATACGTGTTCGGTCAGCTTATTACAATCGGAAAAAGAGAACGTCAATTTTGTTACAAGGCAATATTATTGTTAGGTTGCTTTTGTTACCTTATGAAATTAACAGCATCAAAACTGTTAACAATTTTTGTTATTTTAATAATATTATTTCAAAAGGGTGAGGAACATGTAACATGGAGGCCGAAGCCTTGCCAGATCCCAGGAGTGGAAGCTCCGAGGATTCTGGCAGCCATGTTACAATATAGTTAACAAAATCCTTATAAATTAGTAATCTAAACACGTTTTTTAAACTAGCCAAGTCAACTGTAGCAATTGTTAAATTCCTGTTAAAGAAAGGTGCACCCTACATTCTAACACAACATTGAAACCAAGATCCCCTTTAACAATATTTTGGGAGAATGAGAGCCCCCGGAGAAAGAAATAATAATCCATCTGTATGGTGGACCTCAATTTTAATTTCAAAAAGTGACTAAATAGTGACTAAAAGCAATTTAATAGTAAATCTTTAACTGAGAAATTTGAAATAAAAATGAATTTAATAATGTAAAGACAGGTCTTTAATACTGTTTAGGGTAAAGTACACTTAACTTTTTAAACATTCTAACGATAACTGTTCTTTTAATTAATTTGGTTTTGAATATAATTTACCTTTTTCTTTTATTCATCCTACCTTTCCTTCACCCTCATGACCTCCTTAAGTATGTCCTGTGCAAATTCGGCTTCCTCAAGATTTTTGTTACTTTTGCTTTTTAATTTCAGTCTCTTATTTGCTTGTGAAAATAGTTGATCCTCCATATTTCTTTCTTTTTCTTTGCAGTTCTCTCTAAGTTCGAATTCTTGATTTTTCAAGGGGAAAATTCTTTCTCTAGTTTCTTCTTCCAAAACCTTTCTCTTTCGCTCTTCTTACAGCGACCCCATTATTTTCTCCAGCGAACGCTTATTCTCTTCTGATTAGTTATGAAAATACTTTCTTGCATTTTGTGCCAGAGCAATAAGCTCTTTGGTTATAGGAACATAATTCTGCTTATTTTTGTACAATTAAAGAGTAGCTTTGGCCGTTAAAATTGAATTGAGACTCGGAGTTAGACATAGCTAAGGCGGGGACAAGTCAAAGCCAGACTACTCATAACGATTTGTTAATGGCGCCCTTTCTGTATGGATGGAAAAGGGATATAGTTTTAAGAAAGGAGGCTCTCGGGGGTCGAATACGGGACGTGTATTATCACACCCCAGAACCGGTTAAGGAAAAACTGCGATCTTATAAGCAAATGCCGCTTTTCTGGGGACGCATCGCGACCAAGCTCGCCGGTTGGGCATGCAAAACTTCAGCATGAAACCTCAACCGTTCGCGTATCCTCCGTTTGTGATCGTTCGCCACGCTATGTGGTGATATACGCTAAAGATGTTACTAGTTTTTTTTCTTTTTTATTGTGTTTATAAACAAGACATTGGCCATGGCCAGACCCAGAGGAGGCCTCACCTTAGAGAACGCCCGCTATTTGCAATATCTCCAGGAGGAGCGTGAACATCCGCAGCGTTATGAACATAATCCTGTCACTGCTGCCCTAATACGTGTGGAGGCGGACGCCGAACGTGTCCCGCCAGGAAGAACCACCGCCCCTTGTCGGATTTCGAGGAATAACACTCCTCCTGGTTTAATGCTTGCCGCACCCGCGGTACCGAGACTGATCCTACAACAGGAGTTGTCTGTATTCGCTTTTGTGGACGCCTTTTGTTCCTTGAAATGTTACTTATCAAAAACCGGGTTGAGCATGGAGGCTTATAGTCACAATGTCAGATCATCTCCAGATCTCTTCCCGGACGGTTACCAGCGCTGCGTTACCCATTTAGGCGCCACCCCAGAAGAACTAGATAAATCATACATTAGGAAAACCTCAAGGGACCCACCCCTGTTTTCCAGGGCCTACGTTCAGGGCAACAGATTAGAACAAGCCCTGATACGCACTCTAGCCTTTGCCAAGATCCGGGCGGTGGGAGCTATTGGCCTACATTATTCAAGGGACGTTGATATCTGTCCCCCTTCTATTCAACGGGAAGCGTTCCGACAACAGTTACAGCTCGCCAATCGTTTTGGCCACCCCGTTCTAGTACAATGCAGAGATGGCCGCCCGTCACAAGGGGTTTTCGTGGCATGTTTGGAGGAGCTGCAGAGAAAGCTCCAGACAGACCATATCATTGTGATGCTCTATTTTGCCGGGGGGACCGTCGATTGCTGCGCAATTCCTACGTGCCTTTCCGAGATTGTATGTGGCAATTTCGCCCAGAATGATTCATTCCGGTCTTCCCCATTTGATCAAGGATATTCCCCTACACCGCCTCATAGCCCACTCCGGGGTCACCATGTTTTATGCGACACGGGTCCAATCTGCCAATACGCCAGTCCCTGCACCGGGACTAGCTTTACCTGTGTCCAAGCCTATGCGGCCGCTAAAAATTTACCATTATTGGATGTAGCGGCCACAATGTTGCGTTCCTGCAATAAAATATTCCGCTTCAACGAATAACAACGACCTACCGAGATTTTTTGTCGTTGTAGTCATATTCCCTCGTAAAAAAATTATATATTTTGTACTTTAATTTTGCTTCATTACGTACACTATGTGTTTGTTTTTTTTGGTTTATTTGACATGTAGAGCTTCATGTACCCTGTTTTATACGCCATTACACTACGGTGGTGTTTATTCTGGTTTTGTTAGGAGTAACAGGCTTCATCCATACCCGAAGTTCCTCCATAATTGGGTTTATAGCAGTAAAAGAAAAAAAAAAACAAACGTTGATTCTGACAAGTGCCTTCCCAGCTCTTTGTCTTGGGTTCCGGGGTCTGGATTGTGTCCTCCCTCCTTTTTTATTACAGTTACACTCAACGGCGTTTATCTACCGGTTCCCTTTTCACCTGGGTCCTCGGCTTGCCTGTTGTAGAGGGGGAGGATGTAACGGGGATCCCGTTACTGAGATTCACCACCGGACGACACTCCCAAAGAAGCCGCGAGGGATCCCCGCTGGATGGCGCTTCAGGAGGAACCCTAGGCCTGTCGTCTGCTCAAGACCCGGATTGGCTGATCTCCGGAGGCCCGAGAGGATATATTCAAATGTAGCCCGGGAATCAGGGCAGTTGGAGGAGATCCGGACTAACGATCACTTAGTTATAAATTACCAGTGCTATTATAAATTATCATTGTTACTTAATGTTTAATGCGGCATAATAATATCGTATTACAATGTTTTTGTATTTAAAATGTAAAGAGTTATCCAGAAAAACATCGTAATAAATAAGATTGAACTTTGATTTGCGTAATCGTGTGATTTCGGGTTCCAGTGAGAACGCGCGATTACAATCGATGATCCAATATTTTTAATATTTTCTGTCTTATAAATATTTATGCCTCGCTTATAAACTAACTTATATTTCTATTCTCTCTCACTCCAGATTGCAACAATCTCTACGGCATAGTAATGTGTGATTTCCTGCCGATGGGTGAATTCAAATGGATTCAGCCCTGCCTCGACTTCACCCAGGAGATAATGCTAAACCATCCCCATGACGAAAATGCGGGATACATCCTCGAGGTGGACTTGGAGTATCCTCAACATCTACACGAGGCCCATAACTGCTATCTTCTCTCACCCGAAAGACGGGTCATTACTACCGCCGAACTCTCCCCGTATTCAAAGGATCAATTATGGGAACTCGGACTGAAAGAAAAGGACAGCTGTCCCAAGCTGGTGCCATCCCTATACGCCAAGGAGAAATACGTGCTCCACTACCGAAATTTGAAGTACTACCTGGCGAAAGGACTTCTGATCAGAAAAATACATCGGATTCTGACCTTCAAACAAGTAGCGTGGTTGAAACCTTTCATAGGCTTTAACACGGACAAGAGGAAGGAAGCGACCAACGAATTTGAAAAGTCCTTTTTTAAATTAATGAACAACAGCGTATATGGTATGTACTATTAACCTAACCTAACCTTACCTAACCTGGAATGACTTTAGAAATTTAATGTGGTATTCTTTTTCTCTTTCTCTTTCTCTACAGGAAAAACCATGGAGAACTTCAGAAATCGGATTGATTTCACCCTGGTGAACACACCCGAGCGTGCCATAAAGAAGGCTAGTTCCCCGGCATTCGAAGGTTCACGCTATTCAAGAACGACTTAGTAGGAATTCATCGAGTGCAGAAGATCTTAACCCTCAACCGACCAATCTACACCGGATTCACCGTTCTGGACCTATCCAAGCTGCTAATGTACGACTTTCATTACGAAGTCATCAGGGAGCTGTACGGAGACTAGGCCAAGTTATTGTTCACCGACACGGACTCCCTGACGTATCGTATCGAGATTCCCGACCTATACCAGGACTTTGCCCAGAAGAGCGAGATGTATGATTTCTCCGGATACCCCAAGACACATCGACTCTTCAGTGACGAAAGCAAGAAAGTGCTGGAGAAATTCAAGGACGAATTGGACGGCGTACCCATCTCGGACTTTTGCGGGCTTCGACCAAAAATGTATTCCATTATATCCACCAAAGGAGAGAAGAAGACGGCTAAGGGGATATGTCGAAGAGTGGTGAAAAAGAAACTACGCTTCATACACTACAAGGAATGTCTTCTCAATCGTCAACTCACCATGGCGGCGCGCGCGATTTAAATTTTTTTTTTATTTATTTTTTTTATTTGTGTGAGAAATCAAAGTACAAATTTTAAAAGTAAAATTTTATTGAAAACTTTTCATACATAAATTCCGATAACATCTTATCGTTTAAACACTTATCTTTTCCAAATCTAGAGCATATATCTCTTATTTTAATACCCCTACACCAAAGTCCTACTTTTATTGTCTTGAAGTTGTTTCGAATTGAAAGTTACAGTCACGGTATTCCTTTCAACGAAATTGTTAAATTTAAACATGTCAGGAGGGTTTCCGAAACTATCAAAGAACTCTGTGTTCCGGTTTCGAGAAAAATAGATAACGGTCCAATGTTCTCCGTCGGTATTTGATAATCCAGTGTTTACAATATACAGAGAGGGAAAAGTCTTTTCGGTTTTCGGTAAAGTATCTGCGAAGAAATCTCTGCGAAATAACCCCTTGGTGAATTTATCACTCCGCATAATTCTAGTTAACTGTTCAGGGTCCATTTAGTTGTAATCGTAAATAACAGTCCAATTCCTTTCAATTTCTACCAAATTCTGAAACTCAGAGTAATACAAAACCGTGACGGTCTGGGGCAAGTCTTTGGCGAATTTTAATTCCAGATGCATGTTACCGTTTCTTATCAGTTGAAATTGGGAAGACGAACTGCTGAGGTCGGGACTCAAATCAAAAGCAAATATACAACTCCCATTAGGAAATTCATCCCGCGAAATATAGTTCCCCTCGTCCAATAACCATTGAGAGGTTTGGGTAAAGAGATTCGTATAAGACCTAATATATTGACCGCCAGCTAAGTTCGGAGTGAGGGGTTTATGAGGGACGCTAGTTCCGTCCAGATACAAGGCAATATGATTTAAATCAATTTTTTTGAATTAAAGGGGACTTTTTGTATTCACCCAAATAAGCATTCTGATCTACTAGAGCGAAAAGTACCCTTTTAGGTAGATGACCCATGAATAAATTATCTCTAACACATATTTTTGTATCGCTATTGATAGAAAAGGAGTTACACTCCGTACGGATAATGCGGTATTTCATAGTTGCCATTTCGAGACATTTGGCGTGGACTATAGGCACTTCCGATGGTAATTTCACTTTGCGTTCATAGAGAGATGCCAACTCGTAAACCACTTCCCATTTAACCGCGCCTTCCGCGTGTATGCAAAATTCGTTTGGAGTTTTAACAAACTTGAATTTAAGATCCGTCATATTTGGAATGTAACATGATTGTTGACACAAATCCAAGTGTACAGTTCCGATCATATCGATCGTGCCACTTTTCGCGAAAGCCGCCCTCGCCTTAAAACCCTCGTTCTCGGCATGGACGTCAAATTTACCGGACGTGTAGTCAATTCTCAATAGTAATTCACCAGGCGTCGCTTTACGAGAATCTATGACCTACGGCACTTCATGACAAGCTCCAGTTTCTAACCTGCGACAAGCTTATGGTCAAACATATCTTATGAACTTATGATAGCTACAATCATTTAATTCCCTCAGGTCCGATGAAGAAAGCAAAATAGAAAGCCAAGATTAAAGTGAGATTTCATCAAAGAAGTAAAACTTGCTCATAAGTATTCATATGCTACTTATGTACCTGCGTAAAAAAGTGTTTTCATGCCATGATAGGACTTATAATAGATACGTTCCCGATCATAACGATATTCTCAATTTGTTAATTTTTATATTTGATTCTTTAAGAGTATTAAAGATAGAGAAAATTTATTAAATAAAAAAATGTCTGTAAATGCATATACTCAATGTGACAACGATTTCATATCATTTGAACCTCAGAAGACTTTCTGGACTTCCCTAGCCTAATTTCATCTCTAATCTCGCGTCCCATTCTTTATCGTGTCCTTTTAATTTGACATGATACTCTAATGTTAACTAAATTATTTTTTCATTTGCGGAGATGTCTTGATGGGACCAAATTACCATACCAAAGTTTCAGAAATTTTGGGGAGGGGGCATTTCATTCAAGGGTAAGTCGGGTGGTTTTTGAAGTTTTGCCGCTCTTTAGAGCTGGAAAACGTATTTTTCCGACCTCTGTTGGCTGAACGGCTGGCTGGATATGTTGTGACCTGATGAATTTTGTCATAAATAAACTTTTTGTATTTCAAATTTCCCGCGAATTTTCGACTCCAAATTCACCCATAGTTCAAGTTACAACTCCTTGGTGGTGTAACGTATTTTATTTCAATTGTAATTATTTTTCTGTCGGTGCCGGGAGGCGAACCTGCGACGTCCCGATCCATACTAGACGCCAGTGAAGATACCAGAATATGTTCAATGCATTTCGTCTCGGGTAAGTAGAAAGGTTTTATGATAAAACCAATTTAGAGTAATATTTTTGGTCATGATGTTACATATTAAAATAAAAATTCATTTGATAGGTTTTCCTTCAACACTGTTTGACCATACTCACCCAGACTGTTCAATAATATTATTACTATTAACCCCAGACTTAACCAGAAACAGACTTAACCAGAAACACAACTTTAGCCTCGGTAGAAAAGGCTTTTAAAAGATATAACAGGAGGAAAAATTATTTGGCTTTGAAACGAGTCACCAAAGTAATAGGGAAATTTCAGATGGGATAGTAGTACGTCACACCCCCTCAAGTCTTACCGCTGTTCTGGAGCTGAGTCCTTAAGAGAACGTACTAGAATATGTTCAAAGCATTTCGTCTCGGTTAAGTAGAATGGTTTTACGATAATACCAATTTAGAATAATATTTTAGGTCATGATGTTACATATTAAAATAAAAATTCATTTGATAGGTTGTCTTTCAACACTGTTTGACCATACTCTGACTCAGTCAGTCTGGTTAATAATAAATATTATTGGTAAGATCAGTTACTCCATACTGATTTTTGTTATATATTATTAGCTTATTTTGAAACTCTTTGGTATTTTGTAATTTAGACTCTACATCTGAAGCTGATGATGTATTGTTAGAAGAAGAGATTTGATCTGAAGCTGAAAATGAACCAGTGATAGGAAATGTTGGCCAGCGTTCACAGGATGTGTGTGATATTAGCATGCCAAATTTTTCTGTTGACAAATGTACCCAAACACGGCCAGAATTGAATGTAATGGACCGTAGGACCCAGTTTTATGTTAATTAATTACATTTAAGTTGCGGAAACTATTTTAATCAATATTTTCATAGCTTTTGTCGTTAATATCGGCAGAGTTTATTAGAAGGATTAAATGACGGCCAAACATGAACCTAACCAAACCAAACCTTAACCTTACCTGAACCTAATCAAAACTTTGGAAAAGGGGCAATATTATATCGGAACTTAAATCAAGATAACAAAATACAATATTTTGGAGAATGCATAATATTATTTGGTAAGTAAATAAAGATAAAAAATATCTTGGAAAAGGCGTAATATTATTTGGGAAGTAAATGAAGATAAACAACAATATTATGGAAAAGGTGTGATATTATTTTGAAAACTAAAATAATCTAACCAAAAGGTAAAGGGTAAAATATTAAAAAACATTGAAAATAGATATTTTAATTAGTTTCCGCACTTTAATTTTAACAAATTAGCCTATAATTAACCTTGAATAATTTATATTTATTGAAAAAACTGTATTTAAAATGCGCGAGCTAAAGTAAAGTTTAGCCCCATACTCACCCAGACTGGTTGCCAACCCCAGAACGTATCAAACAAAAAGTATTTAATTAAAATTTTGAATTTCAATTTTAATGAATCCAAGTTTTGAAAATACCCACTAAACATTAACGGCCTCTAGTCTCTGCCAAGAGATTTAAATTTCAAACCTCTGTGGGAGAGGGGGAATTCAATTAGCTAGATTTACAAACTGTTTAACATTTAAATTAAGTTATCATTCTAAAAACTATGCTACTCAACTATAAATAAAAGGGTATTGGTGGTTAAAATAACGTTACTATGAATAAATCAAATAAAAAATCTACAACTTAAGCTCCTCAAAAAAATGAAAATTAAGGTAATTAGGGAGAATACATAGTTTTCTAGACTAGGAGGACTCATACCATTTACACAGGGAGGCTAGTGTTACAAAAGGAGGCCTGACAAACTGGGTGAGTCTTAAGCTGGGTCTCCTTGCGTAAATGTATGAATACTTCTAATCTGTAAACTATGTTAATATTACTCCAAGGCTCAAACCTCAGTGAGGTAAATTTTTTAAATCTAGTTATATAGCCAGCCATCTATCTATTTTTAGCATAATAATTTAAATTAATTGATCGTGCTGATTTAAAGTTAAATAATATATTGATATTGTAATTATTATTTAAGTAATTTTATTTTATTGAAATTGAAAATTTGATTCTGGTAATTATGGGTTCCGCGAGAGGGCACAATTTTTTTAAAAATTCACTTACGTTTTTACCAGGGATAAAGAATGTGCGTGAGGGCATTTCTTTTCACGCTTAGAGGATAGGCAACTCCCTATATCCGACGGCAGCTTATTCGATACATAATCTGTTCCAGTTTTAGTTGTCAGCAAGCTCAAACCCAGATTTCTATGTTGGAGCGGCTTAATTGTGATAATTAACGTAGATTTGTGCGTGCAGCCAACAGACAATGGAATTACTAATTTACTGGATTTAAAACGTCGAGATTTCAAATCCTAAATATCAGAATTAAATTCGTCTTTTGTCTCGAAATATTTCTTTCTTATGTTGTCAGCATCCTTAAATCGACCAAAAAATCACTTCAACATAGGAACCAGGGTTTGCTCGTGCTGAGAACCAAAGCTGGAACACATTGTAACCCTCAATAGAATAATTTAACGAAGGGAATATTTTCCCGAGGGCCGTAAAATAAATAACAGACAACTTACTTCTTTATCCAAAATTAGAAGAGTAATACTCTTAAGTTTTAATAAAGAAAGGGATAAACCCGAAATTGTCCTTACCAGTTAACAGGTTTAACTTAACAAAAACGCTCTCTCCGAGAGACGACTACGGAATAACAAAAATTATGGAAAAAAATCACAGACTATAAGAAAAGGAGGAGGAGCATGTAACATGGAGCCAAATATACCTCGCCAGATCCAAGGAGTTTCAATTTGGGTATCACAAAGTTTTTTTTTCATTTATCGGTGCTTTTTTCCAATCGCTCGAGTCGACGAGCCTCTCTTCGGGCCATGGCTTCTCTACTGTGCCCTCCGGGGCAATCGGAAACTACGTGGTGGCCAATCTTATGGCAACGCTAGCATTGAGTTGTACTCCAAATAAGTGGATGTTTTGCATGTTGGATCTTCGATGCAAGGAGTACTCTTGGTATCCGAATTCGAGGGATCATCCCATTCTTCCGAAACGTTCCCAATATATATCATCTTCGTCAGAGGGAGGCACAACAGGACTGCAAGGCTGACGAGGAGCTGGAGGAAGAGGAAGGGGAATGGGAGGAAGAGCAGTAGGAGTGAGCAGGTTTTGGAGAGGAGAAAAAGGAGCGGGGTCAGTCCGATGTAGGACTTCCTCCTTAAAATGTTTGTATACAGTAATTGGACGGTTTTCAGGTTCCGGACGGGTTTCAAGTTCAGAATCATTGTCGTCCATATCAAGGGAGCGTCTTTCTACCGGTGAAACCATAATGGTTATCGGTATTTCTTCAGGAGGTGTTTTACAATCTTTTGTCCAATGTGGGCACCCACAATGAATACATTTTAGGGGGAATCTTTTCCCCTTTTTGGAATGAAACAATCCTTTTGGCGATGTGACGCCAGTCCACAATTGAGGCAGTAGTTTGCATACTCATCGCAAATTCGCTGGGGTTCTTCCAATTTGGAAGGTGATCTCTTGTTCTTTTTTGTAATCGTGGCTCCTTCTGGGGCCTCAAAATAAACTGGTCGAGGTCTGCCTCCTTCGGCCATCTTAAATGATACTCTTTTAGTAATTTATCTTATTTGCTTGGGAGATGAACTCCCATGGGAAAACAGAGATTGGCTCTCGGGTAAAGGAAAAATGTTCCCTGGTTAGATTTTTATTTTATTATTCTGGAGGTAAACTTGGACCTCGTAAGGTGACCTTAATCTTTTATTATATGGAGGGCGATAGTAAATATCGACTTCATTGCCTCCTGGCCTAACCGTTGCCCTTTTGCACACTTCTCTTCGCCACAGGGTTGGCAAAAATCTGGATTTTTCTTGAAAAAGCCACTGGTATGGTTTTTTGCTGGTTTAAACCGGATTTTATTGGCTTTATCCGCCTTTTTTTAAAAAATACCCTCTGGTGCTTAATTTTAGCACTTCTTTTTACATTTAGTGCGCTAGTTGTCTTCTGCTAGGCCGTCTGATTGAGAATCATTTTTATTGTACGTTAATGTTGATAAAACTATAGACATTTCCCTTAGATATGAGTACGGCCCCTGATTTAATCGGGATTTTTCAATACAACCCGACCCATATCGGGTCGAAAAATCCTAGATCGGGTTGGGTTGGAAATTTACTTAAAACGTTTTACTGGTCGGGTCGGGTTGGGTTGGAAAATTACTTAAAACGTTTTACTGGTCGGGTCGGGTAGGGTTATCATACGGTTTACCAGGGTAGACATTTTTATTATCTTCAATTGGGCAGGGTTGGGCCCGGGTAGACATTTTTATTATCTTCAATTGGGCCGGGTTGGGCCCGGGTAGACATTTTTATTACCTTCAATTGGGCAGGGTTGGGCCCGGGTAGACATTTTTATTATCTTCAATTGGGCAGGGTTGGGCCCGGGTAGACATTTTTATTATCTTCAATTGGGCAGGGTTGGGCCCGGGTAGACATTTTTATTATCTTCAATTGGGCAGGGTTGGGCCCGGGTAGACATTTTTATTATCTTCAATTGGGCAGGGTTGGGCCCGGGTAGACATTTTTATTATCTTCAATTGGGCAGGGTTGTGCCAGGGTAGACATTTTTATTATCTTCAATTGGGCAGGGTTGGGCCCGGGTAGACATTTTTATTATCTTCAATTGGGCAGGGTTGGGCCCGGGTAGACATTTTTATTATCTTCAATTGGGCAGGGTTGGGCCCGGGTAGACATTTTTGTTATCTTCAATAGGACAGGGTTGGGCCCGGGTAGACATTTTTGTTATCTTCAATAGGACAGGGTCGGGACGAGGAAGGCTTTTTATTATCTGCAATAGGGGAGGGTCGGGCCCTGGTAGGCTTTTTATTATCTTCAATAGGGCAGGGTGTGATAAAGATTTTTCTAAATGCGCGGTCCGACCCAACAATTTAGCGTTGCGAAAAATTCAACTCAGTCTCACGATTTTCGGGTGGGGCAGAGGGAGGAGGGTGCGTCAAACTAACCCACAATGTATGGGAATCGATCATTTCGATGAAATAAATAGGTAAAGACATGTGGGTCAAACGTTTCCTTCCATCTCACTTATGGTGCCTGCGCTGTACTCTATTATCATATTTTTTGAAAAATCCACTGTATTTTTCATCGTGGTTTAAACCGGTTTAATCCAGGTGGATAAAACCGGACTGGATACCAGCGTGCCAACCCTGCTTCGCCATCCCAATCGAAAAGGCTCTAAATAAGTATCGAGGAGTTCTCATGGACTCCGATAACGTGGTCGATGAACTTTCAGACGCACGCAGCGATTGGGATTGCGATTGAGAAAGCTGTTCAGGTGGTAATATCTCCTCCGTAAGAGTAGAATTCTGCTCAGGTGTCAATATTTCTTCCGTAAGAGTAGAATTCTGCTCAGGTGTCAATATTTCTTCCGTAAAACTAGAAGTTGATTTGTGTAGCTCAGGTTCCGCGACTGATTTTTCATGATCAGACGGGGAAGCCTCCCCTGTCGCAGGAGGCGGAATGTCAATAGATGGATGAGTGAGCCGGAAAGCTCGCATATCGTGGTAGGTATGGAGTAGGAGAGGAGGGTCTTCAAATAGGGCCATGCCCGATTCACTGTCAGAGTCAGTTGGTTGACGAGTTATTTCTGGAACAGCAGGAATGTGCTGTTGATCTTTAGCGCGATCGTCCAGAGTAGTGGAAGTCGAGGAATCAGATAAAGTTGTTGAGGAAGTCGCCGTAGGAGGGTGGTCCGCGGTACCACCGTTCCTTGAGGGACTTGGCTCAGGATCATCTGCAACTTCGGACTGAGAAGTGAGGGCATTTCCGGCATTATCGAAGACAGCTACATTTGTCCAGTAGAGTTTTAAATGTTCAAGGTTAACTTTCCCTACATTCTGTCCTGAGATAGCATCCTCTAACTCACAGACAACGGGAGAATGTTTTGCAACTATTTTAAAGGGACCTGCCCATTTAGGACTGAGTTTTCTAATAATTTGATCTGTCGTACTTCTCAAAGGATGGCTTTCCATCCATACTTACCTTCCTATCTCAAATTCTAGAGGGTCAAGGCGGAGGTCATAGTATTTCTTTTGATGAGCCTTGTCTAATTTAGATAATTCATTACAGAATTCTAATTGTTCCTTAAGAACTTTTAAAGCTTTTGTACGACCAGGGTCATCAGGGTCCTGAATGGGTTCTTCAATTTCTAAATCCCAAGGGAGACGTGGCTCCCGCCCTAAATTTAAAAAGAAAGGGGATCTGCCCGTAGTTTCGTGGGGTGCAGAATTTATAGCAAGTTGAAGAAGGTCTAGGGATTCATCCCATCTGTCAAGGTGATTCCCTACATAGTATGATATAAGTTCGCCTATTACACGATTAACTCGTTCGGTGGGATTTCCCTTAGGCGTGTAGGGGGTAGTAAACTTGGGATTTATTCTTAAAGCTCTGCAAGTTTGCAGCCAAAGTTTCGAAGTAAATTGTACCCTTCTATCAATAAGAATAGCTTTAGGAGCTCCTCACCTAGAATTAATAGACTTAATGGCTTGAACACAAGTCTTGGCCGTGATAGTCTTGAGTGGAATCATTTCCACGAACTTCGTCATATAATCGACGAAGACTATTAAATACTTATAATAGTGTCTACTTAGAGGGAAAGGACCCATTATGTCGACACTAATCTGGTTCCAAGGATTTGTTATTTCGGAGAGTTGCTATAGCCCTGGCTTTTTTCGATTCCTAGCCTTAAACTGTTGGCATAACGTATATCCTCTAACGTAATCCTGGACATCTTTTACTATAGTAGGCCATCAATATCGAAATATTAATTTGCTCAGGGTTTTATCCTTGCCCCTATGAGCAGACAAAGGGTGATCATGCAATAATCCATGGCTTCTAACCTTAACCGAGGAGGTAAATATATTTTCTCAGGTTGATTTCTATAAGGTCTTCTATAAAGAAGATTTTTTTCAGTTCAAACAATTTATGCCTAACTGGGTTTGGTTCTTGCAAGGAATTTAGTATAGGGGAAGCAAAAGGGTCTTTCCGCTGAGATTTTCTCACATCTTCCAATGTAAATACTGAATATAACGCTCTCGGACCTGGGGGACGTATCTGACCTTCAACAGAGTCGCTAGAGGAGGTTGAGGAACTACTATCGGAATTGGAACTTGTACTACTACTAGTTGAATCCCGTATACTAGTAGATAGGGAAGGGGAAGAGCTAAGATTTATGCTGAAGACGTTTATCGGAGCTCTCGATAAAGCGTCAGCTACCACATTCTCTACTCCTTTCTTGTGCTTAATGTGAAAGTCAAAAGTTTGAAGGTACATTGCCCGTTTAACTAGACGAGAGTTTGGTTCCCTAATATTGAATAGCCATTGCAAAGCTTGATGGACAGTAAGAACTGTGATCTTTCGACCTTCCAAAAGGGGTCTAAATTTTTTAACTGCCCAACAAATAGCTAAACATTCTTTCTCGCTAGTGGAGTACCTAGTTTCAGCATCCTTAAGTCCAGTACTAGCATATACTATAGGGACTTCTATATCATCCTGAATTTGGGATAGAAGGGCACCTAACCCTGCGTCACTAGCATCTGTAGTTAGGATGCATGGGGAATCCCTTCTAAAGGAAGCTAAAGGCGGCGCCTTGCATATTTCTTTCTATATTTTATCGAATGCCGCTTGCTGTTCGGCACCCCAAATAAATTTCTGATCTTTTCTTTTTAGTTTATTAATAGGAGCTACTATTTTAGAATAGTGATTGACAAACCGGTTACGCCAACCTGCCATCCCTAAAAATCGTTGCACTTCCTTAATATTATTACGAGGAGGGAATTTCTTAATGGCTTCAATCTTAGAAGGGTCAATATGCACTCCTTGTTCATTAACTATGTGACCGAAAATAACTGCTTCTTTTTGAGCAAACCGACATTTCTTTAACTGAAGGGTGAGACCCGCTTCCTTTAATCTATTTAGGGCGTATTCCAAACACGTTAAGTGCTGATCCCAATCCTCACTAATTGAGATTAAATCGTCTAAATAGTCAATTAACTGAAAGTAATCGGCGTCTCTAAAAATCTCGTCGATTAAACGCTGGAAAGAGCTAGGGGCGTTACAAAGCCCAAATGGGAGTACGTTAAACTCGAATTTTCTCATATGAGTCACGAAAGCAGTTTTCGGTCTACTCTTAGGGTGCATTTCTACTTGCCAATACCCGGATTTTAAGTCAAGGGTAGTGATAAATTTAGGTCTTTCCACTCTAGCTAGCATATCCTCTATATTAGGCAGGGGATACGGGTCTTTTATAGTAACACTATTTAGTTTTCTATAATACAAAACCGATAGGGTTTTCCCCGTTTTGTTTGATCAACTAAAACAACGGGCGAAGCCCAAGGAGATACTGAGGGTCTAATGATCCCGTCACCCAACATTTCCCTATCATGTTGTTCGATTATTTTTTTCTTCTGATCATTTACACGATAAGATTGAGATTTTATGGGCGGACTATTTCCCGTAAGAATCTCATGGAAGACTAGTCCTGTTCTTCCTACTTTATCCGAAAACAATTTGGGGAATTTCAATAAAAGGGATTCTAGTTGTAGACGTTGGTCATTAGAAATAGGAGCTGCGGAAACCGCTTCCTTGATGTTATCTAATATCCCCCTGGGTTTCTGGATCCTTTTCCGATGGAATTGAAAAAGGGATCTTCAAATTACCCACTAAACATTGTGATGATTCAAAATCTAATTTGACCCTATTTTCTTCAAGAAAATCTTGTCCCAATATAAAATCACTAGTGAGGGACTGAACGATACAGAATTGAAATTAAAATCGTTTTTCAATTTCATTGGACTTAAGAGTAAACTCTAGTTCGTGAGAACCTTTCGTAAAAGTATAACGGCCATCACCCCAATCTATACAATCTAACTGTTCATCTTCAGGTAATTCTGAAAAATTTCTAAATTTACAAATCTTTTGCCATTGATCTAGACTAATAAAAGAAGCATCAGCCCCACTATCTAATTTAGCTTGAACGGTCGCGTGTTCAAAAGTACAGGGATAGTAACCCTTTTATAACTTGAACCTTTTCTAACGGATTCAATGCTCAGGGGGAACGCGACACGCTTCTTGATAGGGGTAATTACTGGGCACCGGGAGAGGGACCACGAGGGACCTCTCCCGCTTTGGCTTCCCCCGACTTGCCATTCTTTTTGTCTGGACAGTCGGGCGCAAGGTGACCTGGTTTCTGACAATTGAAACACTTAATAGTACGTGTAGATCGGTAGGATAAGGCCAATTGACGACCAGGAGATTTTGATCTTTGGTTAAAGCTTCTTGTGTAGGTTCTCTGACTAGTTGAAGCATTTTGGACTCTCTTGTCCGTAAGAGTACGGAGTGCCACGGATTATTTTTTAAGGAGAGGTCGAGTAGAATACGAATATTTGCTCAAAAACGAATATGTCCATACGCGATCCTTAAGAGGGAAATAAGGACTTATCCTTATTGTCAAAATCCATATTGTTAAGGACAGTTGTAGAATCGAACCCCTGAGTCACTAACTATTCGCTTTGGGACACCAAATCTCGTAAATACCTGATAAACCAAAACACTAGCTATTGTTTTCGTTGTGGCCTTTTTGAGCGCATGGGCCTCTACCCATTTGGTGGAATAATCTACTATTACTAAAGTTTGGGTTTTACCCCTTTTACTACGGGGATATTCACCCTTGAGATTTACTCCTATGACTTCCCATGGCTAAGCGGATTTCATATGTCCCGCCGCTTTAACTATGCATGATTTTACGTATCTACTAATGTCTTTTGTCATACCCTCCCAAGTATAATATTTCCGAACACGTTCTAGGGTCTTTGCTACGCCTTGGTGACCGGAAGACAAAATATCATGGCACGCTTTAATGACGGTGAGTATCAGAATATGGGATTTTTGATCCTCCTCAGAATGAGGGTTACTACTATGATCACCACGAGGGGTGCTACTATTGCCCTCGTGTACTGAACTATTTTCACCGGTTGCTTTACCTATAGGCACGTCTCTATAGACAATGCCATCTACTATTTTGCAAAACGGTGCCACTTTTTCTACCCATTGTCCAATACCATCTTTATTTCCAATTGTACCTTTATTCATGATGGACAAAAGGCGACTAAACTAAGGATTTGTGGTCCGTAATTACTTGAAAGGTTGTTTACTCTAGGTATACCCTAAATTTTTCGGTGACGGCCCAAACTATGGTCAAGCACTCTTTTTCAGTTACTGACAATTTATTTTCACAGGAATTAAGAGTACGACTTGCGTACTGTAAAACCCTGCTCTTACCCTCAATGGTCAGAGTAAGCACTGCACATAGTCCACAACCAGATGCGTCAGTGTACAAAATGAAAGGGAGCTTAAAATTTGGGGACGCTATTATGGGCGCGGTGGTTAAACTATTTTTAAGTGAATCGAATGCGTCCTGCTGATCTTTACTCCACTGCCAATCAACATTGTCATGGGTTAACTGATGTAAGGGAGTAGCTGTGTGGGCGAATTTAGGAATAAATCTCATATAAAAGCTAGCCATCTCTAAAAACCTTCTCAGTTGTCGGACTGTGCGCGGTATAGTATAGTTTTTAATCGCGCTAACTTTTTCAGGGTTAACTTCTATTCCCTGTTTCGAAACGAGATGTCCTAAGATGTGGATTTTCTGACGGCAGAATTGAGTCTTAGAAGATTTGACCGTTAATCCATCGTTTTTAAGAATAGTTAAAACTCTCTCTTCACTTGCTACATGTTCTTCAAATGTGTCGGAAACAATATATATAGATCATCAAAATAATCGAAGACACCCGTCGTCTTAGCCAAGTGTCCAAAAAAATTGTTGTAGATCCTTTGAAAGGTCGAGGGGGCGTTCGTTGAACCGAACATCATAACTTTCGGTCTATAGATACCGCTATGGGTGACGAAATCGCAGGTATCACGACTACCCTTATGTAAAGGGACCTACCATTAACCTGATTTGAGGTCGAGTACTGTAATGTAATCTGGGGTCTTAATTGAATCCAGTATGTCTTCTATTCGAGGCAATGGATATGAATCCTTTCTAGTGACACTATTAAGCTTTCTATAATCTATGAGCAAACGATGCGTACCATCAGGCTTACCCACTACTAACGTCGGATCACTCCATGGACTATTACATGGTTTTATGATGTTCAAATCTAACATTTCTTTAACTATTCCCTCGATTATCTCCTTTTTATGGGGAGAGAATCGATAGGGGGCACGCTATAGCCTGCGAATCGTCCGTATCTACATAGGGAAATTGCGGGAAATATAGTCGGGGGGGGGGAAATTGCGGGAAATGTAGTCGGGGAAATACTGGGGAGAACTGGTAGAAATGTGGTATATGGAAACACAACTTTTCTTTTCAAAACTATCTTTTGACTAATAATTTTGCAATTTAATTATTTCATTACAGATTCAAGAAAAATGTCCAGCCAGGAAGATGTGATATCTTCTTCCCAAGAAGATATTCCAAGTCCCATAATGTCCCAAGAGACATTTCGTCAAATTGAAGGTGAACTGCCACTTCCCTGTAGTTACTTAATCATCGACACAAGCGTAAGGATAAGCTGCAAATTAACGCTGGATAAACTCAAACCGTACTTTTTCTAAAAACTTTCAGAACTTCTCTCAAGGCACGCAGTCTAACAACCCTAGTCAGGAATTGCCATCTACAATACACACTTCTTGGAACCAAAGGCCAAAATTCTGATTTGTGGAACCAAAATGAGGCATGCACAACTACCTCATTGGCACATAAAGGTAAAGGTTTTGGAAATTTCGATACTCAAGAGGAGTCTACCTCACTACTAGCAAACAAATCACAGCTACCTTTATATTGTCAAGGATTCCAACCTCGCTAGTGAGTTCGGATAGCATTTTTTTAAATAGTTATTTTGAGGTTTATAACTATTCCTAATTTTGTGCTCAGGCAAAGTACTGAAACTGAAAGATACTCATTTAATATTAGATTCAGGGAAAATAACCAGCCAACTAAAAGCACAACTTGTACTGTAAATTCACACGTGTTTTAATTAATCCGAAACTCATAATATAATTATATGTTATTTCTGTTCATTTCAGTATTCTAAATTACTAAACAAACTCTTTGAGAACTTTTACGTGCCATGTCCCATAAAATTCTTCGTTGACCCTTTACTTCCCGAAGGAAGTTATATTCGAGCCACTGCTTACTTCAGAGACCCAGCACACGTTAATAGTGTGGTAGTCAGATGTCTGACTCATCAGGCTGATGACCAAGAAACACACATAGGTATTTAATATTATGTTTTTTGAGGACATTTTCTCAATTCCTATTTCTCAAAATTCACGTCATTGGCTTGCCGAAGGTTTTAGTTACATTAAACACGTCATCCGATGCCAAGAGGGAAATGCCAGCTATCAAGAACACGCAACCAGTGGACGACTATTAGTTCTTGTACCGTGTCAAAGACCAGATCCTCTTATTGGTTTCCAAACCTTAAACTACGTTTTTGTGTGCTACAGTAGTTGCATAGGTGGGATGAACCGTCGTGCTATTGATGTTGTCTTCATTTTGGAGTACAAGTGATTAAGTCGCAGTACATAAGCAGGTTATATTCAGGTATTTCACCTTTCGTTTACAATTACAAACAGAAGGATCGAATTGGGCGTAAATTCGTTGAGGTTCTCGTCTGCGCTAGTCCTGGAAGGGACAGGATCAAATGCGAATTGAAAAAAACATTAAGAACAGTGAGGTAGAATATAAGACTGGGAGGCCTATTGAAAATGAGGTGACGTCCTCAACAATTTGCCCGAGAGACGCCTGCTCCGCGTCTACAAATAGAACGAGTGGTTAGTACTTAGAGCTAATTATGTCCTAAGGAATGGTTCTAATTTATTAATCAGGCGAATCCATTATGTTTCAACTCAGTCGTAGTGTGAACGGTCTAACGCTTGAAGTTAAATTTATACCGTCGACTGCGTGATTTCCGCCGGCTTTTTTCGGTCGAGTGGGAATCTAGCTTAAATTGGAAGATGGACTGCAAAACCGCGTGTAGTCTGCAATTCTCGAACTAGCTCTCGGTAAAGCGTACTTGGCGTAAATCACGACTTTTCGCCTGACGTCAAGCGAAAACCGAAAAAAGAAAACATAGTTACGCTGGACAGAAATTACGTTGGGTTAGCTCTCTATTTTTTCGGCCGCGTTCACCGTTAACGCTCTGCGCGAGCCAATCAGCAATAAGCTTGAGTCGTGACGTCATTTTCGACCACGCAAGAGGACGTCCGCGGTCCGCCATGTTTTTATTTATTTAGTTCCAAATCGAGTCAGTTACTATCGCTGAGAATGCCGAAAGTTTTATTGAAGAGGTTCGGAACCTTCCATATCTTTAAGATAGGGCAAAGTCTACCTCGCGTGAATCCAGTGGGAGAAGAAATTCTCTCGCAGCCGCGGTTTTAACTAAACCGCCGGGGGAGGTGCTAAATCAAAGATTGCGACACCTAAAGCAAGAAATACCAATAGACCAAAGACTCCTACACCGGTTAAGCCAGAGCAAAACGATTTAAGTCTTGTAGAATGCTATAAGTGCGGACTCTTAGGGCATTATACCACAACCTGTCCGGATAAAACAAGAAGTCGCGCAGCAGCAGGCTTCGGAAAACGCGAAAGGGGGAAAAATAAAGCCCCTTATGGAAATTGGCTCTATGGATGTGCGTCGCTGTGAGGTTGATCCTCCCGTGGCCATAGACGCCGTGTATTCGCATGGCACTTTCGCGACCAGACTAGATTCAGGCGCTGATGCTGGTTTTATCAGCTTATATCAGTGGCGTAATTTAGTCAGAACATTAAAACCAGACTTAGTACTTTCGGAAGAAGAAGCGACTCAATGCATAGTGTTAGGCGATGGACGTTATACCTTCACGAAGGGACGCGCGCGAAAAGACTTCCGCTTAGGACAGCTGAAACGAAAGCAGGAATTTCACGTAGTTCCCTCACTACCAAACGACTTTATTTTGGGAAAAAATTTCCTTTATAAACATCGTGCCGTTTTGGATTTTGGTACAAAGACTTGTCAGATTGACGGAACAACGTTTCCATTCGTGCTTAATCTCCCGGGGTTAAAGACTCCAACTCCTCAGATTATCGAGGATATTGTACAAGCTGTCGCGTCGCCTACACTGAGTCCTAAACAGAAGGAAGACTTAAAAACCTTATTGTTACGATTTCCAAAACTATTTTCGGAAAAAGCGGGACGTACTAACTTAGTCTATCACGATATACATACTACCACCGAAGTTCCCGTTAGTTACCGCGCGTATCGTGTCAGCGACGAGAAAAAACGGATAATAGAAGATCATCTTCACGAAATGATCCGCGACGGAATCGTGAAGCCCTCCGATAGTCCTTACGCGTCGCCTGTGGTACTTGTCCACCAGAAATGCGGAAAGATACGTTTCTGCGTTGACTATCGCGCTTTAAATAAAGTGACCGTGAAAGATCAGTATCCGCTACTGCGAATAGAAGAACTACTAGGAAAAATGGGTGCCCCAAAGTTCATCACTGCATGGACTTAAAGAGCGGCTACTTTTTTTACTTCTAATAGAAGGGAGGTCATTGACCTCACGCTAGCCACGGAAAACCTCGTGTCCTCCGTGTCTAACTGGCATGTGTCTAATGACCCGGCTCTGTCGGATCATAGGCACATCTGCTTCACTGTCGCGATCCAAAACGGACCAATTTAGCCGGCTATAGGGAAGACCTAATCCTACGCAACGGAGGGGGTCACACTCCTAAACTTACTTCACCTAAGGATCTTGATAGGGCTGCTGGTGATTTACAGTGCTCCATCATGGAGTCGTTCCACCGGAACTGCCCACTTAAGACCGTCAACCGCTCGAGGCTTGTCCCTTGGTGGAACGCGGATCTCAGCCGGCTTCGTAAATATACGCGCAGGCTCTTTAACAAAGCCAAGCGCACGGGTGACTGGGCTGGATACAGGCAGTCCCTTAACACCTACAACAAGGCCATTAGAGCTGCTAAGAAGGACTCCTGGCGGACCTTCTGTGAGAAAGTCTCCAATGTCCCTGCTACGGCTAGGGTCATGAAGATTCTAGCGCACGACAGCTCACATCGACTTAATGCTATTAAGCTGCGGAACGGTGTGTACACTAAGTCTGGGGCTGAGACTCTCAAGCACATGCTGGAGGTCCATTTTCCTGACTCTACTTTTATGAATCCAACAAACCCTGACTCTCTCTACCCTGTCCTGCACAGGGCTAAGAGGGAAGACTGGCTTGTAGCCAGACAGGTTGTCACGATTCCCAAGCTTCGGTGGGCTGTCAACTGTTTTGAGCCCTACAAGTCTCCGGGACCCGATGGGGTCTTCCCTCTGCTTTTGCAGGAGGGCTTAGACCACATCGCCTCTCCGCTATGCAGGATCTACAGACTCTGCATTGCTCTCGGTCACATACCTCGTGACTGGAAACGCTCTAGGGTCATCTTTATGCCCAAGCCCGGGAAGGCTTCCTATCTCGAGGCGAAGGCATTTAGGCCCATATGCCTGACCTCCTTCTTCCTCAAAATTCTGGAGAAGCTGGTGGACAGGTACATTAGAGACGAGGTACTTTCGATAACTCCTCTCTCTTCTTCACAATTTGCTTACCAAAAAGGCAAATCCACTGAGACGGCCCTTCACGGCCTTACGAATTGCCTGGATAGGGCATTCGAGTTTCAGGAAATTTCACTGGCCGTCTTCCTCGACAATGAGGGGGCCTTTGACAAGGTCTCTAGCTCGGTTATCACTGAAGCTGTTAAGAGATTTGGCATCAGCGACACTCTTGGCCGCTGGATGAAGTCCATGCTTACCGACCGCGAGGTGTCGGCGTCCCTCCTTGGGGACTCTCTAGGGGTGACTACCAGCAGGGGCTGCCCTCAGGGTGGAGTGCTCTCCCCCCTGTTGTGGTGCCTGGTGGTGGACAAACTCTTGGGGAGGCTCGGGGGTGCTGGGGGCTGTAGCTGCTTCGGGTATGTGGACGATGTAGCGATCGTCTTTACCGGGAAGTTCCCGGATACTGTTACCGCGCTTATGAGATCTGCTCTCTCTAGCGTGGAGCAATGGTGTCAGGCGGTTAACCTCACCGTTAATCCTGATAAAACTGTCCTTGTTCCTTTTACGAGGAAGAATGCTAAGGATCTGTTCAATGATATCTCTTTCTTTGGCCAGGTCCTGACAAAGTCCTCCGAGGTGAAATACCAGGGGTGACCTTTGATTGCAGACTCACATGGAAGCCGCATCTTGATCAGTGTATTAAGAAGGCCAAGATGCTCTTCTGGAGGACCAGGAGCTCTGTCGGCCAGACTTGGGGCCTCAACCCCAAGGCTGTACACTGGCTCTATACTGGGATCATCAGACTTATATTATCCTACGGGCACTTGTCTGGTGGACAAGGGTCCGGCTTAAGACGGTGCAGGCTGCCCTGCGCAAGCTTCAAAGGCTTGCCTGCATTGGTGTCATGGGGGCCTACAGGCTCAACATTAGTGGCTGCTGGGTTCCAAGACTTTGGGATTACAGCCATACGAAGCTCTTTCGGGAGTATGCCGCACTTGAGCCGTCGCTAACGATGTGCTCTGACAAAACCGTCACCAGTTTTGATTTCACTAAGCCATTCAGCATCCACTTCCCCAGTCGATCAGAGTGGACTAACCTGCTGCCTCTTGGCACTGGGGGTGAAACTATTTGGTTCACCGATGGTTCCAAGACTGAT
The DNA here is from genome assembly GCF_054372755.1 of Phalangium opilio. NCBI lineage: Eukaryota > Metazoa > Arthropoda > Arachnida > Opiliones > Phalangiidae > Phalangium > Phalangium opilio. The sequence continues at coordinate 725,271 of NW_028324162.1, read as the reverse complement.
TCCGGCGCTGGCGCCGGCTATTACTGCCCAACCACAAGGGTCGGCTTTTCTGCTTGCCTGGGAACCTTCGCTAGTGTGTTCCAGGCGGAAATTGCCGCGATATGTTATTGCGCAGATTACTGTATTAACAAAGGGTATACCGGACGGACTGTGAGAATTTATTCTGAGAGTCATGCCGCCCTGAACGCGCTGAACCAGTGTCAGATTACCTCTCAACTGGTGCCCAGCTGCCTTGATCTGCTAGCGCGACTGGCATCCTGCAACAGCGTTCTGTTGTACTGGGTGCCAGGGCATAGGATATCATGGCAATGAGCAAGCCGATAGATTTGCGAAAAGGGGTGCGGAGGCCAAGCTCTTGGGGCCGGAGCCGGCCGTCCCCATCCCCTAAGGCACGTCAAACGGTGTCAGCATGACAGGTTGACTGTCATACAAAACCAGCTCTGGCATAACATGGAGGGCCAGAGACAGACAAAACAGTTAGTCAATGGTCCCTGCAGGTCTCGTGCTAGAGACCTAATTTCGCTCAGCAGACGGGATATTAGGCTGGCCACCGGTCTTCTGACTGGGCACTTTCGGCTTAATAGGCACCTCCATCTGATGGGTTTTGCCGACGACCCTCTCTGTAGGTCGTGTCAGGAGAAGGAAGAAACATCCGCTCACGTACTTTGCGAGTGCGACTGCTTCGCCTCGCTTAGACTAGAATATTTTGATTCACACACTTTGGAGCCCTCACGGGTCTCCTCTATTACGGTGGAGCGAATTCTTCGCTACGCTGTGGCCACGGGTCTATTCAAGGCCTGAATACGTGGGTGCACAATATCCTTTTTGGCATCGGTGCAAGGGCGCGAGCCCCCCTACTCACTAATAATAATAATAATAAAGAGCGGCTATTGGCAGATAGATCTCCATCCGCAGGCGAAAGCGAAGACTGCTTTTATCACGCATGCGGGAAAGTACGAGTTCGAAGTACTTCCGTTCGGTCTATGCAATGCGCCGTCGTCGTTTCAACGACTCATCGACGAAGTCTTCAGGGATGGACATCACTTTTCCGTCTGTGTCTATCTGGATGACATCGTCATTCCATCCAGTACTTGGGCAGACCATTTACAAGCCTTGGAATATGTCTTTCACCGACTGTCTGAAGCGGGACTTACGCTTCAGACTAAGAAATGTCGCTTTGCGCAAAGCGAAGCGACCGTGTTAGGGCATATTGTCAATGAACGAGGGATTCATATTGATCCTTCCAAGACTAGGGCTATAGTACACTTTCCCGTCCCAAAGAACGTGAAAGAAATCCAAAGATTTCTGGGCATGGCGGGATGGCACTCTCGATTCATCCCGCAGTATTCCAAAATCGTTGCCCCATTAAATCACCTCAAGAAGAAGGACGTTCCGTTCCAGTGGAAGAAAGAACAGCAGGAAGCGTTCCAGGCCATCAAGGATGCGATCTGCATGGCACCTCCTTTAGCGGCTTACAACCCTAAGTTGCCGTGTATCCTGACAACGGATGCTAGCGACGCCGGACTTGGAGCTTTCCTGTCGCAAATTCAAGATGACGTCGAGGTACCTATCGCCTAAGCCAGTAAACAACTGACCGACGTCCAGAGAAGATATACCACTAGGGAAAAGGAATGTCTTGCCATCTATTGGGGAGTTGGAAAGTTCCGGCCATACTTGGAGAATATACCGTTCACTGTGATCACCGATCACAAAGCACTCCAGTGGTTGTTCACTCTGAAAGAACCAAATTCTCGGCTTGTTGGTTGGGCAATGTACTTGCAAACATATGACTTCAAGATCATACACAAGAAGGGAGTTGAGAACAAGGTTGCGGACGCATTATCAAGAGCGCCTGTCTCGCTATTAGCCATGTCCTTGGAAGACATGACTTCATTGTCCTCGTCTGAACATTCCAGTCCAGCGGAATCCTCTTCAATGACGTCGACTTCGTCCTCAACCAGTAGCGGATTAGCTCCTCCCGCCAATCACGCATTGTACCACTCTTTCACGCTGGAAGAAGTGCGAAAAGCCCAACAAGATGAACAAGCCACCAATGGCATCATAGTCCAGTTATCAGGAGATAATCCTCAAAGACATCGGTACTACGAACTGAAGAACGATGTCTTGTATCGAAAGGCCTATGGTAGACAACCAGCGAAAATCTATTTGCCACAGCGGTTCCGGCGAGACGCCATCCGCTTATTCCATGACCACCCTCTATCTGGACATCGAGGTCGAGATCGTACCATCGATAAGGTTCGGGCCAGATACTGGTAGCCATCGTTCCGGCAGGACGTTACCCAGTACGTCCGCGGATGTCCTTTGTGTCAGATGCACAAGGCCCGCAATAGAAAACGTCCAGGTCTCATGCAGCCTACGGCTATTACTGAGCCTTTTGATTTGCTGGGAGTGGATATAATGGGACCTCAAGGCTCAACCAAGAAGCCGACAAATACCTCCTGGTTTTCACGGACTATGCCACTAAATTTGTCGAACTATTCCCGATGAAGAACATCACCGTCAGAACGTGCGCGAAGAAACTCGTCTCCATGATAGTTCGCTATGGATGTCCGAAAGCCATCGTAAGCGACAACGGGACACAATTTGTTTCTCAACTTTGGAAGGACATTCTCAAGATGTTCAAAGTCAAACCACGATACATCACTCCGTATCATCCACAGAGTAACATCGTGGAACGCACAAACAAGTTCTCGGCGAAATTATTTCGATGTTCGTTGGTCGAGATCACCGAAGATGGGACGAGAACTTACCATTTATCCAGTTCGCCATCAACTAAACTACACATACCACAACAGGAAGAACTCCTTTCTACCTAAACATGGGTAGGGAACCGAGATTTCCCTGGGACTTGGACGTGGGTATGCCAGTAGCGGACTTTGTTGAAAGGTCCGCATCGCTCTCAGCTTTAGCGAAGCAACTTGCTTTGTCTAAAGAACTTGCCAAGAAAGCGCAAGCACACCAGAAGCGCTACTACGATCAAAGGCGGGAAGGTATTGAATTTCCCGTTGGTGCGCTTGTCTGGAAGGAGAAGCATCCCTTGTCTCAAGCGGCACGTGATGTCGCCGCTAAGCTATGTCCCAAATGGGATGGTCCCTACAAAATCGCAAAGAAGATCGACCGATTGGGATATAACTAGAAGACCCAGAAACCGGAGAAAATTAAGGAATCGAGAATAGCTCTCATCTAAAGCTGTATTGGTCGAAAAAAGATGTCTGCCAACCGGACGGAAGCCAGTCAACCTCAACTTCAAGCAGTCCATCTTCAGGTTCTACAACGTCACAGTCCGTACCTATACTTCAGGACGCTGGAGTCAGTACTGGTGACGAACGTCGTGAGACTCGACGAGAACGAAGACAACGACTGTTGAGAGACCAAGAAGCGCAGACCGAGTCGTCTGGAGAAACCTCTTCCTCAACCTCATCTTCATCCAAGGATGATTATGGATCCTCTTTTGTTCCCTCGGAAGAAGTACCAGATCTACCTGCGGAATCTGAACCAGACGCTTTCGCCTTATTCTCAGATCCTCCAGCGGTCTTCCGAGTGAATCGGATGCCGCCAGACCTTTCTCCTCCTTCCTCTCCTGATAGGAGCTCGAGGGAGAAGTCTCTCCCTCTACCCTCTCCTCTGTCTCACCCTGACGATTCCAGTTCTTCCTCTGAATCTGAGGAAGACGATACGGAATTGTCCAACCCTGTTCCCATCAATCCTATGAGATTTGTCAATCCTTTTCGTAAAGGATGGAAACGTGAGATAGTGCTGAGGAAGAATCCAAAGCCTGGAGGTCCTACAATGGACATTTATTATCACCCTCCAGCAAAATATCCGCATCAGACTCTTCGGTCTCGCCCAGATGTAGAACAGTATCTACGACTGCATTCAATCACAGATGTGACGTCTAGTGATTTTAATTTTGCCCGTCAAGCAATCTCGCGAGAACCATGAGAGACTATTCGGAACGAAACATAACGTTTTGACGCCGCCCATGGAATTCGCCATCGCGAGAATTAGCAGCGACAGAAGACTGCTGCCGAGGCCAGGAGGCCCTCCTCGCCGCCTGCGCAAGACTAAGCGGATTGGAAACAAGAGTGCGGCAGCAGACGACTTTTCCGGGAAAAAACCGCGTCGTCTGCTTTACTCAATTTATATTTTTTATACTAAATTTTGTATAATGCCAAATTGTCCCGAAGTGGCGCCTTAAGCGCCACTGCTGTCAAACTGTTAAAAAAAACATTTTGTCGCGGGGATAAAAACCCCGCCGACAGATCGTGAAGCTAGGCCTCTTTTTCCTACGTTTTAACTTTACGGTTACAGGCTTATGTACAACCTCCCTCGTCGGTAAAGTTTACAACAAGAAATAAAAAATTAAATGAAAAACTACAAATATGAAATTATATATAGAAATAGAGAAAAATAAAGAAAAATATTGTTAATGCGGCAGATCAAATTCTGTAGAGCCTGAATTAGCGTCAAATAGCGCCGTTACGGCAGTGCGAAATGAGTTTCGTCCCGGAAGGGCAAGGGTAGCGATAGGAAGCCCATTCCAGTCATTCAATACCCTGTATGTAAAGTGTTCTCACACCAGAATGTTTGGTTTTCGTCCATCCCACATGAACACCAGTCTGGTACTTTTCTGGCTTCCAACACCACCATCTTCTGTTATTGGTCAATCCCACATTAAAACCAGTGTGCACTTTGGGAAGCTCCTCTCAGAAACATAATAATTTCTTTTCTCTGTATATGAAATGAAAATATGGATAATATTGCGATCCTTCTTTAATGGTATCAATCCTTGCCTGTCTATTAATATGTTACGTAGGAGTAATACGTTCGTTTTGTTTTGATGTGTAAAGAAATCCTATTTTGATGAGTAAAGAAATCCTACAGAACCATAATATTCCCTTTATCCATAATATCAGAAGGGAATAAGCGAGAAGGGAGACATTAGAGCCTGCTATGGTGACGAGAGTCCGACCAACCTTAAGAAAACCGCAAAAACTCTGCGCAAGTACACAGCTTTTAACCAATTTACTGCAAATATATTTCTTTAAGTTCTCCGCGGTATCAGCCTCAGGCGGCCTATTTGTCTGCTAGATTTTCATTCTCCTAAGGCTTAGGGCTGTCGATGTTTCGTTCTTGTGTAATTATAACTTCAAGTATGTATTTTATTGAAAATAATTTTTATTTTTTAATATTAATTCTGAATAATTAGTTTCCATCTATTTATTGCCTTCAAATTATCGCATTTTGGTATGTTCTCAATTTCCGTGCGTCTAAATTAATAGACCCAACCAACAAATAAACAAGCTGGTTTGGTCTCGTTATCGATAAAATCACAGGTTTTGTCTTTGACGTTGATAACACTTCGTAAAACTTTTCCAATTCTTCTTTGGTTGTTGTAGGAACTTCTCGTTCTTTTCTTGGTCGGTTTCGATTAGCAGAACTATCATCCGAAACTAACAATTTGTCGAGCTTTCGTTTTCTTTGTTTAGCGGAGGTGAAATCAATGTCACGGGTGCGTTTAAAGGGAACTTGTTTTACGTGTGGTACAAACCATTGGTTCCGTTTATCTGTGCATGATTCAGTTTTTAGAATTGAAATACCAGCATCTATCAAAAATAGTACAGCACTTACGTGCGAACATGACTCCCCAAATCCTGCCATACATGAACAATGAGCAGTTAGTACTTCGCCATTTTCCCTTGCTAATATATCCAACTATGAAGATACTCATCGTTTGCTCTTTGAAATTGTTTAACCTTAATAATTATATCATCATTGATACAAACAATGAAATCTCATCCATTATTTTTTTTCTGTCATTTGATTTATCATTTATATAGTTTTATCTAATTTTAACATAAATAAAAAACCAAAAACCTACCTAATTTAGTGAACAAAACCTCCGGACCAGGTACCGGGGTGAGAAAGGAAAAAGAAAAACAGGAACCGCGGATAAAAAGTAGCCGGGGCTCAAAAAAACATGGAGTAGCAGACGAGGTCACGCACATACTGAGTCTGTTTGGGGTAACTTATTTCCAAGTTTTGACTATAGGGGCGCTAGAAATGCCGATGTACTATTCAAGTATGCCTCCCTATTTCCTTTCATATCCAGGGGTTATTAATCTGAGATGTCACGTGGCCCCCGAACTTACACTTTTCAAGTCCCCAAAAACTAATATATAGGGGTTAGCCCCAGATGATGGAGTGGAGAATCGTAAAAACTGGAAAAGGAGAAGGAAGACTGTTCGGACTCGGGATACGATGGGTGGCGCGCAACGGAATATAAAAAAATAATATTAAGATGGTGCGCGTTTGCGCGAAGAAAGAGATTGTGCTCGTTACAGCGAGGAAGAACAAACGACTCCAACATGAAAAATAAGTACTGAATATCATAAGAAACTTTTATTTTCTTTTCAATTTAAATGCTTGTTAAAATGATTAACTATTTTTTCCATTTATGCTGATTGTCATTTATTTAAAGAATAAATGTTTCTTATGTTTAAAAAGTTCAATTGCTAATGATCATATGCCAATACTAAAAATAATTCCCCTAGACACTATTATAACATAGATCCAAGGGATCGAACCTAACGATTTTTCTTTTTGCATGGGAAATAAATATATCTAAAACCAAATATCATATAATGCACCAACTTCATTTCAAAAGTGGGGGCCCATCCGGGATCCCTTTTGAGCCCCGTTTCTTCAAAAATAAATTAGCAATTCGACTTTAAAAATTCCAACCTAAAATTTAATAATTAAAACTATAAAAAGGAACTTGTAACCGTAAAATTAAAATGTAGGAAAAGGGGCCTAATTTCACGGCTCACAAAGAATTTAAGTTAACACTAGAAAAACTAAGAAGTTCCCAGGTTCCCGTTTAAAGAACTTATTGTCCATGACTAGCAATATTTACCAGGTAATCCATTGTACAAGAAAACGCAGTGTGATAGAAATAAACTCGTATTTATTTTGAAACAAAAAACACGTCTCAACAGGAGCGCGAGTACAAATGAACCAACTACTGACAACTGACTCCGTTACAGACGGAGGCGGAAGCTTTTATTCCCGCGAAAACATTTTTTAAGTTTGACAGCAGTGACGCTTAAGGCGCCACTTCGGAACAATTTGGCATTATACAAAATTTAGTATAAAAATAAAAAATGAGTAAAGCAGACGACGCTGATTTTCCCGGGAGGACAAGCCTGGTGTCGACGGTTACATCTTCCCCCCAATGAAAAGTCGTCTGCTGCAAGGCGAGTTGAACCCGTGTGTGTTAGGCCGCGCAGATTCGGCGCCATCTTTCTTTGTCCTATGCCTTCGGCGGGCCTTGTACGCCTCGCAGTGTACCTTTCGTCAGGGACCATGTGCGGTGGAGTGGTCTTGAGCCTCACCGAGGGTTCCACGGGAAACGGCGTTGCCGATGCTGAATCCCCTTGCATATATACTTGTAGTCCCGTACAGTCTCCCGTGGTTCTCGCGAGATTGCTTGAAGCGAAAAGTTAAAATCACGAGAAGTGACATCTGTGATTGCATGCACGCGTAAATACTGTTCCACGTCTGCGCGAGACCGAAGAGTCTTATGAGGAAATTTCGCTGGAGGGTGATAATTTATGTCCAGTTCAGGACCTCCAGGCTTTGGATTCTTCCTCAGTACTATCTCACGTTTCCATCCTTTACGAAAAGGATTGACAAATCTCATAGGATTTACGGGGATTGGAACGGGACAATTCATTTTCGTCTTCCTCAGATATAGAGGAAGAACTGGAATCGTCAGGGTGAGACAGAGGAGAGGGTGGAGGGAGAGAAGTCTCCCTCGAGCTCCTATCCGGAGAGGAAGGAGGAGAAAGGTCTGGCGGTATCCGATTCACTGGGAAAACCGCAGGAGGATCTGAGAATAAGTCAAATCCGTCTGGTTCAGATTCATCAGGCAGATCAGAGACTTCTGGAAAAGACTCTGGTATATTTTCGTACGGGGAATAAGATGATTTATCCGTGGATGAAGATGTGGATGACGATGACGTTTCTCCAGACGTCTCAGTTTGCGCTTCTTGGTCTCTCAGCAGTCGTTGTCTTCTTTCTTTCCGAGTCTCACGACGTTCGTCACAAGTACTGACTCCAGCGTCCTGAAGTACAGGTATGGACTGCGACGAGGTAGAACTTGAAATTGAGGATAACTGGCTTCCGTCCGGTTGGCAGACATCTTTGTTTGACCAATACAGCTTTAAATGAGCGATATTCTCGATTCCTTTATTTTCTCCAGTTTCTGAGTCTTCTAGCTGATATCGCAACCGATCTAGTTTCTTTGCGATTTTGTAGGGACCATCCCATTTGGGACATAGCTTAGCGGCAACATTAAGAAGAAGTCATTTTCGAAGATGGCACCCAAACTATCAGTAGCACGTCATCAATATTCAAGTATGATGTTAAGACGGTCTTCAACATAATTATTACCAATTTTCATAATTTTTGAACCATATACTGTATCTAAATGAAATTGATGGCGGCCATTTTTCAAAATGGCGGTCAAACTATCGGATTAATGGCTTCAATATTTTACTATGAGGTTCACACAGCTCTGATTATAATACCTATTAATATTCATAATTTTCCAATAACATGGTGAAATATACTGTACCTAGCATTCACGGCAGCCATTTTCCAGTATGGCGACCAAACTATTGAACACAGAGCTGTAAAATTTTGCCCTGATGTTCATGTGGTTCCAATCATTATGTGTACCAATTTTCATAATTTTTGAAGAAAAACGTGGAATACATTGTAGCTGGCATTTCCGGCGGCCATTTTCCAAGATGGCGGCGAAAGCTCGCGCTGCACAGCAGGGGACTTTTAGTATATTTTTTGTTGGGTGCAAAACAACACATGTACCAATTTTCATCTTTATGTTCTAATGTTCTAGGTCAAGCCCTTTTTTGCCCTATCTGTCCTGGCCTATAGTATGAAAAAAATTATAGGGTGTAGGCAATATTTAAGTTTGTTTAGGCCTCTAAGATAAGAGAGCATAACGTCTCTAAAGTATAATAAATATATATAAATCAATATCTGAATATTTAATGGGTAACTTGAAGTGTACTATACAATGCCTTATTTTTAATATATTTAAAAGTTTAGTTAATAAAAAAACGTTGGGAAAGGTCCCCATAGCGAATGTAGTAATTCAAATTTAAACACAAAATGTTATTTATTACAAATTTCAATTTAACAGAAAGATATCAAAACCACGAAGATATTTCTACTTCGTTATACGATATCTAGATAAATCGCATTTTTTTCACCAAAAGCAAAAAGGCTTTGAAAATCAAAAATTAGACACAAAATGGTGTAAATTATAAATTTCAAGAAAAAGGTTTTTTTTTAAAATAATTTTATACATGACAACCCTCGAAGTTAACTTTTATTCATCCATATGAAAGATAATAAAAAAACGTTTTGAACGGGGTTCCCATAGCGGATGTAGTAATTCAAATTTAAACACAAAATGTGTTATGTAACAAATTTCAATTTCACAGAAAGACATAAAAAACACTAAGATATTTCTATTTCTTTATACGATATCTAGATACATCGCATTATTTTCACCAAGAGCAATAAACATGAAAAACCGTTATCTCAAATGTCCCCATAAAGGATTTAAAAATCCAAAATTAGACACAAAATGGTGTAAATTATAAATTTCAAGTAAAAGGTTTTTTTTTAAATAATTTTATACACGACAACCTTCGAAGTTAACTTTTATTCATCCATATGATAGATAATAAAATAAACATTGGGAATGGGGTCCCCATAGCGGATGTTGTAATTCAAATTTAAACACAAATGTGATTTATTACAAATTTCAATTTAACAGGACGCCAAAAACACGAAGATATTTCTACTTCGTTATACGATATCTAGATAAATCGCATTATTTTCACTAAAAGCAAAAAACATGAGAAACCGTTGCGCCAAAGTTCCCCGTAAATGATTTAAAAATACAGAATTAGACGGAAAATGGTGTGAATTATAAATTTCTATTACAAAGGTTTTTTAAATAATTTTATACACGACAACCCTCGAAGTTCACTTTTATTAATCCATATGAAAAATAATAAAAACACGTCGGTAAAAGGATCCTCATAGCAGACGTGGTTAGTGAAATTTAAACACTAACTGGAAATTATTACGAATCGGCAATCTAGCTTAATTACCCGCCATCGGTAATCTAGCTTAAATTTCTGCAATCGGTAATCTAGCTTAACTTCCTATAATCGGTAATCTAGTTTAATGATAATAATAATAATAATAATACGCTTTTATTTAGGATATACCTTTAAGAATTTTCTTATTTACAAAAGTGTCCTGCTTTTAAGTTAAGATTTTAAAATTAAAAATGGAAAAGCTCTAATTTTTCTGCTATTACTCAAGACTAGTAAGATTGTTCAAATAATTGTTTATCTTATCTATAACAAGTTTATAAGATTGTTTTTGTTTGATGTCCATTGGGAGTCTATTCCCGAGCTCTATACCCTTATGCTTCAAGCTTTTATTTCTATATCTGGAGAAGTTTTCCGTATAGAAGTTATTTGTTGTGCCACGAGATTTTACGTTATTATTTGTTGTTTGAAACCATCCTTGAATAAAGTCAGGGTAATAACTAATTGTTATTCTGTACATGAATTTCAGCACTTCTAGGTGGTAATTATGTTGCAGAGATGTAATATTAGCTTTTGCGCTGGCAAATGTAAGTGAGTCAAATTTTTGCGCTTTAGCTATCATCTTGATACACTCTTCATGTTTAGCAGTTCCCCTGCTATGTTCACAAAGCATTCGTTAAGCATGTTTGCTACAGTTTCTGGATCTTTGTTTTTATTGGCCTTGTATTCCATCTCCGTTACAAGTTTGGTATTCTTTTGCTTGAGGTATGGCTTAATGGTTTTACAAATATTGGTCGTTTCATTACTGCCGATTCCAATATTAATTTTGAAGTATCTTGTCTTCTCTTATGGATAAGAGTGTTGACCAAGTTTCTCTGTTTCCTGTACATATTTTGGTACTTTTCCTTATGAGCATGGTTAACTGTTCTTGTCTTTGCCTTGAATTTCTCTCTTATGTGAATTTGATGTTTTATATTTGAGGTTAGCCACGGGGCGCTTTTAGTAGATACATATTTTTCTCTTAGCGGAGCATGCTTGTCCAGGTGGTCAATTATTTCATTTTGTAACATCTGTAGGCCCCTTTCTGGGCTGTCAATGGATTCCTTAGCCTTGTTTAATTTTGTATGGAGTTCTTGAACGAATTTCGAGGCAGTTTTATACTCATTTTCTTCCTTATGATCCATGTTAGGTCATGGTCAGATGCTCCACATGCCTTTACTATGACCTCTGTGATTCGTTCCGGGTGATTTACATAAATATGATCAATCAAACTTGTTGAGTTTAGGGTAATTCTGATCGAGAATGTTATCATTTGTATGAAATTCCCCAGTGTCTTGAGAGGTAGTCTTACCTTTGCCGATAGCGTAGTGGCTTTGAGGTTACAGTTCGTGTCCCCTATGATTATAATTTCGTTGTTTGTCTTTAACAGTAAGAAATCAGTGTTACTCCTTAGTTAAGTTACTTTAATGCCATAGACTTGTGCAGAGCTGTATTCTTAAAGAAAATAAATTAGATTTCAACCGAGGTTATCGACTCGCGAACAGACAGCGCTTGGATTCAAGCTTACTTAACTTTCTATAGAGTATTTCATCCATAAAACTTTAAATAGAATTACTCCAATTGTTTTCAACCACTAAACGCTAAACAATGCGAGTTTCGAACGTGCTGTCAATTTCTAATAAAACAGTGCATTATTGAAAAAATCGTAAATCGATGTATTTTTGAAAAATTAAAACTAAATAGACATAACATAAAATTTCTGGATGAAAAGTAGAAAAGGACCTAATATGAAGATCTTATGTTCATTTAAAAATGTTTCGAATCCTAAGGAATTTATAATTTTTGGAATATACGGTCCACAATTTGGCTTTTTTTTCATAAAAAATCCCATGTTATTTCAACGGGAAGTTTCTAGTTTTTTTCCAAAAAGGCTGATTAATTTTATGTAAATGTAAATGAAAACCACCCTTAGCTAATTGATTTTTATAAAATAAACTATTAGATCTCTTCGAAATTTTAACCACATATTGTGAGTCCGGGTTGTTGTTCTATAGATTTTTTATCAAAACAGTAAAAATAATACGAAAAAGGTTAAAACCAATCAAAAAACACCTCATTAATCATTAAAGGCTGTATGAAGTCTTATGTAAGAGAGGTACCACTCTACTAGAATTATAATAAGTTTCAGATAATTTAATGACAATCAAAAACTGCATAAAGCCAATGCTACGGTACTTAACAATTATAGACCGATATCGAAAGGGGCGTCAAAGGGGCCCCTATCCTCAGTAGACTGATAGAGAGATAGATCCGGTGAGAAAGGGGGTACTACTTCAGCGGGAACGAGTACGCTCTGCCTGCTCAACCCCCCTTTTTAAATCGGTCTGCGGAAGATATTTTTAAAACATCGCGCTTGCGCTGAGAGAAACTTAAACGAGCTTCAGTCTCAACTCAGAAGGTCGGGACGGGGGGGAGGCGGAAGGGCAATAAACTCGCCTTGTTTGCTCACCGTAACGCGCGCTGGAGAAAAAATGAATTGTGGAAGCTAAAAATTGGGAATTTTTCTCATCCAAAGAGATATATCATTCCAGCCTGAATCCCTTTTCACTCCCACATTAATATTTTGAATTTTTTTACAGCTAAAAATGTCCAAATTAGGCAACTCACAGCATTTTTCTGGATATTATATAATATAGCTTAATGGATTGAGAGGAAAAAATTCGGTTCGATATTCTAATCAAGAGTTAAATCTTTCCAGAACAATTTTTTAAAAGAAAGGCTTTTTATGCATATCCACAATAAAATAGGTTCTAGCACGTAGTAAAAGTATTTGAATATTTTCTATTTATACTGAATTCGAAATCGTTATGTTAATCTCTATGGAGCTTAGCATTACGAGGTGGATAATAGTTTGCGAGTTAGACGCTTTTGTTGTAAAAGTTCGAAAAATGTTTGAACTACCCAATTAAAACCAAATTTCTCGTATTGATAAAACTGAAATTCAAATTGTAATACATGTAATAGTTTCCAATTTCTGGGCCTTTGTGAGTTTAAAAAAACTGTGGCCAATGATTGTCTGTATGTGAAGTTTTTTAAGCACTGCGAAGAAAAACTTGTTTTTGTATAATATACTGTATTTCAATTTTTATAGTCTAATACGCTCTAAAGAATGACAAAGGTTAGAAGGATATATTTACGAATAGCATCGTCAATTAAACTTAGAATAGGGTTTTTATAACTTCCTCTTTTATCAAAATATTTTCAATGCTCATTTTTTACTGCAAAGTGTTCCTCTTTTATCAAAATATTTTCAATGCTCATTTTTTACTGCAAAGTGTTCCAATGGTTTTTCATTTTTTATTTTTGCACTTAAAAAATAATCATTAATTTGATAAATACCTGTTTAGTTGATATTGAGAAACAATTCTATTTTGTGTTTCATTTGACTTATTACATCTATAATACTTTTGTAACAACAATTTTTCACTTTCTTTGCTTTTAAGGGAAATTTGAAGAATTTATGATTCATCTTGAGTTTAACTGTGAAATTTTTATAACCAAGATGGCGATTTTACGTCTTTTTTCTTTTAATGAATATTAATAAACTTCCTCAACCAAACGCACGAAAAATGATTACAATTTTTGATGTAAACCTGTTTAAATGAAATGTTAATAAAATACCGTATTGTGTCTAATTTTGACTATTTACACCTGTTATATGGACCCTTCTTCCAATGGATTTTTATGTTTTTGCTTTAGATAAAAACTGGATAATTTCCGAAGGTATCGTATAACACATTAAAAGAGCCTCGAATATTTGATATCTACCTGTCCTGTTTCATTGAAATGCATAATACATCTCATTTTTGTTCAATTTTGAACTCTTATATCCACTATGGGGAGCCTTTTTCAAGCTGTATTTCATTATGTTTCTAGTTAGTAGCCTTTGTAAGTAAATAAAATCAATTTTTGATATATTCCCGTTGAATTGTAAATTTAATATCACCCATTTTACACTATTTTTCAGGTGAATAGTAAACTTCGTAAGGTGTCGTATCTAAAATTTTTAATATATACTTTTTTCATTGAAATTTATAATTTACACCATTTTGTGTCTAATTTTGGATTTTTGACGCAACGGTTTTTCATGCTTTTTGCTTTAAGTGGAAATAATACCATTCCTTAAGGTTTCGTATAACGCAGTAGCAATAGCTTTGGGGACCCTTTTTCCAACGGTTCTTTATTATTTTCCTTGTGGATGAATAATAGTAAACTTCGTAAGGTATGGTGTCTAAAATTTTTAATATATACCTTTTTAATTGAAAATTATAATTTACACCATTTTGCGTTTTCACACTCTTTATGGGGACCCTTGACCCAACGGTTTTTCATGTTTTTTACTTTAGGTGGAAATAATACCATTCCTTAAGGTTTCGTATAACGCAGTAGCAAGAGCTTTGTATTTTTGATATCTACCTGTTTAATTTAAATTTGTGATAAATAAAATTTGAGTTTAAAATTGACTTACTACATCCGCTGTGGGGACCCTTTTTCCAACGGTTTTTTATTATTTTCCTTGTGGATGAATAATAGTAAACTTCGTAAGGTATGATGTCTAAAAGTTTTGATATATACCTTTTAAATTGAATATTATAATTTACACCATTTTGTGTCTAATTTTGGATTTTAAGCCCTTTACGGGGACCTTTGAGCCAACGGTTTTTCATGTTTTTCTAGTGAAAATAATGCGATTTATCTAGATAACGTATAACAAAGTAGAAATATCTTCGTGTTTTTGATTTCCTCCTGTTAAATTGAAATCTGTAGTAAATCACATTTTGTGTGCAAGTTTGAATTACCACATCTGCTATGGGGACCCCATTCCCAACATTTTTTTATTATCTTTCATATGGATTAATAAAAGTTAGCTTCGAAGGTTGTCGTGTATAGTAATATTCCAAAAAAAACCTTTTACTTGAAATTTAAAATTTACACCATTTTGTGTCTAATTTTGGATTTTTAAACCCTTTACGGCAACCTTTGACCCAACGGTTTTTCATGTTTTTTGCTTCTAGTGAAAATAATGCGATTTATCTAGATATCGTATAACGAATTAGAAATATCTTCGGGTTTTTGATGTCTTTCTGTTAAATTGAAATTTGTAATAAATAACATTTTGTGTTTAAATTTGAATTACCACATCCGCTATGGGGACCCCATTCCCAACGTTGTTTTATTATCTATCATATGGATGAATAAAAGTTAACTTCGAAGGTTGTCGTGTATAAATTTATTTCAAAAAACCTTTTACTTGAAATTAATAATTCACACCATTTTATGTCTAATTTTGGATTTTTAGACCCTTTACGTGGACCTTTGAGCCAACGGTTTTTCATGTTTTTTGCTTTTGGTGAAAATAATTCGATTTATCTAGATATCGTATAACGAAGTAGTAATAGAGAGTTTAAGCTGACCCGAAAAAACGCGTACGGGTACGGGTAAATACTCTGTTTTTGAAATTCGTGTGCTTTCTATGCGTTTCTCACGGGTAGGTGAAGAAACCATTCCAAAAAAGGCGCCTTATATATATCTATATAACGCCATCTAAGTTTTGTTTGCAAATAGGGAATTCCCAATTGCGCAATGATCATATTCAGATATTTTTCGAACGTTTCGCGTTGCATTTTTAACGGATTATAATTGTCTTTGCTAACTGCTGTTGTTATCATTAATTTATATTCTGGTTAGTTTCTATTCTGAAAATGGTAAGAATAATAATATTGTATTTTTTACTTTTAATTCCTTAAAAACGTGCCCTTTTTGGGGCAAAAATATCTTTTTGAACAATGAACCCCGAGGCCTTGGTCTGAACAAAAGGTTTGTTATGGCCCATAACTTATGGGAATATTAAAACACTTTTTATTATAGGATCTTCATGATCGTTTAATGTTTCATGCTGATGCACAAAATAGAAATATGGAATTTGACCCCTTAGAAGAGCTCTGGCTGGTAGGAGCAATTAGAAACTGTAAGCCTTTTGTTTACAGACAAAGGTTTCGTTTGAGAGATGTAGACGAAGAGTGTGCCTTGATTAACTTTAGGTAAATTCATTTTTAAACTTATTTTTCTGCTATGAAGTACAACCGTTATGTTAAAGATTTTCAATGGATGACATACATAGATTAGTGGAACTCCTTCTATTACCAGAACACATCATTTGTGAAAATAGGACGAAAGCGAGTAATGTTGGGCACTTTGTGTTTTGCTTAGAAGGCTGTCGTACCCAAATAGGCTAAGTGACTTGTGTAGCTTTTTTCATCGGTCAACGGCAGAGTTATCTTACATAATCAAAGAAACCCTGAATCAGCTGTATGCTAAGCATCGCCATTTGGTGCAAAACTTAAAGAGGCAGTGGTTGTTGAGGGACGATTTGGCGAGATACTCCGCAGCTATAGCTTCAAAAGGTGCCCCATTGAAAAACTGTTGGGGGTTTATAGCTGGCACAGCAAGACCGATATGCCGCCCTACAAAAGAACAAAAACTGTTTTATAGTGGTCATAAGCGCATACATGCTTTAAAGTACCAATCTATTCTGTCACCAGACGGTTTAATTGTTAATTTATTTGGCCCCATAGAGGGTAGAAGACATGATTCACACATGCTTCGTGTGAGCAAGATAGTAGAAGAAATGGAGAATATCTGCGGGGACGAATATGTCATTTATGGTGACCCGGGCTATCTCTTGAGGAACAATCTCATTGTTCCACACAGAGGTGCGAGGCTTAGCGCGGAAAAGAAGCCTTCAACAAAGCAATGAGCTCCGTTCGTGAGAGTGTAGAGTGGGGATTTGGCAAAATAATCCAGAATTTTGCATTCCTAGATTTTAAAAAAAAATTTGAAACTGTTTCTGCAGCCAGTTGGAACCTATTACATTGTAGGTACCATTTTAACAAATGTGCATACATGCTTATATGGGAGCACATCCTCTTCATATTTTGGGCTAGATCCACCAACGGTAGAACACTACCTTGAGTATGATCAGCATTAAATTACCTGCAATATTTGGAATGCACATCATGAGAACATCTCTTGTTCTGGTAATTTTTTCCCTAATGCTCCTATTTTGATAGGTAATCATGGTTTCAGAGGGTTAACGGTGAGTTTAGTCAGGCTTATTTCTAATAAATATTCTAGCAGCACTATTCTCTTGAGAATCTTGATCCAATGGTCTCGGCACTGGTGGGGACTATTGATATCGTCGCTTTTGTTATAATTAGATTAACGGTGAGTTTAGTCAGGCTTATTTCTATAATGTTTTTTTCAGCTTTTCTCTTGGGAATCTTGATCCAATGGCCTCTGCGCTGGTGGGGACTAGTGATATCATCGTTTTTGTTTGAATTAGATTAACGGTGAGTTACGTCAGGCTTATTTCTAATCAATATTCTAGCAGCACTATTCTCTTGAGAATGTTGATCCAATGGCCTCTGCGCTGGTGGTGATTAGTGATTTCATCGTTTTTGTTTGAATTAGATTAACGGTGAGTTAAGTCAGGCTTATTTCTAATCAATATTCTAGCAGCACTATTCTCTTGGGAATCTTGATCCAATGGCTTCTGCGCTGGTGGGGGACTAGTGATATCATCGTTTTGTTTGAATTAGATTAACGGTGAGTTACGTCAGGCTTATTTCTAAACAATATTCTAGCAGCACTATTCTCTTGGGAATCTTGATCCAATGGCCTCTGCGCTGGTGGGGACTAGTGATATCATCGTTTTTGTTTGAATTAGATTAACGGTGAGTTAAGTCAGGCTTATTTCTAATCCATATTCTAGCAGCACTATTCTCTTGGGAATCTTGATCCAATGGCCTCTGCGCTGGTGGTGATTAGTGATATCATCGTTTTTGTTTGAATTAGATTAACGGTGAGTTAAGTCAGGCTTATTTCTAAACAATATTCTAGCAGCACTATTCTCTTGGCAATCTTGATCCAATGGTCTCTGAGCTGGTGGGGACTAGTGATATCATCGTTTTTGTAATAATTAGATTAATGGTTCGTAATATATAGCGGCAATTTTGAATGTAAATATTCCAATATGTTAACGGTGACTTTATTTTGGGGATCTTAATAAATGGTAGTAGTTTTGTATGTGAATATGCTAAAAAACTTGGTGAGAATATTTCGGATTAGTTTCTAATAAATAAATTGTTTTATTTTTAATTAAAGAAACATTTTATTGTATCGTTTTTGTTGCAAAACAGGTAAATTGAAGAAGTTGGGAAGTTATGACAATTTGTCACCCATTTTCTGTAGTATCTCTATCATCATGATACGTCCTTTTTTCCAAATTGTACCTTTCTTCTCTATGTTTACTTTCAATTTCTTCCTTCCTTTCTTTTAAAGCGAACTCCCTTTCCTTCAAATTCACTTCCCTCTCTCTAATTTCTAATTCTTTCTTCCTTAGCTCAAAATCTTTCAGGGCCTTGTCTTTAATATGTAGGAACATATCGCCTCTGACCCTTTTATGTGATTGTTGGGCACCAAAGCTTACTTCGGGGCTGCTTTCTTCTTCGATACCTAATAAACAAGACTTAATAAAATGATGTTATTGAATTTACCTTTATTTATACCATTTGGGGGAGTTTCGGGAGAAATGCGCCACTTTCCTTAATTCAATGCCCTTGGCATTAGCTTCTTCAGCTTTTTTTTTTAAATCGGGGCATTTCTGAGTGAAGTTGCTCGAAGCAGACATCGCTTCTTCCTTCAATTCTTTAAGCTCTTGTAAGAGTTTTTCTCTTTTAGAGAACTCCTCCTCGGTTCCCGATTTTTTTAAATTTTGAGAGTCCTCACTCTCGTATGTGGAAAGGAGCAGGGTGGTCCTTCTCTACACCTTCTTGCTGTCACATCAAAGAGATGTCTTATATTTTCTGATACTTTCCCCCAGGCATCAGTGGCCGATTCAGCACTAAAAGGGTTTTGTGCTATTACTTCCTCTAGTAATTTAATATCCGCTTGGATATTAAATCGGAATTGGGGTTTTTTAGCTTTACTATTGCCTCCCTTCCTATTAGATTTGGAAAATTAAATTAGATTTCTTGAATCAAGTTGAATCTTGATAACAAAGGCTTAAGAGAAAACATACTTTTGTTTCTTCTTTTCGGGCGACGCCGTATTTTCTTTATCAATTACATCAAATTGTTGTCCATTTATTTCCGTTAAATACACTCTCGGAGGGGGTAAAATTTCATGTTCGAAGTCATCCTCACTCAAGCCATCGAAATAGGCTGAGAAATCTTATCAATTTTTTGGCATACATAATGTTACCACTAAATTCATTAAACACAAAATGGCTATCGGGACCGCGTCGATTCAGGCTGTTCAGATAGTTTTAGAGGTTGCGCGACATAAAGATGGCGTTTAACAATTCCCAATCCGGCCAGTTTATCCTAGAGACTGCTTAACGAAAAATTTAATGTGTACGCGTAAAATCTCCTACACGTAACGGTACGCGTTTTTTTGGGTCAGCGTAAACTCTCTAATCTCCTATTTACGCCTACGTGTAGCCAATATAAACAGACCAGCTCACTGCAGAACTAGCTACACGTACGCTCAACACCACTTTCTTTACCAATAAGGCGTAGCGATATCCTGTGGAAAGAAAGACCAGTGTTTTATTACCTAAGAACTTATATTTTGAATTCCTGTCAGGTTGATGACGACACTATTGTCTATCACGTTTTGAATTTTAAAAAGCCAGAGCTTCGTTCACTATCTGACCCAATCGCGTCCTAGATTACATGTTTGCCCAATTCTAATACTGCCAGTCCGCAACCAATAATGCTTGTCCCCTTTTAGAGTTAGGTCATTGTTCTAAGCAAAAGTCCATTAAATTAGCCTAGGAAGTAAACAATTACAATAGTTGGTATAGCGTACGTCTTTGCTGGGGTTAGAACTCCTAACTCCATGGATAGGGGGTTAAATTTTCCCCCTTTGCTAAGACTGTTTTAAATCTGGAGCTCCTATCTAAGAAGTCTTTCATGACGTGAGCGGGGCGTGACTTCTTCAGCCCATGAACGCTGGATCTCTAAAGGGTAGATTGTTTGCTTTATAAGAAAATAAAAATGCAACGACCAAGGTCGTTAAATAGTTTTTTTTTCAATAGGTTTATGAAGAGTGAAAAAGACTAAATGACTTTGACTGTTCCAAAATTCACATCCTCATCCCTTCTCCTGATTCTATGCTAAACAGGGCTCGGTTTTAGAGTGGAAGGGGGCGTTTTCCGGTCCCTTTAAAGATACAGTGTTCATTTTCAGCCAATAGTTTTTCTCTCTCAATAGGGCAAATTTTGGCGTACGAGTCACACCTAAACCGGAGATCTGAGAAAAATTATCGCAAGGTGGCAAATGTTTCACCCTTTTCCAGACGCAGACTCTGAGAGACGATGAAAATGATGATACAGTGTGACGTATGTTGTGAATGGTATCATCCTATGTGCATTGGATTGGACGAAGAGAAGGCTAAAAGCATGGATGATTTCTTCTGTGAAGCTTGTGTTCTACGAATAAATCCTTCATTGTCTGAACAAGGACTGGTACGCCTTCAATGAAAGGTTTCTCCCAAGGAAGACTGGTGTGACAAAGTCATTCTTGAAAATATAACAGATGGTAAAATAAATGCCTTCATCAAGTCAAAGTCACATTAAAATCAAGGATGGGGTCTCTTCCGCTAGGGTGCCATCATTCGTATAGAGACAAACGCACAAGACAGTTTATCTTTTATTAGAGCAGTGTGTGAGCCTTGTATGAGAAAAATGAACTACGTGCTACATTTATGCTTCACAACTGACAGTTGGAAAATAAAATGGGCCACATGCTCGTGTCCTGCGGGAATTAATGGTCAGTGTAAACACACAGCTGTAGTTCTTTACGAAGTCCTAGATATGGTGCGGTTGGGAGCCGTAACAATTCTCAAGCTGATAATGTGGCATGTAAAACGCCCTGAAACTGATGAACCGTTGCTCTTCAGCGACAATCAATTTGTCAAACATGACCCAGAAAAGCCTCAAAAGGCTACTCTAGGTTCTCTTATTAGAACACATGACCCAATGCCTGATTGGGCGCAACCAGTTACCAAGGAGAAGATTGAGCAGCTTGTTTAATTATTTAAAAAAATCGATAACTTGCCCGTTATTAATACAATTGAAAGTAACGGTTGTGTACCAGTTTTACCAAGAGTAACCTGTCCCATAACTACAGATTTATACTATAAACTTTGGCAATCCATTGAAAATACCGCGGACTATTGTTTACCCTCAGAACATTTAAATTTAACTGACGAAGAAATTAATGTTTTGAAAATAATAAGCGTAAGTTTAAAAGAATCTAAAATGATAGAAGAAAAAACTAGATTACAAAGTCGTAACCCATTCTGGTTTAAACAAGGCGCACTAAGACTAACAGCCTCGAATTTTGGATGTTTCACCAAAATGAAAGAAAAAACAGAGTCAATGCTTTCGTTCAATAAGGAAAATTTTTACCACTCCCTCTGTTCGACATGGAATCGCTTATGAAGACGCCGCTTTTGCACTGTTCGTCTCCAAAATAAAACTTCAAGAACTTTCAACAGTTGGCTTGCTTGTAAACCCAAAAATTCCCTTCCTAAGTGCTAGCCCAGACCGAATAATTTTAGAGGAAAATAAAATATACCTAGTTGAGGTAAAATGCCCATTTTCACTATACCAAAAAACAAGACAATTGCTCAAAGAGCTCAAGAAAAGGATTTCTACTTGACCTTCAATGAGAACTAAATCTTTATGAAATAAACGAAACTCATGATTATTATTATCAGATACAGGGTCAAATGTTAGTTTCTAATATTGAAGAATGTTTTTTGGTTGTGCACGATCTGGAGTATGCTATTGTTAAGAGAAATGAAAACTTTATTAATACTGTGATGTATCCGAAACTTTGTACAACTTATTATGACTATTTGTTGCCATATTTTGCAGAAGAGTTGGCGTCTGGTATCCAAAGTTATAAATAAACAAGTTGGGAAAACCAAAATATTACCTCTCCGTGTCAAGAAGATTATATAAACTTAAAGTATCCAATGAAAACGTTATTATGTTTCTGAGTTGGGGTTTCCCATTTTTGTTGTTGTTTTGAAAAAATATATCGCAATGCACGGGCCTTGATAGATATAGGAGGCAATGAATGAAATATATCACAATGCACGGGCCTTGATAGATATAAGAGGCAATGAAGGAAATATATCGCATGCACGGGCCTTGGTAGATATAGGAGGCAATGATAATCTCTCTCTTTGCACCAGAGGTTTATCTTTAATATTTAAATAAATATAATTATTTTTAATTATTTTAATCTTCAATAATTAACATTAATAATAGTTAAATCGTTTAAAATAAAGTTATACCTATTATCTTCTCAAACTTTGCTAATATTGACGTTTAAAGTTAAGGGTACCCCTCTTGCCCGCTTTTTTCAAATTTGGGGTATATATACGATTCGTTTCCATTATAATAGTAAGGAAAAAGCGCAATTGCGAAAACCTTTGGTGGCGATCCCACCTTAGGGAGGCTAGACGTTTCTCGTAACCCTAGCTGATCGCCGCGTATATCCTAAAACCAAACGATGATAATGGAGTAGAAGCCAATGATACAGATTGGTGTCTATGTGGAATAGACGGAAGACCAGTGGATGGTGGTGTTAGAAGCCAGTGTAAGTGCAGACTGGTGTCAATGTGGGATTGACAAAGAGCAGAAGATGGTGGTGATTAGAAGCCAGTAAGAACAGACTGGTGTCCGTGTGGGATGGACAAAGACCAGAAGATGGTGGTGTGAGAACTCAAGTAGAGGAGCCATTTCCGTGACTGTGAAAGCAGTTCGGAAATGGCGAACACGTTTGCTCCGATACGCAAACTGCGAACGCGGTCACGTGGGTGTAACAACGGACAGACAGACAGACACACAGACAGACACACACACAGACAGACACACACACAGACACGGCCGTTACAGAACCTCTCCTGGACTACGTCACACGGAGAGGTAAAAAATATATATAGGAAAACCTTCACAATGATTTGTAAAGTAAAATAATTACTTCAAAAATTTTATTCTTGAATTAAAGGTCCGCAGAAATTTGATAAGTGACAACTAATGATGTAAATTTTATCAAGAACAGGAGACAAAGTAATAGGAATCACACCCTGTAGTATTTGAAACTCTTTCACCTTCCTTATAGCTCCTTCAATATGAATTATATTTTTAGCAATATCCCTACTTTTGTTCACTTCTTTTTCCGTAAACTGATCACGGTGACCCAAATAATCTGGGATGCTTAGATTAATTTTTCTAGCGTCCAAATCCTTCCATATATCAAAACCCCTATCGGCCATAACTAGATCACCTTCTTCGAGTTGGTCTATTAAGTGACAATGGTTGGCTAGCTTCTAATCTGAGGTTCGCCCAGCATAGATGTTAGAAAAATAAGTTAGATAACCATTTGGGCCTGGTGAAATGCCTAATAAACCTTTAGTAGTGTTGCTGTGTTTGTACGAGCTGAAAGCTTCGCGTTGAGCATTAGTAGCTGATGGCATATTAATGTAAAATTCGGTACAATCTATGACTCTCAAATTTGGAAAATGTCTCTTTATAAATTCTGGAGTTCTTAAGTTAACTTCCTTTGCTGTGGGCCATATGGACAAATACTGATTTGAAACCTGCTGTTTGGGGCTGCATATATCCTCGATTTGATACCTGCCGTTGGGGGCTGCTAATATCTGGGATTTGAAACTTGCCGTTGGGGGCTGGAAATATCTGGAATTTGCTACCTGCCGTTGGTGGCTGGAAATATCTGGGATTTGATCACCTACCGTTGTTTTCTGTGAACATCTGGGATTTGATTCCTGCCGTTGGGGGCTGGGTATATCTGGGATTTGATCACGTGTCGTTGGTGGCTTCTAATAGCTGGGATTTGATCACCTACCGTTGGTGGCTGTGAACATCTGGGATTTGATTCCTGCCGTTGGGGGCTGGGCATAGCTGGGATTTGATCACCTGCCGTTGGTGACTTCTAATAGCTGGGATTTGATCACCTACCGTTGGTGGCTGTGAACATCTGGTATTTGATTCCTGTCGTTGGGGGCTGTGAATATCTGGGATTTGATACCTGCCGTTGGGGGCTTCTAAAATCTGGGATTTGATCACCTGCCGTTGGGGGTTTCTAATATCTGGGATTTGATCACCTGCCCTTGGTGGCTTCTAATATGTGGGATTTGATCACCTGCCGTTGGTGGCTTCTAATATCTGGGATTTGATCACGAGCTGTTGGTGGCTTCTAACATCTGGGATTTGATCACCTGCTGTTGGTGGCTTCTAATAGCTGGGATTTGATCACCTGCCGTTGGTGGCTTCTAATAGCTGGGATTTGATCACCTGCCGTTGGTGGCTTCTAATATCTAAGATTTGATCACCTTCCGTTGGTGCCTTCTAATATCTGGGATTTGAAACCTGTCGTTGGGGGCGATTTGATACCTGCCGTTGGTGCCTTCTAATTTCTGGGATTTGAAACCTGTCGTTGGATGCTGGGAATATCTGAGATTTGAAACCTGCCGTTGGGGGCTGTGAATATCTGGGATTTGATTCCCACCGTTGTTGGCGGGAAATATCTGGGATTTGATCACCTGCCGTTGGTGACTTCTAACATCTGGGATTTGAAACCTGTCGTTGGGGGCTGTGAATATCTGGGATTTGATACCTGCCGTTGGGGGCTTCAAAAATGTGCGATTTGATCACCTGCCGTTGGGGGTTTCTAATATCTGGGATTTGATCACCTGCCGTTGGTGGCTTCTAATATGTGGGATTTGATCACCTGCCGTTGGTGGCTTCTAATATCTGGGATTTGATCACCTGCCGTTGGTGGCTTCCAATAGCTGGGATTTGATCACCTGCCGTTGGTGGCTTCTAATATCTAAGATTTGATCACCTGCCGTTGGTGCCTTCTAATATCTGGGATTTGAAACCTGTCGTTGGGGGCGATTTGATACCTGCCGTTGGTGCCTTCTAATTTCTGGGATTTGAAACCTGTCGTTGGATGCTGGGAATATCTGAGATTTGAAACCTGCCGTTGGGGGCTGTGAATATCTGAGATTTGAAACCTGCCGTTGGGGGCTGTGAATATCTGGCGTTTGATTCCCACCGTTGTTGGCGGGGAATATCTGTGATATGATCACCTGCCGTTGGTGTCTTATAATATCTAAAATTTGATGACCTGCCGTTGGTGGCTTCGAATATCTGGGATTTGATCACATGCCGTTGGTGGCTTCTAATATCTAAGATTTGATCACCTGCCGTTGGGGGCTGCCAATATCTTAGAATTGAAACCTGTCGTTGGGGGCTGCTAATATCTTGGATAAGAAACTTGCCGTTGGGGACTTCTAATATCTGGGATTTGATCACTCGCCGATGGTGGCTTCTAATATGTGGGATTTGATCACCTGCCGTTGGTGGCTTCTAATATCTGGGATTTGATCACGAGCTGTTGGTGGCTTCTAACATCTGGGATTTGATCACCTGCTGTTGGTGGCTTCTAATAGCTGGGATTTGATCACCTGCCGTTGGTGGCTTCTAATAGCTGGGATTTGATCACCTGCCGTTGGGGGCTTCTAATATCTGGGATTTGATCACCTGCCGTTGGGGGCTGTGAATATGTGGGATTTGAAACCTGCCGTTGGGGGCTGTGAATATGTGGGATTTGATTCCCACCGTTGTTGGCGGGGAATATCTGGGATTTGATCACCTGCCGTTGGTGTCTTCTAATATCTAAGATTTGATGACCTGCCGTTGGTGGCTTCGAATATCTGGGATTTGATCACCTGCCGTTGGTGGCTTCTAATATCTAAGATTTGATCACCTGCCGTTGGGGGCTGCCAATATCTTAGAATTGAAACCTGTCGTTGGGGGCTGCTAATATCTTGGATATGAAACTTGCCGTTGGGGGCTTCTAATATCTGGGATTTTATCACTCGCCGATGGGGGCTTCTAATATCTGGGATTTGATCACTCGCCGTTGGGGGCTTCTAATATCTGGGATTTGATCACCTGCCGTTGGGGGGCTTCTATTATCTGGGATTTGATGACTTGCCGTTGGGGGCATCTAATATCTGGGATTTGATCACCTGCCGTTGGTGGCTTCTAATTTCTGGGATTTGATCACCTGCCGTTGGTGGCTTCTAATATCTAAGATTTGATCACCTGCCGTTGGGGGCTGCCAATATCCTAGAATTGAAACCTGTCGTTGGGGGCTGTGAATATCTGGGATTTGATACCTGCCGTTGGGGGCTTCTAAAATCTGGGATTTGATCACCTGCCGTTGGGGGTTTCTAATATCTGGGATCTGATTACCTGCCGTTGGTGGCTTCTAATATGTGGGATTTGATCACCTGCCGTTGGTGGCTTCTAATATATGGGATTTGACCACGAGCTGTTGGTGGCTTCTAACATCTGGGATTTGATCACCTGCTGTTGGTGGCTTCTAATAGCTGGGATTTGATCACCTGCCGTTGGTGGCTTCTAATAGCTAAGATTTGATCACCTGCCGTTGGTGGCTTCTAATATCTAAGATTTGATCACCTCCCGTTGGTGGCTTCTAATATCTAAGATTTGATCACCTCCCGTTGGTGGCTTCTAATATCTAAGATTTGATCACCTGCCGTTGGTGCCTTCTAATATCTGGGATTTGAAACCTGTCGTTGGATGCTGGGAATATCTGAGATTTGAAACCTGCCGTTGGGGGCTGTGAATATGTGGGATTTGATTCCCACCGTTGTTGGCGGGGAATATCTGGGATTTGATCACCTGCCGTTGGTGTCTTCTAATTTCTGGGATTTGAAACCTGTCGTTGGATGCTGGGAATATCTGAGATTTGAAACCTGCCGTTGGGGGCTGTGAATATGTGGGATTTGAAACCTGCCGTTGGGGGCTGTGAATATGTGGGATTTGATTCCCACCGTTGTTGGCGGGGAATATCTGGGATTTGATCACCTGCCGTTGGTGTCTTCTAATATCTAAGATTTGATGACCTGCCGTTGGTGGCTTCGAATATCTGGGATTTGATCACCTGCCGTTGGTGGCTTCTAATATCTAAGATTTGATCACCTGCCGTTGGGGGCTGCCAATATCTTAGAATTGAAACCTGTCGTTGGGGGCTGCTAATATCTTGGATATGAAACTTGCCGTTGGGGGCTTCTAATATCTGGGATTTTATCACTCGCCGATGGGGGCTTCTAATATCTGGGATTTGATCACTCGCCGTTGGGGGCTTCTAATATCTGGGATTTGATCACCTGCCGTTGGGGGGCTTCTATTATCTGGGATTTGATGACTTGCCGTTGGGGGCATCTAATATCTGGGATTTGATCACCTGCCGTTGGTGGCTTCTAATTTCTGGGATTTGATCACCTGCCGTTGGTGGCTTCTAATATCTAAGATTTGATCACCTGCCGTTGGGGGCTGCCAATATCTTAGAATTGAAACCTGTCGTTGGGGGCTGCTAATATCTTGGATATGAAACTTGCCGTTGGGGGCTTCTAATATCTGGGATTTTATCACTCGCCGATGGGGGCTTCTAATATCTGGGATTTGATCACTCGCCGTTGGGGGGCTTCTATTATCTGGGATTTGATGACTTGCCGTTGGTGGCTTCTAATAGCTGGAATTTGATCAACTACCGTTGGTGGCTTCTAAAATCTGGGATTTGATCACCTGCCGTTGGGGGCATCTAATATCTGGGATTTGATCACCTGCCGTTGGTGGCTTCTAATTTCTGGGATTTGATCACCTGCCGTTGGTGGCTTCTAATTTCTGGGATTTGATCACCTGCCGTTGGTGGCTTCTAATTTATTGGATTTGAAACCTGTCGTTGGGGGCTGGAAATATCTGGGATTTGATTCCTGCCGTTGGGGGCTTCTAAAATATGGGATTTGATCACCTGCCGTTGGGGGCTGGGAATATCTGGGATTTGATTCCTGCCGTTGGTGGCTTCGAATATCTGGGATTTGATCACCTGCCGTTGGGTGCTGCTAATATCTTGGATATGAAAATGGCCGTTGGGGGCTTCTTATATCTGGGATTTGATCACTCGCCGTTGGAGGCTTCTAATATCTGGGATTTGATCACTCGCCGTTGGAGGCTTCTAATATCTGGGATTTGATCACTCGCCGTTGGAGGCTTCTAATATCTGTGATTTGGAGCCTGCTTTTGGGGGCTGCTAATAACTTAGAATTGAAACCTGCCGTTGGGGGTGCTAATATCGTGTATATGAAACTTGCCGTTGGTGGCGCTAATATCTTGTATATGAAACTTGCCGTTGGTGGCTTCTAATATCTAAGATTTGATCACCTGCCGTTGGGGGCTGCCAATATCCTAGAATTGAAACCTGTCGTTGGGGGCTGTGAATATCTGGGATTTGATACCTGCCGTTGGGGGCTTCTAAAATCTGGGATTTGATCACCTGCCGTTGGGGGTTTCTAATATCTGGGATCTGATTACCTGCCGTTGGTGGCTTCTAATATGTGGGATTTGATCACCTGCCGTTGGTGGCTTCAAATATATGGGATTTGACCACGAGCTGTTGGTGGCTTCTAACATCTGGGATTTGATCACCTGCTGTTGGTGGCTTCTAATATCTAAGATTTGATCACTTGCCGTTGGGGGCTGCCAATATCTTAGAATTGAAACCTGTCGTTGGGGGCTGCTA
Organism: Phalangium opilio; assembly: GCF_054372755.1. Lineage (NCBI taxonomy): Eukaryota > Metazoa > Arthropoda > Arachnida > Opiliones > Phalangiidae > Phalangium > Phalangium opilio. The sequence goes on along the minus strand of NW_028324162.1, from coordinate 696,323 downwards.
ATATCTTGGATATGAAACTTGCCGTTGGGGGCTTCTAATATCTGGGATTTTATCACTCGCCGATGGGGGCATCTAATATCTGGGATTTGATCACTCGCCGTTGGGGGCTTCTAATATCTGGGATTTGATCACCTGCCGTTGGGGGGCTTCTATTATCTGGGATTTGATGACTTGCCGTTGGGGGCATCTAATATCTGGGATTTGATCACCTGCCGTTGGTGGCTTCTAATTTCTGGGATTTGATCACCTGCCGTTGGTGGCTTCTAATTTCTGGGATTTGATCACCTGCCGTTGGTGGCTTCTAATTTATTGGATTTGAAACCTGTCGTTGGGGGCTGGAAATATCTGGGATTTGATTCCTGCCGTTGGGGGCTTCTAAAATATGGGATTTGATCACCTGCCGTTGGGGGCTGGGAATATCTGGGATTTGATTCCTGCCGTTGGTGGCTTCGAATATCTGGGATTTGATCACCTGCCGTTGGGTGCTGCTAATATCTTGGATATGAAAATGGCCGTTGGGGGCTTCTTATATCTGGGATTTGATCACTCGCCGTTGGAGGCTTCTAATATCTGGGATTTGATCACTCGCCGTTGGAGGCTTCTAATATCTGGGATTTGATCACTCGCCGTTGGAGGCTTCTAATATCTGTGATTTGGAGCCTGCTTTTGGGGGCTGCTAATAACTTAGAATTGAAACCTGCCGTTGGGGGTGCTAATATCGTGTATATGAAACTTGCCGTTGGTGGCGCTAATATCTTGTATATGAAACTTGCCGTTGGTGGCTTCTAATATCTAAGATTTGATCACCTGCCGTTGGGGGCTGCCAATATCCTAGAATTGAAACCTGTCGTTGGGGGCTGTGAATATCTGGGATTTGATACCTGCCGTTGGGGGCTTCTAAAATCTGGGATTTGATCACCTGCCGTTGGGGGTTTCTAATATCTGGGATCTGATTACCTGCCGTTGGTGGCTTCTAATATGTGGGATTTGATCACCTGCCGTTGGTGGCTTCAAATATATGGGATTTGACCACGAGCTGTTGGTGGCTTCTAACATCTGGGATTTGATCACCTGCTGTTGGTGGCTTCTAATATCTAAGATTTGATCACCTGCCGTTGGGGGCTGCCAATATCTTAGAATTGAAACCTGTCGTTGGGGGCTGCTAATATCTTGGATATGAAACTTGCCGTTGGGGGCTTCTAATATCTGGGATTTTATCACTCGCCGATGGGGGCATCTAATATCTGGGATTTGATCACTCGCCGTTGGGGGCTTCTAATATCTGGGATTTGATCACCTGCCGTTGGGGGGCTTCTATTATCTGGGATTTGATGACTTGCCGTTGGGGGCATCTAATATCTGGGATTTGATCACCTGCCGTTGGTGGCTTCTAATTTCTGGGATTTGATCACCTGCCGTTGGTGGCTTCTAATATCTAAGATTTGATCACCTGCCGTTGGGGGCTGCCAATATCTTAGAATTGAAACCTGTCGTTGGGGGCTGCTAATATCTTGGATATGAAACTTGCCGTTGGGGGCTTCTAATATCTGGGATTTTATCACTCGCCGATGGGGGCTTCTAATATCTGGGATTTGATCACTCGCCGTTGGGGGGCTTCTATTATCTGGGATTTGATGACTTGCCGTTGGTGGCTTCTAATAGCTGGAATTTGATCAACTACCGTTGGTGGCTTCTAAAATCTGGGATTTGATCACCTGCCGTTGGGGGCATCTAATATCTGGGATTTGATCACCTGCCGTTGGTGGCTTCTAATTTCTGGGATTTGATCACCTGCCGTTGGTGGCTTCTAATTTCTGGGATTTGATCACCTGCCGTTGGTGGCTTCTAATTTCTGGGATTTGATCACCTGCCGTTGGTGGCTTCTAATTTCTGGGATTTGATCACCTGCCGTTGGTGGCTTCTAATTTCTGGGATTTGAAACCTGTCGTTGGGGGCTGGAAATATCTGGGATTTGATTCCTGCCGTTGGGGGCTTCTAAAATATGGGATTTGATCACCTGCCGTTGGGGGCTGGGAATATCTGGGATTTGATTCCTGCCGTTGGTGGCTTCGAATATCTGGGATTTGATCACCTGCCGTTGGGTGCTGCTAATATCTTGGATATGAAAATGGCCGTTGGGGGCTTCTTATATCTGGGATTTGATCACTCGCCGTTGGAGGCTTCTAATATCTGGGATTTGATCACTCGCCGTTGGAGGCTTCTAATATCTGGGATTTGATCACTCGCCGTTGGAGGCTTCTAATATCTGTGATTTGGAGCCTGCTTTTGGGGGCTGCTAATAACTTAGAATTGAAACCTGCCGTTGGGGGTGCTAATATCTTGTATATGAAACTTGCCGTTGGTGGCGCTAATATCTTGTATATGAAACTTGCCGTTGGTGGCTTCTAATATCTATGATTTGATCACCTGCCGTTGGGGGCTGCCAATATCCTAGAATTGAAACCTGTCGTTGGGGGCTGTGAATATCTGGGATTTGATACCTGCCGTTGGGGGCTTCTAAAATCTGGGATTTGATCACCTGCCGTTGGGGGTTTCTAATATCTGGGATCTGATTACCTGCCGTTGGTGGCTTCTAATATGTGGGATTTGATCACCTGCCGTTGGTGGCTTCAAATATATGGGATTTGACCACGAGCTGTTGGTGGCTTCTAACATCTGGGATTTGATCACCTGCTGTTGGTGGCTTCTAATATCTAAGATTTGATCACTTGCCGTTGGGGGCTGCCAATATCTTAGAATTGAAACCTGTCGTTGGGGGCTGCTAATATCTTGGATATGAAACTTGCCGTTGGGGGCTTCTAATATCTGGGATTTTATCACTCGCCGATGGGGGCATCTAATATCTGGGATTTGATCACTCGCCGTTGGGGGCTTCTAATATCTGGGATTTGATCACCTGCCGTTGGGGGGCTTCTATTATCTGGGATTTGATGACTTGCCGTTGGGGGCATCTAATATCTGGGATTTGATCACCTGCCGTTGGTGGCTTCTAATTTCTGGGATTTGATCACCTGCCGTTGGTGGCTTCTAATATCTAAGATTTGATCACCTGCCGTTGGGGGCTGCCAATATCTTAGAATTGAAACCTGTCGTTGGGGGCTGCTAATATCTTGGATATGAAACTTGCCGTTGGGGGCTTCTAATATCTGGGATTTTATCACTCGCCGATGGGGGCTTCTAATATCTGGGATTTGATCACTCGCCGTTGGGGGGCTTCTATTATCTGGGATTTGATGACTTGCCGTTGGTGGCTTCTAATAGCTGGAATTTGATCAACTACCGTTGGTGGCTTCTAAAATCTGGGATTTGATCACCTGCCGTTGGGGGCATCTAATATCTGGGATTTGATCACCTGCCGTTGGTGGCTTCTAATTTCTGGGATTTGATCACCTGCCGTTGGTGGCTTCTAATTTCTGGGATTTGATCACCTGCCGTTGGTGGCTTCTAATTTCTGGGATTTGATCACCTGCCGTTGGTGGCTTCTAATTTCTGGGATTTGATCACCTGCCGTTGGTGGCTTCTAATTTCTGGGATTTGAAACCTGTCGTTGGGGGCTGGAAATATCTGGGATTTGATTCCTGCCGTTGGGGGCTTCTAAAATATGGGATTTGATCACCTGCCGTTGGGGGCTGGGAATATCTGGGATTTGATTCCTGCCGTTGGTGGCTTCGAATATCTGGGATTTGATCACCTGCCGTTGGGTGCTGCTAATATCTTGGATATGAAAATGGCCGTTGGGGGCTTCTTATATCTGGGATTTGATCACTCGCCGTTGGAGGCTTCTAATATCTGGGATTTGATCACTCGCCGTTGGAGGCTTCTAATATCTGGGATTTGATCACTCGCCGTTGGAGGCTTCTAATATCTGTGATTTGGAGCCTGCTTTTGGGGGCTGCTAATAACTTAGAATTGAAACCTGCCGTTGGGGGTGCTAATATCTTGTATATGAAACTTGCCGTTGGTGGCGCTAATATCTTGTATATGAAACTTGCCGTTGGTGGCTTCTAATATCTAAGATTTGATCACCTGCCGTTGGGGGCTGCCAATATCCTAGAATTGAAACCTGTCGTTGGGGGCTGTGAATATCTGGGATTTGATACCTGCCGTTGGGGGCTTCTAAAATCTGGGATTTGATCACCTGCCGTTGGGGGTTTCTAATATCTGGGATCTGATTACCTGCCGTTGGTGGCTTCTAATATGTGGGATTTGATCACCTGCCGTTGGTGGCTTCAAATATATGGGATTTGACCACGAGCTGTTGGTGGCTTCTAACATCTGGGATTTGATCACCTGCTGTTGGTGGCTTCTAATATCTAAGATTTGATCACTTGCCGTTGGGGGCTGCCAATATCTTAGAATTGAAACCTGTCGTTGGGGGCTGCTAATATCTTGGATATGAAACTTGCCGTTGGGGGCTTCTAATATCTGGGATTTTATCACTCGCCGATGGGGGCATCTAATATCTGGGATTTGATCACTCGCCGTTGGGGGCTTCTAATATCTGGGATTTGATCACCTGCCGTTGGGGGGCTTCTATTATCTGGGATTTGATGACTTGCCGTTGGGGGCATCTAATATCTGGGATTTGATCACCTGCCGTTGGTGGCTTCTAATTTCTGGGATTTGATCACCTGCCGTTGGTGGCTTCTAATTTCTGGGATTTGATCACCTGCCGTTGGTGGCTTCTAATTTATTGGATTTGAAACCTGTCGTTGGGGGCTGGAAATATCTGGGATTTGATTCCTGCCGTTGGGGGCTTCTAAAATATGGGATTTGATCACCTGCCGTTGGGGGCTGGGAATATCTGGGATTTGATTCCTGCCGTTGGTGGCTTCGAATATCTGGGATTTGATCACCTGCCGTTGGGTGCTGCTAATATCTTGGATATGAAAATGGCCGTTGGGGGCTTCTTATATCTGGGATTTGATCACTCGCCGTTGGAGGCTTCTAATATCTGGGATTTGATCACTCGCCGTTGGAGGCTTCTAATATCTGGGATTTGATCACTCGCCGTTGGAGGCTTCTAATATCTGTGATTTGGAGCCTGCTTTTGGGGGCTGCTAATAACTTAGAATTGAAACCTGCCGTTGGGGGTGCTAATATCGTGTATATGAAACTTGCCGTTGGTGGCGCTAATATCTTGTATATGAAACTTGCCGTTGGTGGCTTCTAATATCTAAGATTTGATCACCTGCCGTTGGGGGCTGCCAATATCCTAGAATTGAAACCTGTCGTTGGGGGCTGTGAATATCTGGGATTTGATACCTGCCGTTGGGGGCTTCTAAAATCTGGGATTTGATCACCTGCCGTTGGGGGTTTCTAATATCTGGGATCTGATTACCTGCCGTTGGTGGCTTCTAATATGTGGGATTTGATCACCTGCCGTTGGTGGCTTCAAATATATGGGATTTGACCACGAGCTGTTGGTGGCTTCTAACATCTGGGATTTGATCACCTGCTGTTGGTGGCTTCTAATATCTAAGATTTGATCACCTGCCGTTGGGGGCTGCCAATATCTTAGAATTGAAACCTGTCGTTGGGGGCTGCTAATATCTTGGATATGAAACTTGCCGTTGGGGGCTTCTAATATCTGGGATTTTATCACTCGCCGATGGGGGCATCTAATATCTGGGATTTGATCACTCGCCGTTGGGGGCTTCTAATATCTGGGATTTGATCACCTGCCGTTGGGGGGCTTCTATTATCTGGGATTTGATGACTTGCCGTTGGGGGCATCTAATATCTGGGATTTGATCACCTGCCGTTGGTGGCTTCTAATTTCTGGGATTTGATCACCTGCCGTTGGTGGCTTCTAATATCTAAGATTTGATCACCTGCCGTTGGGGGCTGCCAATATCTTAGAATTGAAACCTGTCGTTGGGGGCTGCTAATATCTTGGATATGAAACTTGCCGTTGGGGGCTTCTAATATCTGGGATTTTATCACTCGCCGATGGGGGCTTCTAATATCTGGGATTTGATCACTCGCCGTTGGGGGGCTTCTATTATCTGGGATTTGATGACTTGCCGTTGGTGGCTTCTAATAGCTGGAATTTGATCAACTACCGTTGGTGGCTTCTAAAATCTGGGATTTGATCACCTGCCGTTGGGGGCATCTAATATCTGGGATTTGATCACCTGCCGTTGGTGGCTTCTAATTTCTGGGATTTGATCACCTGCCGTTGGTGGCTTCTAATTTCTGGGATTTGATCACCTGCCGTTGGTGGCTTCTAATTTCTGGGATTTGATCACCTGCCGTTGGTGGCTTCTAATTTCTGGGATTTGATCACCTGCCGTTGGTGGCTTCTAATTTCTGGGATTTGAAACCTGTCGTTGGGGGCTGGAAATATCTGGGATTTGATTCCTGCCGTTGGGGGCTTCTAAAATATGGGATTTGATCACCTGCCGTTGGGGGCTGGGAATATCTGGGATTTGATTCCTGCCGTTGGTGGCTTCGAATATCTGGGATTTGATCACCTGCCGTTGGGTGCTGCTAATATCTTGGATATGAAAATGGCCGTTGGGGGCTTCTTATATCTGGGATTTGATCACTCGCCGTTGGAGGCTTCTAATATCTGGGATTTGATCACTCGCCGTTGGAGGCTTCTAATATCTGGGATTTGATCACTCGCCGTTGGAGGCTTCTAATATCTGTGATTTGGAGCCTGCTTTTGGGGGCTGCTAATAACTTAGAATTGAAACCTGCCGTTGGGGGTGCTAATATCTTGTATATGAAACTTGCCGTTGGTGGCGCTAATATCTTGTATATGAAACTTGCCGTTGGTGGCTTCTAATATCTAAGATTTGATCACCTGCCGTTGGGGGCTGCCAATATCCTAGAATTGAAACCTGTCGTTGGGGGCTGTGAATATCTGGGATTTGATACCTGCCGTTGGGGGCTTCTAAAATCTGGGATTTGATCACCTGCCGTTGGGGGTTTCTAATATCTGGGATCTGATTACCTGCCGTTGGTGGCTTCTAATATGTGGGATTTGATCACCTGCCGTTGGTGGCTTCAAATATATGGGATTTGACCACGAGCTGTTGGTGGCTTCTAACATCTGGGATTTGATCACCTGCTGTTGGTGGCTTCTAATATCTAAGATTTGATCACTTGCCGTTGGGGGCTGCCAATATCTTAGAATTGAAACCTGTCGTTGGGGGCTGCTAATATCTTGGATATGAAACTTGCCGTTGGGGGCTTCTAATATCTGGGATTTTATCACTCGCCGATGGGGGCATCTAATATCTGGGATTTGATCACTCGCCGTTGGGGGCTTCTAATATCTGGGATTTGATCACCTGCCGTTGGGGGGCTTCTATTATCTGGGATTTGATGACTTGCCGTTGGGGGCATCTAATATCTGGGATTTGATCACCTGCCGTTGGTGGCTTCTAATTTCTGGGATTTGATCACCTGCCGTTGGTGGCTTCTAATTTCTGGGATTTGATCACCTGCCGTTGGTGGCTTCTAATTTATTGGATTTGAAACCTGTCGTTGGGGGCTGGAAATATCTGGGATTTGATTCCTGCCGTTGGGGGCTTCTAAAATATGGGATTTGATCACCTGCCGTTGGGGGCTGGGAATATCTGGGATTTGATTCCTGCCGTTGGTGGCTTCGAATATCTGGGATTTGATCACCTGCCGTTGGGTGCTGCTAATATCTTGGATATGAAAATGGCCGTTGGGGGCTTCTTATATCTGGGATTTGATCACTCGCCGTTGGAGGCTTCTAATATCTGGGATTTGATCACTCGCCGTTGGAGGCTTCTAATATGTGGGATTTGATCACCTGCCGTTGGGGGGCTTCTATTATCTGGGATTTGATGACTTGCCGTTGGGGGCATCTAATATCTGGGATTTGATCACCTGCCGTTGGTGGCTTCTAATTTCTGGGATTTGATCACCTGCCGTTGGTGGCTTCTAATATCTAAGATTTGATCACCTGCCGTTGGGGGCTGCCAATATCTTAGAATTGAAACCTGTCGTTGGGGGCTGCTAATATCTTGGATATGAAACTTGCCGTTGGGGGCTTCTAATATCTGGGATTTTATCACTCGCCGATGGGGGCATCTAATATCTGGGATTTGATCACTCGCCGTTGGGGGCTTCTAATATCTGGGATTTGATCACCTGCCGTTGGTGGCTTCAAATATATGGGATTTGACCACGAGCTGTTGGTGGCTTCTAACATCTGGGATTTGATCACCTGCTGTTGGTGGCTTCTAATATCTAAGATTTGATCACCTGCCGTTGGGGGCTGCCAATATCTTAGAATTGAAACCTGTCGTTGGGGGCTGCTAATATCTTGGATATGAAACTTGCCGTTGGGGGCTTCTAATATCTGGGATTTTATCACTCGCCGATGGGGGCATCTAATATCTGGGATTTGATCACTCGCCGTTGGGGGCTTCTAATATCTGGGATTTGATCACCTGCCGTTGGGGGGCTTCTATTATCTGGGATTTGATGACTTGCCGTTGGGGGCATCTAATATCTGGGATTTGATCACCTGCCGTTGGTGGCTTCTAATTTCTGGGATTTGATCACCTGCCGTTGGTGGCTTCTAATATCTAAGATTTGATCACCTGCCGTTGGGGGCTGCCAATATCTTAGAATTGAAACCTGTCGTTGGGGGCTGCTAATATCTTGGATATGAAACTTGCCGTTGGGGGCTTCTAATATCTGGGATTTTATCACTCGCCGATGGGGGCTTCTAATATCTGGGATTTGATCACTCGCCGTTGGGGGGCTTCTATTATCTGGGATTTGATGACTTGCCGTTGGTGGCTTCTAATAGCTGGAATTTGATCAACTACCGTTGGTGGCTTCTAAAATCTGGGATTTGATCACCTGCCGTTGGGGGCATCTAATATCTGGGATTTGATCACCTGCCGTTGGTGGCTTCTAATTTCTGGGATTTGATCACCTGCCGTTGGTGGCTTCTAATTTCTGGGATTTGATCACCTGCCGTTGGTGGCTTCTAATTTCTGGGATTTGATCACCTGCCGTTGGTGGCTTCTAATTTCTGGGATTTGATCACCTGCCGTTGGTGGCTTCTAATTTCTGGGATTTGAAACCTGTCGTTGGGGGCTGGAAATATCTGGGATTTGATTCCTGCCGTTGGGGGCTTCTAAAATATGGGATTTGATCACCTGCCGTTGGGGGCTGGGAATATCTGGGATTTGATTCCTGCCGTTGGTGGCTTCGAATATCTGGGATTTGATCACCTGCCGTTGGGTGCTGCTAATATCTTGGATATGAAAATGGCCGTTGGGGGCTTCTTATATCTGGGATTTGATCACTCGCCGTTGGAGGCTTCTAATATCTGGGATTTGATCACTCGCCGTTGGAGGCTTCTAATATCTGGGATTTGATCACTCGCCGTTGGAGGCTTCTAATATCTGTGATTTGGAGCCTGCTTTTGGGGGCTGCTAATAACTTAGAATTGAAACCTGCCGTTGGGGGTGCTAATATCTTGTATATGAAACTTGCCGTTGGTGGCGCTAATATCTTGTATATGAAACTTGCCGTTGGTGGCTTCTAATATCTAAGATTTGATCACCTGCCGTTGGGGGCTGCCAATATCCTAGAATTGAAACCTGTCGTTGGGGGCTGTGAATATCTTGGATTTGATACCTGCCGTTGGGGGCTTCTAAAATCTGGGATTTGATCACCTGCCGTTGGGGGTTTCTAATATCTGGGATCTGATTACCTGCCGTTGGTGGCTTCTAATATGTGGGATTTGATCACCTGCCGTTGGTGGCTTCAAATATATGGGATTTGACCACGAGCTGTTGGTGGCTTCTAACATCTGGGATTTGATCACCTGCTGTTGGTGGCTTCTAATATCTAAGATTTGATCACTTGCCGTTGGGGGCTGCCAATATCTTAGAATTGAAACCTGTCGTTGGGGGCTGCTAATATCTTGGATATGAAACTTGCCGTTGGGGGCTTCTAATATCTGGGATTTTATCACTCGCCGATGGGGGCATCTAATATCTGGGATTTGATCACTCGCCGTTGGGGGCTTCTAATATCTGGGATTTGATCACCTGCCGTTGGGGGGCTTCTATTATCTGGGATTTGATGACTTGCCGTTGGGGGCATCTAATATCTGGGATTTGATCACCTGCCGTTGGTGGCTTCTAATTTCTGGGATTTGATCACCTGCCGTTGGTGGCTTCTAATTTCTGGGATTTGATCACCTGCCGTTGGTGGCTTCTAATTTATTGGATTTGAAACCTGTCGTTGGGGGCTGGAAATATCTGGGATTTGATTCCTGCCGTTGGGGGCTTCTAAAATATGGGATTTGATCACCTGCCGTTGGGGGCTGGGAATATCTGGGATTTGATTCCTGCCGTTGGTGGCTTCGAATATCTGGGATTTGATCACCTGCCGTTGGGTGCTGCTAATATCTTGGATATGAAAATGGCCGTTGGGGGCTTCTTATATCTGGGATTTGATCACTCGCCGTTGGAGGCTTCTAATATCTGGGATTTGATCACTCGCCGTTGGAGGCTTCTAATATCTGGGATTTGATCACTCGCCGTTGGAGGCTTCTAATATCTGTGATTTGGAGCCTGCTTTTGGGGGCTGCTAATAACTTAGAATTGAAACCTGCCGTTGGGGGTGCTAATATCGTGTATATGAAACTTGCCGTTGGTGGCGCTAATATCTTGTATATGAAACTTGCCGTTGGTGGCTTCTAATATCTAAGATTTGATCACCTGCCGTTGGGGGCTGCCAATATCCTAGAATTGAAACCTGTCGTTGGGGGCTGTGAATATCTGGGATTTGATACCTGCCGTTGGGGGCTTCTAAAATCTGGGATTTGATCACCTGCCGTTGGGGGTTTCTAATATCTGGGATCTGATTACCTGCCGTTGGTGGCTTCTAATATGTGGGATTTGATCACCTGCCGTTGGTGGCTTCAAATATATGGGATTTGACCACGAGCTGTTGGTGGCTTCTAACATCTGGGATTTGATCACCTGCTGTTGGTGGCTTCTAATATCTAAGATTTGATCACTTGCCGTTGGGGGCTGCCAATATCTTAGAATTGAAACCTGTCGTTGGGGGCTGCTAATATCTTGGATATGAAACTTGCCGTTGGGGGCTTCTAATATCTGGGATTTTATCACTCGCCGATGGGGGCATCTAATATCTGGGATTTGATCACTCGCCGTTGGGGGCTTCTAATATCTGGGATTTGATCACCTGCCGTTGGGGGGCTTCTATTATCTGGGATTTGATGACTTGCCGTTGGGGGCATCTAATATCTGGGATTTGATCACCTGCCGTTGGTGGCTTCTAATTTCTGGGATTTGATCACCTGCCGTTGGTGGCTTCTAATTTCTGGGATTTGATCACCTGCCGTTGGTGGCTTCTAATTTATTGGATTTGAAACCTGTCGTTGGGGGCTGGAAATATCTGGGATTTGATTCCTGCCGTTGGGGGCTTCTAAAATATGGGATTTGATCACCTGCCGTTGGGGGCTGGGAATATCTGGGATTTGATTCCTGCCGTTGGTGGCTTCGAATATCTGGGATTTGATCACCTGCCGTTGGGTGCTGCTAATATCTTGGATATGAAAATGGCCGTTGGGGGCTTCTTATATCTGGGATTTGATCACTCGCCGTTGGAGGCTTCTAATATCTGGGATTTGATCACTCGCCGTTGGAGGCTTCTAATATCTGGGATTTGATCACTCGCCGTTGGAGGCTTCTAATATCTGTGATTTGGAGCCTGCTTTTGGGGGCTGCTAATAACTTAGAATTGAAACCTGCCGTTGGGGGTGCTAATATCGTGTATATGAAACTTGCCGTTGGTGGCGCTAATATCTTGTATATGAAACTTGCCGTTGGTGGCTTCTAATATCTAAGATTTGATCACCTGCCGTTGGGGGCTGCCAATATCCTAGAATTGAAACCTGTCGTTGGGGGCTGTGAATATCTGGGATTTGATACCTGCCGTTGGGGGCTTCTAAAATCTGGGATTTGATCACCTGCCGTTGGGGGTTTCTAATATCTGGGATCTGATTACCTGCCGTTGGTGGCTTCTAATATGTGGGATTTGATCACCTGCCGTTGGTGGCTTCAAATATATGGGATTTGACCACGAGCTGTTGGTGGCTTCTAACATCTGGGATTTGATCACCTGCTGTTGGTGGCTTCTAATATCTAAGATTTGATCACCTGCCGTTGGGGGCTGCCAATATCTTAGAATTGAAACCTGTCGTTGGGGGCTGCTAATATCTTGGATATGAAACTTGCCGTTGGGGGCTTCTAATATCTGGGATTTTATCACTCGCCGATGGGGGCATCTAATATCTGGGATTTGATCACTCGCCGTTGGGGGCTTCTAATATCTGGGATTTGATCACCTGCCGTTGGGGGGCTTCTATTATCTGGGATTTGATGACTTGCCGTTGGGGGCATCTAATATCTGGGATTTGATCACCAGCCGTTGGTGGCTTCTAATTTCTGGGATTTGATCACCTGCCGTTGGTGGCTTCTAATATCTAAGATTTGATCACCTGCCGTTGGGGGCTGCCAATATCTTAGAATTGAAACCTGTCGTTGGGGGCTGCTAATATCTTGGATATGAAACTTGCCGTTGGGGGCTTCTAATATCTGGGATTTTATCACTCGCCGATGGGGGCTTCTAATATCTGGGATTTGATCACTCGCCGTTGGGGGGCTTCTATTATCTGGGATTTGATGACTTGCCGTTGGTGGCTTCTAATAGCTGGAATTTGATCAACTACCGTTGGTGGCTTCTAAAATCTGGGATTTGATCACCTGCCGTTGGGGGCATCTAATATCTGGGATTTGATCACCTGCCGTTGGTGGCTTCTAATTTCTGGGATTTGATCACCTGCCGTTGGTGGCTTCTAATTTCTGGGATTTGATCACCTGCCGTTGGTGGCTTCTAATTTCTGGGATTTGATCACCTGCCGTTGGTGGCTTCTAATTTCTGGGATTTGATCACCTGCCGTTGGTGGCTTCTAATTTCTGGGATTTGATCACCTGCCGTTGGGGGCTGGAAATATCTGGGATTTGATTCCTGCCGTTGGGGGCTTCTAAAATATGGGATTTGATCACCTGCCGTTGGGGGCTGGGAATATCTGGGATTTGATTCCTGCCGTTGGTGGCTTCGAATATCTGGGATTTGATCACCTGCCGTTGGGTGCTGCTAATATCTTGGATATGAAAATGGCCGTTGGGGGCTTCTTATATCTGGGATTTGATCACTCGCCGTTGGAGGCTTCTAATATCTGGGATTTGATCACTCGCCGTTGGAGGCTTCTAATATCTGGGATTTGATCACTCGCCGTTGGAGGCTTCTAATATCTGTGATTTGGAGCCTGCTTTTGGGGGCTGCTAATAACTTAGAATTGAAACCTGCCGTTGGGGGTGCTAATATCTTGTATATGAAACTTGCCGTTGGTGGCGCTAATATCTTGTATATGAAACTTGCCGTTGGTGGCTTCTAATATCTAAGATTTGATCACCTGCCGTTGGGGGCTGCCAATATCCTAGAATTGAAACCTGTCGTTGGGGGCTGTGAATATCTGGGATTTGATACCTGCCGTTGGGGGCTTCTAAAATCTGGGATTTGATCACCTGCCGTTGGGGGTTTCTAATATCTGGGATCTGATTACCTGCCGTTGGTGGCTTCTAATATGTGGGATTTGATCACCTGCCGTTGGTGGCTTCAAATATATGGGATTTGACCACGAGCTGTTGGTGGCTTCTAACATCTGGGATTTGATCACCTGCTGTTGGTGGCTTCTAATAGCTGGGATTTGATCACCTGCCGTTGGTGGCTTCTAATAGCTAAGATTTGATCACCTGCCGTTGGTGGCTTCTAATATCTAAGATTTGATCACCTCCCGTTGGTGGCTTCTAATATCTAAGATTTGATCACCTCCCGTTGGTGGCTTCTAATATCTAAGATTTGATCACCTGCCGTTGGTGCCTTCTAATATCTGGGATTTGAAACCTGTCGTTGGATGCTGGGAATATCTGAGATTTGAAACCTGCCGTTGGGGGCTGTGAATATGTGGGATTTGAAACCTGCCGTTGGGGGCTGTGAATATGTGGGATTTGATTCCCACCGTTGTTGGCGGGGAATATCTGGGATTTGATCACCTGCCGTTGGTGTCTTCTAATATCTAAGATTTGATGACCTGCCGTTGGTGGCTTCGAATATCTGGGATTTGATCACCTGCCGTTGGTGGCTTCTAATATCTAAGATTTGATCACCTGCCGTTGGGGGCTGCCAATATCTTAGAATTGAAACCTGTCGTTGGGGGCTGCTAATATCTTGGATATGAAACTTGCCGTTGGGGGCTTCTAATATCTTGGATTTTATCACTCGCCGATGGGGGCTTCTAATATCTGGGATTTGATCACTCGCCGATGGGGGCTTCTAATATCTGGGATTTGATCACCTGCCGTTGGGGGGCTTCTATTATCTGGGATTTGATGACTTGCCGTTGGGGGCATCTAATATCTGGGATTTGATCACCTGCCGTTGGTGGCTTCTAATTTCTGGGATTTGATCACCTGCCGTTGGTGGCTTCTAATATCTAAGATTTGATCACCTGCCGTTGGGGGCTGCCAATATCCTAGAATTGAAACCTGTCGTTGGGGGCTGTGAATATCTGGGATTTGATACCTGCCGTTGGGGGCTTCTAAAATCTGGGATTTGATCACCAGCCGTTGGGGGTTTCTAATATCTGGGATCTGATTACCTGCCGTTGGTGGCTTCTAATATGTGGGATTTGATCACCTGCCGTTGGTGGCTTCTAATATATGGGATTTGACCACGAGCTGTTGGTGGCTTCTAACATCTGGGATTTGATCACCTGCTGTTGGTGGCTTCTAATAGCTGGGATTTGATCACCTGCCGTTGGTGGCTTCTAATAGCTAAGATTTGATCACCTGCCGTTGGTGGCTTCTAATATCTAAGATTTGATCACCTCCCGTTGGTGGCTTCTAATATCTAAGATTTGATCACCTCCCGTTGGTGGCTTCTAATATCTAAGATTTGATCACCTGCCGTTGGTGCCTTCTAATATCTGGGATTTGAAACCTGTCGTTGGATGCTGGGAATATCTGAGATTTGAAACCTGCCGTTGGGGGCTGTGAATATGTGGGATTTGATTCCCACCGTTGTTGGCGGGGAATATCTGGGATTTGATCACCTGCCGTTGGTGTCTTCTAATTTCTGGGATTTGAAACCTGTCGTTGGATGCTGGGAATATCTGAGATTTGAAACCTGCCGTTGGGGGCTGTGAATATGTGGGATTTGAAACCTGCCGTTGGGGGCTGTGAATATGTGGGATTTGATTCCCACCGTTGTTGGCGGGGAATATCTGGGATTTGATCACCTGCCGTTGGTGTCTTCTAATATCTAAGATTTGATGACCTGCCGTTGGTGGCTTCGAATATCTGGGATTTGATCACCTGCCGTTGGTGGCTTCTAATATCTAAGATTTGATCACCTGCCGTTGGGGGTGCCAATATCTTAGAATTGAAACCTGTCGTTGCCTCGTGCCATCTTTTCCAAAGCCTATCTAATAATTGCTGCCTGTACTTTAATCTATTTGTTAATTGTTGTTGTGTTTGCTTTTGAATGGTCTGATCGAATGTTTGGGGTGGTAAAGAATTAACTCTTTTACCTAGTAAAAAATGCGAGGGACTTAAAGGGGTTGGTTCCTGGGGGTCATTGTAAACAAATGTAATTGGGCGTGAATTTATGGATGCCTCTGTTTCTAAAAGAATGGTTTCCATTTCGGGGTAGGTTAGTTTCGAATTTTTAAGTACCTTTTTCAGAATTGTTTTAGTCGACCTAACCATACGTTCATAGAAACCTCCCCACCATGCGGCTCGTTCGGCTATAAATTTCCAATTAATTCCTTCCCTCCCAAAATATTCCAATAGTTTTTCTTCCCTCAATTTTTTCCAAATGTTTTGCATGTCCTTGTTTGCGCGCTCGAACGTTTTTGCATTATCTGTGTAGATAGTATGTGGCAAACCTCGTCTAGCTACCATTCGTCTGAAAGCTAACATAAACTCCTCTGTTGATAATGAAGGTATAAGTTCCAGATGCAAAGCTCTTGTGACGGCGCAGGTTACTAAACAAATATAAGCTTTGTCCAAATCCTTATTTTTCTCAAAATATGAGGGTCCCTTCACATACACTGGCCCCGCAAAATCTATCCCTATAACTGAGAAGGGTGGGGCTTCCTCAATCCGGTCTTTCGGTAAGGGCGCAGTTGGTGCGCTTCCAGCTTTACTAAGTAGTTTCCTACATGCCATACATCCCCTAACCACTTTCCTTGCTAACTGTCGACCCGAAATAATGAAATATCTTTCTCTGACTTGAGTTAAGGTCTCTTGGACTCCCCCATGCATAACTCGGTTGTGACTGCGTTCCGTTAACAAATAGGCTAACCTTTGTTTCGAATTTAGAATTATGGGGTGCTTTTGTTCTTGAGTCAAATCCGATTGGTCTAATCTTCCCCCTACACATAATTGATTTTGATTATTGAAAATTGGCTGAAGGGTTGCTAGCTTATTTGAGTTCCCTATTTTCTCACCGATTTTAATTGTAGCTATCTCGTTAGCATAGTCTATCCCCTGGACGCAGTTTACCCAATCTATTTCCGCTTTTACCATCTCCGCCGCGGTTACGGGTCCATCTTGTTTATTTTTTCTGAATGCCCTTCTAACATAGGCTGTAACTCTTAACGCTTTGTCCAACTTACTATACCTACGAAGGTCAATAATCTTATCTAATCCAGGTTTTTCAGCAATGTTTATGACTAAAATTGTTTTTCTCATCTCCTGTTCAAACTCTTTGGGGTCTATTTTTATTTTTCTGGAATCGTCCATGGGCCATTCTGATCTCGGCAACAACAACCAACTAGGTCCCTCCCACCATTTTTTGAGCGCGTGTAGATTCTCCGCTTTTACTCCCCGTGTAGGAATATCTGCTGGATTATCAACCCCTGGGCAGTGGAACCAATCTTCTGTATTTGTGAGCCTTTGTATTTCTGATATTCTGTTTGATATAAAAGGTTTCCACGTGGTTGACGCTCCCCTAATCCAATAAAGGGCAATTTTGGAATCTGTCCACATAAAACTCCTAATCAATTTTTTGCTAAACGTTGATCTTACATAATTTACCAAACGCGCTCCTAAATTGCATCCCATTAGTTCTAATCGTGGTATCGATAGTTCGGGTTCTAATTTGGAACTTTGTTGAAACTGCTTAAGCGGTGCGACTCGTGCCTTGGATGTTACAAAAGCTACCCTAATTTTCCCTGCCTTTGTTATATACCTAACGTAAACAATAGCCGCATAGGCGCTCCTACTTGCATCTGTAAAACAGTGTAACTCCCAATTATCTACTTCTTCCTCCCCATCAAAATAATGCCTTGGCATACTAATATTTCGAAGATTGGGCAAATCGTGGCACCAATCAAGGAATTCTTCCGCTAACTCTGGTCCTAAAGTTTCGTCCCAATCTACCTTCTCCACCCATAACCTCTGAAATAAGAGTTTTGCTCTAATTGTAAATGGGGTCAAAATTCCTATAGGGTCAAATATTTGTGCAACGGCACTGATTACGCAACGTTTGGTCGGCTTGATGTTTTGTAAAATCTCAATTAATTTTGTTAAGTCAAAAAAGTAAGTGTCCGAATTTGGGTTCCACCTTAGCCCTAACAGTTTGATTCCTTCGGGTGCCTCCTTACCATCAAACATGGGGACCGAATTTTCCGATTTTGTGTCTCCCCATAACTTCCTAAGATCAGGCGAATTTGTGTTCCATTTCCTAAATCGCATGTTGGCGCTGCTCATTATCTTATTTATTCCTACAGTAGTTTCATAAGCCTTTTCCACATTTTGTTCCCCACTAGTCAAATCATCTACATAGAGATCCTGGTCCAATATTCTAACTACATTTTCGTCCGCTCCCTCCACCTTGTGTATGTGATACTTTATTGTTAGAGCTAACAAAAGAGGGCTTGAAGTGATTCCAAAAGGTACGCGTGCCATACGTAGGGTTTTAAAATCATTTTCTTTTAATTGGTCATGCGTCTCAGCGTTTACCCATAAAAATCTCACTGAATCCCTTTCTGACTCTGCTAGGGCTATCTGGAGAAACGCCTTCTCAATATCCGCTACGAATGCGACCTTATTCATTCTAAATCTCAACAATAACAATAAAATATCCGGGTTCAGATTTGGTCCCGCTGCTAAACAATCATTTAAGGAGGGGACCCCCTTTCCATGAGCTGACCCATCTAACACTACTCTCAAGCTTGTGGTGGCCGACGCGCTTTTTACCGGCTGATGGGGAAGGTAAAAAGTTCCCGCTGGGGCTAAGCTGTTTTCGGGTACAATCTCTGCTATCCCCTTTTACAATTGGTCATCTATGACCTTTTTATAGTCCTCAAACAAAATAGGGTCCCGAATGAATCTACGTACTAAAGAATTCCCCCTTTTTGTTGCTAAGTCCAAGTTATCAGGCAACAATTCCTTCTCTACCTTCCACGGAAATTTCACGTGGTATCGCCCATTCTCCATCTTAGTCTCCGAATTAAAATTCTCAATTATTTCCTGATTTTCCAAATATCCCACCCTTTTCTCCTCATTCTCAATTCCTATAGATTCCAATTTCCAAAATTTCTCCATTATCTCATCAGCTTTTCTTTCCACTACACCTACCCTCATTACTGTTATTGGGCAGCTATTTACGTTTACCTGGTTCCCCGAATCCAAGGGTCCTTGTACGGCCCATCCCAATTTTGTTTCAATGGCCATAATCCTAGGTCCAAATCTTTCTGTCTTTCCTGACGCGACTGTCCAATAATAATCTCCCCCTATTAACAAATCCATCCCATCTGAATCGGGGCTCTGAGTTGTTGGTTTATCCGCTAATTGCCAACCCTTTTGTTTCATGTATGTCTCAATCTCATGGCATTTAAACGCAGTTACGGAGTTGCAAACGTACGGAACTTCTATCGCTATAATCTCAACCCTTTGTTCCGCTTTTTCTACGTTTTCGAGAGTTACCTTGACTCTCTTCCTAATTTGTTCCGATACCTCCTTACTCATGAAGGTGTTAAATCCAACCTTAGTTTCTCCCACTACTGGTAATCTTAATTTCCTGGATACATCTTCCCTAATAAATGACGCTTGCGCCCCGGAGTCCAAAAAACACCTTACTTCTAAACCTGTATTTTGCTGTACTGGGTTCCTAACAATAGCTCTCGCCGACTGCAGCAAAACAGTTTCATCAATCCCTTCCCCATTACTAACTGAGGCTACCCCCACGTTCAAGGTTACGTTCTCCTCCTTATTTTCTACTGTAAAGTTAGCTGGGTTTTTGTCACACACCGCGTAATTGTGGCCCTTTTGGCATTTCTTACATGTCTTAAACCTGGCATTGCAATCTCTGACTCTATGGTTCTGTCTCAAACAAAGGTAGCATCGACGTTGTTCTCTAATTAAGTTACGTTTTTGTTCCAAATTAAACTTTGGACAATCATTCGAATTATGCCCGTTAGCTTCACAGAATATGCAAAATGGATTTTCCGCTCGATTTTGACTATGATTTTGATATCTATTGTCCCTACTTTGATACCTGTTTTGATTTTGATAACTATTTTGCGGGTATGTTACACCCGTTGACAAGGCCGAAGCTGTGTGCCTTTGGTAGGAAGGTTTTCTTTCAACGTACTCCTTATAACTATTTGTCACCCAAAACATTTTATCATTACATTAATTACTTTTGAGAGATAACGTGTCAAAATAAGCTTTAAAACAATAAAAAACTGAATGAGCGGTCTGTTTAGCCATGACCAAAACCTTCAAATCAGTGTTGCTAATGTTAGAAAGTGGATGTTCCCACTTCCATTTTAAAAATTTGCCGCATTTCCCACACCCCCTTTTTTACAGTCATATTTATCTGGACTATTTTATCATACTAAGTTTAATATGGAATATCACTCCGCATGGCTTTGACAATATGTACAAATGCTTTAAAGCTTTAAAATTCTCAAAATATGCTTTCTTTTTTTCAGTGCCAAACTTAAAATCACCGAATTTATTTCAAAATGTCGCTTGAAATTATTAAACCGAATAAAATTTTCGAAAATGCACTTATTTTAACTGTGCAGTTAAAATTAGTGCATTTTTGAAAATTTTGCACTATTAACCCTTGAACAGGAAAATTCCGACATTTGATTGATTTCGGAAAAATATTACTTTTTCCCCACAGAGCCTAAAACCAAACCTAAATCTCCCACGATGTGGGAAATTACCCACACATTGGCAACACTGCTTTAAAAACTTACAACAAGCACACTTTCGAGACATGTTCTGAACAAATTAGTTCTTAACCCTCTAATAGTACGACCACGGAGAATTGATGTAAACTGTAGTTGAAATATATTCATGTGCGACCTGCGGCACTGAATGGTCTCTAACCATTGTTTGAAACTAGAGAGAGAAATAGTGAGCAGCATTAATCATGTCCTGAGCTATGAGAATGAACAGTATGACTGTTGACTGAAGTACACTAGACATTACATCATTTTGCATAACCACGAGTAAAAATCTAACTGTCCCTACTTAATTTTCCGCCATTGTTTTAAAACGTATCCACTGCGAAGCATGCCGGGCACAAATGAGGGAACCTTTTAAAACTCAATGTCATACACGTACTCTCTCAAAAGTAATTAATGTAATGATAAAATGTTTTGGGGGAATGGAATTGTGCCCGAAAACCCGAGATAAGTAAATTTTTGAAATTGATTACCTGTAAAATAAGTTATTTCAACGGAAAACGGTAATGGAACGTTGTTTTTTCTTAAGCATGCCTTTAAGTTTCAATTAAAAAGAAAAGTTAATAACTTATTAGACATTTACTGCAATTGGAATAGAAGACGACAACAATGGCAATAACAGTTGCATAAATAATATGGATGAACCTGTACCCTCAACGTCTATGCAAGCAGATAAGATAGAAGCCATGTTTAAAAACAGAATCGGTTTAGTATCATATTAAACCAACCGATCCGATCCGAACACTGAATTTTTTAAGAACTTTTAAGTGAAAGATCTGTATTATTAAGTCAAAGGTGTTGTATTTACTAATACAATGTTACAAATTCAACAAAAAAACTGAACTGGTTCACTATAGCTTAAATGGAAATGGTCTCCCAATTGACTTATATGTGGAGAATGGCTATAAATTGGCATTGTCTTTCTTCTTTCAAACAATAAATGGTTTAATAACTTTTCAGAAGATGTAATAGGAAGAACCAGAACTTCAATGATCTTCTGAAAGGTTCATTAAACGCGCTAGTAGGGACTTCTCCAGCTTCCGTAGCTTCGACTAATCTATCGTATTGTTTCTTGCGTTTCAAACATTTTCCACATTTTAGCCCCTGGGAACGAACACCATATGAATGCCAAACCGATTAATCCAACAAACAATAAACCAGAATTTAGAACCCATTTGAATTTCCCCAAAGGGCAACCAACGGTTTAAAAACGCGAAACTGAATAAGTTGCCCCAAAAATTGAGCCGCCAAACCCGAGAAATGACATGAATACGCCAGGATACCGAAAAAGTTTAAAAACTAAGCAGCTTCCGACCTCGGAAGCTACCATAGTTTGAGCGTTATTTCCATGATCACTCGGTTCACAATCACAAATATCACTGTCACGGCGTGGCATTTTTTCCAATTGATTGCGCTGTAGCACTTTGCAATAAGAAAGCAACCAGTACTTGAAATGAATTATTCTCTGATTTCTCCTCCTCATCGGAGTTTTCTTTATCATCGTCGACCCCCATCGTTTTACCGATAATTTTCATAGTTTCCAGATAGGTTCCTTGGCCTGTTTTGTTTTTCAATATGGATAGTAAATTCATTATTTTTGTAAATTCCGAGTGTTTCATTTTTTTCTTCAATGCGTTTCCCAGATAACGGTTTTTTTTCTCTTCTTTTTGTAATTTTTTCAAAAAGACTATTTGTGTTTTGTTTTCTTCAATTTTCTTGATAGTTTTTTAATTTCAGTTAAAAAATTTTCCCTTGTTTCAAGGAGTGTTTTGTTGCTTTCTTGGTACATTTTAATCGTTTGAGGTATGGTTGAATAGTTTGTGGTGTCGGTAGCATTTTTTTTAAATATCACCGCCGCTTTTGGAAGCCATTACTGTATGAAAACGAAACTGTTTTAAGAAATGAGTACAGAAAGAAAATTTTAAATTAAACGTACACATTCCGGGAATGCTCAAAGAGACATCTATGGTTTCCGAACATCCGCAAGTGGGGAAAATGCTAAATATTTGCGTGGCAAACACAGAGTTTTCTTCCAAATTTCATCTATTTCACAATCCTTTCGAAAGCATTCGACAACCGTTTCAGGAACATATTTTTCTAAATCGACCATATCTCCTTTCGCTCCATCTGTATTAGAAATATCACTCAATATTAATAATTAGCCTTCGCCATTATATTCGACAACTTATCTACACTATTTCAAACTTACATATCAATTTTACAACGAAACACTTTAATATGTACGAGAATCTGTTTTCTTCGTTTATAAAAAAGGTAAAATATTTTATACCAAAATAGCTAACATTTTATTGAAAAACATTTCTAAAATGAAGCAGAAAAATTAAAAATTTCATAAATAAAGCCAAAAAACTTGAACCTATACTTTTCGCATTGATCGCTTAATATTACAGACATGATGTTGTTCCAGCCTACTTCCTTTTTAAAGTTTCTGGGTTCGAAAAGTTCATGTTGTTTTTCGTCCCTTTTAAGTCGATTGCCAAGTTCAACAACGAGGGCCTTAGCCAGGTTTTCGCTTGATAAATACTTCGAACGTTGGAGTGGCCTTCCCTTTGCTGCCTCTTGCCTTTCAATCACAACGCTTAAAGTCAGAATTTGTGCCATTTTCCCACGCATAACATTAAATGCCTATTACAAATATTATAACGTTACTTTTTTCTGACGAAAACACCGACAAAGCTTGCCAATTACAAGTTAAAAATTTTATTAATATGTTGTTACGTTTCATACGAAAATCTCGACGTAGTTTGAGTGAGGCCTTCCGTATTACAAATTACAAATTTAATTACATTATCATAACGTTACGTTTTGCTTACGAAAATCCCTAACAGCACGACGCACAAACTACGTTACGTTTTTATTACGAAAATCTCAACTTAGTTTGAGTAGGGCCTTCCGTAATCTAGAGCCGCCCATATATAGTAATAAGAATCCATACAGCAAAGAGGAATCATTAGATACAATGATTGGTATTAGCTGTATGGATTCCTGTTAGTTAATAAACGCAACCACTTACTGTTATTGGCACAGGATGAGATGAATAATGTCCGAACGATTAATTAACTAACTTTCTCGACAAAACAAGGAATCACACGTATTTTCTACGAGTACTCGAACTTTCGTGACGAAACGAGGTTGTTTAGCCGAGTTTTAAAAGGCTTTAAAAATGACCTTGTTTTCTGCGGAAACTCTTTCAAAATGAAAACACCCCAAAACACGCACGAGGGTACATCTAGTTTTTAGGGCTCTACCCCAAATTTCGCAAGGGTCCGAAAAGCACAATAAGTAACCGACTTGATTTTAACTACGAATAAATGTAACATAACGCAAGAAGCATAAGTATTAAATGGAAGTAACCGTACTGATAATAACAGAACCCAATTAACATATGAAAGTATTAAATATCAGTTACCGACCTGGTATTAAGATATTACCTCTCCGAGTCAAGAGGTCTACTACTACAAACCTATTTACCTATATATGGAATTATTTCTCTTTTTTTAAATAAACATTTACGAATTATTAAAGCAGCATTCCAAGCATAGAGAAGTAAAGCAGACGACATTTTACATCTAATAAGGATAAATCTTGGACACATGGAAATCAGTCAATGGGGAAAATAACAGGAAATGAAGTGTATAAATTTCGGAGAGATATATAACCTTTATGTGTTTGTAAAGGCCCAATTGTCTACGCTTCAGCTGTTTACCCTATATACTCATACCTACATTCACAACTGGATTGCAGTGTAAACACTATCGTCTCGTCTCACCTCAGCAATATTCTTAGTTTGCCAACATGAGTGTTAACGTTAAATAACACCAAAGCTGATTTGTGGCTAGACGCACTGAAAGTCTTGCGCACCATAAAAAGAATGAACACTCCGTATCTATTACCCGTTTACCATTAGATCTTTCACTGATCTAATTGCCACCATGATCTTTTGTTCAATTATAATATCTAAACCTGATTAGTTAAACGTGTATTTAATTTTCTACTCACTCTGAACCGTTAATGTCTCTTCAATACAGACACGAAAATCAAAACCCATAGTTTACTACACCTTGGGCCTCAATTATACACTCTTTTGTTCACTAGGCCTATTACGGTTAATACATTATTTCACCGACAGAGCCCATGCTATTGCCCATTATAGAGCTATTTCTGAACATTTAGGATGTACCAAACATGACAGTCCACTGCCCAATCAAAGTCCTTGACGTTTTACCCAGGCTCTGACGTCACAACTGAGACAGCTCTATTACGATAACACTTTAACAATCATAGCCGCCCATTACCAATTGTTTTGTGCTTAATGCAAGAAAATAAATAATTGGTATTATAGGTCTTAAAATTCAAAATTATAGGATATTTATAGGTCCAAAAATGATCAATTTATAACTTCAAACTTATGTTAGTTTTATAAGTTCCAAATTTTTACAGAAAGTTTATTCCTCGGGGTTTTTAACCAACATATAAAAATATAGGTATTTATAGGTTAGTATAGGACCATTTCGGAATTTTAGGTATTTATTGGTATCTTCCTTAGATAAGATTTGATACAGCCTTTAATGTATAAGGGTAGTTTATGTTAAGATCTTCCGATAGTTAACTTACCGGTTGGCTCATGTTTTTCGAATTTTTTAAATAATTGATAAAATATTCTGTCGTTATTTTTAAATATACTTTTCTACGGGCAAGGTCTAGTGAAACATGAGTAGTTCATAAATGCCGGTCCCAGCACAGGTATAACGATGTTATTAAAAAGTATAAAAAGCCGAGAGCCCGAGTTAAATGACCATCAAAATCTCACTAAGTACAACGAGGAAAGAACACCCAAGAAGCACAATGTATGGTTTATATATCTTATTATATACCTAGAATATGTTCCTGTACCTTGAAGTAAATCATTCATTCTCGTCCATATGTTAAAGAAATCTGTCGTCTTAGACGGGCGAACATTAAGTCTTGGACGGGAAAAAATTGCAAAAGAGGTGACTAGTGGAGACAAAACTCCCAAGAGTCGCATCTTGGTCTTTCTCCTCACATTACCCGAAAAAGAACTATTGCAGGAGGTCAAACCTCAAAACAGGTGGATGCGAAACAATTTGTACGGACTATCATTGGATAACGGTGTAACGCCGTACTAAATTTTTTGTTAGTGCATAAGAGCCACCGTTCGAAATTATGAACGGGTATTCTACAAGGGAGATGTAAAATGCCTCTTCTTGTCGGACTTAATTCACCGGGAAGTTATAGACTGAAGAGAAGTGGCTTACACAAAGACTAATTGAAGCCATGATTATGGGCCGATGATTGCGTGCATATTTAATCATAAGCCTCTATTTAATAATAAGAAATATCTGTGCGCACTTTTTAAGTGTATACTATTTTCCGAGTGAATTTATAATCATACGAACGTTTATACTCATTTAAGAGATGAATAGAACTAAAAAAAATCAAACTACATATACAGTTTTTTATTTTTTTTAATTTCATAAGCTATTTTATAATGTTCACAAACACTGCGATTATTTGCGACACCGAAGTGTTGCACTAATGCTCTATGGAGCTGGCTCTTATTTTCCAACTCCTCAGTTGTTGGGCCTCCCAAACGGTTGCGGTTGTCCCAACTTCTGAGCATCTGCGTCAAAACGACGTTTTGGATACTGATAAAAGTAAATAAGAGGTAAAATTGATTTGGTGAATATATGTGAATTGTAATTAATATAAACAGGATTGAGTATTTTTTAATGTATCATACCCATATCCGTCACAGTTCGGTGCTGGGAGCCCAACATCGGGGCTGGGATATACCCCATTGACACCCGTAGTCGGGCTAAAGAGGGATTGACAAAATGTATTCATAAATAATCTGAAACTTAGCTATATTTTCAATACTCACCTTGGACGTATGTATTCAGCTAGGATGTCTTCCAGACTGGTCAAAAGAGCCTGGACTATACGGAACTCCATACTCGGCAACAGGAGGACACGTACGGTGTCCATGACCCTAAGCGAAATCAATTAGTGATGTTTATGGTAGTATTCAGAAATATGGAGGTATTTACCGGAATCCGTCACAGTTAATATTTAACACGATTTCTTCGTTGAAATCTTCAAAATCACCGAGGTCGGCGCTAATTACATAGAAACAAACTTAAATAGTGATACTTAACAACAATAATAATAGAAAACTTCACTTACATATCTCCCGGGAGGAGAATTGGAGAAGTGACTAGGGAATCGCCACTACCATCCTCATCCTCATTATTTTCAGCCATGAAGACGCACTATCACGTTGTCCCCACGAACCAGCACCTACAATTCATGGCACACTCTTGATATCTTCTGACTACACCCAAGGCTTGGACCTTACCGAATTTGATATCCCAGCGTTACAACGACAGGATGGATACACGTCTACCATAATCTACTTCTTGGAAAAACGGAACCTTGCGACCCCTAGACCACTCATTAAGACCGCTCGATGCTTTGAGTTAGTGAACGGCCTACTTCATCGTAGGGATAGGACAAATGAGGACTTTAAATTAGTGCTCGTCGCCCCCAAGCCAATAAGCGAAGCTATCCTTTTCGCCTTGAACGATGTGACTTCCGGTCATCTCGGGCTCAAACGAACTTGGGAGCGGATCCGGTCTCGTTTCTTTTGGCCGAAAATGCTGCCACACGTGACTCAGTACGTTCAGTCCTGCGTCCCACGTCAAAAACAAAAAACGTACCCTTTCAAACCGGTGGGTTTCTCCAGCCCAAACCACCAACCACGAAACCATTTGCAAGAATCGGGCTAGACAAATTAGGACCTTTTCCACAATCCCATGACGGCAACGTTCATATTTTAGTATATTTACGGACTACTGCATCCGAATGGTTGTGGCTAAGGCTATCCCTCGAGGCACCACGGAAGAAACAGCGAAATTTCTCACACAAGACGTCATCCTACACTATGGATCTCCGCGGGAAATCATCACAGACCGGGGCACAGAGAACGTAAACGAACTTGTCGAGAAAATCAATAAACTGTTTACCATCGAACACCACCGCACCACAGCCTATCACCCACGCAGCAACGGGCAAACGGAACCTTTTAATAAAACCCTGGCGAACATGATGGCCCAGTGCGTCTCGGGCAATTATCGCGATTGCCATCGTTTCCTACCGTTCCTGATCTTTGCTTACAACACATCGATACATGATGTCACAAAGTACACCCCCCTTCTTTTTGATGCATGGCTATGAAGCCGATTTACGTCTCGACGCCACCAGGGAGCTACCAGCATCCACCGTTAGGAGTCAATTTGGCTTTGAAATATCTTATATGCGCAACGACCTCGGGATCTGGCTGCTTCACGCCATGGCATTGCCCAGCAGAAGGATAAAGAAAAAAAAGAAACGCCGAGAACACATTTACAATGACGGCGACTTGTTTTTCCTGAAAACCCCGCGTCGCGTCCCCGGGCTCTCGGAAACATTATTGCATAATTACGCTGGACCATATCGCATAATCAGCCAGACGGCAGTGAATAACTATGAAATCTCCAATACCGAAGGGTAGAAAATTCTAAATCTGACGTCGTGGCCGTCGAGTGTCTTAAACCATATTTCCCGCGACCCGATTTTTCAGACACGAAAACTCCCAGCGCCACCCTTCGGGTCTCCTTCCAAACACACCCAGCAATTGGATTATTCGCCAGATGACGCCCCAGCAGCCATTCGCGATCCATCGCGGGCAAAGCCTGACCTCGCCTGCACTCCATCTCGCAACAACACGAGCGACGTTGTACCCCACGCCGATGTTCACCGTTCTACCCGTATAAAACGCAGCCCCCATAGGCTTTCATACGGATAACACACCCATAGATGTTCCCACCACCCGCCGGCGCCTTTTGAATGAAGTCACCATCAGTTGCTAATTTTCCTTTAGTCACCGGGACGGCTTTTGTTCTAAGGGGGAGCTGTCACAAAACCCGCAAGACCATGGTAGTTAAATGGACAGACAACTTTACAACAAATATAAACCCGAGAAGAAAGCGCGCGCCAACTACCGCAGGTATAAAAGGGCGCGAGCCCCGCAGGAATCGGGCAGTCTCTCTCCGGAGAAAGCCTTAGTAGGAACCTAAGACTGAAAAGTCCAGCCCACTGAGGTTCGGTACGAGCTAGGACGTAGAGCTGAAAAGCTTGCCCTAGACTACCCAGTGAGTTCACGGGGATCCTAAAGCCGAAAGGCCCGCTTCGTGAGAGCACTTCTCCGCCGAGGAATGTATCGACGTTAGTCTCGCGCGCCAAAATTCAAACTCTTTTAGTAAACTTATTTTTGCTAATAAATTCTTCCATCCACGTACAACGTTTAGTCTCGTTCTTTCTAACGTGACAATATAGTACAGAAAAAAGTACGAATCAGACCCCTCGTTTCGAACCACTTCGACGACGAAGCCTTGTTTGTCATCATTCAGCTGGACTTCCCACGTAGATTTCTCGACCGAGAGGTTAAACAATCTTGAACCATGGCATATATCACACTTGTAAATCAAGTGGTAGCCCGCCGATGAGCAAGGTGCATGATGCTAAGAGAATCGTACTGTAACGCAATGACCCCTTGGGAATGAATTCTGAAGGGTTGATTTTGGGGATTCCGAAACAGGATGCTAGTCATCCCTACAAGTATTCGGGGGGGAAGGAGGAGGTGACACGGACGGCGGAGGGCTGACCATATTCTACGGGCATATGCTCCGCCAACTGTCGTCTGCAACGGTTTGGGGGTGAAACCGCTCCTTTCACCCCCTCGCAAAAAACGAAGGAAAATAATATAGCGGAAAAAAATGGAAATATGGGAACCAGATCGCTCCGCGACGCAAATGAAACAAAAAAATACTGAAGTATGGCAAAATATTTTTTTCAAAACTTATGTTAAGGGGGCAATTCTTGAGGAAAAGATGGCGGTTTGACAGTTCTTCCCTATGAATTTCCTCGGACAGAGGGTGGAGCGTGGCAAGCCACACACCGAGGAGGGAGTGGTCGCGTGATGAAAGGAAATCCTCTAGGTCTTGTGGAGGGTCCTTCAGGTACGGTTGCTCAGTTACGAAGAGTTGGATATATTCGGACAATTCATATAGTTTGTCCTGGGGATGGGGATCGGCCCATAGTGCTAGAAGTTTACTTCTGTTGGGTTCATGTGGAGGCAGTTTAGTGTGGCGAGGGATGAAGAGGCTCCACGACCTTGTCCGGTCGATGCAGGAATCTGTTCGTCGACGGCGGGAATCTGTTCGGCGACGGCAGGGATTTCGTCGGAGACTTCGTCTCCTTCATCTCGGTCGTGTAGGATGAGTATGTCTTCTGGATGATGAGGATGCAGGGCTCGACCAGATGGTGAAAACCTATTTACGACAACCTGGTCAAAGTGAGTAGCTGCTGGTAATGAAACAATGACAAAGGCCCGAAAGATAGGATCCAGCAAAACGTCTTCCAGGGCAAACGTTTCCCGTGTCCCATGAAAACGACGGGGATTAATCTTCTAATCTAGGAGTGTCAGCGCCTTTAATCTAAGAAGAATATTGGTACAAAAGATCAATTTGAAAAACTCCCAAAGGGGTGAAGGTTATGGATCGCCATGTTCGTTTGTTTCTCTTCATATGCTAAACTTCCGTTAACACTGTGCGTCTGTGGGCCATCCGGAATCTCTCCCATGGCGGTTTCGCTATCGGTATTCTTTTTAAACAGAAATCTGAGGGATCTAAATCCACAAGTCCCTTGTCCCGTAAATACTGATCGAACCTGGGGACAGTAATACACGTCCAACGTTACTTTTCTGGGTTGGACAGTGTGGCGATAACATATCTCTAGAACCATCCTCTCGCGAACGGTTTTTTACAGTTGATCTCTTGGATTTCTAGACTTGCTGAAGCTAGGGGAGGATGAACTTCTCCGCTACTCGGGATTCCGAAATTTCGGCTATTGGAATTAATGGTTCATGGCTTAAAGCGGTTGGCGACTCAGGTTCTCCTTCTGGACTTGTCGACAGTACGTGTACTTTAAGATATTTTTCTTTGGTCTTACCGACGAACTTCCTGTTGTCGGAGCTCTGACGCGTTTTTTCCTATTTTCTCTATCCGAAATCCGTTCGATATCTTCTATGATAAAATTTTACGAAAATGGAATTGTTGTTGAAAAATCTGAGATAAGTAATTTTTTATTTCAATTAATTTATAGGAAATAAATCCATTACCAGTAGAATCAGGAGATTGAATTAAGTTCTAAAGAGTAGTAAAATACGAATTGTCTTCAAAATTATATGGAAAAATAAAATATCCGAGCTTCAGTCAAATGGAAAAAACTCTTATCGTTTTTTTTAGGCTTGGGCAAACCAAGTCCTTTTTTATATAATATCTGTTCCTTCAGTCTGCGTTTGTATTAATCTATTATAAAACAATTTTTTGCCTGAAATGCAAAATTTTTCACTTCTAGGACGAGGTTAAAAATGATTCTACACTTCTACTAATTCTTATAAGATCTGGCTCTTAATTCGTTTTAGAACCCGAGCT
This sequence comes from Phalangium opilio, assembly GCF_054372755.1. Taxonomy (NCBI): domain Eukaryota; kingdom Metazoa; phylum Arthropoda; class Arachnida; order Opiliones; family Phalangiidae; genus Phalangium; species Phalangium opilio. The sequence continues at coordinate 665,360 of NW_028324162.1, read as the reverse complement.
TTATAGTCAACTTCAAAACCAACATCCTGCCACGATTTTTAAACTATCAAATCCGTATCTTTTACAGTCCACTTTACGATTGCAATTATCCATGACATTGCGTTCACTGCCCTTGTACGTTTACAGTGAGTGGCACCGTGGCCAGTTATTTTAATTAAAATACCTAGGCCACAGGTCCAGTTTTAAAAAATCCTTATTTCCAACACTGATCCATACATCCTTCAAGCTTTTACAATCACCATGAATTTATTCATTTAACATGAATATATATCTACATTGACTAGTTAAACTACATATTCAGGGATGGGAGGGGCTTAGTTTGCGTGACGTCAGAGAGTTTCCGACGGTTTGTTTTTAGGCTAAAGCGCTTGTCATGCGAAAGGCTAATTATGCTTGTAAATTGATCAACTAACGCATTAATTTACCTCCAACAGCAGAAAAAAACCAGCATCATCAATTCTCACGATTTAAAATGTTAGGAGTTTATTTTCAACCGTTACGTTACATTCATTTTCTTAATGGCCAAGGCTTAGCACTTAATCAACAGTTTTCAGTTTCAGCCTCAGAAAAAACGTTGCAGGCACTTATTATAATTTCCTTTAAAAGACCAATATCACTTTCGGATATCGTGCTGAGATATTTATTCACGTATCGGCGATCATTTTTAATATTCAGTTGACGCAGTTTGGTAAACCTAACCGAAAATTGTATCCCTCATACAATTTTGTTAAACTGGTCGTCTGCTGTTCGAACTTCCAGGTGTCTCGATTTTGATTGGCTACCGCGATGACGTTAAACGCGTTTGTAATAGAAAGGTCCCTCCCATCCCTGAATAACATGATAGAAAGGCTAATGATACACATGTATATTCATGTTAATAAATACATTCATGCAATCACCCATTGCATAGACTCACTCAATAGTCTGCCTAAGCATGGATTTATAATAGAAGCTTACGCTTCCTTGATATTTCACTCACCTTAAAACGCGCACAACATTTATTCCTCGTCTGAAATAGTACCAGCCTGGCACGCGCGTTTGTGGCGTAGAATTTAAGGCAAATTCAGAGGGGGGTTGAAGTTTTTCACGTGATCGAGTTCTAATTTTTAATAGCGCGCGCGAAATTATTTTTAGAAAAGCGCGCGCTCGCGCGCCGAATGAAAAAAGTTTGCCTCAATTTCTACGTCATCAGCC